>NW_028317848.1:1240714-1861071 GCF_062004578.1 Staurois parvus | reverse complement strand
CCACCAGAATGCTCCTTTCCCTATCTGGCTCAGGGGATGCAGGTCTACTCATTCAGTCCTTCTCCTGTGTTGCTGATGGGATGGTGGCTGCTACCAGGCCTTCTAGCTGGACCGCTCCTTCCCTGCCTTACAGGTGGTCCTCCCTCAGGGGGCCAGTGAAGTACCGAGCTTTCCTCTTTCCAAGGTCCTACTGCCTGGAGGAGGTGAGGCCCTCTCCCATCTGGGCTCCATCCCAGACTCCTGCTCTCCAGCCTCACTTCTCCATCTTCCACCTGAACTCTCCTCCAACTCTCCTTGCTAAGCAGGCTCAGTTACTCTTAAAGGCTGTCCTGGCCCCTTGCCAAGCCTCCAGTTGGGAATTGGCTAGAATCATCTAAGAGTGCAGACCAGCCACTCCTCACATCCGCCCACTGCTTCTAGATCTTTCTCCAAAAGTCCTAGAGCAGGGGGGGAATTACAGAGAGCTGATCTGTAGAGCCTCTCAGCTCTGACCAAAATTTGACCTTCTGAATATTGCACTTAGGCTGCTACTCAGCCTCTTTAGCGATTGTTCCTCTAATGGCCTGTTTACTAAAGTGAGGTAATGTTCTTAGGAAACCAACATATAGTGTCATAGCTGTCACTGAACTTTCGCAGAAACCAAGTGGAGAAGGGAGAAAACCTATAATTCAACAGGCTCTCATGCAAGGTTAAATGGCTCTGGTGTAAAACACATAGAGGTCAGTACCTAGTCACAGTAGAAGGGTGAACATTTGCTGGTTTACAGAAAATTGTTTACCACTAATATAATGAGAAGAGGTGCAGGTCCCTGAATGCAGACAGTGTATGTTTAGGGACATGCACCCGCACCCACGTGGATATCAATCGGGATCACTGCCTGTGTCCGTGCAGCCGCTGCCAATTGACATGAGTAGGACTACCTGCATGAGGATGCACAGACCACCTAAAACATGGCCTTCCCACGGGTGTCCTTTTCTTGGTTCCCCCACCTATACAACTAAGCCCTGGTTGGTAAAATGTACCAGAGTTTGTTTTCCATGGGTGGGAACTGTATACTGGCTCTTTGGAATAAGGTTTTGTCGATATCTGCGACATCATTTACTTGTGACTGTGTATATTTTAAGCGCCTTCAAATGACATTCGTCAAGTCATTGAATGTACTGAGAATTTCCATATGAATATTCATATGAGCATTGGTTGTGAAATCTACTGAACAGCTTCAGTGATACAGTGCCCTGAAAAAGTATTCATACCCCTTTACATTTTCCACATTTTGTCATGTTACAAAATGTAAATGTATTTTATTGGGATTTTATGTGATAGACCAAAACAAAGTGGCACATAATTGTGAAGTGGAAGGAAAATGATAAATGGTTTTCAAAATGTTTTACAAATAAATATCTGAAAAGTTTGTATTCAGCCCCCTTTACGTTTTGCTTGCATTTGTATTCAGCCCCCTTTACTCTGATACCCCTAACTAAAATCCAGTGAAAGCAATTGCCTTCAGAAGTCACCTAATTAGTAAATAGAGTCCACCTGAGTGGAATTTAATCTCAGTATAAATACAGCTGTTCTGTGAAGCCCTCAGAGGTTTGTTAGAGAACATTAGTGAACAAACTAACACTGCACATCACCCTGAACACACATGGTAGTGGCAGCATCATGTTGTGGGGATGCTTTTCTTCAGCAGGAACAGGGAAGCTGGTCAAAGTTGATGGGAAGATGGATGGAGCCAAATACAGGGTAATCTTAAAAGAAAACCTGTTATAGTCTGCAAAAGACTTGAGCAGAGGTTCACCTTCCAGGAAGACAACAACCCTAAACATACAGCCAGACCTACAATGGAGTGATTTAGCATATTCCTGTGTTAGAATGGCCCAGTCAAAGTCCAGACCTAAATCCAATTGAGAATCTGTGGCAAGACTTGAAAATTGTTGTTCACAGACGCTCTCCATCTCATCTGACAGAACTTGAGCTATTTTTCAAAGAAGAATGGGCAAACGTTTCACTCTCTAGATGTGCAAAGCTGGTAGAGACATCCCCAAAAAGACTTGCAGCTGTAATTGCAGGGGGTTCTACAAAGTATTGACTCTGGGGGGCTGAATACAAAAACATTTTTCAGATATTTATGTGTAAAAAATTGTGAAAACCATTTATCATTTTCCTTCCACTTTACAATTATGTGGCACTTTGTGTTGGTCTATCAAATAAAATCCCAATAAAATACATTTACGTTTACGTTTTTGGTTGTAAATGTGGAAAATGTTAAGGGGTATGAATACTTTCTCAAGGCGCTGTAAATGGGGAGATTCTACAGATGAAAGAGGAGAGAGTCGAGCTTGACTTTGACCAGAAAAGTCAAGATTTGGATATAACTGTAGCTGCCTGTATCTGGTGATCATTTGGACTAGTGGTTTTCACTGAAGTTAAAGTAGAAGCCCGGTAAAAACCTAACTAACCTTAAACCTACTTGTGACGGGAGTCACTTTGGGTGGGGGGCCCATGGAACACAGCCCCCTTTGGAGGGGTGGGGAGACCCCTGTCTCAGCTCCCCATATCCCTCTTATGTGTAAGTCACCCTGTGCCTGTTAGGGGTACAGGGTGGAATGTCCTGCTATTGTTTAGACATGTATAGGTGGGACTTGTTCATTGTTTGATGCCATGTGGTTGTCCCATTGTTCTATTGTGTGTCTTGCTTGGGAGCAAACTATTATGTGATGTAAGTGTTTGTGTATTGGCTTGGTGGGGGGGTGTCTGCTGTGTGTCTCCTCTTGTATGGTCAGCGGTAGTGTCCGTGGATCTGTGTTCGGACAGGGAAGCGGGAGTCTAATTGAAATACCCTAGTGCAGTCGGGGTCCGATTCCGTTACACTACTCCTACCCCCATTCTAAGCCCTATGCTAACTACCCTGTAAAGGAAAGATGTGTGTACTTAACTAATCTAAGGCCACATCAGTCCTGTCACATGATGGTCCCAGCACCAGTGTAGAGGAGGGACAGCTAACAATGGATGCCCCATAGTAAGACTATTGGTGATGTCAACGCACAGGCTCTGCATCCGTTATTGATAATCTCTCATCTTCCGTGAAGCCAGCTGTTGGGTAGATCATGTGACTGGACTGCAGTGCTCTTAGGTTAGGTAAGTATACGCATTTCTCCTTTTACAGGATAGCTAGAATAAGGCTTAGAATGGGGGTGGCAGCAGGTTTAGACTCAGTTAGCTTTTGACCGGACTTAGAAATATAGAAACATAGAAAAGTGACGGCAGAGAAAGAACGAGTTTAGGGTTTTTTTTGGGGGGGGGTTGTGTTTTTTTTTTTTTGTTTTTTTTTGTTTAGGTTTTTTTTTGTTTTTTTCTTAACTTTTTTGTCTGAGTATAGACCTATGCTTGTCCCAAGCATGTTTGCAGCTATTTACTGTTGACTGGCTCCCTACCTCTGCTGGAAGTTTATTCCAAGCATCAACTATTCTTTCAGTAAAATTGTACTTTCTGAGATTAGTGTTGACTTTGACTTCGTTTGCAAACTCTGTTTTGCTTTTCCTCATTATATAGTCAATTCTGAATTGCATGACATTGAATTGCATGATAATGGTGTTTGCCTGTGAAATATTCTTTTCTAAGCACACAAGACTGTTAAAGCCGAACCCCAAGAAAACTGAAAATGCTCCCTCACTGTAAGACTGCACCTGCACTGCAAGGGGTGGCTTAGAGGATTAGAGGGCAAGGAAACGTAGATTTACTTACCTGATTCTCTGTGCTGTTAGAACGATTGCCCCCATGACAGTTTAAGGTCCTGAGTTCAAGACTGATGCAATGTTCATAGCTCTGCTTTAGACATGAGGACACCAAGGGACAGTCCACCGCTGGAACTTGGAGGAGCAGTGCCGGCTGGGGGAGCAGAGGATCGGGTAAGTAAAAGTACATTTACTCTTTCTTAGAGTGGTTAACCATTGCAGTGCAATCGCAGCTTCACTACAAGGTAACATTTTTACATATACTGGATCTGGGCTTTAAAGGCATCCTTGGTTTTCTACTGCATGTGTGTGAGATTCGGCTAGCTATACCATCTCTTTTCATGAGGTGTATGTAATATTTACTATATTTTATTATGTTCTACCTCTGGATGTTAGGAGTATTTTATAAGGCAAAAAACTATTTATATTCACTCCTTCAGGAAAATGGTGACATCTTCAGCGAATGGAAAACTAAAAGGAGGAAATAAAAGTTAACAGAACTGGCACATATCTACTTACCAGATATGTTTCACTTTCCCTTTTAAACAGCCAAATACACTTTACCTTTCTTCAGATTTATTTAATGAGGCTGTAAAAATGCAATGATGATGTGCAAAGTGTAGCAATGAAAGATGATTGCTGATTGATGGGCATGAGTTGCTGCACTTCCCCCTTTGCCCTAATAAATATTCTGGCTGATGTGCATTCCTCCTGATTTCTTACAGCTTTTAATGCAAAATGGTTATACATTATGTGAAATGGTAAGCCCAGCTGTGAGGCATTTGCTATTAAATAGCGCAGTGATATTTAACATATATACAGCACATGTGCATCTTTGTGGTTAGACAAATTCATTCCAAATTCAAGGTGCATTTTGCTCATATCTGGTCTTCCGTGCACAGCTCTGCACACAGTTTGGTCACGTTCACACAGGTGTACTACAGCGTACCCCCACGTGAGGGCCGTGTTTCCCACATGGAGATGTTCAGGTGTGCATCTCCCTGCAGTCAGTCCCATTCATATGAATTGGGATGCAGTGGCTGCACAGACAGGGTACTGTGATAGGCACATTTATATTAAGGGGCACTCTGATGGATACTATTCTATGTTGTGCCCATCAGAGTGTTCCTTAACATAAAATGTGCCCATCAGAGTGCCCCTTAACATAAAATGTGCCTGTCAGAGTGCCCCTTAACATAAAATGTGTCTGTCAGAGTGCCCCTTAACATAAAATGTGCCCGTCAGAGTGTTCCTTAACATAAAATGTGCCCGTCAGAGTGCCTCTTAACATAAAATGTGCCCGTCAGAGTGCCCCTTAACATAAAATGTGCCCGTCAGAGTGCCCCTTAACACAAAATGTGCCCATCAGACTGTTCCTTAACATAAAATGTGCCCATCAGAGTGCCCCTTAACATAAAATGTGCCTGTCAGAGTGCCCCTTAACATAAAATGTGTCTGTCAGAGTGCCCCTTAACATAAAATGTGCCCGTCAGAGTGTTCCTTAACATAAAATGTGCCCGTCAGAGTGCCCCTTAACATAAAATGTGCCCGTCAGAGTGCCCTTTAACACAAAATGTGCCCGTCAGAGTGCCCCTTAACATAAAATGTGCCCGTCAGAGTGCTCCTTAACATAAAATGTGCCCATCAGAGTGTCCCTTAACATAAAATGTGCCCGTCAGAGTGCTCCTTAACATAAAATGTGCCCATCAGAGTGTCCCTTAACATAAAATGTGCCCATCAGAGTGTTCCTTAACATAAAATGTGCCCGTCAGAGTGCCCCTTAACATAAAATGTGCCCATCAGAGTGTTCCTTAACATAAAATGTGCCCGTCAGAGTGCCCCTTAACATAAAATAAGGAACATGCTGATGTGCACATTTTATGTTAAGGGGTACTCTGATGGGCACATGCTATGTTGTGCCCATCAGAGTGTCCCTTAACATTCAATGTGCCCATTAGAGTGCCTCTGTAAGACTACATCCTACCTTGAGGGCAGACAGGAGATTGCCAGGATCCTTGCAGGACACTTGTGTACAGGCAGGGAGTAGAGAGACAGTGAGCTGAAAGGAACGGAGCACACACGTGATGTCATGTTGCCGTGATGACCACCCTGCTCAGCGGCAGATCTGTCATTGCGGACTGGCGGGCTGGACAACAGCGCTGCTGGGGCCGCTCGCGGACCGCGGACCGCGGTCCGCCATTTAGTGACCGCTGCTGTAGAGCAACCCTAGGATTCTACGGAACCCTGGTTGAGAAACCCTGGTAAAACTTTCTGTTTTAAGGACATTCATATAATTTTCTAATCATTAGTGGGGTCAAAACAACATTCATTTTCTACAAGAAAAGTGAAAGGAACAAACACATTTCTAACAGTAAAGGTGGTTTACGTTTGGTAACGTCTATTCGTTCCAAAATCGAATGTTAAAATTTTTGAAAAACGTTCAAATGATGCTCGTTCAACAATCTACTAGCGTATACCCAGCTTGGTTCTAGTTAGGGCTTGGAGAGTTAAGTCTGAGGTTACATTTTGGGGATAGGGTATTCCACTGGACTCCCATGTTGTCATATCTGTGGGACATTTGTGGGCGGCAGCCAAGCACTAGACTTTTACCTGTCAGGCTGTCAGGAATGGACTCAGCACTGGTGGTGGGACTCACCTGCCGTGTGGGCTGCAGTACCAGGGCTGACCAGCGGGTGCTCTCAGCAGCCAGAAGCTCACTCCTGCAATCAGCCAAACCTGGGGCTGATTGCAGAAGGTGTATTTAAGGAATGACCAGGCCTGTGATCAGGGCCTTGGTGTATGTTTTCCCATGAGCCCCTGTACCTGGTATCCTGTGTTCCTGACCCTGCTTGATCCTGACCTCTGCTGACCGTCTCCTGTTGAACCCCTGGCTTGCCTGACCATCCTTCTGCCTGATCCCCTGTACCACGCTGCCCGTGAGTTACTGAACCCAGCTTGTGACCCTGACCATTCTCTGCCTGCTCCTTTGGTACCTTGCTGCCCGCACGTTGCTGACCTGGCCCGTCTGACCACGCTAACTACTCTGCCATCCATCCTGCACGGATCCAGCCGTCCCTGCTCACACCTTCTGCCTCTTCACATCAGGCTTTCTACCTGCACATACCTCTGGCGGATCCCTCTACCACTAGCAGGTGTACTCAGGGGCCGCGACCTGGTTCCTGTCTGCTCCAAGTCCATCCCCACCATCAGGGGCCCTGGTGAATAAGCAGACTGGGACTTAGACTCCGCGCCCTGGGGAATCCTGTCCTGAGGACCGCTAGAGGTACCACCAAACGATCATTACAGAACCCTACGGCCGGCCTGACCATTCCACCTCTCCAGCCCTGACTACGCCTGTGTTCCTGCACGTACTAAGATTAATGGAAGGTTGGTTTGTTCACTGTGAGTTATATATCTGGGTGGCTAATCATAATTATATTGTACCTGAAGTCTGCGTTTCCCTGTGTCAGTCCACACCTTTCTGGTCATACCCAGATTCCTGACATCACACCAAGGCCCTGATCACAAGCCTGGTCATTCCTTAAATACACCTTCTGCAATCAGCCCCAGGTTTGGCTGATTGCAGGAGTGAGCTTCTGGCTGCTGAGAGCACCCGCTGGTCAGCCCTGGTACTGCAGCCCACACGGCAGGTGAGTCCCACCACCAGTGCTGAGTCCATTCCTGACACAGGCTGTGGACAAAACTGGAGTCCTGTGGAGGAGGTAAGTATTTATGAGAAGGGAGGGGGGCCTAGAGAGTAAGGCTAGGAGCTTTTTTTAACGAAATCCCAAACTTGTCATACAACAGTTCTGTAAAGAAACATTAAACATATCAACCAAAAATAAACCATACACATCAACTACTTAATGGCCCTGTTATATATTTTATATAAAATAAAATTGTTTCTTACTGTGTTTTTCTGCCTCTTTGTAAGGTCTTCAATGAGCTCTAAAACTTGTCCTCCTTGCTTCAATTTGTTTGGAAGGAACAATGTGTAACCAGGTTAAAATTAGATAGCTAGGTGCTGCCCTGGACAGGGAGGTAGGGGTTAATGCCTTTCCCGGTTCTTTCGTTTTGGCATTATCTTTGAGTCTGACACACTGCTCCTGTGCATATAAAAGAGGGAGAGTGGGCTGTGTCTAGGGTCTTTGGTCCTTTTTCCCCAGTTTTCCCTGTAAGAGTCCATGTGTATAGGTGCTGATGCAGTGTTCTGCCTTTTGTAAACATGTGCCTATTATAGTTGGAATTGCCTCTAGCCACGAAAGAAATGTTGTCAGCATTCCCTATGCCACATTCCATCTCCCACAGCAACTGGAGCAGAACTGCACTGCAGAGGTCCCATCCTGTACAGGGGGACGGAAGTTCAAGTGTTAAAGTCAAGTGCACGTTGGAGCCCACGCTATGTGCATGGTGGGGTTCCTGTGCTGGTTCCAGGACTGGTAGTGGGAAACGCTGGACAGGTGGCTGTGGTGAGTGTTCGGCACAACTTGCCTAATTTCAGGCTATAGTGGGAAGATGTACATTTACATGGGGACCCAAGAGTTAATTGGAGAACAGTTGTTGTGTAAGTGTGCATGGTGTACATTCATCTCTAAGAGTAGAAGCCCACCTCAAGGTCCAGTATTCCCTGATGGAAACCTCAGCCTTATCCCAAGGCATTGGTGAAACTGGCACAGAGTTAAGGTACCCCATGTGTATGAAGTAGAGTGACCCTGTCTGCCTAGCGTAGCCCAGAAGAACCCACCTCAGGGGTAGTCCTTTTATGTTAACAAGACTTGGTGCCTAATGGGTTAATTAAGAAACATTGAGGAAGGTCTGCCATCACCTGGGTACACCCCACTAGTCGCCCCTACATTTTTGGTACCGAATGTTGGGCTAAGCCTAATGCATACACTCAAAGATCACTCCTGAAGAGACCATGGTGTTAGCTAGCTAGAAACTTGTTCAGGCTTGCCCAGCTACAGAACACGTGCTTAATCAAGACTATACCCTGATTTGCTCCTGCATAAGGAACTCACACTCGATTGGTGGACATCCCGAAAAGGGACACATGGAAGTCTGCTCCACGTGTGTTGCTGCCGAAAGTATGGCCCAAAGGACTCTGTCATGCAAGAAGCCCCAGTGCTGACCAATACTGGAGCCTGGTATGTTCCTGCGCTGGGTTTCGCCCTCTGCCAGGTTGGACCCAAAAAAGAGTTGCAGCCACTATGTCCACTATACAGGAAGCACTTTGGCACCCTTGCCTGCCGCGCCCGCTGCCTGGTCTGTGATGTTTTGCTATTCCAGCAGTTGGTAGAGGAGGAGGAGCCCTGTATCATTGTGCCAGACCACCTTCCTGAGACTGCCATAGGCACTGGAGAGGACGGTACCCCGAGCCTCCAGCCAAGATTTTGTGACTTAGTTCCAGCTTTGCAACCAGTAAGGCCTCCCCCCATAAACCCAGGGTTGAGCCGCCATCCTGCACCACTGTTTCAGAACCTGCGCCAGCTCAGGAGCAACCACACTGTCCTGAAGAAGTCCACTTCAAAAACTTTCCACCTTCTACCACTGAAGACTCTGGGGGATGAGGAGGATGAACCAGACTGTTCAGACTCGCTCCTGGACTTACTCCCATCGGATATTGATCAACTGCCCTTTCTGGAATACAAGCCATCTCGGGAGACCCCGCTTGTTAAGACACCACACTCCCTAGACCAGCCAAAAGGGACAAGGATTTGCCACTGTCCCCAGAATCTGTTCCCCTCTGCCATGGGCACCACCAGCCCCTTCTGCTTGGTTAGCACACTGGATACATACTTCAGGCCACAAGGATTCACTGCCCTACAAGACAAAGGCCTAAAATCTACAGAACCACTGTTTGGGGGAAAATGATGGTTCCAAAACATATGCAGGACTTTGCCAAACAAAATAAATACACAGAGGCAGAGGTCCACAAACTCTGCTAGCATTACAACATGGGAAGCACATCCTCATTGATCAAGTGGAGATTGTGAAGCTTGACAATCATGTTCCGGTCAAGCACTGTGTTCATGGGACTCACCACATTACAGGCAAACCAATATTTTTGCCAGACCCTGTTATGTTTGAACCTGTTAGGCTGCATCCACACTTGAGTGTAGCAAATCTGACCGTGTTTCATGTGTTTTTGCTGTTTTTTTAGGCGTTTTTAAGCGTTTTTAAGCTTTGGCTTTTTTATTAGCCAATAGAGAAAAATATCATCTGTCACATCACTTGTTGCTAGGTTTTTCAGCTTTTTTAGCTTTTCCATCAGCTTTTATTTATTATATTATTATTATTAATTTATTATTATTACTTTTTTTTGTTAGGGTATGGGGTTAGAGTTAAGGTTAGATTAGGGTTAAGATTAGTGGTTAGGGTTAGGATTAGGGGTTAGGGTTTGGGTTAGGGGCTAATATTTTATTTATTATCTTCCTATTAATTATTTATTCTTTATTTGTTTTGTTAGGGTTAGGGTGTTAATAATAATACTGATAATAATAATAAATGAATAACGGTAACACAAATACACAAATAAATAAAAACTAATCGTAAATAAGTAATAAATAAATACAATAAATTAATACTATGTAACTATGTATGTAAACCTTAAAAAAAATGTATATATATTTATCAATAATACTGCTACTACTACTACTAATAATAATAATCATTTTTTGGGGGGGTTTGCGTTTTTATTTATTCTGATTATTATTATTAATTTATGTAATTTTATTTTATAGTTAGAGGATTAAGGTTAGGGGTAATTATTATTTTTTATTTACTATTACATATTATTAATTTATTTTGTTTATTTATTATTTATTTACAATGATTTTTATTTATTTGCATTTTTATTTTACTGTTTTTTATTCATATATTATTACTTTTTTTTTTTTCCATTCAAGCAGAAATACATGCAAAATTGCATGACAAAATGTGCTAAAACACACGTTTCCATCAATTTCTTTTGGAATAAAAACACACAACTCTGCCCAATTTGAGCTACAAAAAAAGCTCCAGAACTTGTTTGAGCTTCAGGTGTTTTGCTTCAGGTGAATTGTATGAGATGAGATTAGATGAGATTTCAGCCATCTCCATTGAGACTAATTGATTTTTGCTGCTCAAACATTTTGGAGCTTTGAGCTACAAAACACTCAGGTGTGTATGGGGCGTTAATGTGCCTTATGTTTTACTACTACCAGATATATGGTACCACGTTTATTGCACTTGTTTTACCGGACTTTGCTGTGCTGTGTTGCATTTGTTATTTATGCATGTCAGTTAAATCCCGTAGTTATAAAAAATTATTGGGTTTTTGTACGCTGGCGGGATGGACACAGACTAATGGGGTGGAATGTAGGCAGGTTAAAATTAGATAGTTAGGTGCTGCCCTGGATGGGGAGGTAAATGTTAATTCCTTTCCTGGTTCTCTAATTTGGGTGGGATCTTTGGGTTCACACCCACTGCACCTGTCCAGTGGGCCGAGTCCGGTTTTTGTCCTTTTTCCTCTGCTTTTCCCTGTAGGAGTCCAAGAGCCTTGCTGCTGATCCATCAGCAGTGTTCCATGAGGAATACAACCACTTAGGAACCTGAAGGATGTGAGAGCCATCCAATCTGGCTTTCACCCCGAAGATACCAGCTACTGAGGAATGTCACTAATGGACCTTTATTCAAGTTAATTGGGAAACATGGAGTAAGGTCCGCCATCACCTGCCTAAACCCCCGCGAGCTGCTCCTGTGTAGCCCACCTCGGGAGCGAGAAAGAGAAGGTAGCGAAGCTCGTACATAAAGTGGGATCGTGGAGGTCTAGAGCAATAGAAAGGACTATTTGAGTTAGCAATACATAGAATAGAATTTTCTCAATACAGTGTCACTTTGGAATTGATTTACTAAAACTGGAGAGTGCAAAATCTGGTGCAACTCTGCAGAGAAACCAATCATCTTCTAACTTCAGATGTTCAGTTAAGCTTTGACAAAACCTGGAAGCTCTCTGGCTTCTATGCAGAGCTGCACCAGATTCTGCGCTCTCTAGTTTTAGTAAATCAACCCCTTTAAGTTCTCTTTGTGGATGGCAAACTGTTTGCATGGTTGAGAATATCCAGATACTGAAGGAAAGATTAACACCCTTTCAAAATTAATTCTTCACTGAACATCTACCAGAACAGTGAGATGATCCCATTTTTCCTGCTGAAAATAATTTTTCCAACATTTCCCAACCCAGTGGTGTGCTTGAGATGGCATTGTCACCAGCTCCTGTATTCTGCAGACGAAGAAAAAAATGACAGCTGCTGACAAAGAAAAGAATAAGGGAGTTATGAAAAGACTGTTCATACTGATAACAGGGTTGTTAGGAGGTGGTCAGCAAACCCTAAATGCCTGCTAGGTGATTATCACAATCAATTTGCAGTTTACTGAGAAATAACATACAGCACTCACCAAAAAAAGCCCTTGATATTCAGTTTTCGAAACTGACAGAAGTTGCTCAAAGCCCAACTCCAGTTTAATCTATTTATTTTTAAATTGATTATATATATATATATATTATTTTTTTTTTTAAATATATATATATATATATTTATGTGTATATATATATATATATATATATTATATATCGTGCTAAAAGTTTACATACCTTGGCAGAAATCGTGAAATGTTGGCATAGATATTGAAAATATGCTTGATCATTTTATTTAAGGATAGTGATTACTGTATATGAAGCCATTTACTATCACATAGTTGTTTGGCTTCTTTTTTTAAATCATAATGATAAGAGGAAATCACCCAAATGGCCCTGATCAAAAGTTTACATCCCCTGGAATGTTTGGCCTTGATACATACATGCAAGGTGACACACACAGGTTAAAATGGCAATTAAAGGATATATCCCCACATCTGTGGCGTTTTATGTTGCAATTAGTGCCTGTGTATAGTCAATTAAATTGTTAGCTCTCGCATTATTATTATTATTATTATTATACAGTATTTATAAAGCGCCAATAGTTCGCTCAGCGCTGTACATTACAGAGGGGGACAGAACATGTGACAGAACAATACCAATACAATGCAAAACATGAGGGGATTGAGGGCCCTGCTCTTTCGAGCTTACAATCTAGGAGGGAGGGGATGGTGGCACAGGAGGAGATAGCTGTGGGGGATGGAGTGGTAGGAAGAGTGGAGGAGGTCGGCAAGTTAGCAGGGGGTGGGGTAGGCTTCCCTGAAGAGATGGGTTTTCAGGGTGCGCCTAAAGGAGAGGAGAGTAGGTGATAATCTGATGGGTTGGGGCAGGGAGTTCCAGAGGATGGGTGACACCCTGGAGAAGTCCTGGAGGCGGGCATGGGAGGAGGAGACCAGGGAACTAGAGAGAAGGAGGTCTTGTGAGGAGCGGAGTGTGCGTGCTGGGCGGTACTTGGATATTAGGTCAGTGATGTAGTTCGGGGCAGTATGGTGGACAGCTTTGTACGTCAGCGTTAGGATTTTGAATTTAATCCGTTGCGCAATCGGAAGCCAGTGGAGGGATTGGCAGAGGGGGGTGGCGGAGACAGAGCGGTTGGAAAGGTGAATGAGTCTGGCAGCCGTATTCAGGATCGACTGAAGCGGGGATAGCCAGCGGCGAGGCAGGCCAGTGAGGAGGGAGTTGCAGTAGTCGAGTCGTGATATGATGAGGGAGTGGATGAGCTGTTTAGTGGTTTCTGGAGTTAGGAACGTGCGTATTTTGGCGATGTTGCGGAGGTGGAGTCTGCACGAGTTTGTTAAAGATTGGACTTTGATTCACTAAGCAGGCTAGACACTGAGCCATGGGGAGCAGAAAAGAGCTGTCAATAGACCTGCGTAATAAGGTATTGGAACTTTATAAAAATGGAAAAAGATAAAAAACAATATCTAAACCCTTGAAAATGGCAGTTAGTACTGTTCAATCACATATTAAGAAGTGGAAAATTTGGAGATTTCTGGATACCAAGCCAAGGTCAGGTAAATCAAGAAAGATTGCAGCCATAACTGCCAGAAAAATTGTTCAGGATACAAAGAAAAATCCACAAGTAACCTCAGGACAAATACAGACTGCTCTGGAAAAAGTCAATGTGGTTGTTTCAAGGAGCACAATAACTATACTTGAACAAAAATTAGCTGCATTGTCAAGTTGCCAGAAAGAAGCCTTTATTGCACCAATGCCGCAAAAAAGCCTGGTAACAATATGTTCGAAAACACCTTGACACACCTCACAGCTTCTGGCACACTGTAATCTGGAGTGACAAGACCAAAATAGAGCTTTGTGGCCACAACCATAAGCACTACGTATGTTTGGAGTGGGGTCAACCAGGCCTATAGCCTACTGTATATAGGCTATATAGAATACCATCCCCACTGTGAAGCATGGTGGTAGCTCACTGATGTTTTGGGAGTGTACGAGCTCTAAAGGCACAGGGAATCTTGTGAAAACTGATGGCATGATAAATGCAGTATGTTATCAGAAAATAATGGCAGACAATTTGCATTCTTCTGCACAAAAGCTTCGCATGGGACGCTCTTGGACTTTCCAGCACTATAATGACCCTAAGCACAAGGCCAAGTTGACCCTCTAGTGGTTACATCAGAAAAAAGGTGAAGGTTCTGGAGTGGTCATCACAGTCTTCTGACCTTAATATAATCGAGCCACTCTGGGGAGATCGCAAACGCGCAGACTATTCAAGACGACAAAAGACTTTGCTTGACCTGGAGGCATTTTGTCAAGACAAATGGGCAGCTGTACCACCTGCAAGAATTCAGGGCCCCATAGACAACTATTACAAAAGACCGCACGCTGTCATTGATGCTAAAGGGGGCAATACACAGTTTTAAGAACTAAGGGTAAGTAGACTTTTGAACAGGGGTCATTTCATTTGTTTACTTGTTGCCAGGTCTTGTTTTATAATTGTGCCATTCTGTTATGGCCTGCAGTTGAATATGAATCCCATAAGAAATGTTGAATATGAATCCCATAAGAAATAAAAGAAATGTGTTTTGCCGCTCACTCAAAAATGGTACATACTGTATATTATCTAATCTCCAAGGGGATGCAAACTTTGAGCACAAGTATATATATATACAGTTGTGTTCATAATAATAGCAGTGTGTTGAAAAAAGTGAATAAAGCTCAAAATCCTTCTAATAGCTTTTATTTCCATACACACAATTGCATTGGGAACACTACACATTCTATTCCAAATCAAACATAAAGAGAAATATATCAAATTTGTGTTGTTTCCTCTAAGAAACTTGAAGAAAAGTGAATATTAGACTGTTCAAAAAAATAGCAGTGTTTGTATTCTTCTTTACAAACTCAAACATTCACTATATAAACTGAAAAATGTTTGAAGATTTTGCTTTCCTTTGAATCACTTAATTAATATTTAGTTGTATAAGCACTGTTTCTGAGAACTGCTGTACATCTGTGTTGCATGGAGTCAACCAATTTCTGGCACCTGTGAACAGTTATTCCAGCACAGGATGATTGGACTACATTCCACATTTCTTCTCTATTTCTTGGTTTGCCTCAGAAACTGCATTTTTGATGTCACCCCACAAGTTTTCTATTGGATTAAGATCCGGGGATTGGGCTGGCCACTCCATAACGTCAATCTTGTTGGTCTGGAACCAAGATGTTGCACATTTACTGGTGTGTTTGGGGTCGTTGTCTTGTTGGAACTTCCATTTCAAGGGCATTTCCTCTTCAGCATAAGGCAGCATGACCTCTTCAAGTTTTTTGATGTATTCAAACTGATCCATGATCCTTGGTATGCGATAAATAGGCCCAACACCGTAGTATGAGAAACATCCCCATATCATGGTGCTTGCGCAACCATGCTTCACTGGCTTCACAGTGTACTGTGGCCTGAATTCAGTGTTTGGGGGGTCATCTGACAAACTGTCTCTGGCCACTAGACCCAAAAAGAACAATCTTACTTTCATCAGTCCACAAAATGTGGCGCCATTTCTCTTTAGGCCAGTCAATGTGCTCTTTGGCAAATTGTAACCTCTTCAGCAAATGTCTTTTTTTCAACAGTGGGACTTTGCGGGGGCTTCTTGCAGATAGCTTGGCTTCACATAGGCGTCTTCTAATTGTAACAGTACTCACAGGTAACTTTACACTTTCTTTGATCTTCCTGGAGCTGATTGTGGGCTGAGTCCTTGCCATTTTGGCTATTCTTCTATCCATTCGAATGGTAGTTTTTCGCTTTCTTCCACGTCTTTCAGGTTTTGGTTGCCATTTTAAAGCATTTGCGATCATTTTAGCTGAGCAGCCTATCATTGTCTGCACTTCTTTATATGTTTTCCCCTCTCCAATCAACATTTTAATCAAGGTACGCTGTTCTTCTGAACAATGTCTGGAACGACCCATTTTCCTCAGAATTTCAGAGAGAAATGCACTGTAACCAGCATATACAACATTTGCTGCCTTCCTTCCTTAAATAAGGGCAATAATTGCCACCTGTTTTTCAAAGAATGAATGACCTCACTAATAGAACTCCACACTGCTTTTATTTTGAACATGCCCCTTTCAATTAGTGATTCAATTACACAGAATCAGCAGCATGCATGTCATGACTGTTGGGTCTGTTGGATTTCTATTACTCTACTACACCTGCTAGTAAATTATTTGCCATGTAGAAATATCATTTCTACCAAAAACAGTGATCGATCAGGTTAGTGATGTCTGACTGCTATTATTTTGAACTGTATATATATATATATATATATATACACATTATCTCACAGGAGTACACCCCTCACATTTTTGTAAATATTTTATTCTATCATGTGACAACACTGAAGAAATGATGCTTTGCTACAATGTAAAGTAATGAGTGTACAGCTTCTATAACAGTGTAAATTTGCTGTCCCCAGTGTAATTTTGTGTGACCACCATTATTTTCCAGCACTGCCTTAACCCTCTTGGGCATGGAGAGCTTCACAGGTTGCCACTGGAGTCCTTTTCTACTCCTCCATGACGATATCACGGAGCTGGTGGATGTTAGAGACTTTGTGCTCCTCCGCCTTCTGTTTAAGGATGCCCTACAGATGCTCAATAGGGTTTAGGTCTGGAGACTTGCTTGGCCAGTCAATCACCTTTACCCTCAGTTTCTTTAGCAAGGCAGTGGTTGTCTTGGAGTTGTGTTTGGGGTTGTTATCATGTTGGAATACTGCCCTGCGTCCCAGTCTCCGAAGGGAGGGGATCATGCTCTGCTTCAGTATGTCACAGTACATGTTGGCATTCATGGTTCCCTCAATGAACTGTATCTCCCCAGTGCCAGCAGCACTCATGCAGCCCCAGACCATGACACTCCCTGGTGCTGCACCCTGCAAACTCACTGCATTGTGAGCCACCAACAGGAAATGACTCCAATGCCCAGAGTCATTCAACCTACTTCCTGAGAGTACAAAGTGTCATTAGCATGCCCCCTTGGGATGCTTCACCATGCAGCACTGCACCCACAGTACAATGATACAAAGATCAGCACTGACATCCTTGAAAATTACCCAGTGTGTTATGTGATTGATTACCTCAAGACATAGGGTTTTAAGTGGTTTCTGAATTGGTGCTCGGATATACAGTATCCCAAATGCCAGTTATAGATAGGACAGTATCTGGGTGACATAGACCTGAGTACCTCATCAACCCTGGATCCAAATTCAGCCTTTATAGATTATGCTAAACTGATCTACAAATGGAAACAATACATATTAAAAGTAATGGTTTGTCAGTAGTAATGTGGAACATTTTAAAATAAACATGTCATGAAAGAAATACAGGAAATGCCATTGCTGACCAGCCTCTAAAAATGCCAGTGGACTGGCTGTTAACCTGACCTACTAGCTTTACTACTGTATGAGACCGTTTACCATGACATGAAGGGGAGAGTTGTACTGGGGTGGAAGCTGTACTGGGGAGAGGGCTGTACTGTACTGTAAGATTTTGACTTGGAGAGAGAGATAATTTTTTGTTGTACTCTGCATACTGACATGTGCATTATGCTCTACTGACCCCTATGCTCTGTGTTATGCACTCCTAACCCCTGTATGTTACACAACCCTGACCCCTGTCTACTGTAAGATGTGCACTCCTAACCCCTGTACGCTGTATGTTACACAACCCTGACCCCTGTCTACTGTAAGATGTGCACTCCTAACCCCTGTACTCTGTATGTTACACAACCCTGACCCCTGTCTACTGTAAGGTGTGCACTCCTAACCCCTGTACTCTGTATGTTACACAATCCTGACCCCTGTCTACTGTAAGGTGTGCACTCCTAACCCCTGTACTCTGTATGTTACACAACCCTGACCCCTGTCTAATGTAAGGTGTGCACTCCTAACCCCTGTACTCTGTATGTTACACAACCCTGACCCCTGTCTAATGTAAGGTGTGCACTCCTAACCCCTGTACTCTGTATGTTACACAACCCTGACCCCTGTCTAATGTAAGGTGTGCACTCCTAACCCCTGTACTCTGTATGTTACACAACCCTGACCCCTGTCTAATGTAAGGTGTGCACCCCTAACCCCTGTATTCTGTATGTTACACAACCCTGACCCCTGTCTACTGTAAGGTGTGCACCCCTAACCCCTGTACTCTGTATGTTACACAACCCTGACCCCTGCCTACTGTAAGATGTGAACTCCTGACCACTGTGCTCTGTGTGTTACTTAAGCTGGCCATAGAGGGATTCAAACTTAGACAGTTCAGCGGAGACCAGCCAAATTTTAATCCATGTGTGGTCATCCCTGTTTGACAGAATTCCGTCTTTAGAAGGAGAATGGGAATGTTGGAAAGCTTTTGTAGATCAGCAGCTGAAGCTGCTGATCAGTGTATTATGACAGTGGAGAGTTCCGCTGTCACAATACAATTGTGTTGACTTGTTGAAGGCAAAAAGACTGTGCACTCTGCAGGTGCAGTTGCCCCAGAGTTTAGTAAATGTGGTGAAGCTTCACGTTACAAAGAATACCCAATCACCTGCAAGGAAAATAACAAAAACAGATTTTTTGCTTGCACATGATTGGATGATGGAAGTCAGCAAGCTTTATCTCATTTGTTAAGCTCTGGAGCAACTACTGTTGCAAAGTGTACAATTTATTTGCCTTCTGACCTCTGCTGTCAGGAACATCATGCCAGCCATCAGGAAGATTGTGTCAGCCATAGGATATTTATGTTCATTAGAATGCGCTCATCACTGCATGTATGTAAACATACAGCACATCCACCATAGATACTGGCACCTAGTGGGAAATTTAAATCCTCGTTTTGTGGTTTTTCAGTCTGAGTTCCTGCAATTACTGATGCTGAACCTTATGTTTTAGACCCCTATGTCTGTGAGTATGTGGATATCCAAGGTCCAAGAAATCAAAACTATGGAATGCCTTACAGCTTCCATTAGGAAGAAATAATCCATAAACCTTGATTCCATTGGATAGACTTTACATCCTCACCTGATTATGTCCAAGCACTTCCTACCTAGTGTCCCTCAGGGGTTTGGATCCAATTCTTTCTCCCTCCCAACCTGCCAATCCCCCTTTATCGCTCCTTTTCCACTCTGCCCATCAGTTCTCTCCTACCCTTATCCCTGTACCTTGTGCAGTTTTCCCTGTGCAGTCTTTACCAAACTATACCAATTCCTACCCAGCTTCTATTTAGAGGTTTTTGAAACCCATCCAACTGCACAAGGCCATCTCCTGACCCTGATTAGGTACAGGAGTTGTTTACTACATTTCCATTGATGACCTGTCTTCGTCCTACCTGCTGTATTACTTGTTGACAGATTGTATATCTTTATGTATCTTTGGGTATACTTATGTGTGTGGAAGAATTTTAATGCACCATCCCTTTTCCTCCCATATCACTCTCCTCTCCCTGTTTCATTGACTAGAACCTACAGCATTTTTTTTAAATTTGAGTACAACAAAGAGACTCTGTGTTGTTCGCTCCCCAGAGGAAGTTAGGAGCTCACTTGATTTCTGGCAGATTAATAGGTATTTTTCTGAACCACATCTTTAGCTGTCTTGCAAAGGTGATGTCTGGGCTTCTGGTGTGTTACTATACCTTTGATGGGCTGCCTTCAGGTGAACCTGTTCTCTGAGTGTGCATTGCTATACTTGTATTGTAGTTGGGAACTCAGATAGTTTAGAGTTAAGGACCACATTTATCAAAGGTGCGTTTGATGTGGCAGTGTGGCTTCCACATGTATGCAGCTAAAACCTCTCTTTTTAATCTGAATAGATGAAAAAGAATAGTTTTTTTTTTTGCTGGCTAGCTTCTGCTGAGGACCCCTTTGTATAATTTTGCAAATGTGCAGAAACATTATACAAAGGCATCCCCAGAAAAAAAAAACATGGGAAAATGTGCACATATTGCAGAGAGGTACGAATATTGCAGAGAGGTACAAATATGTTTTTTTATTTTATATTCTCAAAACTTACACTTTTAAGTTAGTAAAAAAAAGACGCATCTACATGTTTGCCATTGGCAAATATGTTTCTCTGTTCTTAAACATACTCACATCTGCTCATTATCTAATAGTTCTTAATTAGAAACAAATTCATTGTCCAACAACAACAGATCTTTACTCCCGAAATTGGACATGTGCAGCCGATTGAAACCTCATAGCACAACAGAGGATGCATTTAAAACCTACTGCCAGCCCTTTCTTATTTAAATTTCAAGTACAATATAGATGAGTTGTACTATTGTCTGGTTTTAATTTCTGTCTGTAAGATCATTGGGCAGGCTTTTCCTCCTGTTGTTGCTGCACCAGCACAAGAAAATGGTCGCCCCTGGACAGACAGCAATAAAAACATTGCCATAAGTTGTAACTCTTCCCATCTCTGTTAAAAGAGTGTTTTGTTCTCATCTTTTTCCACAGTGGACAGACTTCCAACCACCTCCTGGAAGTGAGGAAAAATCTCTCCAATAGGAACACAGACAGTAATAAAAACCCAACAGAGGTTTTACCCTTTTCCACCATATCCAAAACATAACAGAGAGGTTTTGAGTGGAATTGGGCTTTAAATTTATTTATTTTTGCTAAGATCAAGTGTAGTATCTGTTCCTATCAGTGTCCAGTAGGAGCTCTCCATAGTCATTCTGGCATTATGACTGGAATGACTGTTTGCATAGCACTCCTGCTGGTATTACTGGGGATCTTGAGGGATCTTCCTGATGGGCAAGGAAACTGAATTGGGTGTGTACCACATAAGGTCTGGGTCGGGAGTGCTTCCTTGGATCCAAAAGGCTCAATGCTTCCTGATTTGAACAGTATTCCCTGCTTTGGGACCCTACTGTGAGAATTAGCACTAAGCCACAAACCTCTAGCATTTTCTGTACCAGGCCTCATGGGCTAGGTATTTTGGCCGAGTCCAGAGAAATTTTGTTACCAGACCTAGCCAATGCATTTGCACTGGCACTTTTCCATTTTTGAAAAATTATTTATTTTCTCTCCCCGAGTGGGTCACCCACACTTGTTTATGTGTTCTTTTTTCACTTCAGGAAGAAAAGTTTGGGTCCTTGGGACTACCCTAAAGTCTAGAGGAAGAATGTGTGGCCATTAGGTTTCCTCCTCCCCTGCCTTGGAGGGTTTCTCTTTGGGAGAGCCCCCCCACTTAGTACTTGTTGGTCGGCTTCGGCTAGCCATGAGAATAGGGGTCTGCCAGGCCTTTTGGCTAAGTGGACCTGAGTGTGCCTTACCTGCATCAGGAACCTTGTGCCCCATGGGGTCAGGGAGGGGTCCTACTTCTTCAGGAAGTGGACCAGAGACACACCCTAAGTGCATTTGTTTGTGCGTGTTCAAATGCACTGTTTTGGTTCTGTTAGAAATTCTGTATATAGCCCTACAGATCAGACAGTGTACAGTCCCCATGTGCTTTTCCGCTTGCTTCACTGCAACCAGGAAATAGAAAACTTTATTTTAGAGAAAACACAGAGTATATAGTACCCTTGATGCAGCTACATACTTATAAACATTGCTATCTACTGGTTGAAGAATATTTCTCTACTGAATACTGATGTAGTTGTCTCACAAAATACATCAACACTGTTATTCCACCCCCACTCAACAACTACTCCTTATATTAGTCCCATCTCGGATTTCAGTTTTATATTCACTAAGAAATGTAATCTTCTTCTTTGCAGCTCTGATCCACTTTTGTTTCTCATGAGTCGGAAGTCTGCATCTCATCTCATATATCTGGTTATGATTTTAAAATGTTACTAAACCTAGGACCGTGCATTCACTGTATCCAGTCTTCGACAGCACATAGAACATGGAAATGCAATTATTTTTGTAAACATAAACTTCTAAATACTTTGTCTCATCAGTAGTATATAGCAGTCTTGTGACTTCTATCAGTGTCCAGCCGAGCACTGGTTAAAGCTTGTAGGAGGAGTTTTCATTCTCTTCTGACTGTCCTATAAGACTGCATGACCCCGGATCCTCTGTCTGGAGAGTGCTGATTGGACCTGTGCTGATCACATGCACCCTCACAAAAAAAAAACCCTCCAGCAATACACACCAAACTGAGCATGTGCAGGGTGCCTCCTAGAACTCTGTACTATCAGCAGATGGATTGGGGACTGTGAAAGAAGAGGAGGATCAGAGAAGACAGGATCAAACAGCCTTTTTACACAATGCAGAGGATCAACACCTTAGGTTCCACAGTGAGTATAACAACCATGATTTACTGCATGTACAGACTGATTTTACTGTGGTGGGTTTAGTAACACTTTAATGCTATGTGAGCAACATAGGACAGACATTTGGCTGGGATGCCTTTATTGCTTCTGGTGGATTTCCTGAATGAAGCCTCTTGTCGTCTGGTTTCTTCTTTTACAGTATTTGGATTGTCTGGGTAATTTATACTTATGTGTCACTTTGTTGCTTATCTTCATGTGACACTGATGTGGAATTTCCCTTAGTTTGATGCGTTTGAGTTACTTTATGAAATTTTGAACACATTGAAGTTTCATTGAGAATTACACTTCTACTGGTGGTTACCGTGTTTGTGTCTTGGTGTAGAATTCTGTATCCCTTTTGAGAGTCACTGTACCCCACAAGTACACCTTTCTTTGTGCATACATCACATTTTCTATGTTTTTCTTTTGGGATGTGTACATAGGCTTTACTTCCAAAAATGTTTCGATGTTTAAAATTAGGGGTTTTTCCATTCCACAGTTCCTAAGGACTTTTTTTAGTCGATTTTCCTGGTAGTCAATTTTTGAGATAGCATGCAGTCATAATTACCTCCACCCAGTATGTGGTTGGCATATATGCATCAAACAGCATAATTCTTCCTCTCTCACATAGAATACGGTTTATTCTTTCTGCAATCCTGTTTTGTTCTGGGTTGTATGCTACTGTCAGAGATGCGGGTGTGACCAGAAGTGTGTGGACTGACACAGGGAAACGCAAGCTTCAGATATGGTATAAATAAGACGCTTTATTAAAGACTAACAATACAAACATAAACGCAGTGCACCAAACCCCAAGCTAACACAAATACATACAACAAGGTGAAACAAACCCAAACCTAAACTGATACAGATACCCAGGTACATACACATGTAGAGCACAACGTAGTTAGGCAGGCCGGGTCGATAACTATCGGGCAGGTAGGTACAGGAGGAGCAGGCGGAGAGAATGGTCAGGGTCACAAGCCAGGGATCAAAATAGGAGAAGTCAGCACAGGTCAGGATCAGGCAGGGTCGGCAACAAGTCAGGCAGAAACAGAAACAGGAACAGGAACAGGAATGCAGGTTAAAAGATACAGGGGCCCATGGAAAAACACACACCAAGGCACAGACTGCAGGTCTGGCCATCCCTTAAATACACCTGCAATCAGCCCCAGGTGATGGCTAATTGCCAAAGTGAACCTCTGGTTGTTGAAAGCACCCGCTGGCCAGCCCTGGTACTGCAGCCCACAAGGCAGGTGAGTCCCACCACTATTGGCAAGTCCATTCCTGACAGTACCCCCCCCTCAAGGAGCGGCCTCAGGACGCTCCAAACAGTCCTAGCTGGGCAAAATGTTCCACCGCCCGGGTCCGGTGACTGGCGGGATATCAAAGACTGGCACATCGGGCTGGGCACCGGACGGAGGCACTTCGAGCTGGACACCGGACGGAGGCACTTCGAGCTGGACACCGGACGGAGGCACTTCGGGCTGGACACCGGACGGAGGCACTTCGGGCTGGACGCCGGATCACCAGGCGGAACAGTGGGCACCGGGCCACCAGGCGGAGCGGCGGGCACCGGGCCCCCAGGCAGGGCGGCGGGCACCGGGCCACTAGGCGGAGCAGCAGGCACCGGGCCCCCAGGCGGAGCAGCAGGCACCGGGCCCCCAGGCGGAGCGGCTGGCACCGGGCAACCAGGCAGGGCGGCAGGCACCGCGCCATCTGGCTCGACAGCGGGCATCGGGTCACCAGGTACAACAGCGGGCACCGGGTCATCAGACATTGGATCGTCTTGCTCGACCGCGGGCACCAGGTCATCTGGCTCAACAGCGGGCATCGGGTCACCAGGCACGACAGCGGGCATCGGGTCACCAGGCATCAGGTCATCTGGCTCGACAGCGGGCACCAAGTCATCTGGCAAGGCAGTGGGCACCGAGTCACCAGGCGTGACAGCTGGCTCTGAGTCAACTGGCACGACAGCGGGCATCGGGTCACCAGGTATGACAGTGGGCACTGGGTCATCAGGCATTGGATCGTCTGGCTCGACAGCGGGCATCGAGTCATCAGGCACGACAGCGGGCATCGGGTCACCAGGCATGACAGTGGGCACTGGGTCATCAGGCATTGGATCGTCTGGCAAGACTGCGGGCACCGAGTCATCTGGCAAGACCGTGGGCACCGAGTCATCTGGCAAGACCACGGGCTCCGAGTCATCTGGCAAGACCGCGGGCCCCGAGTCATCTGGCAAGACCGCGGGCCCCGAGTCATCTGGCAAGACCGCGGGCCCCGAGTCACCAGGCACAACAGCGGGCTCTGAGTCAACCGGCCCGACAGCGGGCTCTGAGTCAACTGGCGGAACAGCGGGCACCGAGTCGTCTGGCAAGACTGCGGGCACCGAGTCATCTGGCAAGACTGCGGGCACCGAGTCAACTGGCGGAACAGCGGGCATCGAGTCACCTGGCAAGACTGCGGGCACCGAGTCGTCTGGCAAGACTGCGGGCACCGAGTCAACTGGCGGAACAGCGGGCATCGAGTCGTCTGGCAAGACTGCGGGCACTGAGTCGTCTGGCAAGACTGTGGGCATCGAGTCGTCTGGCAAGACTGCGGGCACCGAGTCGTCTGGCAAGACTGCGGGCACCGAGTCGTCTGGCGGAACAGCGGGCATGGAGTCGTCTGGCAAGACTGCGGGCACCGAGTCGTCTGGCAAGACTGCGGGCACCAAGTCATCTGGCAAGACTGCGGGCACCGAGTCAACTGGCGGAACAGCAGGCATCGAGTTGTCTGGCAAGACTGCGGGCACCGAGTCGTTTGGCAAGACTGCGGGCACCGAGTCGTCTGGCAAGACTGCGGGCACCGAGTCGTCTGGCAAGACTGCGGGCACCGAGTCAACTGGCGGAACAGCGGGCATCGAGTCATCTGGCATAATAGGATCATCAGGCTGGATCAGTTCATCAGGCTGGGTAGAAACATCATGCTGGGTAGAGACATCAGGCTGAATGGAGACATCAGGCTGAATAGCGACATCAGGTTGAATAGCGACATCATGCCGGGTAGAGGCATCAGGCTGGGTAAAGACATCAGGCTGGGTAGAGACATCAGGCTGAATTGTGGGCGCCGAGGCACCAGGCTGCACCACGTAAGGCAGGTTCTCAGATGGGAGGCTGACCGGTTTGGATACTGGCAGGATGGTATTGGCTGGAAAGAACTTTCGCCTTTTCCTGGTTTTAGTTACCGGAGCACTGTAAGTAAGCGCAGGTTTGTAAACGGATGGAGCAGCTGGAGACAGAGAAGAGCTGGAGGATGGAACAGAGGAGGGAGCAGTTGCTACAGAGGACTTCTTTACAGGGATGAAGAAAGGATAGGTGCAGCGAGTGGGAGCAGGGGACTGGTATGTGGTAGTTAGCAGAGTATACTGGGCCATCACTGGGGGTGCTGTCGGGGATGCAGGAAGAGTGCCTTGAGCAGAGGAATGATGTTGCAAGCCAACTGAGGCTGGGTGTAACAAATCTGTCCATGTCTGCAGTACTGGTTTAACAACACTCAGCTTACTCCTAGCCTGTCTGATCAAAGACTGCACTGCGTTTATGCAATCCATAAGCACATGTGATGGACATGCTGCATAGTGCTCATGGAAACAATCTGGATCATCCTCCAACAACCATACCAGTGATTCCACTTGATCCACACTAAATGGGGGAAAAAAGTCATCCCTGCTTTCAGGGGTACAGGACCGAGCCAACTCAGCACAAACCTGGATCAATGGATGCACCTCAGAAAACTCTGTGCCCTGATCAACTAGACAATGAGCGATCCTGATACACTCTAGCAGTTGATCCCGGGTATACTCCTTAAGAGTCTGATAAGCATAGTCTTTGTCATCAAACACTAGCAAAGATAAATACACCACCTCATCAAGATCCATCCTTCCCAGCAACAATAAGCCAAGATGGCCTCTCTGTGCAGCCACTTCTGGTCAGGTTTTTGGCCTTGGTGTAATGTCAGAGATGCGGGTGTGACCAGAAGTGTGTGGACTGACACAGGGAAACGCAAGCTTCAGATATGGTATAAATAAGACGCTTTATTAAAGACTAACAATACAAACATAAACGCAGTGCACCAAACCCCAAGCTAACACAAATACATACAACAAGGTGAAACAAACCCAAACCTAAACTGATACAAATACCCAGGTACATACACATGTAGAGCACAACGTAGTTAGGCAGGCCGGGTCGATAACTATCGGGCAGGTAGGTACAGGAGGAGCAGGCGGAGAGAATGGTCAGGGTCACAAGCCAGGGATCAAAATAGGAGAAGTCAGCAGAGGTCAGGATCAGGCAGGTTCGGCAACAAGTCAGGCAGAAACAGGAACAGGAACAGGAACAGGAATGCAGGTTACAAGATACAGGGGCCCATGGAAAAACACACACCAAGGCACAGACTGCAGGTCTGGCCATCCCTTAAATACACCTGCAATCAGCCCCAGGTGATGGCTAATTGCCGAAGTGAACCTCTGGTTGTTGAGAGCACCCGCTGGCCAGCCCTGGTACTGCAGCCCACAAGGCAGGTGAGTCCCACCACTATTGGCAAGGCCATTCCTGACAGCTACAGTAGATTGAAATATTATTTCATGCTTTCTGAGAATCACCTGTGTATTTTCACCTGTATATTCAGTTCCATTGTCTGTGCGCAATACACTCAGCATTTTTCCACGTTTGTTGCTTACTTGAACCAAGTACTGTTCAAGATTCTCTGGTACTTCACTTTTGTTGTGTAACAGATATAATGTAATATACCTAGAGTAATCACCTAATTTTCCATTGCACAGCAAATATCTGAATGAATTAAGTCCAGAGTTTATTTAGCTCTACTGTTACCCTGCCTTGGAAAGGATTTTCTTGTCATTTTTCCTATTATTCATCTGGTGCATTTCATTGTTTGATCAAATTGACTAATTTTTATTCCACTTGCATAGTCATTCTCAGTCGATTTCTTTATTATGTCAGGACTTCTGTGCCCAAGTTGTCTGTACCATGTATGAATGCAGTTTGAATGGTTTTTCCTCCTTGGCAGTATTAACCACCTCATTGCAGTTCAGCTGATACAGTTCATCTGTAATTTTAGCCTTCGCAGATAAGATATCCCCTTTGGTGATTGCACAACTGTCACCTTGGAAGATTACAACATTACCTTGTTTTGTGAGCTTCTTCACTGACCAAAAAATAGTTTTAAGAGCAGGGACATACAGGACATTTTTCACAGGTATCTTTCTGCTGACACTCTGGGAAATAGGACAGTAAAGAAAACCATCTATTATTCCTTCTGATTCCATTATTTCTCCATTGTCTGTGGTGATTTTTTCAGTTTTATTCCGGGCAAGGCGAATAAAGACATTTCTGTCATTTGTCATGTGACTCATAGCTCCTGAATCAACACACCATGCCTGCAAAGATGAGGTGCAAATTTTGGATTGAAAAACATATTCATTATGTCAAGAAAAATCAGTTTCTTCCTCCACACTTTTGGCCTTTTGTAGTTTAGATTGTTTTTGCATTATAGCTTTCCTGATTCTGCAATCTGCTTTTAAATGGCCTTGTTTCTTGCACTCAAAACATTAACGTGTTTCTTGTTGTGTGTTACTGTTTTAATTCTTATTTTTCATCTTTAAAGCAGACTCTGCGACAGAAGCACTGCCACTATTAATGCTTAATTTAAAAAATTCACTATTAATGCTTAATTAAAAATGCTCAATAAGCATTCCATTAACATATTCCAACGTCGGTTTATCATCTGGATATGCATCAAGTGTTGTGACAAGAATTTAATAACTTTATGGTAAACCACTAAGTAACAGTGCTACAACATGAAATTCTTTTATTTCTTCTCCTATACCTCTCAGGCGTTCAACCACTTTCAATGTGTGCCTTATGTAATCCTGCATATCCTTGCTTTTTATCATCTTGGTTTGGTATAGCTTTCTAATCAAATATAGTTTATTGCTGAGAATATTTTTTTCATGCACCTTTTGCAATCCTTCCAACATGTCTAGCAATTTCACTTACATATATGTATGATGTGGTCATATTCTATGCTAAAAGAGATTGTGCTCTGAGCTTCTGACCTTTCTCTATCCATTCATCTGCAGGGTGTTCTGGCCTGGCTTCTCTTAGTAGCAGCATTTTCATCTTGTTTTTCCAAGACTGGTAGTTCTGGTTTGCCAGATTTGCAAATGAAAGCTTTGTTGCAGCTGTGTTACTGGCCATTTTATTTTGTTCTGTTGCTGTCTTCTTTCTGTTGCTGTATTTTGCACTTATTTGCTGTAGCTGGCTGTGACTGGGTATCTAGGCCCATAATCTGTTAGAAAGCCTGTATATAGCCCTGCAGAACAGTCAGTGCACAGTCCACATTTGTCCACAAATGTTAATATATTTATCTGACCATAAGTACCTTTGGAGACACGTGCCACCAAGAGGTTAGTATATTGCCCTGTCCATGTGAAACTTTCAAGACCCAGGCCACCAAGAGGTTAGCATATTGCCCTCCCTATGTGCACCTTTCGAGACATGGGCCGCCAAGAGGTTAGTATGTTGCCCTGCTCACTGGCACCTTTTCGAGACACGGTCCACCAAGAGCTGAGTAAATTGCCCAGCCCACTGCACCTTTGGAGACACAGGCAACCAAGAGGTTAGTATATTGCCTTGCCTATGGACACTTTTTGAGACACGGGCCACCAAGAGGTTAGTGTATTACCCTGCCCATTTCACCTTTGGATTGTCTTTATCTTAATGGTTATCAATTTTAATCAGCAACAAACAGTTAAATTCAGAAACATTTGCACTAGGTTTGCAATCCTTCCTTTTAAAACATTATGGAACCAAAGGTGGCAAAAAGTAAGGGGCATAAACTTTTTCTGAATTTTACTGACATACAAAAACAATTTACTGGAAAAACACTTTAGTAAATATACTCTAAATTGACCATATGGTATATGTGTAGCCCTCCTTTTCACAACACTCTAAATATACTCTGAGCTTTTTCCTATAGTTTTGTCTTGATGCCAAAACTCTAGATATAATATTTTCCCCCTGATGCTAAAAGAACGTGCTTTATAACTCATACTGTAAAGCTGAATTGAGATTTTAATGATCCCCATACCCTCTGCCCCATTCCAGCGTCCAATAACCATAGCAGCTCGCACTCAATAAACTACAAACTCTGTTTGAAATACAAGAGGTCCTCTGGTTTTTCACCTCTTCTAGTTAAACTTACCATACTCATCATATGTTTTCATGTATTTTTGGAAAGCAGTGCAAGTGAAGATGTGTGTTTTTGCTCTATTAACCTCCCCAGATATTTTCTCATAGAGGTCTGTGAGTAATTTCATGCTTACAGCTAAATCAGTTCTTGACATTTTTTTCCTTAAAAATAGAGGAAAGGGTCTAATTCACATTTCTGAATTCATTATAGCTTGTCCTTAGATTTCCCTTACATCCCAAAATACTAATGTAAATAAACCTCTGTCCTAAAAAGGATTCACATAAGTACAATTTACAAGTAAAATGGCAGCATAACTTCTGGGTAATCCCAAGTGTGGTTGAACAAAATGACAAAACATTTTATATGTAAAATAATTAAACAAAACAGATAGGTAATACAAAAGATAAAATAGTTAATTGTTTATATAAATAAGTAACAGACTAGATAAAAAGGCTAAAGTTGTTGTAAAGGTATTTTTTAATATAGCAAACATGTTACTCTATACTTCCCTGCACTGTGCAATGGTTTTGCACAGAGCATCCCTGATCCTCCTCTTCTCATTTACATGCTTGTGCTCCTGGCGCCTCACCCTGATAAGTTCCCCCCTAGCAAGCGACTACACAGGAGGCTTGACCCTACTCCTGCTCTTTCCTCACAGGCTGTGATTGACAGCAGCAGAGGTCAATGGCTACCAGATAGAGAGAGCTTCTGCTCTCGTGCACAGCACTGGATGGGGCTCAGGTAAGTATAGGGGGAGCTGCACACGGAAGGTTTTTTACCTTAATACATAGAATGCATTAAGATAAAAAAAAAACCTTCTGCCTTTAGAAACTCTTTAAACTGTATCTAAAGGCAAAACTTCATTTTAAAGCAGAACTTCATTTAAAGTGTTACTAAACCCAGGGCCCTGCATTCACTATATCTGGTCTCCCACAGTACACAAAACATGGAAATGCAATAATTTTAGTAAATATAAACTGCTAAATAACTTTTCTTATCAGCAGTTAGAACAGTCTTGTGACTTCTATCAGTGTTCAGCAGAGCACTCGTTAAAGCTTGTAGGAGAAGTTTTTATTCTACTATAGGAGGATGCAGGACCCCTGATTTCTGTCTGGAGGGTGCTGATTGGCCCTGTGCTGATCACATGTACTCTCGCAAGAAAACAAAACTCTCTAGCAGTGCACACTAAACTGAGCATGTGCAGTTTGCCACTAAGCCTTTGTTCTATCAGCAGATATTTAAGAGACAATGGAAGAGGGGGGGGGGGATCAGAGAAGAGAGGATCAAACATCCTTTTGACACAATGTGGAGGATTAACCCCTTAGGTTCCACAGTGAATATAAAAAGCATGCTTTACTGCAAATAAAGACTGATTTTACTGTTGTGGGTTTAGTAACACTTATAATTCAGAAGTTCTGCTGATTCTTCTCCTCCTCCCTCGCTTCTCTGTCACGAAGGTAAACACCTTTTTTTTTTTTTTCTTTTTTTTTTAAGGAAGCAGGTACCTAGTTTTGACAGGTACCCACTTCCACTTCCATTTGAATTGCCTGAGAGGAGTTTGCCCTGCAACCATCGCTAACTGACACGGGAGATCATGTGATTGGACCGAAGCACGCTGAAAATATAAGTACAGTATATACATCTTTCTTGGCTATAGGTGTTAGGAGGGAGGAGGGGACATTTCAAGGCTGGTTAGGTGTAAGCTGCAATTCCACTTTAAAACTGAAGGTTAGTAAAAAAAATTCAAAACAGCACCAGGGACAGTACTTACCATGAATAAAGCATGTCCTGTGTGCTGGTGGCTGCTGTGTTAGGTTCAAATCCTCCATACTTTGTCCCCAAAATTTGAATGGCTGCAGCTGTGACAGGCACTTGTCAAGTGCCGACTATGTCCGCCCTTTCTGCCTCAATGGAAAACACTCTATGAATGGAGGACTTTTGATTTATCTGCCTGTCCTCAATGCATAGAGTGGGCTTCTATGAATGAAGCAGGGGAGACAGAAAGGGCAGGCATAGTCGGCACATGACTAGTGTATGTCACAGCTGCATCCACTCATATTTATTCTACATAGCACTTGAAGATCACTGTTGCGGGGGTATCCAGAGACAGAGGACAGATGATTTCAACCTAACACAGCAGCTGAAAACGCATGGGACCAGGGCCAGATCTAGCCTGATGTGTGGGTGCAGTAAAAAATGTCAGGATGTTGGGTCAGCAGGGCAGTGTAAAGGGGGTCAGCAGGGCAGAGGATTTAGTCAGCAGTTTATAGGGCAGTTTACAGAGACCATTAGATTGTAGGGCAGTTTACAGGGGTCCAAAGGGCAGAGGATAGGAATCACCAGGGCAATGTTTAGGGGCCAGCAGAGCTGAGGAACGGGTCAGTATAGTGGCAGGCTAACGTAATATAGTAGCAATATAGTGGCAGGTTTGGGCAATATAGTTCCAGTATATTGGAAAGTTAGGGCAATATATTGTTAGGTTAGGGCAGTATAGTTGCAAGCTAGAGCAGTACAGTTGTAGGTTAATGCAGTATAGTGACAGTATAGTGGCAGGTTAGGACAATATAATGGCAGGTTAGGGCAGTATAGTGGCAGGTTAGGGCAGTATAGTGACAGGTTAGGACAATATAATGGCAGGTTAGGGCAGTATAGTGGCAGGTTAGGACAATATAATGGCAGGTTAGTGCAGTATAGTGGCAGTATAGGGCAGGTTGGTGCAGTATAGTGGCAGGTTGGTGCAGTGTATTGGCAGTATAGTGGCAGGTTAAGACAGTATATTAGCAGTATAGAGGCAGATTAGGGCAGTATAGTGGCAGGTTAGTATAGTATAGTGGTAGGTTAGGGCAGTGTATAGTGTCATAAATAAATACACCTCTAATAACGAAATACACCTCTATTAAAAATCCCCACCTGAAAGTCAAACTTTCTCCGTAGAAAGTACAATTCTTATAACCTTTCTACCACCATGCCCCGTGAGTAGACTGAATAAACTAGTCAAATATCACAAAATCAATAAAAAAATTATAAAATTTTAAAATTATAGGAAAATAATAAAAAAGTCCAAAATGTCCACCAAGTCAGATAAATGACCAAATAAATAAGTAAATCCAGTGGGAAAGATTCCGATCCTAATTAATCCTCGTGGTACCTCGAAAAAATAATATTTATATAGTACATTATCCTTTAAATAACCAATAACAGTAAAGTGCAAAATTCCAATCCGTGAAAAATCCAAACCACTCAAAATGTGATTCTAAGTGATACAAAAAAAAAAAATATTATATAAATATATAAACAATCTATCCAAAATACTGAAAAATTTATTTGTGTGAACCAAAAACCAATCTTCCAGTGAGTACTTCAATAAATAAGTGAACACTCAGTGACCACTACAACGCATACAGTGAACACTCCGTGAACACTACATATAGTGGTACTAAATACTATTACCTTCTGGTAGTATTCACAAGCTCATCCAATATTTCTGGTGACAGTATAGCTCCCCAGTGTCCATTCACTTCAGGAGCCCATCCTCCATAAACCTCACAAATCAGAAGAAGACTATGGGGGTATCAGCTCTACAGTAGACAGAACAAGCCCTGCAGTCCATGGGCATAGAAATCACGTTCTCCAACCATCAAAATGGCCGTGGCGGCACTTCCGGTTTCCACGTGTGTGTCTTGACGTCACGTCTCCTAACATGTTTCGTCACTTCCGGACTTCATCTGAAGTATAGTTTTGTGGTAGGTTAGGGCAGTGTATAGTGTCAGGTTAGGGCAGTATAGTGGCAGACTAGAGCAGTATAGTGGCAAGTTAGGGCAGTATAGTGGTAGGTTAGTGCAGTATAGTGGTAGGTTAGTGCAATATAGTTGCAGGTTAGAGCAGTATAGTGATAGGTTAGTGCAGTATAGTGTCAGATTTGTGGCAGTATAGTGGCAGATTAGGGCAGTATAGTGGAAGGTTAGAGCAGTGTACAGTGTCAGGTTAGGGCAGTATAGTGGCAGACTAGAGCAGTATAGTGGCAGGTTAGGACAATATAATGGCAGGTTAGGGTAGTATAGTGGCAGGTTAGGGCAGTATAGTGACAGGTTAGGACAGTATAATGGCAGGTTAGGGTAGTATAGTGACAGGTTAGGACAGTATAATGGCAGGTTAGGGTAGTATAGTGACAATATAATGGCAGGTTAGGGCAGTATAGTGGCAATATAATGGCAGGTTAGGGCAGCATAGTGGCAAGTTAGTGCAGTATAGTAGCAGTATAGGGCAGGTTAGTGCAATATAGTGGCAGGCTGATGCAGTATATTGGCAGTATAGTGGCAGGTTAGGACAGTATAATGGCAGTTTAGGGCAGTATAGTGACAATATAATGGCAGGTTAGGGCAGTATAGTGGAAGCATAGTGGCAAGTTAGTGCAGTACAGTGGCAGTATAGGGCAGGTTAGTGCAGTATAGTAGCAGGTTAAGACAGTATAGTAGCAGTATAGAGGCAGATTAGGGCAGTATAGTGGCAGGTTAGTGTAGTATAGTGGCAAGTTAGGGAAGTGTATAGTGTCAGGTTGGGGCAGTATAGTGGCAGGTTAGGGCAGTATAGTGGCAATGTAGTGGCAGGTTAGAGCAGTATAGTGGTAGGTTAGTGCAGTATAGTGGTAGGTTAGTGAAGTATAGTGTCAGGTTATGGCAGTACAGTGGCGGACTAGAGCAGTATAGTGGTAGGTTAGGGCTTTATAGTGGCAATATATTGGCAGATTAGGGCAGCGTATAGTGGTAGGTTAGGGCAGTATAGTGGCAGGTTAGGGCAGTATAGTGGTAGGTTAGGGCAGTATAGTGGCAGACTAGATCAGTATAGTGGTAGGTTAGGGCAGTATAGTGGCAGACTAGAGCAGTATAGTGGCAGGTTAGGGCAGTATAGTGGCAGGTTAGAGCACTGTATAGTGTTAGGTTAGGGCAGTATAGTGACAGACTAGATCAGTATAGTGGTAGGTTAGAGCAGTATAGTGGCAGCTTAGGACAGTATAGTGGCAGTATATTGGCAGATTAGGGCAGTATAGTATCAGGTTAGAGCAGTGTATAGTGTTAGGTTAGGGCAGTATAGTGGTAGGTTAGGGCAGTATGGTGGTAGGTTAGGGCAGTATGGTAGCAGTATAGTAGCAGGTTAGTGCAGTATAGTGGCAGATTAGAGCAGTATAGTTGTAGGTTAGGGCAGTATAGTGGCAGTATAGTGGCAGGTTAGTGCAGTATAGTGACAAGTTAGGGCAGTATAGTGGTAGGTTAGGGCAGTATAGTGGCAGGTTAGTGCAGTATAGTGGCAGATTAGGGCAGTATAATGTTAGGTTAGGACAGTATAGTTGCAGACTAGAGCAGTATATTGGCAGGTTAGGGCAATGTAGTGGAAGGTTAGTGTAGTATAGTGGCAGGTTGGGCTATATAGTGGCTGGTTAGTGCTGTAAAGTGGCAATATAATGGCAGGTTAGCGCAGTATAGTGGCAGGTTGGGCAATGTAGTGGAAGGTTAGTGTAGTATAGTGGCAATATAATGCCAGGTTAGTGCAGTATAGTGGCACGTTGGGCAATATAGTGGCAGGTTAGGGAAGTATAGTGTTAGACTAGGGCAGTATATTGGCAGGTTAGCGCAGTATAGTGGCAGGTTAGCGCAGTATAGTGGCAGGTTGGGCAATATAGTGGCAGGTTAGGGAAGTATAGTGTTAGACTAGGGCAGCATGTGGTGTCATGGTGTTACCTCAGGGCTTGTATTCAAAGATTCTCACGGGCTGTGTCCTCCTCCACTTTGCTCTTCTTCAGCTGGAGATCATCCTCAGTGAAGGAATTTGTGGGAGGAGTGGAAGAGGCAGTCACACCCCCAGCTCCACCCACCAACTCCGGCTCCCTCTGGGAATATTGTAGATCCCAGCGGGAGAACCTAACCAGATTAGATGACTGAGGAGTGTTATAGGCAGCCTCCCCGCTAGGCTCCCTGCTCAGCTGATCATCATTGCATTTACAAAGCAGCACAGACAGGTAAAGTGCAACCGTCTGTAGCAATAGTTCAGCAGCCAGGCAGTGTCTACTGCATTTCACTATGTGATGTGGGTGTGGCTGGGTCCCGAAATGCATACAAGGCAGTGGGCATGGCAATGGGCCATTGTCATGGGTGGGATCGAAGGGGTACCCCATCAAGTAGGCTATAGAGGACCCCATGATTTCTAATAGCGGCATTGCTGCTGGGGACAAGGGAATGGACAGTATCTGAGACCATATGGGAGCTGTCTCAGTCAGAGCAAAGTGTTAGAAATTCTGTATATTATACAGAACAAACCATGCACAGTCCATATTTGCTTTTCTGCTTGTGCTTCAGTGCAAGAAGGAAACAGGAAACCTTATTCAGAGAAAAGACATAGAGTTTATCATAGATGCAGCTACAAACTTCTAAACATCTATTGGTTGATGTCAGGGAGCGAGGAGCCAGACACACAAGGAGGTGCAATTAAAGATAGGTTTATTGTACAAAAACAAGACAGAGTCTATGCAAGTCCAACAGCAACAGCGGATGACTTGGTAGGACAGAAGCCAGGAAGGATAGTCCCCAGAGCCGGGGTCAGAAGCCAGGAAGGATGGTCGCCAGAGCCGAGGTCAGAAGCCAGGAAGGATGGTCGCCAGAGCCGAGGTCAGAAGCCAGAAAGGAGTCTTGCCAAAGCCGAGTCGGTATCCAGGAGAGCAATGAGAACTAAACAGGAGCTTGCTGCTGTGCAACAGACAGGACACGAATGCAATGGACAGCTACAAACAGCAGACTTATATGTGATAAGCCGCCACCTCCTGGGGGAGGAGCCGCAGAGGCTGAAAGCATAAAGGATCCCACAATGCTTTGCAGACACCTAAGATGGATGCCAGCACATGGAGCAGCACAAGCCCTGAGGAAAGGTAGGACCTTGACAGTTGAAGAAGATATCTCTACTGAAAACTGATATAGTTGTTGCAAAAAATACATGAACACTGTATTCCAACACCCCCACTCAACAATTACTCCTTATATGAGTCCCATTTCGAATCTCAACTCTATAAATCTGTTTCTTATGGGTTGGAAGTCTTTGCATCTCATCCCATGAATCTGGCTCTGGTTTTAATGCTATGCGAGCAACATAGGACAGGCGTTTGGCTGAGATGCCTTTATGGCTACTGGTAGATTTCCTAACTGAAGTCTCTTGTGGCCTGGTTTCTTCTTTTATAGTATTTGGATTGTCTGTACTAATTTCTATTTCTGTGTTATTTTGTTACTTATCTTCATGTGAGAATGATGTGGAATTTCCCTCAGTTTGAAGCTTTTGTGTTAGTTCGTGAAATTTTGAACACACTGAAGTTTCATAGACAATTACACTTCTACTGATGGTTACCTTTGTTTCTTGGTGTAGAATTCTGTATCCCTTTTGAGATTCTCTGTACCTCACAAGTACACCTTCCTTTGTGCAAGCATCCCATTTTGTACATTTTATTTTGGGATGTGCACATAGGCTTTGCTTTCAACAATTTTTAGATGGTTCAAATTTGGGGCTTTTCCATTCCACAGTTTATATGGAGTTTTCTCAGTTGATTTTCCTGGTAGTCGATTTATGAGATAGCATGTGGTCATAATTGCCTCCCCCCAGTATGTGTTAACCACCCCGGTATGTATCAAACAGCATGATTCTTCCTCTCTTAGAATATGGTTCGTTCTTTCTGCAATCCCATTTTGTTCTGGGTTGTATGGTACAGTAGTTTGAAATATTATGTCATTCTTTCTGAGAATTGCCTGTGTGTTATCACCTGTATATAAAGTTCCATTGTCTGTGCGCAATACACTCAGCATTTTGCCAAATTTGTTGCTTACTAGAGCCAAGTACTGTTCAAGTTTCTTTGGTACTTCACTTTTGTTGTGTAACAGATAAAGTGTAGTATACCTAGAGTGGTCATCTTTAAAAGCGGGAAAATACCTCTCTTCTTTCCTGGTGTAAATTTTTCCATTGGCCTGCAAAGATCTAAATTAATTAGGTCCAGAGGTTTCTTAGCTCTGCTGTTACTCTACTTTGGAAAGGATTTTCTTTTCATTTTTCCTTTTATACATCTGGTGCATTTCATTGTTTGATCAAATGGAATAATTTTTATTCCACTTGCATAGTCTTTCCCAGTTAATATATTTATTATGTCAGGACTTCTGTGCCCAAAACATCTGTGCCGTGTGTGAATGCATTTTGAAGGTTTTTTCTCCTTGACAGTATTAACCACCTCATTGCAATTCAGCTGATACAGTTCATCTGTAGTTTTAGCCTTTGCAAGTAAGATATCCTCAATTGGTGATGACACCACTGTCACCTTGGAAGGTCACAACATGGCCTTGTTTTGTGAGCTTCTTCGCTGACAAAAGATTAGCAGGGACATACAAGACATTTTTCACAGATATCTTTCTGCTGACACTCTGGGAAATAAGACAGTAAATAAAATTGTCTCCTATTCCTTCTGTTTCCATTATTTTCCTATTATCTGTGGTGATTTTTTCTGTTTTATTCCAGGTGAATAAAGAAATTTCTGTCATGTGACACAAAGCCATGACTGAAAAGATGAAGTGCAACTGTTGGATTGAAAAACATCATTATCTGAAGAAAAATCAGTTTCTTCCTTCACACCTTTGGCCTTTTGTGTTTTAGTTTGTTTTTGCAGTCTAGCTTTCCAGATTCTACAGTCTGCTTTTAAATGGCCTTATTTCTTGCACAAAAAGCCTTCACATGTTTCTTGTTGCATGTTACTGTTTTGTTCCTATTTTTCATCTTTAAAGCAGACTCTGCAACAGAAGCACAGCCACTTGTATTCATCCACAAGCTTGCCCTTAACATATTCCAATGTCAGTTTATCCTCTGGACATACATCAAGTGCTGTGACAAGCGTTTCATAACTTTCTGGTAAACCACTATGTACAAGGAACTGTGACATTAAAATCATGTATTTCTTCTCCTATAGCTGTCAGGTATTCAACCATTTCCAAGGTGTGCCTTTATACAATCCTACATATCCTGGATTTTGATCAGCTTGGTTTGGTATAGCTTTCTAATCAAATACAGTTTATTGCTGAGATTAGCTCTTACATGTACCTTTTGTAATTCTTCCCACATTTCTTCAGCAATTTCACACTTACATATATGTATGATTTGATTATCTTCTATTCTAAGAGAGATTGTGCTTTGAACTTTCTGATCTTTCTCTATTCACTCATCTAAAGGGTGTTCTGGCCTGACTTTATTTATGCATTTCTTCATACTTTCTCTTATTAGCAGCATTTTCATTTTGCATTTAGAAGACTGGTATTTGTGGTTTGTCAGATTTGCAAATTAAAGCTTTGTTGCAGCTGTGTTACTGGCCATTTTCTTTTTTTCTGTTTCTGTCTTATTTCTGTTGCTGTATCTTGCACCCATTTGCTATAGATGGCTATGGCTGGGCCCATAACATGTTAGAAATTCTGAATATACCCGTACAGAACAAACAGTGCACAGTCTACATGTGCTTTTCTGCTTGTGCTTCACTGCAAGAAGGAAACAGGAAACTTTATACAGAGAAGACACAAAGTGTATCATACATGCAGCTACAAACTTGTAAATATTGCCATCTACTAGTTGAAGAATATATCTCTACTGAATACTGATGTAGTTGTCGCACACAATACATGAACACTGTATTCCAGCACAATGTCTATATCCCAAAAGCACACTGTCACCAGGCATCAGTTCAGGCCATTACTCACAAGTCCCCTGGACAGCTGCAGCCCTCCAGCCTCCTCTGGACACCTCCCAGTAAGTAAAAAAAAATTATTGTCAAGACCAGATCCCTGTGGTGAAACACTGCAGCCAGTTCCAGATCACTTCCAGATCTCCAGCTCCCAGACCTCAGAGAACAGCAGTACAATCCAAGGCTTGCCTCAGAAGGCCACAGCCCCCTCTATGGCTGGGAACTCTCCTTGCTGAGGAAAGACAATCTCTGCAGGGCTCCAGACTACTTATCAGCTTCCCCAGCCACCATCTGGGCACACCTCCCTGGGACTAGCTAGGTCCCAATTATTATTCTCCCTCTCTAAACTCTATACATTTCTTCTAGAGTCAGGGGGAAGCAACACAACTCCCAGTCTGTGAAACAGACCAAAATAATCAGTCTCTGCTCCCTTGAATACAGAAGGAGCCAAAAACTACATTTACCTAGCAACCTAACTAGAAGGGTGTGAAAGACATATAGCTCATGATAATCTACAAATGCTTACAACTAGGGAGCTACATCAAATTTTTATCTATCTCAAAGGGATGTCCCCAAAGACAATTGTCTGTGGATTTCTTCTTTATAATGTGTAATGAAATTTGGATCATTGCTCGTTATTATGACAGTGGCCAAGTATAAGAGGGTTCTGCAAAAAGTTTCCACACTTTTTTTAACTCTATGACACTCTCAGACACAACCAAGTACTACTCCTCCTGCCCTCACCGTTTCCAACGAAAATATAAAAGTGCAGAAACTTTTTGAAGACCCCTATTATAATAATGGCACTTGGTAAATTAGTTCCAAGACTGGGCAAATTCATCAAGAAACAAAGACAAATCTTCATCTGTTGTATGCAATCTAAGTATATATAACCAGTTTCCATCACAAGGATATAGGTGACGTTAGGAACTTCGCATCAGCAAATCCTCAGTTTTATATATTCACTCACATGTGTAGTCAAACTATATGGATCTTCACAAAGTAACTTTACAAACTTCAAGATTGCTTAGATTATTAAGCGTAGGCTGGAAATAATTGATATACAAGGAATTTATTATTGTACATTTTGACCATAAATTTGCTTTAAATACAACAGGAGTCATCTTGACAGAAGACTCTAAGCCAGTCAGGATTGATTTTCACAGTGCTGCCAGGAACAATGTGAACAGAGATGGAGTGATTGGCACAGGTATAAGATCATTAATCATGTGATTACCAGCCCGTAATACTCCTTCATTACCAGGCCATTTTTCTGTTTTCTGTCCTATGATAGTGGATTGACAATTATGGTACTTTCATTACAATCAATCAACACTGTGCCCAAATTAATTTTATATAATTTCTGGAGACAGGACTTTTCTGATATATACTATAAGAACCACCGACCAAAACTTTTTAAAAAACTAGGATTCTTTATTTGCAACATATTTTTCTTGAAGTAGATCAAAGTACACAGGATTGGCTAATTCTTAAATTTGGTTTATTCTCCACCTCCAAATGGACACTGGCTAAAGCAAAGCTGAAAACCCAGCCTTGTATAACCCCTCCTACTCCCATAATGTCCTCATTTGTGGATTAAATGATTTTACATGCAATTTAAAAATTCTATGTACTTTATTGAACATCACAAGACACATGATTGGCTAATTCTTAGACCAATGAGAAGTTCAAAAGAAATCCAATGAAGGGTGGGCAGAATAGCAGACATGGGCTACCATGCCAAAGAACCCCAAGAAGGAGCAAACAAACAAGGAGAGGTCCAAACTCACAAGGCCACCTTAAGAACTTATTGACTGAAGCCCTGATGAGGCCTTGACTTCCACCTGGTATAACTTAACAAACTTGTCAACAGAAGATCAGGTAGCAGTTTTACAGAGCTGAGAAACGTAAGCCTGATGTTGGAAAGCCCAAGAAGCACTAACGCTTCTGACAGAATGCCTGTACTAAAAAGGGATGAATCTTCTCCATAAAGTTATGACCCGACATATGAGTGGATAACATGAGTTGGTGAGTTGGTGGAACAAGAAGCATCTTTCTTGTTACTAGAGCCCTCTAGCAGGTTAAACAGGGAGTCAGACTGATGAATAGAGACTGTGGTCAAGATATAACAGTTCCAACCACATCAAAACAATGGAGAACAATCTCCCTAGAGTGCTTAGGAGCAGGACAGAAAGATGGTAATGCAATGTCTTGGTTAAGGTGGCAGGAAGAGACCACCTTTGACAAAAAGGTCAATGCCTAAAACTACCTCATCCATGTGTACCACAAGAAACAGCTTCTTACAGGATAGGACCCCTAACTCAGAAACCCTACAAACCCAGGACCAAAAAAGGAATAAAACAAAACTAAAAAAAAACTCCAAATGGCTCAAACAATGATTTCTGAAGAAATTACAAAACCAAACAGCAGAAACAATGCAAGCAACCTCCCCTAAAACGCCCTCACTAAGGAAAGAGGTAAGAAATCTCTGAAAGAGGACTACCAAGGCTGAGATATGACCCTAATGGTACTTAAGGCCAAGTACTTTTCCATGCCTGAAAAGAAAAAAAGAACTTGTCCCATGAAATATTTCCTGGGGTGAAGTTTGCTTTCCACTTGCAGTGGTTGATCACATGGGAAGACACCTACCTACATTTCCTTCAAAAGTACTGAGGAGACTTGGGAACTTTCCAAGATCCTGAACCAGAGACCTTGGGCAAGGTTGACTCAGGTTGATGCTTCTTTAACTTTCTGCACGTCAGTGAGTGCTCCAACCATAGATTTGAGGACCAGAAGTATGCCAGAAGATTGGACATTCTCCTGTGAGGATTCAGTCAATGATGACAAAGCTTACTCCTCTCCTCCTCTGAGGCTTGCAAAGTAGATAGAGGAAACTCTGGTGGTGAGGGTGAACTAGAGTGCCTACGGCTCCTATGTTTCACATCTGCCCAAATATTGGCTGACATGATAGCAAAACATTCTTCATTAGATGCAAAGGAAATGGAAGAAGATGCCCCAGATTGAGCAAAGGGAAACCCAGATGCTCACAGGGACTCAGTATGAGAGCCTGTAAGAGGAGTAATGCTGATAGAGCTCACCGAGGGGATTCCAGTACTTCTTACCCCCCCCCCACCACCACCACCACTACTATTTTCCACCTTGAATTCCAGCAAAGCTGATGCCCCCACCCCTTGTGTCTAAGATCTGCCATGTGCTGTGATGTGTCCTCAAAGGGTTTACTCATGACCTAGACCTGAGTAAATGGGGAAGGGAGCCCTGCTAGGTCCTAGACTGCAGAGCCCCGTGGTGGCCAAAAATCCTGTACTTTATGCTGCTAAAGGTGAAGGGAGTTGAGCGGTGTCAAAGCTGGTCAGAAGTCTGGGAGTATGCACCCATGCTCATGCGCAGAATGACCCACTGCACATACTCTTGCATGTGCAGCTGAGTCTACACCTTCCAATTGCTACCATGGAAAGGAAACCCAGAGCCTAGTTGCGATTGTTGTCCCTCCATACCCCAGATGATGGAAATAGCAGCACTCCTCAATCAGGGCACTTACCTGTGAGAGGTCTTTAGATGCAGAACAACTGGGTCCCAGGATCCAGCTCAATCTTTGCATCTACTCAGAAAAACTTACCCTCACAGGGTTTGGTCTTTACCAAAGTGTTGGACCTGTGGAGCACCCTGCAAAAGCCTCTCAAATGGATGCAGCTGCTTGCCAAGGTAAGTAATCCCTTTGTTGTCCAGTGCCAGTTAGCAACCTATAGGTTGTCCCTGCTCTGCTTCCTGTGAAGTCCAAGTACAATCCCTCGAGGCACTTATAGGTCAAGAGGAACCCAATCTTAACAGATGTGCTGGATAAGGAAACTTGCTAGAAGTAATAGGTACCATTAAAAGGAAGTTCATTCACAGTATAGAGAAACACGATCACCAGCTAAAGACTAAAAAAAAACTGAAGGCATGTTATAAAATGTTGGGCTGTGTTTTCAGCTTAGCTTTTGCCAGTGTCAAGTCAGCTGAATGTGGATCATAATCCATTGGTATTAGAAATAGCCAATCCTGCGTACTGTGATATATGATAAAGAAAGCTTGTCTTCCTTATTTTCTGTTATAAAACATATGAAATAAAAATGCCTGGATGGCGTGAAAAAATCCCAAAATTACCCATGTTCACTACATTATTTGGATGTAAAGACATATGCTAGTACTGACTTGGTTAAAGCATGGAGCTTGGTACTGACCCAACAGATACAGCTCGCCATTAAATGTACAGCTCATATACAGAGGGAAATGAGAGGGTGATGTGAAGGGAGGTTGGTTAAGGGTCATTAAACAGGTGGCATAGAGACAGCATGGAGATGAGCTGTACAGAGAGGAGGGGTTGAAAAGGTTTTAAAAAAACAGTCTCACAATCAGGTAAAATCCCTCACCATGAATCTGCTGCTGATCCTTGCATTTATTCCCCATTCATTGATAAATACTACTTCCTCCATTGTAACAGGAAAGGGAGGGCTCTCAGATGTTGGCCTACATTGTTTACATTTGTGATCACTGTGATTGGTCATCATAGTGGTCACAATGTACAGAGCTGCTCAGATCTGCTGTGACCTAAATCGTCTGATGATGGCTCAGATCACAACCATTCATGGCTGATCATATGTTTTCTGATGTGCTGTTTATAAATGGCACTTCATGAATATAGATCCATAACTCTGCTGTTCCTAAATGTACAGCAGTGGGTAAGCTGCTGCTGCTTCTTCATTGTCCAATCACACTCTGGGGGTTGGGAGGTCGCTAAGGAAGCAAAACCTCAGCATCATTTTTTTCTTAAAAAAATTAAGATTGGCCCAACTGTTGGATGAATACTTTTACTATGATTTCGGGATGTAGGGGAAGGAATATATTGTAAGTAATATAAGTAATGTGCAGTATATATAATACAAAACATACACAGTGTGTTGGTCATAAAATTATGTCTTACAGGTGTTCTAAAGGCTCAAGGTTTTTTTTACCTTAATGCATTCTTTGCGTTAAGGTAAAAAATCTTATGTACAACAAAATCCTCCCCTCACTCCCTACATTTTTACCTGAGCATAATCTCAATCAGGCGCTGTGCTTGACAGCAGCAGCTCTCTCTCCCTCTTCACTGGGCATATTGATAGCAGTTGGAGCCATTGACTCCTGCTGCTGTCAATCAAACCCTATGATGAAAGAGCGGTAATGGGGCCGATTCCCATTCTCTGTGTCCATGGGAGCAGGCAGCGGGGCTCGAGAATGAGCCCACCCGAGTTCCCCCTTAGGAAGCGGCTTCCTATGTGGGCACTTGCTGCATAGGAGGAGCCAGGCATGCCAGAGGCAGACCCCAGAAGAGGAGGATCTAGGCTGCTTTGTGCAAAACCATTGCACAGAGCAAGTAAGTATGACATGTTTATTATTTTAATGAAAAAAAAAAGATTTACAACCACTTTAAAAGTATTATGCATTACATGCGCATGTGCTAAAGAGGTACATGCTGATAGGAGAAGAGAGCAAAGATATGACCTTGTGAGTCTGTTTGTTGGCAGGTGTAGGGTGTAGCACCCTTTTAGTGATGCCCTTCCCCTGGTGATGGCAGTGGATGGAGTTGGTGCCCTTTTTCTTAGCTGCTGCGGGTGGAGCTGAAGAGTTTGGGTATGGGAACAGGTTACATCTGATCAACACCTTGCGGGAGTAGTGAGAGAGAGAGCACTCTGCAGGACTGCATATGAACTTACAAGGGAGAAGTTGGAAGAACCTTGCTACCCTTGACCTTTACTTAGCAGGTCTGTAGCTTGGTGTAGATAGGTCTCATGGCTTGGGACTAAGAAACACCTGTGTGAGGACCCACTGCTGGAGGACTGACAGAAAAGGGAGGGGAAAGATGGCTGGGTGTCAGGCTCCGCCCAACAGGATCTCTAGTGGTCCACAGCACGGGGTTTCCCAGGACGCGGAGTCTAAGTCCCAGTCTGCCTTTTCACCAGGGCCCCTGATGGTGGGGATGGACTTGGTGCAAGACTGGAACCAGGTCGCGCCCCTGGGCACCCCCGGCAGTGGTACAGGGGTCCCGCTGAGGGTATGTGCCCGGGATGAGCCTGCTGCAAAGGGGACGACAGGTCCGATCCGAGCGGATGGATGGGATGGCAGATTCCGATCCGAGCGGGATGGACGGATGACAGATCCCGATCCGAGCGGGATGGATGGGTGACAGCTAGGAGTAAGCGAGGTCAGACTAGCCGGGTCGGTATCGTGCGGGCAGCGTGGTACAGGGGGAGTAAGCGGAGAATGGTCGGGGTCACAAGCCAGGATCAGCAGGTAGCGGGCAGCGCGGTACAGAGGGTCAGGCAGGAGGATGGTCAGGGACGAGCCGGGGTCAGAGCAGGAGAGGGTCAGCATAAGTCAGAACAGGCAGAGTTTGGCAACTAGAAAGCGTACTTACAGGACAGGAACAAGACCTTGCGGCAACCTGGAGATGCACAGGGCAGCTTTAAATAGAGTGCCCTGTTCTCCCATTGGTGCGGCCGCGATCGCTACTGCGCATGCGCGGCCGCCGCCGCGATCGCCGGCCGGGACGGATCGGCCGTCTGCGCATGCGCGCACCGCCGAGGACCCGGGATCCCTGACATTGCCCCCCCCCCCTACGGGCAACCTCCGGATGCCCAACCGACCCCTACCGAACGGCTGGTTCTGAAAAAATTCCCGCACAAGTCTTGGGGCGTGCACATTTTGGGCCGGCTCCCACGAATTTTCCTCCGCCCCATATCCTTTCCATTTAACCAGAAACTGAGTTCGGCCTCCCCTCTTCCTACAATCTAAGATAGCTTCAACTTCAAACTCCTCCTCCCCATCCATGTCTACTGCCTCCGGTGGTTTAGACCTTCGATCCGGGAAGGGATCTGGAGTTGCTGGTTTCAACAGGGACACGTGGAAGACCGGATGAACCTTCATAGACTCGGGCAGTGCAAGCTCGTATGCCACCTCGTTGATCTTACGTTTTACACGAAAGGGCCCCAAGAATTTGGGAGCCAGTTTCTTCGAAGGGCAGGGCATTTTCAAATTTGCGGTGGACAACCAAACCTGGTCCTCTGGCTGCAAACTCAATTCCCCCCTTCTCTTCTTATCAAATGCCCTCTTATTGTCACCCTGGGCCTTTGCCATTGCTTCCTGCAATACCTTGCTATTGGTTGACAAAAAGTTCAACATATCCTGCGTGGACGGGACTGCGACCTCCGGGATCAGATCGGGCAGGAATACAGAGTGGAACCCGTAGTTTGCGAAAAACGGGGACTGTCTAGTAGCCGAGTGACTCGCATTGTTATATGCGAATTCCGCAAGTGGCAGGAGAGTAAACCAGTCATCTTGGAGGAAGGTGGTATAGCCCCTGAGGTACTGTTCTAGGGTCTGGTTTGTACGCTCCGTCTGGCCACTGGTCTGTGGGTGGTAAGCAGAGGAGAATGACAGCTTAATTCCCAGGGTATCACATAAAGCTTTCCAGAACCTGGATGTAAACTGAACCCCTCTGTCAGATACAATATCCCTGGGAATTCCGTGGAGTCTTACCACTTCTTTAATAAACACACGTGCTGTCTCAAGGGCCGTAGGTGTGTCCTTTAGAGGTACAAAATGGGCCATCTTGGACAGGCGATCTACAATCACGAAGATTGCTGTGTGGTCCTGAGAGGGTGGAAGTTCCACGATAAAGTCAATGGAAATCATTGTCCATGGTCTGTCGGGTATTGGTAATGGACGCAAGAGACCCCAAGCCTTATTCCTAGTAGGCTTGTTCCTCTGACAAACGGGACAGGTTTTTACGTAAGTTTCGCACTCTCTGGCCATATTAGGCCACCAGAAGGTACGCTGCAACAGCTCCAAGGTCTTACGTACCCCAAAATGCCCGGCCAGTGGGTGATCATGGCAGTATCCTAATACCAATGTATGGGCTTCCTCAGGGACCACAATCTGATCCTCCTTCCAGAGGAGTCCCTCCCTATTTAGTAAGGGGACACCGGGTGGGCCTTGCATACCTACGGACGCGGTCTGCAATTGAGAATGAAGCTCCGATTGGAGGGCTAGGAAATTCCCTGGGGACAGGATAGTGTCTGGCTTGGGACTCTCTTCGGGGTCCCCAAACATGCGGGAGAGCGCATCAGGTTTCGTGTTCTTAGACCCTGGCCTATAAGTTATATGGAAAAAGAACCGTGAAAAGAACAGTGCCCACCTGGCCTGACGTGGCCTCAGACGTTTAGCTGTTCTCAAATACTCTAGGTTCTTGTGATCCGTGAAAATCAATATCGGGTGTACCGCCCCCTCTAACAGGTATCTCCATTCCTCTAGTGCCACCTTGATCGCCAAGAGTTCCCGATCCCCGATATCGTAATTCCTTTCAGCAGGAGTTAGTTTCCTGGAGAAGAAAGCCACCGGGTGCACAAGCTCTTTGATGCCCTTCCTCTGGGATAGGATCGCCCCGACCGCATTCTCGGATGCGTCTACCTCCAAGATATATGGCAAGGATGAATCGGGGTGGCTCAAAATAGGAGCTGCCGTAAACAACTCTTTTAAAGCTTCGAATGCCCTCTGTGCCTCAGGCGTCCACTGGAAGCGGACCCCCTGCCTGGTCAGCTGGGTGATAGGGGATACTAGGCCCGAAAAGTTCTTAATGAACTTCCTATAAAAGTTCGCGAAGCCAATAAAGCGTTGGACCGCTTTCTTATCGGTGGGTGCTGGCCAGTCTAAGATGGCCGAAACCTTTTGGGGATCCATGGCTATTCCCGTGGGAGAGATGGTTAGGCCCAGAAATGAAATACTACTCTGTTCAAAACAGCACTTGTCTGCCTTGGCATACAAGCTGTGTTGGCGGAGCCGTTCTAACACGCGCTTCACATGACCCCTATGATCCTCCAAGGTTGGGGAAAAGATAAGGATATCGTCTAGGTATACAATGACGAAGATATCCAGATAGTCCCTGAACACATTGTTTATGAAATGCTGGAAGGTGGCTGGAGTGTTACATAGGCCGAAGGGCATAACCAAATATTCAAAGTGTCCAAATCTGGTACGGAATGCTGTCTTCCACTCGTCCCCCTCTCTGATACGGACTAAATTATAGGCACCTCTCAAGACTAGTTTAGTGAAGACAGATGCTGACTTCAACCTCTGAAAAAGTTCGGGGACTAGTGGTAGCGGGTAACGGTTCTTCACCGTGACTTTATTCAAGTCCCGGTAATCTACGCAGGGCCGGAGGGACTTGTCCTTTTTTTCCCACAAAGAAAATGCCCGCCCCAGCTGGCGACGTGGAGGGTCTAATAAACCCCTTATGGAGGTTTTCATCGATATATTCTCTCAGTACCCCTAACTCCCGCTCGGATAAGGGGAATATCCGCCCAAATGGAATCTCCGACCCTGGGAGGAGATCAATTGGGCAGTCATAACCTCGGTGCAGGGGGAGAGTGTCCGCCCCCCGCTTGCTAAACACATCCAAAAAACTATGATAGGCCGAAGGAATGACTTGCGCCAGTTCCACATCTGTCTCTAGACACAACAAGGTCCCCGGAATCAGGGAAGTGTTAGGGAGGCAATGCTGCTGGCAGTATGTGGAGAGGAACTGGATAGAACCCATCTTCCAGTCCACCTGGGGATTATGGGCTCGTAACCACGGGAGCCCCAAAATAATTGGAAATAATGGGGATGCTATGGCGTCTAACCGAAGGATTTCTTCATGATGGGTCGATATAGTGGTACGGATAGGTGGGGTTTCATGGTCCACCACCCCTGACTTAATACGGGATCCATCTGCCAGAAAAATATTTAATCCCACCTCCTTAGCTTGTAGGGGGATTCGTTGCTGAACTGCAAAGTCCAAATCTATGAAGCAACTACACGCCCCAGAATCCACAATTGCTGTGGTCACCACCGTTCTCCCCGGCAGCTGAAGTGACACAGGTACCGCTAGATAACTAGTGTTGCCCACACTGGTAGAATTGACCGTAGAAAAAACAGCGGAACACGTACCCCCCTTGGCTGGACAGGTACGTACCACATGGCCTGCTCCCCCACAGTATAGACAGAGATGGTTGGTAAGACGCCTCTGGCGTTCCTCAGGTGTAAGTGTCAGCCGTGTCCTTCCCGGTGGCCCGGTTTTGGGTGTATCCATAGCATCCTGATTCTGGCTTGCCGGCTGGAACTGGGTTGAAGCCTGAGGGGGTGTTTCAGTTGGTCCTCGTCCTTGGTTGCACTTTTCCTGCCTGCGCTCCCGCAACCAGCGGTCAATTCGAATAGTCAATGCTATTAGGGCCTCCAAAGTACTAGGTATGTCTATTCGGGTCAATTCGTCCTTCAGTAATTCAGCTAACCCAATGCGGAACTGGTGGTGCAGATCCGCCTCGTTCCATTGGCTGTCACTACGCCAATGCCTGAATTCGGCGGCATAGTCCTCCACTGTCCGGTGACCCTGCCTGAGTGTATATAGGGCCCTCTCGGCCGTTGCGGTGCGCAGCGGGTTGTCATACAAGAGGGCCATAGCCTCAAAAAATACTGTCATTGACCTCAACAGCGGGTCTCGATTCTCTAGGAGCCGGAGGGCCCAGTCTTGGGGTCCACCCTGTAGTAGGGCAATGATGAACCCTACCTTCACTGATTCAGAGGAAAAGGTCCGAGGCTGGAGGTCAAAGTATAGCTGACAGGAGCTACGAAAGGCCCTGAATCTACTTCGGTCTCCAGAAAAACGTTCTGGTGTGGGGACACGGGGTTCAGGCACGGGTAACAACCCTGGTGTCTCCCTAGTGGGTTCCCCAGACCCCCCGGTAGATGTAGCTATGGTCTGCATGCGACTGTCCAATCTTGTATAACCCTCCTGTAGACCCCTAATTCCTAGTGTAAGGGTCTCCATCTGTCGGCAGATGTCATCCAGAGGGGACGTTCCCCTTCCAGGCTCAGTCATGGCCGCAAGGTACTGTCAGGCTCCGCCCAACAGGATCTCTAGTGGTCCACAGCACGGGGTTTCCCAGGACGCGGAGTCTAAGTCCCATTCTGCCTTTTCACCAGGGCCCCTGATGGTGGGGATGGACTTGGTGCAAGACTGGAACCAGGTCGCGCCCCTGGGCACCCCCGGCGGTGGTAGAGGGGTCCCGCTGAGGGTATGTGCCCGGGATGAGCCTGCTGCAAAGGGGACGACAGGTCCGATCCGAGCGGATGGATGGGATGGCAGATTCCGATCCGAGCGGGATGGACGGATGATAGATCCCGATCCGAGCGGGATGGATGGGTGACAGCTAGGAGTGAGCGAGGTCAGACTAGCCGGGTCGGTATCGTGCGGGCAGCGTGGTACAGGGGGAGTAAGCGGAGAATGGTCGGGGTCACAAGCCAGGATCAGCAGGTAGCGGGCAGCGCGGTACAGAGGGTCAGGCAGGAGGATGGTCAGGGACGAGCCGGGGTCAGAGCAGGAGAGGGTCAGCATAAGTCAGAACAGGCAGAGTTTGGCAACTAGGAAGCGTACTTACAGGACAGGAACAAGACCTTGCGGCAACCTGGAGATGCACAGGGCAGCTTTAAATAGAGCGCCCTGTTCTCCCATTGGTGCGGCCGCGATCGCTACTGCGCATGCGCGGCCGCCGCCGCGATAACCGGCCGGGACGGATCGGCCGTCTGCGCATGCGCGCACCGCCGAGGACCCGGGATCCCTGACACTGGGCTTAATGTTTTCATGAGAGCTGTATTAAATTGCTCCACACTGTAGAGACTGCTGTTCAGGAGGTCATGCAATCGAGGTACTGTGTTCCACACTGTAAAGACATTGTTCAGGAAGTTGGGTTATGAACAGTAATGCTATACCAATGTTCTTCAGTAAACCATTGAAAAACATCTTGTGTGGACATTCTTTTTACGGGTAACAGGCCTCAGGCCAGGAATACGTGAGGAGGTGGGACTCGGGCCAGAAGAATGTGAGTGACACAATTTGGCAGCGTTTCTCCTAAATACAGGTATATGGGTGACCTATTCAGAAGAGAAGCAGGGAAGTACCTGGGCCAGCTTGCCATGAATTGCTGCCCAATTCAGGTTCCTCTCCTTTGTTCTCCAGTTGCAGGCTTATGGCAGGAATCGGTGAGTCAGGTCTGTGTGAATTTCAGGATTAGCTGATCAGAAATAAAAAAAATCTTTGGCAGCTCCCAAATCTGAATTTGTATGGTGTATGAAGCTTTTTGTTTAGCATTCAGAATTAAATAACAGCAATACTGTATTTAGTTTCAAAAACTTCTCACGATAAATCTGCTTTGTCAGCGGCCCATAATAGTCAGATGCATACTTAATAAACCATTGTGACTTTCAGAACTCTCCTGAATGATCAATGGCCATTTATTTTTGGACACCCTCCAACAACAAGAAGAGGACATGCAGAGATTTAATCACCCAGTATATGCACCATCCATTAGGGGCTGCCACCCAATTGTTTGATGGATGTCTGAGTAACTATAGACAAGTGGAAACTCAGTTATAGTTTACTCTTTGGCTATCTTGTGGCTGACAGATGTAATATTTTATCAAGCCTATTTACAAAAACCATGACATTGTTTTAAAGGTACTTAACCTTCACTGCAGATCATAAGTAGAATTTAAATTACTTTCATTGCACAAATTCAAAGATGACCTGTAGCTAACAAGAGTCCCAATCAGAGCAGAGAACTGCAATTTATTTACTGTGAGAATGGTAACATTTGTTTTTCTGATTCTTTTTCTTCAGTTTACATCAGAGGTCTCCAAACATTCTGAACAAAGGGCCAGTTTACTATTCTTCAGACTTTGGAAGGGCCAAACTGCAGCTAAAAATTAGTTGGAGTTAATGAGAGTAAACAATGCCTCATCTTTATCACATATTAAATTAGCACCTGACGAATCATACAAGATAAATAATAAACACAATAAAATATTACGAAATAGAATAAAAACATATATATATAAAAAAAAACTTTTCCCAAGCTGCTGGATAAATTCTGCCCCCTGGGTAGGCAGAGTCCATATAGCATAAACTCCAGCGCTGTGCACAGTTCAATTCCACAGTCACAAAAAACACTCCATGTTGAGATTTACTCAAATCTCCTTATGCTCTCATCAGATGATGAAGTTGATCAAGTCCTTCAGACTATATATGTGTGTCTGTATCTCCTTTTCTCTCCAAATTACTTCTGTGTGCCTCTCTCACCATGTATAAGTATACATAAATCACATATAGTGTATTAACTTCCAATATGATATTAAATCAAATAGTAATTGCACTTACATGAAATAAATAAATAATGTGCCAAACATATCCACCATATGAAAGAACTCCAATATCCATCACCCCTACTCTTACTCTCATTCCAAAGATTTCTTGCATCTATACTTAATATCCCTTTACTGTTCTTCCCTTCTTCTCTCTTCCAGATGAGCTCCCCATAAAGAAAAAAACTCATATGTTGTAATATCATTATATAAAGTGAAATAAGTGCTTAAACATATATACTCACACTCTATATAAATATAATCACCCCAAATGTGTATACCATCCACCTGGAGCACATCACACTCCTCTCCCTTCAGACCATGAATCTTACCAGATTCCCCTCCAAACAGAGCATGTTGGAATTCCAAGGATCGCTGTTTTCACTTCCGTGCTTCCTAACATCACTATCTCTCCATGCATACACAAGCCATGTGGAATCAAACAAAATTGACCATAGTGCAATACATTCTTAAAATGCAGAGCTCTTTATTATCTAAAATGTGCACTTACAATATAAAATTTGTCACCTTACAAAACCTAGTCCGTGACCTTATCAACAAAGGCCACCGCCAGACATCCGGTTTGCATTTGACGTCACGTGCTGACACGTTTCAACATTAAGAATTCCTCAAATGATGTACCCTCATGCGTGAGACTTTTTCACAGCCTAGAGAGACCAAAAACCAAGGAGAGCATACATTACGTGTCTAATTTCTTGACTATCATAATTCTTGAATCTATGAAGTGCCAAGACAGGAGAAACACCAACATCATGACCACATTTTGGAAAGCAAACACCCCAAGATATTTTCTGAATGTCATAGTGAGTCTTTTGAAAAGGTCATTTTTTGCTACATGCTTTTGGAAAATGCAGAAAAGAAAATGAGAATGTATTTTTTACACAAAGCTATCATTTAATAAGATATTTTTAACACACAGCATAGGCATACATAGAATTACACCTCAAAACACATTCTGCTACTCCTACTAAGTATACCACATCACACGTGTGAGACTTTTTCACAGCCTAGCCACATAAAGGAGCCCAAAATCCAAGGAACACCTTCAGGTGCTCCAGGGGTATAAATTACGCATCTAATTTCCTGACTAGCTATCACATTTCTGGAGTCCCTGGAACACCAGGACAGGCAAAACAACCACAAAATTACCACATTTTGGAAAGCAAACACCCCAAGGTATCTTCTAAGAGGCATATTAAGTCTTTTGAAGACTTAATTTTTTTACTATAGGTTTTTGTAAAATACAGAAATGAAAATGAAAATGTATTTGCTACACAAAGTTCTCAGTTAATAGGATAATTCTAACTCACAGCATAGGCATACTTAGAATTAAACCCCATACCTCTCCTGAGTATGGCAATACCACATGTGTGAGACTTTCTAACAGCCTAACAATATAGAGAGGTCCAAAATCCAAGGAACACCTTTAGGTTTTCTATGGACATATAATACACATCTATTTTCCTGACAAACTATCACATTTTTAGATGCTGGGACTGAAGTGGTGATTGGAGACACTGTGACTGGCTGCACTTGAATGGGAGTCTATGTGCGGAGTCAAAAGGGTTAAAGTAGGTAGTGAGGAGGTGATACAATGCCTCCTCACTGCATGTGAAATGCTCTCTGAAGAACGATTTGAACATGGATCACTCCTCAGAGAGAACTGCACATGAGAATGAGGCCTTATGGTGACACTGCAACCGATGTGGTGGTGATAGGGGACATTGTGACTGACAGCACTATTAATGTTCGTTCGCATGTGAGGTTGCAGTGGCGGTACCACTACCCCCTGCAGCTGAAGAGACAGCAGTAGCTGAAGAGGCAGCAGCCAGGGGTGCTTTGATTTGCAGCTGTGGAAGGAATTATACCACCTGTCGCTTTTGGCTAGTGTAGATCCTGCTGATTGTGATCCATTCAAGTGAGTTGGGGGCGTTTGTGTGCAGTCTAAAGGGTTAAAGCAGGCGATGAGGAAGCGATATGCCTCCTCGCCACCTGTAAAATGCTCTCTGAGTGATCTGAACATGAGTCGCTCTTCAGAGAGCAGAACATATGTCAACAAGGTCTTATAATGATAATGGATCTAGTGTAGTGGTGACTGGTGTAGCACCCTCCTAGTATAGGTGCTATGATATACGTAGTTAAGATTAGTGTAGTTTGTATTTCTGCCTAACAGGGGAGGTAACAGATACATTTATACATAGAATTCTGCTTAACAGAGTGCTGCCATCTATTAGTCAAGGCTGCTCATAATGCTCTGGTGCTGTTTAAGCTTGCCTAGAACTCCTCTTGCCTTCTGGAAACCACTAGAGATTTTCAGAACATAGGTGGGAGCTAGGCAAATGAACAGCATAAATATGAATACAGCTCTGGCCAATTACAGGGGAGGGTGGCCACATCGCATGCTGGGAGCTGGTATTTATATACTGGGAACACATAGGCTTGGGGTCCTTCCTAGAGTCCATTGCACCAAACCAGAGTTGAGGCAGGCCTGCCTCCCCTTGCACCTGCTTCCAAAAGGCCTCAGGTGGCAGAACTGAGGGCCTGAAGCTGGATCTAAAGAGTGGCACTGGTTCTCCTAAAGCTACCTATCTGCACCAGCTGCTAAGAACTTGCACTGGTACCACTTTGAGCCCTCGCACCACCAATTTATTTTACCAGAGGCCCTGAGCTGGAGGCGTAAGTAAAGTCATCTTCATCACTTCAGGCTCTTCCACCAGGCTCTTCCACACTGTAGTGGTCAGTTTTAATCAACAGGTGGCAGAGGCAGTGGGCTGTTAAAAAAATCCTTTAATGTGAAATGCAGCCTAACCAACAGAGAGCCTTAGGATGTGAGGAGGGCAACGCCAAGCTCAGATTTGTCAAAGGAGCCTAAAGCAGGCCATAGCTGGAAAGAATTTCAAACAAAATTTCTTGGGCAACGTTTTAGGAAAATTCATACAAAAATTCTCAGAACATTCTAAGAACATGTCAATGGTGTTTGAAAGATTTTGTTTGCTTTTAACATTTGTTTTTTCAATAATTGGACTTTACGAAATGAAAGCCAAATACACTGTTAAAAATTGGTTTGTTCGAGAAAAAGTTTCCATCCTGCCCTTTAGAAATTTCTCGCTACTGCGGTTGAAAACTAATGTCGATTTGACCCCACTAATGGTTAGAAAAACAATCGAACTTTTATATACTTTTACTACTACTATGAAAACTACTACAAAGTTTTTCATATACTTTTATCTGCCTATATCTCCTGACCTAATTGTTATTATTAAAGCGAACTCCACCCAAAAGGGGAAGTTCCGCTTTAAGGACTGCTCCCTCGCTCTCCATTAAGGATCGGCACCTTTGGGGGGCAGGGGGGGAGCGGGTACCCGAATTTGACAGGTACCTGCTCCCACTTCCGGTCCGATCACCAAGTGATCAGAAACGGAAGGTGTCCTCCCTCCTTCCCTCCCTGCAGGCTTTTGGGACACGTGACAGGTCCCAGAAGATTACAGGACCATTCAGAAAGCGCAGCGCTACTCGCGCATGCACGGTGGGTACCCGGCTGTGAAGCTGCAAGCTATCACAACCGGGTGCCCACAATGAAGATGCTGGCCTCCTGGAATACAGGACGGCCAGTGAAACGGGCTGTGGGGGACACATCGCGGGACCGAGGGACAGGTAAGTGACTGTTTTTTAAAAGTCAGCAGCTACAGTTTTTGTAGCTGCTGACTTTTATTTTTTGACAGGGTGAGTGGAACTCCACTTTAATATCATTCTTAGTAGTAGTAGTAATACAGTGTCAGCGTCTGTACCTTCTTATGAAATGCTTTGTTTAAATACCTGAAGTTAGCTTTGCTGTAAGAAGGGATGCTATACACATTCCCTGACATGTAGATGATCACTAGAAGGAGAATCAAAAATATTGAATAGTAAAGTAGCAAAATGTAAAAGGCACAGTTAAGAAATTACTGCCACATAAGTGTTACACTAACTTAAAATGTATGAGCACTACTAGCACGTTTTAGTTTTCTTATAAGAGAACATAAATCTAACTCACATACTGTCAAGTTGTAAAATAATTACTTGTTTTACAATGTCTCTGACGTTCAAAATTCAGAGGTGAAGCTACTTCCCATAGCAACTAATTGAACACTGCTCAAAAAAATTATAGGAACACTCTGAAAACACATCAGATCTCAATGGGGAAAATTATCATGCTGGATATCTATTACTGATATGGACTGGGTAATGTGTTAGGAACGTAAGGATGTCCCATCGTTTGATGGAAATTAAAATTATCAACCTACAAAGGACTGAATTCAAAAATCAAAGGGAAAAAATTATGCAGCAGGCTGGTCCATTTTGCTGAAATTTCATTGCAGCAACTCAAAATGGTACTCAGTAGTTTGTATGGCCCCCACGTGCTTGTATGCATGCCTGACAATGTCGGGGCATGCTCCTAATGAGCAAACTGGTGGTGTCCTGGGGTATTTCCTCCCAGATTTGGACCAGGGCATCACTGAGCTCCTGGACAGTCTAAGTTGCAACCTGATGGTGTCGGATGGACCGAAACATGATATCCCAGATCTGTTCTATTGGATTTAGGTCAGGCGAGTGTGGGGGCCATTCAATGGTATCAATTCCTTCATCCTCCAGGAACTGCCCGCATACTCTCGCCACATGAGGCCAGGCATTGTTGTGCACCAGGAGGAAACCAGGACCCACTGCACCAGTGTAGGGTCAGACAATGGGACCAAGGATTTCATCCCGGTATCTAATGGCAGTCAGAGTGCCCTTGTCTAGTGCGTCTCTCCATGGATATGCCTCCCCAGACTATCACTGACCCACCACCTAAACGGTCATGTTGAACCAGCAGCATAACATTCTCCACGGCTTCTCCAGACCCCTTCACGTCTGTCACATGTGCTCAGGGTGAACCTGCTCTCATCTGTAAAAAGCATAGGGCGCCAGACCTGCCAATTCTGGTGTTCAATGGCAAATGAAAATCGAGCTCCATGGTGCCGGGCAATGAGCATAAGGCCACCCTCATGAAGTCTAATTCTGATTGTTTGGTCAGAGACATTCACAACAGTGGCCTGCTGGAGGTCATTTTGTAGAGCTCTTGCAGTGTTGTTCCTACTTGCACAAAGGAGCAGAAACCAGTCCTGATAATGGGTTAAGGACCTTTTACGGCCCTATCCAACTCTCCTAGAGTACCTGCCTGTCTCCTGGAATCTCCTCCATGCTCTTGAGAGCCTCTGGCAGTGGCACGTATTGATCTGCCATCCTGGAGGAGTTGGACTGCCTGTGCAACCTCTGTAGGGTCCAGGTATCACCTCATGCTACCAGTAGTGACACTGACCCTAGCCAAATGCAAAACTAATGAAAAACAGTCAGAAAATATGAGTAGGTAAAAAAAGATCAGTGTCCTCGACCTGTAATACCATTCCTGTTTTGGGGATTGTCTCATTGTTTCCCATCTAGAGCACCTGTTATTAATTTCATTAACACCAAAGCAGCTGAAACTGATTAACAACCCCCTCTGCTACTTAACTGATCAGATCAATATCCCAGGAGTTTAACTGACTTGATGCTATACTCTGATGAAAAAGTGGTCCTTTAATTTTTTTAAGCAGTGTATATTTCTTCCTTTGCAAAGACATTTCATATATCACAGCAGTAAAAGTGTGGTCATTAGCACTAAGCACATCTTATGTTATACCTTTCAGAACTGTGAAGTGTGTGTCTTCACACCATGAACTCCACATATGTGTCTTTTGTTACTTATTAAACATTCCAGGTTAAAAGAAATAGTTGCAATTAAGATGTAATTATTTTGTCACTAAAAGAATTACATCACTAACGTGATATTAAAGGCTGATTTATGGGTTTTTTTTAAATAACAAACATGTTATACTTACCTGCCCTCTTCAGTGATTTTGCAGACAGCAGCCCCGATCCTCCTCTTCTAGGGTCCCCCGCCAGTGTTCTTGGCCCCTTCCTCCTTCCAAGTGCACCCAGAGCAAGAAGCTTGCTATGGGGGCACCCAAGAAGGCTCGCTCCAGAGCCACTGCTCTTTCTGTTCATTCAAACACAGAGCACGCTTTGGCCCCATCCCTGTTCTCTCCTCATTGACTCACTAGTTCTGTTTGTCAGTAGCGGAAGCCAATGGCTCCCACTTCTGTCTCAGCCAATGAGAAGGCAGAGACCCCAGAGAGCCGCTGCTCTCGTGCACATCGCTGGATCCAGATGGGGCTCAGGTAAGTATTGGGGGGGTTTGGGGGGCCTTCTGCACAAGGAAGGTTTTTACCTTCATGCATAAAATGCAAGAGGGTAAAAAACCCTGAGCTTTTACAACCACTATAAATATAGAACACTACAGCACAGTTTCTTCATCTTTTTATTATTTTGTTTACTCTGAGAATCCTCAAAAACACAAGGAAGTTGAACATGTGTATTCATTTTTAATGAATAATGATCTTTGAAAATTGGATTGTATGTACTGTATAATGATAACCAGTTGTTTATGAACTGCTATAATTGTCCATTTGCATTTTTCTACTTTTGCATGTACAAATACACTTCTGAACATGCTAAGAAAAGCTGGCATTCATAATAAACTGGATATAACAAATGTATGTTTTATTTGCATGGTTTGCCATACACTTGGCAATTTTATGGCAATGTCAGGTTTCCAAGTATCAAGGTTTCCATCAGCTTTTGGAAGAATACATGCAGCGTATTGATGGGCCAAACACCTCGTGTTCAGTACACGGTCGAACAATCGAACCTAACAAATGTGTGTTTGTTTTTTAGCATTTTTTTGAGACAGATAAAACTTTATTTTGGTGGTATTTATTCACCACTGGGATTTTTTTTTTTTTTTTTGCTATATAAATGAAAACGTCAAAAAAGTGTTTTTCTTATAAAATTTTGCAAATAAATAATCTTTCTTCATAAATCTTGGCCAAAATTTATTTAGTTATCTTTTTAGTAAAAAAAATAACCCAAATTAGTTTAAAAGCAAAAATTATAATTTTTAAAAAACATTTTTTACATTTTTATTTTATTTTTTATATTATTATTTATGTTTTTTTTTAACATACTGTCACCCTAGCAGTATAGTGTCACCATAGTGACACTGTACTATTTGTGAGGGGTGATGAAGATTTTTTTTTTCTTTTTTTACCCTGATTGCTTTTACACCCATAAAGGCTGTAAAAGCAATCATTTCTCTTTCTCTTTGGCTGCATTCTTGCAGCCATTGAGAAATTCCGTGAAGCTGTGACTGGTCACAGCTTGTCACATGGTACAAGGCTGTTGTGAATAGCCTTGTACCATATGACCTCTGTGATCATTCACAGATTTCACACGTAGTAAGCAATGATGTCAGAAGTGACATCTTGCTTACTACTATTCATGTGATCACTGATTGGCTGAGTGAAAATATGAAATACTGCATTTAAACATACAGCAATGCACTGAAACACATTACAACACATCACAATGTGCTGCAATACAATAAAGAATAATTACAGATCAATAAATACAGAATGAAGTAATTTGGCTCCTGCTGTGGTAAAATAAAAAAAAAATGCACAGCATTACAAAAAAGTGCACAACACCTCAACTTAAGTGTGTTTAACACATTTCAATGTCCTCAAAACTCAATGCACTTGATGTGGACATACACTTTAAAAAAAAATAGATAATAATGGGACATATGCCTCCACATACCTTATCTGTTCACTTAGCGTATGACTCACCCTCTTAGTTTGCTAGGGGGATCTAGCTGAATATTTTTTAGTTAGAGGCTGGATAGCATCCTGGGCAATAGTCAACTGGGTCAAATTTGGGTCAGAGCTGAGAGGCTCTGCAGATCAGTTCCATGTTACCTCCCCCTCCTCTAGAATCTTAGAGAAGAGTCTAGAAGCAGTATGCGGGGGTGAGGAGGGGCTGGTCTGCATTCTCAAGGGACTCTATCATGTGTGTGGACAGGCTATGAGACAATTGTGCAGAGTAAAGATACCATCATTCCCTGTGTATGAGAAGAGGGGGACTCTGCAGAGAAATGAAGAATTCATACAAGAGTTCCATAGACCACACAGAGAGAGTGCTGACCTGTGCTGCGCCCAGGCACCCCTAGATGGCAGTGCGCCCTAGGTGGCTGCCTAATTTGCCTAGTGGCCCTGATAACTGAATGGGAATTTTTGGACTGGCTGAAGCCTCCATGTCTACTCCATGTCTACCCAGTGTGGTGTATTTTTCCCAGAGATAATGGGGACTAAGTGTGCTATTTGAGCTGCAAGTAAATAGGTTGAAATATTAGGAACACCTAGCCCCTGCAATTTTTAAGGGTATATAGTGTAGATTTATTGACTCTAGGTAATTTGTTATGCCAGACAAATTTAAGAATTTCAGATTGCAAGGCCTTCAAGACTCTGCCAGGGATACCCAAAGGAGATTAAAAAAATGAACCCTGAGTTGGGCATTAAAACTATAACAAGCAATCTATCAGTATGTGTTTACAAAGCTCTAGCGCTGGCCCTACACCATTAGATTTTCATTCTAATCATTTCCAACAATTCTGAAAAATTATTTTTCAGAACATTCGATCTTGCCATCAATAAGTCAATTAATTTTGCTAAAAACCCTTTAAATTTTGTCCAGACCTATTACTTGAATTGAATCCCAGATGTATTAAACATGTTTATTTTCTGCCCAGCACATGCACATTACAATATGATTTTCCCCCAAGGGAAATCACATTCATGGTTAGAGTTTTGTTCATCCTGCTCTTTTCAATTTTCTTGTCACTTCCTGTGCTAGCGACTGCCAATCTGACATCACTAACCAATAAAAAATGAAACGAACATTATAAAAATTAAAATTTCATTAAATTCTACTGGTCTATGACCAGCTCAACATGGGGTCTGATGGGAGTTTAGGATTTTGAAATAACAGTTTCAATGCTTTTTAATGCTTGCAAGCCCAATCAATGTCTTACTAGCTGAAGTTAGAACACTGCAACGTGCAATGACACAGAGCACTCAGATTTCCTTTTACTGAGGTCAGACCATTGAAAGATACATCTCAATTGGTTGCTATGGGCTGCCTTTTACATGCTTCACTTGTGTTTGTTGCTTAGGAATAAATGCCCAGTTTGCTGCATCTGAACTGGGATATACAAAATTCCCCATGTACAGTGCCTATCATGCATCCAAACTATCACAGCTTTCTGGACTGGAATCCACAATTTTCCCTTCGCCTGTTTAGGATACCCCGCCTTGTGAAATTGATATGGTCAGAAAATGATCCCCAGCATCATCCCACACTCTTCTTTCCAAGATTATGCGTCTCTGCCAGATCATGTACCCTGCTCCGCCCTACTTATAAACCCAATTCCCACATCAAAATTCATTAGACTTGTAAAGAAATAAAGAGAGGATAGCTTTCAGGTCTCTGGAATAAATTGCATACATATTGCAGTTTAATATTACAATAATAAATCTCAACTTATCCGCATGGATCTTGTCTTTCTTTATTGTTTTCTCTATTTTGTTTTTGGAGAGAAGTCTTTTCTCACACTCTGTGCAGGGTCAGCGTGACAATTATTCAAGATACCTTCAAACCACCAGGGTGATCCTTGCCAAAAACATTTATGAGCAGTTCAAGCCATCTTCTCTAGTTTCTCCAGTAGTCCATCAGGAAAAAGGCTGTATAATAAAGACAGGTCCTGTATGTTCTTATTCCATCTGACTTCTTGGGAGTTCTCACTGAAATGACTGTTTTTATTTCTAACCTGTTGCTACACTTTGTTCTATGGTGAATTTAATGAATCTTTCTTTTAAGTTTACATGTTTATGAATTGATGCTTTATATCATTTTTTGGATTATTTGTATACATTGTTTATTTAGCAAATATTCATTGCAAGGTGCATCCATGACAGTATACTGGTCTTTATAATAAGAAAGCCTAGCACCGCATCCATGTTTGGCATTCATTACTTGCAAGCACAGAAAAAAGGGGCTATTTGCAGTGCAAAATTCCATTACAAGTCCTTCACAAATTCACTAGGCAGATAGTGTATCTGGTGGGAACTGAGCCTTTGACTCTGGAAATATACATATATATATACAGTCATGCCCAAAACTATTGACACCCTTGCATTTCTGTCAGATAACGCCCAGAAAATTGTTCAAATTACAAATGCACAGTCAGATTTGACTTTTTGTTTCTCCACTTTTTTGTGTCATACCAATACAAACAAAAGAAATAAACATGAGAATGCCCAAACATTTGTAAGTGCAACAATTTTCTGGGCGAAGTGGTGCGTTGTCTGACAGAAATGCAAGGGTGACAATATTTTTGGCCATTACTGTATATATACTTATCATATATGAGGTTGGAAAAAAATATGGAACATATGGTTAGATGCGTGATCTAACTAACAGGTGGGAAGCCTCACTTTCATCATTTACTGCATGAGCTGCTAGTAATATGGAGTCATGTCAGAGCTTAGTGAGTTTCAAAGAGGGCAAATTGTTGGTGCCTGCTTAGCTGGTGCCTCTGTGACTGTGCAAATGTATTTGCAGTGTCATGAAGTACAGTGTCAAAGGTTATGACTGCATATACAGTTTCCGGGAAAATGTTGTCTGATAAGCATAAGCATGATCGACATGACCAACTGACTGAGAGAAAAGAACATTGTCCAGGATTGTGAGTAAGAAAACAACTGCTGCAAAAGTGACTGCAGAGCTCAATCTCAGTCTTCCAAAGCCCATGTCCAGAAAGACTGTGTGGAGGGAACTCCATAAACAAAACATTCACAGGCAAGCTGCATTTGCCAAACCACTAGTGACCAATATTAATGCTCAGAAGAGGAGAGAGTGGTGCAACACCCATAAATCATTCATTATTGATCACTGGAAGACTGTAATATGGTCCGATGAATCAAGCTTCACACTGTTCCCAACCACCGGACGTGTTTACATGTGGCGAACATCATCCAAAGCTTACAGCCAGGACTGTCTTCTACCAATGGTAAAGCATGGTATTGGTGCAATCATGGTTTTGGCAGCCATATCTTGGTATTCAGCAGGCCCCATCATCACCTTGAAAGGTAGAGTCACTGCCAGTGACTATGCAAAAATTGTGGCAAACCATGTACACCCCATGGTGCAGACATACTCCGATTCACACAGCTGGTGTTGTCAAGTTGTGGTTTGACAAGCATGCAGGTGATGTCTCGCACCTTCCCTGGGTGACAACTGTCATCATACCTCAATATCATGAAGCCGCTATGGGCAATTTTAGAGAACAAGTTTCGGGCTCGTCTTCTGCCTCCGGCATCTCTGTGAAAAATTAAACAATTTTTGCATTTTGCATGAAGAGTGGTGTCAGATTCCAATATCCACATCCAAAACATATATTTGTCAATTTTCAGGAGAATTCAGGTCATCTTGGATGCCAAAGGCTGTCCAACAGCGTATTAGGTAACAATTATTTCTTTTACCTAGTGTTCCCATAATCCATAATTTTGTCCAACCCCTGTATTTCCTAACTGCAAACTGGTAGCACTAGGTATACTATATATATATATATATATATATATATATAGTATACATAAAGTATAACTTATTTTTATATAAAGCAGAACTAAAGGGATTAAGGCTCACCCTTCCAACAGTCCCTGGCCAGTTCCAGTGTCTTCTCCTGTGTGCTGGTCTTCAGCTGTCTTCATTGGCCAGTACAGGATGATGTCAGTCCTGCACGTGTGCAGGAGGCCATCATTCCGGCACACAGAGTCCAGCCTGGTGCTATACGCTGAGCTACCAGAGAAGACAGTGGGTGGGTAGGTAGGGGCAGAGATATTGCCGTCTCTTCTGCAATGAAAGACTGCCTGCTCGCTATTTGTTACAGCTGAACTTCGGATCTGCTTTAATGATGTCATAGCTTACTTTGAAAGCTATTTACAGTATAAAGACATTTACTCTCTTGATATGTAGACTATGATTTATTTCATAGTTAAAAGCCACAAACAGCAAAAAATCCAGTTCTAATGGTCATATCCAGAATACCTAAAATACATGGCAAACAGCATGGGCAGAAGTTTTTCTTGATTAGTTTATGAAGTGAAGGAACTGACTAAGGTTTAATCATGACCTCATTTATTTTTAATCACTACAAAAATTGAACTAGGAATGTATATCAAATAACATAAAGGAGCTGATTCATTACAAAGAAAGTAAAGGTTATTTTTTAACTATTTTAAAGTGAACGAGTGCTTTCACCATACAGGGAAACAGATTGACCTGAACTGTATGTCCAGGCAAAAGTTTTTCTTGTGTTGGCTAGAGCAAGGAAGGTTAGACCCTCTGTCAAGTTTGATTGTTGTCTTTCACCCCTCTGGGAAAATTCTCCCTACTGTTTGTACTGGTGGTCATTGTCAATGAGAAGAAAAGTAAAGAGGAAATCCATTAATTTTAAGACCACCCCAAAAAAAAGGTGTAAGGGAAAATCATTCAATGGGGACATCTGCTCTAAGGACAACTGTGTAAGATGGGAATTTTCTTAGTTTGGGAGAGTTCCTCCAACCTCTTGCTGTTTCTCTGGGACAGGAAGTGGAGAGAAATGTGTCAATTTGTACATTGTGTGAGTCAGGCAGGGTCGGATTTAACCTGTGTGATCTGGGGGTGCAGTAGAAAAGTCGGGGGGGGCATAATGTCAACACACTATCGTCTTATCCTCTCCTCTTCTCTCTTAGTTTCCTACATCTCTACGTGGCTGCCTGGAACAGCACATGGATTTGACCAGGATTTCTCAACCTTTTTTTAGTCATGGCACCCTTTAAAAATGTGCAAAATTCCGAGACACCCTAGCCTTGAACTGTATTTATTTTGCTGAAGGACACTGAAATCTGCACTAGATGTCACGCATTCCTCCTTTACATCAGATTCCACCCATAACGTCAGAGTTGTTTTACATCACAGTTCCCCCATTACATCACCTCCTTCAAATCAGAGTCATCACAATCCCATCAGAATTCCTCCTTCCCAGTGGATTCCTCTTCATCATAACAGAATCCCCTCATCACAACAGAGACCCTCCCATCACAGCAAAATCCCCCCATCACAACAGAGTCCCCCCTCATGACAAAAGAGGCCCTCCCTTCACAACAAAGGTGTCCGTTTGTGAACCAGAGAATAGCTGCGATTCAACAGATCTCAGCTATTCTCTGGTCATTCACAGTTTATAACACTCAGGAGATCCTGTCAGCCCTTCTCTGGAGATCTGTGTTCTCCGTCCAGATTCTCCAGCCCAGAGCTGGAGAATCAGAGGGACCGAAAACTAAGCAGAGATAATTTACCTCTGCTTAGTAAACTGGTCTTTTACTATAATCTGGAGAGATTATAGTAAAATGAGCCGTTTTTCACAGTTTGTAGACCGTTATCCAGCGTTTGGAAACCGTTCTCCCTTCGTTCGGAGAACTGCTTCATAAACTGCATTCACAGGAGAACTTTGTTCTCCGAGAATGCCGGAGAACTGAGCAGCGATCTATTACCTCTGGTTCACAAACGGACACCAAAGTCCCCCATCACAACAGAGTCCAATCATCATAATACCCCCATCAGAATGCGGCCCCTCCATCACAACAGAGTGTCCACCCATTCCAAGAGAGTCCTTCTAAGGGGTTGCCACTAAAATCTGGGGGAGCAAAGCTGACCCCAGCACCCCCCAGATCTGGCCCTGGTGATGGGCACATTGTGACTGCACACATTGAGGAGTGAGCAAGGAATGACTATACTTATAGTCTCCAGCACAGCCTGCCCCCCCTGTGAAGTGGGGACTCTGATGTGAAGAGGGAACTCTGATGTATAGGGGCTCTGATGTGAAGGGGGGCTAGATGAAGGGGGTGTGAGTGTCTGCACCTATTCTCTGAGAAAAAAAGGCCTGGTTCTGACCCTTAATAAAGATGACACTTTACAGTAAGTGAAAAAATCTTCCCAATTCTCAGGCTGTTTCCTTCCAATGTCTGGGACAGAATCATCAGCTGAAGGTACAGATGGCAGCGGTGCTGACACAGACCAAAGCTCCGCAATCCCCTCCTGTTCATTCTGTAATTAGCCATGTATGAGCAGGGTATTGGGAGTATTATCAGGGTATGATTGGAGTATGATCGGGGTATAATTGGGGTATGATTGGGGTATGATCGGTGAATGATCAGAGTATGATAGGAGTATGATCGGGGTATAATTGGTGAATGATAGGAGTATGATTGGGGTATGATTAGTGAATGATCTGAGTATGATTGGGGTATGATCAGTGAATGATCGGGGTATGATCAGTGAATTATCGGAGTATGATCAGAGTATATTTGGGGTATAATCAGGGTATGATTGGGGTTTAATAATTAGAGTATGAGCGGGGAATAAGCGGGGTATGATCGGTGAATGATTGGAGTATGATCAGTGAATGATTGGACTATAATCGGTGTATGATCGGGGTATGATTGGTGAATGATCGGAGTATGATCAGGGTATGATCGGAATATGATCAGTGAATGGTCGGAGTATGATCAGTGTATGATCAGAGTATGTTTGGGGTATAATCGGGGTATGATTGGGGTTTAATTGGAGTATGAGCGGGGTATGATTGGTAAATGATCGGGGTATGATTTGTTAATAACCAGAGTATGATCAGGGTATGATCGGGGTATGGTCAGTGAATAATCGGAGTCTGATCGGTGAATGATTGGAGTATGATTGGGCTATGATCAGTGAATGATCGGAGTATGATCAGGGTATGATCAGAGTATGATCGGAGTATTATTGGGGTATGATCTTTGAATAATCAGGGTATTATCAGTGAATGATCAGAGTATGATAGGGGTATGATCGGTGAATGATCGGAGTATGATCGAGGTATGATTGGAGTATGATTGGGATATGATCAGTGAATAATTGGAGTATGATTGTAGTATGATCGGAGTATGATCAGTGAATGGAGTATGATCGGGGTATGATCAGTGAATAATTGGAGTATGATTGTAGTATGATCGGAGTATGGTCGGTGAATAATCGGAGTATGATTGTAGTATGATCGGAGTATGATCAGTGAATGATTGGAGTATGATCGAGGTATTATCTGAGTATGATCGAGGTATGATTGGAGTATGATCGGGATATGATCAGTGAATAATCGGAGTATGTTTGTAGTATGATCAGTGAATGATCAGAGTATGATCGGGGTATAATCTGTGAATTATCAGTGAATGGTCGGTGAATGATTGGAGTATGATCGGATCGGAGTATGAACGAGGTATGATTGGAGTATGATCGGGATATGATCAGTGAATAATCGGAGTATGATTGTGGCAGGGGCGGACTGACAAATCATGGGGCCCCCAACAATAGGGGATCATGGGGCCCCTGTGTCCTTGCCCAAACTCAAAAAAGCCTATGAAAAAGGTACCAGGGGCATCTCATGGGGCCCCCTACTGACCCAGTGCCCGAGTTTCCAAATGGTCAGTCCGCCCCTGGACTACAAGCATACTCCGATTATTCACTGATCATACTCCGATCATACTACAATCATTGGAGTATTATCAGTGAATAATCGGAGTATGATTGGAGTATGATCGGAGTATGATCGGTGAATGATCGGAGTATGATCGGGTTACGTGTGGTGTGTGTGATGCTCAATCCACAATCCCGCGGACAGTCCGTCTCTCTCAGCGCTGGCTGTAGCCCGGAACCTGTAGTGAAGATAAGTGCCGGTAGGTGGCGCTGAAGCTCTGCGATTCCTGTAGACAGTGTGAGCCTAGGAGAGGGGCGCCCATCCCCCTGCTTGCTCCAATGTCTTCTCCATGTCAGCCTCCTGCAGAGCACACAGGCTCCCTGAGCATCCTCACCCCTGGAAATAGCTGTGCCCTTTGCTGCAGACACAGGGGCAAAGTACAGGGAATGTCCCTGCTCCAGGGAGGACTGCCAGCCCTGTGTGTTCTACATAGAGATAGCAGACAGGCTGCTGTGCATCTCCCTGCAGACTGACAGGCAGTGTCCCTATGGGGCCCATTCACATGGCAGTACATGTGTGGTTGTGTGCTCAGCATGCTTGCGGTTGTATTCTCACACTTGACATAATGTATTGTTAGCACACATTGCAGTGCGTTAAATGTTCCTTTCTGGATTTCAGCGTTAGGCCTCATGCACACTAACGGTTTGAGGATTTTCTGTCAGCGTAAAGTAAATGTGTGTATGACATATTCCCCAAACACAGAATTTCCACTTATACCAATGTATGAAAACATTGCCACATATCCGCATTCTGTGCCCAGGATTTTCCACTAGTGCATACAAACTCCATGCAGATAGTGTACTGCCTGGGATTTAAAACTGAAGATCCCAGTATTGCAAGGCAGAAATGTTAAGGGCCTGATCTCACTAGAATGCTCTGCTGGAAAGCCACGTAACCCTGCAACTTCCCGCACCGCATTCCGATTGCTCTGCTCTTGCGATGTGCTGCGGGGCTCAGTGTAAAGTTAACAACGCCCCAAACGCAGGTCACAGATCCTGTGTGTTTGCCTGCACCAGTCTGCACTGGATCACATGGTACCATACAATGCAGTTGCCGTGCTTTTTAAAAAGTAGTGCACTACTGTTGGTGCGGTGTGATTTCAGCTCATTCAAAATGAAGGGGGCTGAAGTGGCAATGCACAGAATTGCATGTGAATCTCACAGGAACAACACAGCATTCCTATGCGATTCAAATGCAGCTCCTAGTGTGGATGGGCCTGAAGAGTAGGTGCCTTTTTTTGCCAAGTACTCGCTCCCACTCAATTCTCACCTAGGTCAGAATGATGACCGCTTAGGATTGTGCTGGGCAAGGCAGATCAACACTGCTGGTGTGAATGGGCCCCGAAGGATACAGCACAGACAGCGGGTGCGTACATGGAGCTACAGAGCAACCAATCAGAATTCATCTTTTGTTTTATGAGGGAGAGAAAAAGTCTACAAAAATACTCTATGCATGTTTTTTTATGGAGGATAGAAACCAAAGGCTTCTATTGGCTGATTTATTAAAAGTGGAGAAAAAGCAAAGTTGTTGCCTATGGCTACCAATCCATTTTTTTCTATCATTTTCCAACATAGTAAAGCAAGGGGTGTAGTTGATATAAGTTATAGGTCTGCCTCTCTCCTAGATATCCTGATCATCCACCAGCAGGATGCTTGACATCCTCCAAATCAGTGGCGTCCCAAGGCAGGTGCGGGGGGTGCACGCAGCACCGGGTGACACCTACCACACGGGGTGACACCGGACCTGCTCCACAAAAATTTAAGTTGTAAAGCAAGCTGACGATCCCCGTAGGATGGATCTGATCAGTCATTATGTTCAAGCCGCAGATCCGATCCATCTTACGGGGATCGTCGGCATGAAACCTATACGGGGTGACACCGGACCCGCTCCATGAAAAGGTAAGTTGTAAAGAAAGCCGACAATCCCTGCAGAATGGATCGAATCTGCGGATTGGGGAGCATAATGGATCGGAGTCCGATCCATTATGCTCAATCCGCAGATTTGATCCATTCTGCGGGGATCGTCGGAGGGGGTGTCACCAAGTGTTATTGCACCGGGTGACACCAACCCCAGGGACGCCCCTGCTCCAAATATACCCACCAATATAGTTCAATGATAACCTAAACATAGTGTCTGACAATTACAACTGCGCTGATTGCCTCTTATAAGGTACACTGAGATATGCCTAGAAATACTATATGGTATCATTATTATCATTATTATCATTATTATTATTATAATACAGGATTTACAGTATATATTGCCAACAATTTACATAATAAACGGAGACAGTAGAGTTACAATACAATTCAGGTCAAGAGGGTAAAGCTGGTCGTCCTACTAGAATATTTTATTTTAGTCTACATTTTTTTTAGAACATTCATTTGATTTTCTAATGGATAGTGACAAGAAAATGTGAAGGAGCAGAATGGAAAATGTTTTTTAAACAAACAAATTTCTAAAAGTTTATGTGGTTTTCATTAAAGAAATTACAATCCGTCAAAAATTAAATATTAAAAGCAAGCAAAATTGTCAAGCGATATTTGTCAGTTCATTGAATGTAATGAGAATTTTTGAACAGATGTTAATACAAATATTCATAAAAATGTTTGTTCAAAAATCTACTAGTGCATGACCAGTTTAAGGAGGGTCCTGCTCATGAGAGCTTACAATCTAGAGAGGGGGGATCAAGTAATACAAAAGGTAATAATTGTGAAGGATGAATAGATGGATTAATTAAACATTCAGGTGGGTGCGGGATAGGCTGCCCTGAAGAGATGAGTTTTCAGGGATCACATAGAAGATGATAGCCAGGGAAATTATATTCTTCCTCTTGTCTTCTGGCCAATCACAGGACGTCCCAGAATCCTTATTTCTCTGCAGTGGCAGTGAGCAATCCTCTATGCCGCAGTCACATGACCACCGTTCACTGCAGCTTTCCCCTGTGAGCACAGGCTGGCAGGATGGCACGGCCCTAGGGGGAGGGTCCATGACACCCTGGACTCACAGGAAGCAGGTTGAATAATGCTATGGAAGAGGACTAGCAATCAGCCATGAGGTAGTGAGTCTGTGACGAACATCACTGAGAAAGTTAGTACTGAAATGCTGGACTTGGTTATTCAAATAAAATAGAAAATGTCTTTAAAAACAACCAGTCAAAAATAATTTTATTTAATATTAATATTCAGTCTTCATTTATTATAATTTCACAGGCTTATGTATGCAGTAATTACAGTACTTATAAGTGTACGTAAACCCTAACAATTAATTTCTCTTATTTGACTCCTTTTGGTCTCCTAAATATACTATTGAAAGTGGTTTGATATAAATGTTTAATAGGTGCAATAAATACTTGTTGATCCTGCCAGAAATGTTGTGAGCTGATAACTTTCTGTGCTCTCTGCCTGTGCATAAGGAGAGGTTACGGAGATGATGAGAGATTATTGAGATGAGCAGGGTTATGGAGATGGGGAAGGATGGAGGGAGGAGATGAGAAGCAGTTATGGAGATGAGGGAGGAGATGAGAGGCAGTTATGGAGATGAGGGAGGAGATGAGAGCCAGTTATGGAGATGAGGACAGAGGGAGGAGATGAGAGGCAGTTATGGAGATGAGGGAGGAGATGAGAGCCAGTTATGGAGATGAGGATGGAGGAAGGAGATTTGAGGCAGTTATGGCGATGAGAGGCAGTTATGGCAATGAGTAGGGGTTATGGAGATGAGGACGGAGGGAGGAGATGAGAGGCAATTAAGGAGATGAGGACGGAGGGGGGATATGAGAGGCAGTTATGGCGATGAGGAGGGAGGGAGGGAGGAGATGAGAGGCAGTTATGGCGATGAGGAGGGGTTATGGAGATGAGGAAGGAGGGAGGAGATGACAGGCAGTTATGGAGATGAGGACGGAGGGAGGAGATGAGAGGCAGTTATGGCGATGAGGAGGGGTTATGGAAATGAGAAAGGAGGGAGGAGATTAAAGGAAGTTATGGTGATGAGGACGGAAGGAGGATATGAGAGGCTTTAAGGAGATGAGGATGGAGGGAGGAGATGAGAGGCAGGTATGATGATGAGGAAGGGTTATGGAGATAAGGAGGGAGGGATGAGACAAGAAGAAGTTATGGTAATAAGGAAAGATAATGCAGAAGAGAAGAAGTTATGGAGATGAGGACCGAGGGAGGAGATTAGAGGCAGTTATGGAGATGAGGAGGGGTTATGGAGATGAGGAGGGAGGAATGAGATGAGAAGCAGTTATGGTGATGGGAAGGGGTTTTGGGAGATAAGGAGGGAGGAAGGAAATGAGGAGGAGTTTGGAGATGAGAAAATCTGTTTCATCTGTTATGCATCAGAAATGTAGTAGGCAGGGCTGACACCATGTTCTTGAAAAATCAGAGCTGTTTTGTTATTTCAAAGTGGAAAATAGGAGCATACTATGTTTCTAATATATCAACTATTATTTTTCTGTATTTGCAGCATGCTTAAAGGGATAAAACATGAGGAAACATGCATGTATCCAGAAATGTACTACATATCTTTGTTTATTATTTTGTCTTGACATATACACTGTATACTACACCTCCTGGTGTAAACCTTCTTCTGTTGAGTTTGACTTGTTTGTGTCACCTTAAACAGGACAGTTGCCGCCATTGTCAGCTGTCTGAGCTCATTTCTCCCAACTTCTAAATGTACATTGCCTGAGGTCAGACAATTGACAAGCCAGCAACTGTCAGACTTCATGTGACCTCTGACCCCAGACTAGAGCTGCCCATTCCGATTCAAGGTAAGCAAGGCAAATAAACAATCTTTCACTGCTATAAGAAGTAGTCTGACTGGTTCTCTTTAAGAAGGTTAACCTACTAGTATGTTTTTGGGGTGCAGGTGGAAACCAGAAAGCATGAGAGACATCCATGTCCTAGGAGTATACAAAAACATATGCATTTGCCAACTATTGCATCATGTGTTAAATTTATATACAGTATTTCACATGGAATGAGTACAACACAACTGGAAAAAAGGGTGAGCACAATAAGACAACATGAGAGAGACATGAAAACTACAATGCAGGTGGGGAGATTCTGAAACATCATTGGCAGAGGATGCTGTTGGAAAATGCGTGTCAAATTCATGATGACTGTGAGACACTTTCATTAGAACTACAGAAACCATAAATTTTATTGTCTGTCCCCATTGCTGCATCAGATTCTATAAGGTATACCACTGTACAGAACCTAAGAAACTTGCAATATGGAATCACCTCTTCCATATTACTGTTAGACTTGTTATTCTGAGGTTGTACAGTCATGAATTAATAATGTACAATAATAAATAATATCATTTAGCTAAAATATATTGTTATAAGTATAATATGGAATATTACATATATAAAAATACATTGGAACTAAACCCTCCTATTCGTTACTCCCAGGGAAGCTGCCATCTTAGCCTCTGTTTGATCTGCAGTTGCCATGGTGCTGCACATGTGATCAGTTATACCACCAGTCATTTGATGGCTTGACAGGTCAGTTGAGAGCACAAGGCAATGTGACAGTGATCATTCATGGCATGCCTTGAATGTAACTGTTTTTGAAAACTGTAAAATTGATGGGTTTAGTTTTTCTTTAAAATATAACAATGCAGGAGAGTATGATGTACTAATATGTGTGTAGCTATCACAAATGTCTTCTCTGATGTACTTATAAGGATATAAATATGACAAATGTCTTCTCTGATTTACTAATAAGTATATAGATATCACAAATGTCTTCTCTACTTTTGAAAATCTGAAACGTTAAGTATACTAATGTAGTGCATGCACCAACATTGGTCACATTACTGAGAGACAGACATTTTCAGAGTATCTACAACACTCTTTATGAACTCCCCTAATGGCCCAAAGCCACAAATCAGAGGTTAGCTGTGATGCATTAGCTACAACTGGCCACATTGATTATATTGGGGTAATTTACTAAGTTTAGGATAAAGAAATCTTATTATTAGTGATCCATAAAATCTTATAAAGGTATGGGAGACAGTGACTCCACATACAATTAAATCTATGTTGGATCAAAGCAGGTTATAAGTGTACAATTCTGTCATGCTTACTAAGGAAGAGTTTAAAATATGTTTTAATTATACTTTGGCAATACATTCCTTACAGAGTGCATTCCAATGAATTCCAATAATACCCCACCACAATAGTACAAATACTAGGTGCTGTCTTGGATGGAGGTCAGAAAGCCCAACAGTATAGTTTTGGAGAATGTGAAACAAGGGAGAACATACTAAATCATATATATGCAGGTAGTATCATAAGTGGAAGCTGAAGCAAAGATCCCAGCACTGCAAGGTTCCCCATTTACCCACAGCGCCATCCCATTCTACAATCAGGATATTCCTACATATGGGGTACTTCTATATATAGGGGCATAGAGAGGATTTACTGGACAGAGTGAATATTCACCTTAAAATTGACTGTAAACATAAGACTTTTCTTATTTTGAAAACGGGTGAGGATTTAGACTCCCTGGCAGGTTTTTACTGGTGCCTAGATTCTTGCTAGGTCCATTCTCTAGGTCCAAGGAAAATAAAAAAAAATTGACTTTGGCCAACAGAACAGGAACAGAGGTGAAATATTCCAATGGAGGCATTTGTTTCAATGACAAGTTCCTAATTGGGAATTTACTTCTCTTTGAAGAGATTTCCTTTCATTTCCCGTTGAGTATTCATAGTAAGGGAAACCTTCCCTATCATAAAAAAAAAAGTTGTTTTTACCATTTACTACTGTATCTAAAATATAAAACATAGGCTTTACATACATATATAAATAAGGTGAATCTGTATCCTCTTTGAATACTCAATCATGTAAAAAAAAAGAATAAATACAATGAGTAAATAAAATTATTATTGTTGTTGTTATTATTATACAGAATTTATATAGTGCCAACAGTTTGAACAGTGCTTTACAAAATGAAGGTAGACATTACAGTTACAATACAATTTGATACAAGAGGAAACAGAGGACCCTGCTCATTAGAGATTACAATCTATTATTATTAGCATTATTGTTAGCATTATTATTTTTAATATTATTAGTAGCAGTAGTAGTAGCATTATTATTGTTATTATTATTATTGTTGTTGTTATTATTATTATTATTATTATTATTAATAATAATAATAATAATAATAATAATAATAATAAACAGCAGGATTTTTACCTAGACATGCTTGGATGAATGGAGTGACCACAGCTTTGTATTATTCACTAAGCTAAGTTTAATATATTGTATGTAAATTGAGCTGCATTAGATAACACTGGGTTGTGTTATTTAATTGGTGTGGAGTGACATGGAGTTAAAATATCTGACAATCAATACATAAGGAAGTTTGATGGCAAGGAAAATATGAAATGGTTAAAAAAGATTTGCACTTTAAAAAGACAAACTGAGTGTGGCTAGTCACCAACACTTCTCCACCTTGAGAAATGAGCTGCTGTCTTTGGGTATTAGTAGGTGTCCTGTCTGTAGTTTGTATTGCTATATGTGTGTGTTATAAGAACCCTGCAGTGCTCCCTAGAATAGACACACTTTCCCACTCCTGACACTGCTATTAGTAAATAGCCACCTGCTGGGATATGTGCTTTGTGAACAAAAGGAAATGTTCTCTGTGTCCTGTGAATGAGACAATGAAAGTGACCCTCCTGGGGAGTTAACACGCTCTCTGCTTAGCATGTGTAATTAATAGATAGTCATTGATCTTTATTGTGCTGACCTGCATTCTACTGTATATCTAGTTACTGCTGGAAGGAAAAAGCCTCCATAGATAAACAAATACATGGAAGTATTGGCTGAGGATAATTAGCTGAGCAGATTGGTGGGTGCAATGTTGGGTCGTTTTTCTATATCTGAAATACAGAGGATAGTTATATTACAGGACAAGATAATTGGGCTTTGTATGGTATAAAAGGTATGCTATAAAATCCTGTAGGGTATAAATCATGGATGGTGTTCATTCTTCAAAACGTTTTCATTTTATTTATTTTATTTTTTTCTGTTTTGTATCTTTATTTTTTTAATAAGAATATTGATACATTTCTATTATGTTAAATATTATTACAAATATATCCTGCAGAATCACTGGCTTGTTGCCCATCACAAACACACATCCTCTCCAGAGAAATTCAAATTAAGAATCTGGGTGACACTGCCCCCGTTTGGATGAGTTAAGAGGAATCACGTGGCCAGTTGCTATAAGGTCAGGGTAGGGGGCTAATCTGTTCCAGCCCACAGTCCAGCAGTTCACTATGACAGGTGATGAGATTCCCCCCCATTAATGAAGCCAGTATGCTGGTAATTTATTTTATTTCACAGTTGTGCAGCTTATTATTTGAAAGTGTTTGTAATGTGTGAATCACACAAGGCAGATACTAGAAACAATGAAAAAGTACAGAAAAATCAGACAGGATTCTCCATTATATGGCAAAATAGTGTTAGTTTTTTTTCAGTGAGTACACCTTCTTTACTCGAGCTGTAAAATTTGCTTTATTTCAAGTTCCTTTCATATTTTACAATGCTTGCTGTTTGAGAAAGTGTGGTCAGCATCAATGCTAAAGGGCTGCTGAAATAAGAATAATTTGGCTCCTAAAAAGTGTACTCTTCTAAGCAGACTCCCACATAAGAGCAACAAAGCACAAGTACTGCTGCACTGTTATGTGGGAAGCACATGAACAACTAGATACACTGTGAGGGTTATTTACTAAAACTGCATGGTGCAAAATCTGGTGCAGCTCTGCATAGAAACCAGCTTTAAGGTTTAATTGGCAAAGCTTAATTGAACAAGCTGAGAAGCTGATTGGCCACCATGCACAGCTGCACCAGCACTGAGTGCACCAGTTTTAGTAAATCTCCCCCTATGTATATACAGTGCAATATATATATATATATATATAATTTATTTCAGGTACTTATATAGCACCGTCAATTTACACAGCGATTTACATATATATTGTACATTCACATCAGTCCCTAACCCTAAAGGAGCTTACAATATACAGTCCCTAACTCACATTGATATACACATATTAGGGTCAATTTAGACAGGAGCCAATTCACCTACCAGCATGTCTTTGGAGTGTGGAAGGAAACCAGAGTACTGGCAGGTACAAGGAGAACATGCAAACTCCAGGCAGGTAGTGCCATGGTTAGGATTTGAACCAACCCACTTTAGTACTGCTGCCAGGTGAAGGTGCTAACCATCTAGCCACTGTGCTGCACACACATATATATATATATACTAAGCCCAGTTGCATCAAGTTATATCCAGAAAAATGAATACGATTGTACATTACCTTTACATTCTGGTTACCATAGATAGTATACGTTTCCTTCATTTTTTCCCAGCTCATGACCATCAGAAACATCACTGTGTATGAATTACCACATTGCTGAGTTGCTGGTTTTGGTCGTGTCTGTGCAGGATGGGAACCTCACTCTTAGTGCTGAGTAGACACAGACCCCCAGTGTGATAATACTATTGTAGGGACAACTGTGATACATTTCACCAGCAATCCCTAATTACTTTGTAGCTACACTCAGCTATCTGTGGAAGATTGCTAGCTGGAGGCAGCCTGTGGGTGTAAAATGCATTTTAATCCAGACAGATCTCTCTGGTAGGGAAATGCAGTGCCATGGGTACAGTACTAGAGAGGAGCCCCCCCCCCCCCCCCCCATAGAGAGCAGTGCCATGGCAGGAAGAAGGTGAGTCGGGGGGATCCAACACAGGCAGGCTGAGCACAAACAGCAGGCTCTCTCCTCTGCACAGTGCCCCAGCCTTTGATCTCTCTATATTCTCTGCTAAGCAAAAAAAATCAAAGATTGTCCTGCATAAATCCATGCTTTCATGTATCATCCCCCACATAAGAGAGGATTTGCAGGCATCTAACTTTTTACCCTTTGCATGAAAAGCTCAGATCTATACTGTGTATGTGTAGAGAGCAGGGGGATCTCTGGAATACATTTGTTGCATGTTTGCTATAGGATACACAGTGTGCAGTGTTTAATAATCTGACTGCCATCCTGGCAGTGACTGTTCACTGTCACTCTTAGCAACCAATAAGATCCCTTGTTTCTTTTTCCTTTCCTCTGAAATAAAGATGAACCTGGACTGTCTATGGTCATCAGCTTCATGTTTTGCCCCATTCCTCTCTATTATATTTCTGATTGGCTCAACTGGTCCTCTGGTTGTTTTTTTAATGTAATCTGGATCTTAGAATCACTTCACTATTCCTCCTCTGAGCTCTGCCATTAGGTTGATCAACAAGAGCAAAAGTGGTTCAAAGGTGTCGTTGTTGCTTATAGCAACCAATGAGATGTAATCGTCTAAATGAAGCAAATCCATCAGCCATTAGGGAACAACTCAACTTCCAATCTTCTTCGATCCGCTTGTAGTAAAATATTCAATGACAGACCTGCAGTTGACATTGTTTTCTTTGCTCTCTTTATAATTACTAACTAATAATTAAATTAGATACAAATTATCTCCTCGTTGTTTTACAGAAACAGCAAAATTCGTGCGAATCCGATTACATCTGTAGGACATTTGGATGGATCCCCAGATTCCTCCGTGCTGGGACCACCAATTTCTTTCAGCCCTCCATAGACTTTTTAAAGCTGCTCAATATGTATATATATATATATATATATATATTTAGACTAGACAAAAAATAGTTATTTGGTATATACTTTAATGACATGTCCAATCATTGTTAACAATGCGATCAGATTGTGTGCAATGCGTTTCCATCATTTTATGGACATGGACCTGGTTTCCCCTTCACTCCAGAGAGAAAATCTTTAATTATATAGAAGATTGCAAATTAAATGATCGATCTCAGCGAAGATCACAGGACATAAAATGTTTTCAAAGTGAATACAATTGTATTTATCACAAATCACTATGGGGTTCATTTACTAAAACTGGAGAGTGCAAAATCTGGTGCAGCTGTGCATGGTAGCCAATCAGCTTCTAACTTCAGCTTATTCAATTAAGTTTTGACAATAAAACCTGGAAGCTGATTGGTTTCTCTGCAGAGCTGCACCAGATTTTTTACTTTCCAGTTTTAGTAAATAAAATCTTATGAAAAACGTGATCGCACATATCTGTAGATTCGTATTTATAGACATTGAGCCACATCCAGTTGACGTATATATATCTGCATATATCATCAGACATTAATGTACACATCCATACCACACACCCAGGAAACAACTATTATATTCGATTTGTATTAAATTCGTTCCATCTCTTATAATTATAATTGTTTGGCAGCAGGCTAATTACTTTTCGATGTGTCCACATTTTAAAAATAAATGTAAACATTCCAAGCCTGAATAATATAATCGATTCAACGTGCAAACATTTTAATTGAGTATAAATAACAAAACGGTGCAAAAAAAAAGGTTCCATGCTCAAAGTTCGTTGTAAATGGTATTTATTAAATCATATTCATGTTAATATATACAAAGCAGGTGATCGCTTAATTCAATTATTTAATATATACACAATTATTTTATTGTTAATTTAGTTAGAATTTTTTTTATTATAAATAACCTGTGGGATTGTTGGCATGTTCGATTACGAATTGAATTAAAATAAATGAAATTCTAATTCGTTTCATGCTACCTGATAGTAAACTATTTTGACTATAGCTACAAGAAAACTTAAGGGGGGCATTCCGTTTAGAATTAGGGGACAAATCTGCCTGATCTTTTGTTAGTACATTGAATATTAATTAAAAAATAAAATTCTCATTAGGGGATTAGAACAGGATCTCCCTATCAGAGTATTTGTATTTTATTTCATATTTTCTATAAAGATGATCCAGTTTTCTGGAATCACTGAAGAAGATGAGATGGATGAGTGTGAATAGTGGGATGGTGGATGCAGTTGCTGGGCTGCTCATGTAGTCATTATTGAATGTATCAGCTTCATTTTTGGCAGTTGTCATGTCATTTGATGAGCCCACCTCCCCATTCTCTGGGGTCTGCTTGTTTTATTGTATTAGGCAGGGCGATGTTTCACTGCTTTCACCTAGTACTGTGATGGTGGGGAGGCTGGCTATGCATTTACAGGACAGGATACCCCCAATAAAAACAGAAATCCACATGGAATCTGCAACTGGATCCGACCAGTGATAGTAGCTGGGCTAAAGGCACCGATTCAGAGAGCGCTAAATTGACTTCTATCTAATAAAGAAGTGAAAAATTACAGACCTCCAGTTTAATGTTTTGACTCCAAGGAACTAAAAGTCATTCCGAACCCAGCACTCCATAAAACATCCTTCTCAAAATATACTCCCTTCTCTGATATTATAGTTGGCATGGCACAGAATCGGTTATAAATAGCCAGCCAACTAGTGATCGGTGTTATTGAGAAGGGGGATTTCTTTTTCTTTTTTTTTTTTTACCCAACGGGGAGGTGTATCTCCCAATGCAAAGGCCACTTTAGGTTGTGCGGTGAGAAAAAAAAGTAGCGGTCCCTTTAAGATCCAGTTGCTATCCAAACAGAAGTAAACACAGCGGGCCATTAGAGAAGCTGCAGAGGGGAAGGGGGCGTGTCCAGCGCTTGTACTGGGGCGGGGATAGAATGTTACAACGGTGGACGTTCAACAAGTGGGAGTGGCCGGGGAGATGTTTGCAGCTGGAGGGCGTGGCTCAGTGAGCAAAGCCACTCAGGGCTGAAAATGTGATGGATCTTCCAGGCTGATCTCAGACTTGCCCCAAACTTAGGAAGAGTGAAAACAGAAGAGAGATCAGTGAGCACGGGGAGCGGACTGCTGCGACTGCAAGCCTTGCAGGACTGGACTCCCAACTTTCCCTGACTCACTGCACACTGCACAGCACCCAACTCCTGCACTCCAAGCCCGAAACTCCCACCGGGGACACATGGAGGACTTACACTGACTTCACGTGGGGGACCAAATGCGTGGATGTAAATGCCAAGGCAGAGAGGCTGAGGAGCTCATCTGGACATTGCGCAGTGAAGGAGCTGTGGGGAGCTGCAAGCTGTGGTAGGTAAGTCACCAGTGATTGTGAAGGATGAGCTCCAGTGTGTGTGGGAGGAAGGGAGGGAGGGAGGAGAACATGACCTGGGCTCATCACACCGACAGACCGCACACTGCTCACACCACAATGCCATCTATTATCAAGTGCATGGCACACCAAGCTGGCCACCAGTACCAGGACCCTGGAGTCACACTGGAACAATGCAATTAGCCAGGCTGCCTACAGCCAGTCCTCCTCCTCAATTTGCTGGAATTTAACTCATTTACACAGGGGCTGATTTACTAAAACTGGAGAATGAGAAACCTGGTGCAGCTGTGCATGCTAGCCAGTCAGCTTCTAACTTCAGTTTGTTCACTTAAACTTTGACAATAAAACCTGGAAGCGGATTGGTTTCTGTAGAGAGCTGCACCAGATTTTACACTCTCCAGTTTTAGTAAATAAACCCCTGTGCTCCAGACATTCCAAATGTGGATTGCAGCCTCTGAGGATTCTTCTAGCCTGTTGCAATTAACTGACAAAAAAAGAAAACACAGCAAGGGTTAACGATTAAGCATAATTACAATAAATTAGATTAGTTAGCGCTTTGGTGCAATGTCCAATTCAATCCAGGGGGGCGCTGGCTTTGTACCTGGGTCTTGCTAATCACCTGAACTACAGTTGACTTCGCTGCGGCACAGGTTGGCGACATTTGGCCTTTCCCCCTCTAGAAAATGACATCCTGTGTACAGTGTTAAAATTGGTTTAGTTGACAGATTAGGCGTTTTTCTTAAAACGTGTATTTAGAATTAAAACACTACCATTACTACTAAAAATTATTATTACTATGATTATTATTAATAATAGTACGTCTTCCTATTATGTGTATATATATATATATATATATATATATATATATATATAATATCAGTAATAGTATTAGTTGTAGTAGTATATTATTATTACTATTATTATTAGCAAAAATACGTCTTCTTATTGTTTATATATAATAACCTCAGTAGTATTAGTAGTAGTGGTAGAATAATAATAATAGTACGTCGTCTTATTGTTGAAATATATATATATAATGATCCTATATATATAGATAGATACATATATATATATATATATATATATATATATATATAAAATCTCAGTAGTAGTAGCAGCAGCAGTAGTATAATAATAATAGTACGTCTTCTTATTGTTTACATATATATAGTAATAGTATTAGTAGTAGTATATTATAATTATTACTATTATTAATATTCGTTTAAGGTCTAAAAATGTAACCAATTTACTTGCATCAGCTAAATTTAGATTGCAGCAAATATTCCCAAACGACCTGTCAGCAGTCATCTTCTATAATGTTTATTCTTTGGAGATGGATAGGAAACCTGCACTATAAAATACAAATATTCTGATTGTGGACGATTAGAACAGATTATGGCAAAGTGCAGAACACATGCTGATACAATGTAACCTGTCTGATCTTATTTATCTAAATCACAGTAGGATTTTACTAAATACTACAAAATGAAATGAATACCTGTGCGTGCTTGTTATATGAGCGTCACGTGTTCACGTTTCCATAAACACATTTTACCTGTAACATTAGAAAAGAGTTTTAGGTAACTTGTAACGAATTTGCGTTACTATATATATATATCCTATTGGATTACTATTCGTCCAAGTTGTAAAATAAACCGACATACACCATGATCAGGCGCAAGTTAGTTTGTGACCTTAATATATCTATTTTGTGTTTGGGGACAGATGAAGAGCCCTGGGTCCCATGGTACAAATGTCAGCTATATTATATAAACAGTATATTTTCTGTATAGTGTAGTCATTGTTAGTGTTTCCAGTAATAAATCGATAGGAAAAGAAGTGGAGACAGTTCACTTTGCAAAGTGTATATTTACTTTAATAAAAAAGATAACGTTCTGTTCAATCTGACTACACAACTGTGCAAAGAAATAAAAAATAGAGATGAGCTTTTACTACACCTTATTTACTACAACGCCTTGCTAACAGCCTTCACTCCTTTAGTAAATCAACCTTTTTAATTCTGAATCTGCTATCAGTAAGTTATTGCAAATCACAGTTTAGGACATTTGATGATATAAATAAAACCGAGTTCTGGCTACTAGCACAACTAGCAGAAACCACATAAAAATGACACTTGCAAGAAATAAACAAACTGTAACAGCTTTTAGATACAGGCAAACACATATTCCTATTAAAATATAAATATATTTATATATATATATATATATATATATATATATATATATATATATACTAGTGGTAATCTGTAATAATCACAAAGTACTGTACGTGTAAGTTAATATATACATGTGATATATATATATATATATATATATATATATATATATATGTGTGTGTGTGTGTGTGTGTGTGTGTGTGTGTAATAAATCCATATATTGCACACAGGACAAGGTGGATCTTAGCAGAAGGTACATAATGGAATGAATGTATATACACAATGTAACCATTTGGGAATACAGGAGTGAGAAATATTTCTCTGGGGGTTTGTCAGCAAAATTTAGTCATAATTTCGTTGTACATATTTAGATGTCCTGGGATTTTAATTTCCTTTCACGTGCCTGTACAAGGTTCCAGGGAGTAAGTGTAGGGGCCATTAGCCCAGCAGGTGGTAATACATATAGGATCCATTATCCTATAGATCTCCGAGGAGTGTGTTGGATTGTGCAGTTGAAGAAGATCACTGAGTATGTGTTGTAGTGAGGGGAAGAATTAAATCAGGAAGCCCCCCTCAAATAATTATCGATCATGATTATCAGAGGACGCTCCAATCTACTGAAAGTTTATCCCAAAGTGTGCAAATCTTATAATTCCCTTATTCACATCTAATCCCACCTTCTTATGTTATTTTACTATTGTATTTAGTTATAGTACTGAATAAAGTTTGTATAAGTAGTGCAAGATAGGATTCTGTAACTTAAACTTTCATTTAATGTGACATCGAAAGAAAGCAAATCTATCGAATTATTTTGTCTTGTTCAGCATAACTAAAATTATCAGTAAACTTCAAATCGCTGAAATAAGAGTGGTTTTGGGGAATTTCTAACTTCAAATAACTGTGTATATCAATTTTACAGCACTGATATAGATAGATAGATAGATAGATAGATAGATAGATAGATAGATAGATAGTTTTGAGGAGCATCTGAAAAATATATATAGATAGCTTTGAGTAGCATCTGAAAATGGGGGTGGGTTGTATATAGATAGATAGATAGATAGATAGATAGATAGATAGATAATTTATTTTATTTTACTTTTTTTAAGCTGGTATTTACTATGTGTATGTGTAGATAATAACAAAATATTTAACTTCAGTTTTAATTAAAATCTAGTATTACATTGCACACAGCTGAGCACACAAATCAGTCCAGATAGCTGTATGTACATTTTGAGCTGTAATTTCTTATTTGTTTCAGTTGAATACATATGCAGACCTGTCCTGACATGTGATCGGTTTTATTTTCACAATTTACTAGTTTAAGAATTCTTAATACAAATATTTGAAGGTACGATCCATGTTATTTCATACTGGGCCACACCATAACACTGTTCTATGAACCAGTTGCTGCTGTAATTGGTAGCTTTCTGCTCCGGTGATTATCGTGTACTTAAACTAAAAACTGTTGAAAAAAATACAATGTACTAAAAAAAACAGTTGGTGTCGAATTGCTGTGACGCTCCAAGCTTTAAATGGAATAGATTCCTCTAGTGGAACTACAAGTCAGAGAGGATGGCTTTTGGAAAATGCTGATCTCAGCTGCTTTCCTACTTCATGTCTCTAGCAATTGATGAACGCCTGCAGAACTGGGTTTTATAGTAGAATTAGGCAATGCATGAGTCTGAAGTTATCTTGGGACATCAGGCTTTGTTCTGGCTGCTGTGACACCAGAAGATCCAGACAATGGGGTTGATTTTCTAATCAATTAGAATCTGTTAATTTTGCAAATAAATTACCCTATCAGGTGCAAATGACAATCTTGTTTTTGTTTAATTCTCCTAATTGGATTGGGTATTTAGGGTGAATATTACCTCACTGAATTTAATAATGTAGGCAAACGTTCACCTTGTTAAGTGAACCTTTTCCTTTGGACTGGGCACACATGGGCAATTTTTGCTGGTGTGATGGCACTGCTAAAATCTCCAGAGATTGCCCATCATGAATCGCCAGCAATCACTACACATACACACTCACTCACAATATGGAGCATTGTGCTGCTAATAACAGTTAATGGCTACTATGTACTACACTCCAATATATCCTATCTGTTGCCATCAATTGTTGATTGCTTTTGCAAAAAAGTGGATTTAAAAAAAGATTGGACCTGGATGTATAAGGAGTAAAAGTCTTTAGATATTGTAGGCTACATCTTCCAGGCTTTACATGAGGCTGGAACAACATTTGGTGGGTCTTCAGCTTTACAAGGTCCAAACTTATATGAAGCAATGCTACAATACAGTGCCCAGAGACATTGAAGCAACTTTACTAAAGGAGTTGAGAATGTTCACTTTAGAAAAATGAAGATATCTTTCAATTATCTAGTTATGTGTAGATGAAATAAGCAGGAATTTGCCTATCACATGGTATGATTGTTAAAGAGAATTTTCACTTTTTTTTGAACATGCTCATCCTCTTAAGTAAATTAGCCTCAGATTGTCAGGGCATGCTAGGAACTGCACTTATCTGTGCCTTGTATTGTAATAGCACAAATGGCAAGAGGTTGATAAGGCCTCCTTGTTGTGAGGAGCTGAGGTCAGGGTCCCTTGGAGGTGACAAGGGGGCAGATGATCCAGTGGTTGGGCCTCCTGTGTGGCTTCTCCAAAGACCATCTGGAAGAGATCTGGCTGTAAAGTGGGTTTGTTTAGAACCTGTAATTCTGGAGGAAAAGTGTGTCTTCTATCTTCCTAGATTGCCTTGATGAATGAGTTTTTGGTGGAAAAAGACAAATAGATGGTCTTGAGTCCCCCTCCTCCTTCCCCTCTGCTTGTGTAGATTTTAACCCTTGTTTTGTGAGAATGTCCAGCCATTGATCATCACTGTTTTCAATGGGGTTAATTTACTAAAGGTGTAAAGAATGTTCACTTAGCAAACTAAAGCTGTGTTCATTTTGAATGCCCATCGAGGTGCAAGGGGACTTGAAAAAAATTCAGAGCTTTGCTTTGCTAAGAGAACATCCTAGGCTCCTTTAGAGGAATAGTATATGGCTTTCCTTCCCCCCAAGTATATGAGTTCTCTGCAACTGTATTGTATATTAATAAAGCCATCAATCACCATACCATAGTTTAAATATATTACATATTAGAGAACAAATACTTACATTACCAGGGTCATTACAAGCTTATCTTTTCTGATGAGCTTCACAAATATATCAACAGAGTCAGCAAACTATCGCAGTTTCCAGACTTACCATTTCTTTACAGAATAACCACACAGGTGACAATCAAAAGGAACCAAGAAGCTCTGAAATACTGGGAATGAGGGCTTGGTTGAAGGGTACAAGCTACTCACAGTTCCTGAGACAAAAGATAAGGCTACCTTATTTTTTTATATAATATAATAGACTGCAAATGTGGATATTTGCAAGCTGAGATCACAGGTCTTATTGGAGCAGGTATTAGCTAAGTTTAAGGCTACCTGCAGACATAGCACAATGATATAGAGAAGGGAATTATTTTGTATCAAGCATTCATTTGTCTTAGAAACAAGACTCATATGGTCTATCTTCCTTTAATAAACATTGCCAGAATCTCTGCTCTGTTAAACTGGAATTTTACATCCGATATCTATTGAACAGACTTTTCACATCTTAAGATCATTAAATGATGAAATGCTGTTCAAGATTTCCTTCCTCTGGAGGCATTGTTTCAATAATATTTAGCATATTTCCCATACATATTTTTCAATTATTTTCCAGTTTATGAAACCAGTTTAGAGAAATCAGTTATAAGTTGTAGCAGTGTCCCCTTACCCAGCCAAACACTTTACAATGTGATTGTACAATGTTTTTTGATGTACAGTTTTCATATAGGGCCTATCTGACGATCTTCATGCAGTCAGCTAGAGCCTATTAGAAGTGTACAATCTCAGTTCTGTCTGTGGTTAGTCTTATTCTTAGAATCAGGTCAAAGAGAGGGTTTAAGGTGTATTCAGACCCCAAAATGTAGTTTTTTAAAGCTCAACTATCCTTTTATGTGGTGGCTGCATTAGTTTTCATTTTTTAAGTTTTTCCCTTTTATTTATACCTGGTGATTCTACCAGTAACACACTTCCTGTACTAGGGTGACAACATGCACTGTATATGGGGAAGCAATGTTGTCACCCTTTGCTGCTCTCCCGATTTGGATTACAACACCTCCCCCTTTTCATTGTGGTTACATAGAGGGGTGTTGCTTTGTAACTCATAGGATATAGCTGATGAAGCTACTAACATTGTTTGGGATTTCAGTTGGGTCTAAACAAAGTGATAAGGACATTGCATTTCTGACAAATTCTGTACTTGCAGAAAATGTACTTAGCCTGAGAAAAGAAAACTAATACATCTATCACATGTAAGGACTGATAATGTGAAATATATTACACATACGGTATGTTTTTTAGTTTAAATATACTTTAATGGGTTTGACTATAATGAGCTGATACTAGATTGGTTGCTGCAGATTAAGACGTGTCTCTGATCTTTGTAGTAGTTAATCAAAGGTTTACCAACTAATGCAAAGAAAAGCAATGCTATGCAAAGCACCATAACTCACAGCAAACCAATTCTAACCTTCATAAGAGCCCGGGCAAAGAAAGATGGCGGTAGACTGGTTGTTATTGATTACTTTCTCTGCATATTAATACATAACAATAAAGCACAATACACAATAGCAACCAATTAAAAATCACCTTTGCTTTCCTTTCATTTCCTGTTGACAGATGATATTTGATTGGTTGTTGGTAATTACAACATCACTTGTTGCCCTTTGAACTATCATAAAATTCCACTTCTCTACATTTAAACACTCATCAAGATCTGGCTGTTTTGGCTGCACAGAAAAACAGAACTTGGTGAATGCAAATTTGATTCTATTTGTACAAACAGATCGTACAGGAAATCTGTACAGAAAGAAAAGTGATGTCTGTTGTTGCTGAGCTGCTTCTGCTAGTTGCCTGTCTATCTCTGGCTTTAATGCCTACTACTCACACAGAACAAGCATACAGCAGCCAAAGGGAGGAGAGTCAGTAATCCAGAGCTGCATTGCTCTCAGAAGTGAGAGACTGTTCACTTAGTGAAGTAAATGTTAGTAAATACGATGAAGCTGTGTTCACTTCAATCAACCAATATTGTGTTAGCAATAGTATTTTTTTTAAATTTACCTTGCGCATGATTAGATATTCAAATTGACAGCTGGTTCGTCTGATTTACTAAGACTCATTTTGCAAGTTTGACACTTTTGCAATCTCTGTTTCTTTATTAAATTAACTACAGTGACTTAGAAAGTGCTGAAGACACTGGATCAGCATGACAGCCAGGCATCTAGCATATTTAGACATGTTAGTGATGGCAACTTGTATACATCTTCATCACTTGTTTTTTTTATGACTTTTTGGCCCACTCTTTTTCACATCACATCTCATTACCAGTGATCACAGTTCAATGCAGAGGTATTACATTGGTAACAGTTGGTGTGGTGGTACTACAACTGTCAGTATGCATGGCCATGATGATACATGTAGTGCCACAACAGCTGGAGCACTAGTGGCTGACTGAGCTTTATGTAGAGAGCAGTTTCTGGTTTTATAGACTTCCCCTTACAAATAATCTCATTGGTGCCTGGCACAGTTTCTCAAAGCTCTTCACTCTCGTGCTGTGAGCCCAAATAGCAGAGGCTGCTTAGTCCTTTTGGTTCTAATTAGGAGAGGTGAAGTCCTTTGGAAAACATTGTTCCGAAGATCAGTGCTCACTGTTACTGTGGCCAAATGAATTCTTCCCATGTCTTGAATCACTTTGCTTTGACTCTTAAAAATACATAAGGAAATTAAATGCACATTGAGAATAAATGCACTTTTCTCTCCTGTTTTCTTCTCTTGCCTACAGGAGTTGAACGTGGTTGGCCTATCGTTATACTGGAGCGGATCCAGTGCCAAGAGCAGAGTGCTGGCTAGTGTGATTTGAGAAGTCTGGCAATATGGGTAGCAAAGCCCTTCCAGCCCCCATACCATTGCATCCTTCCTTGCAACTGACAAACTACTCATTTCTGCAGGCCGTCAACACCTTTCCAGCAGCTGTGGACCATCTGCAAGGACTCTATGGACTCAGTGCTGTACAGACAATGCACATGAATCATTGGACTTTGGGCTACCCCAATTTGCACGGTATCACCAGGTCCACCATCACCGAGATGGCAGCTGCTCAAGGCCTTATGGACGCCAGATTTTCTTTCCCTGCCTTACCCTTTGCTACTCATCTCTTTCACCCCAAACAAGGAACCATTGCTCATGTCATCCCAGCCATGCACAAGGACAGGCCCAGGTTTGACTTTGCCAATTTGGCCATTGCTGCAACCCAGGAGGACCCACCAAAGATAGGTGACCTGGCTAAGCTCAGCCCAGGGCTTGGTAGCCCCATATCGGAGATCAGCAAATTGTCCCCAGACAGGAAACCTTCCAGAGGGAGGCTACCATCCAAAACCAAAAAAGAGTTTATCTGCAAGTTTTGTGGAAGACACTTCACTAAGTCCTACAACTTGCTCATCCATGAGAGGACCCATACAGATGAAAGGCCTTACACATGTGATATATGCCACAAAGCCTTCAGGAGACAGGACCACCTGAGAGACCACAGGTAAGATCTTTACATTATACCATAATGCCAGTGTTCTGTAGTAGATACATGGATTTCCAATATAATAGACTATATAATAATACAGCAAAAATTACAAAAATGTAAACATCAGAGTGTACAGTTGGATAGCATTAAAGCTTATTTCCAAATGTGTATTAATAGGTCACAGGACCTGGTACAAGATATGAACAATACCCACAACCCCCTCATTTCTTACAGAAATTTTTGGAGTCCAGTTATATTGTAAGAAGGCCTAGTAGGCCCACTAGGGGATATAATAATGGCAATGTGCAGAAATAAATGCTCTGTGGATGGTATATAAAAAATCCTCATTATCTTTAGGCCTCTAAGCATGATGGACCCAGGCTCATTTGTAACTGGTTGCAGACCGGTGATGTTTTACCATTTATGAAAAATACTTGGGACGATTTACTAAACAAGTAAAAAATCTTCACCCTATTAATTGCATGACTATTCACATCAAATATCCAGTCACATGCAGATGAATTAAGTAAAGAGGAATTTTCACATGATTGAAGTGAATATTCAGTGTTGGGTGAAGATTCTCAACTCCTTTAGTAAACCAGTCCCAGTATATTCTAAATTATTATATTTGTTGGTAGGGAATCGGTGGATGTGGTCATGAGAGAAATACTTTTTTCATGTTAAAAAGTATTAATGAAAGATGCAAAAGCTAGACAATCACTGGTCAATTAACTACAGTAAATATAAAAATGCAGCAAATCAATATGTATGTTACACAGAAATGATTTGAGTAAATTCTGATATGTAACAGCACTTAGTACATTATTTCTGGGTTTTTTTTGCACTGCCTTATTAAATAGTATGATTGATCACTGGTAAATTTTATCCACCTTCAGAGATCATTGGACTTGCTTGTACAGCCTATAACTGTATAATTTTTATGGGAACACAAGTCCCAGCAAACATGACCTGGCACATTGAGACTAAGGATACACCTCCATTTTTTTCTGATATTGCAGGGTTGTGCCTTACTCTGCAGTTCTGTTTTTCTGAGGCCAGTCCATTTATTTCCATGTTATTGGTGACCAAGTGGACCTCGCCTATCAGTGCTACCCAGAGCTGGCATCTCTTCTAACACAGGCTGTAACGTGTTTTAAATGATGATTTATGAAAAATGGAGTAAAAGCTGGTTGTTGCCCCTATCAAATATATGCCATGGGGATGATTTGCTAAAGGCAAATAGACTGTTCACTTTTTAAGGGAAGATGCACTTTGCAAGGAAATGTTCCCCAATGCTCAGTAAATTTATTTTTTATTTATTACAGGTACTTATATAGCGCCGGCAATTTATGCATTGCTTTACATATATATATTGTACATTCACATCAGTCCCTAACCCTCAAGAGGTGTACAATCTAAGGTCCCTAACTTACATTCATACATACATATACTAGGGCCAATTTAAACCGGAGCCAATTAACCTACCAGCATATCTTCAGTGAATGAGGCGAAGCTCTGTAGGTGTCCATCATCCAATCATGTGCAAGCAACATGTTTTTTTTTTTTTTTCCTTGCAAAGTAAAACTTACCCTGTGAAGGTGAACAGTATATTTGTCCTAAGTAAATCAAAAATATTCCTGTAAAATTAATAAATGAATGTAACAAACAATTTTTATGAAACATAAATCTGTACAAGTGCAGTGCAACACTTAATTCATGCCTGTGTCGTGTTTGCTAGTGTCGTGCCCTAAACCAATACACCTACTCATAACATATACGGTATGTGTAGCCTTCTTGGCAAAATTCTGGGTGCCGACCACCTACTCATTCAACGTATGGAGTATGTGTAGCCTTCTTGGCCCATGAGTGCAGGTTTTGAGACTTTAAAAGGAAACTTGATTTTTGTCTATAGGCAACCGCTCCATATTTGCTTCAGTTTTTATAAATCACCCAGTGACAGGTCTTCTTAGAAATAACCAAGGATGACTTTTGGACCATTGGTCTTGCTGCACTCCCAGCCTACAGCACTGATTATTGTTCCTCTTGTGTCAATCATTGTACTTCCCCTACTTTGAATTATGATATGGTTCAGATGGGCGGAGTTTAATGCTTGTGCGTTCGTACGTGCGATAAATCTTTCCTATGTAAATACATATCCAGTGTTATAGTCTGATTTATGCACAGGGCCCAGGTTTTATAGCTTCTGAAGTGAAATTGTTTCAGCAAGCTCCCAGACAATGTATTTACAGGAGCTCTGGAGATAAGGCCTTGCAAAGGTTGCTGTTCTTGTGACAGATAGCGGCACAATGTATACTGTTTGCCTGCTGCACAGAGAGTGCAATCAGTCATTGATCAGAATCACCAATCTGTTTTCAAGTGGCCCATTCTGCTCAGTGCTATCATAATGACACACTGGGCTATCTAAGGTTAATGCACTCCATTGATGTGGCTCTCATCCGCATTGTTTACGCTTAGTTTTTAATTACTGATTTCTTTTATTCCCCTCCCCCCTTCAGATATATCCATTCCAAAGAAAAACCCTTCAAGTGTCAAGAATGTGGGAAGGGATTCTGTCAATCAAGGACTCTGGCAGTACATAAAACCTTACACATGCAGGTGAGAATGGCCCGTTACAGGACCTTAAAGTAGTATGAAATCCTTGCTCTAAAAGCACGTTCTCTATTTATATGCATTTAATATTGTTATTCATACTATGTTTTTTTATGTAGCTCATTTATAAATTAGTTTTCTTAATAACACACTATTAAATGGCACAGGCCTTCCCCCTAATTTCCAGTTGGCGAGCATACACCCTCTCTCTCTTTCATGCTTGATGATAGGGCTACATCTCCTATTAACACTTGTGCATGCATTGGCAATGCGCATGTGTGATAGGGACCAGTCATTCATAGTAGGTGGGAAGGGAGGTGGGCGGATCACAGGTCCTATTCAGTTCCAGCCTCTCTGTGCTGCCTGCTGTGTTGGTACACAGAGCAGCTGGTTGTAATGTAGACATTGGGGAAGGGGGGTAGGGGGAAGAAGTGTGTTCACAGTGGTGGCTCCACTGAGCCTGCACTAGTAGTAGGAGCCAATATTACAAAGGAAAGACTGTTAAAGTATAACTAAAGACAAAACTTTTTTTTTTTAGTTTTGGACAAAGTGGAGGGGACTAGAACACCTGTTAGGTTTTTATTACTAAATCTGTTCCCATTAGAGAGATTCACCCTGTCTGTTTGTGCTGATTACCATTATCATTGAAATTAAAATAAAATCACAAATTTTGGCCTGTCCCCAGAAAGGTAATAGAGGGGAAATCCTCCAGTGGGGACACTCATTCTTGTGACCTGGGGGGGGGGGTGAATTCCCTTAGTTTGCAGGGATTTCCTTTCACTTCCTGTTTTGGCTAATGGACAGGGTGTCAAGGGAAATCGCCACAATGAGATACAGATGGCAAGTTAAAAAGCTGGCAGGGGTTATACCCTCCCTTACTCTATCCAAAATAAAATAAAAATAGTTTTGCCCATAGTTAAAGGAAAATCATTTAAAATTGTGAGCTGAATTCACTGACATCTACATGGGTCAAAAACAAGCTTAGATGTGAGTGTTGATATCTATGTTTTGGTTGTTGTTTCTTTTCAACATTAGGGGTCAATAACACTTCAAAAGGGCTCACTGACAGTACACCTACAGCAATCAGTCAAGGGGGTATGCTTTCCTAATTGGCTGCTATGGCTATAGTACTTTATTTTTACCAAAATAATAAAAATGTCAATAATAATATAATTATATATATATATATATATATAATAAAATGCAATTATAATTTTATAATTATATATAAAAAATGTCTCTTTTATTTCCCTAAACTCAAAGCTGTTCCTGCCTATCTGTAAGCAACTGAGAATTAAAGATGGGCTGGGAAAGTTAAGTAATTAACCAAAAATAAATGAAGTGTTTGTTTTTATTTCCTTTAAACTGTACAGTAACAATATTATCAAACCCAGATATATTTACATCAACATGTACCCTACCCTAAATGTCTTCAGATAGAATATCCTTGCTACTGCAAAAAATATGCCCTTATCTCCATAAATTAAAATGGTAATTTTAATATGGAATTATATCCACTGTATTTATTTACCAGATGGTATCTCAGACTTCTTTGGGAAAAGTTATTTATTTATTTTTACTATCTTGCCCATCCAGTAGTCCCTTAGACATGCCACATGAAATACTTGATTTCATGATATATTGATATTTAAAGGGTAACATGGGAGGTTATTTACTAAAACTGGAGAGTCCAAAATCTGATGCAGCTCTGTATAGTAACCAATCAGCTTGCAGGTTGTATTGCCAAAGCTTAACTGGACAAGCTGATTGGCTACTATGCACAGCTGCACCAGATTCTGAGTGCACCAGTTTTAGTAAATCTCCCCCATGGCATCTACTTTATTTTAGCCCCTAATCCTTATTTTCCTAAAACATCACTGAAATTAATTACATTTTAATTAATTAAAACAAATAAAAAATGGAAAAGGAGAGACGTGTAAAGGATTAATCCTTTGCTTGCTTCAAATCTGAACAGGAATCACCCCACAAATGCCCCACATGTGGAAGGACATTTAATCAGAGAAGTAATCTGAAAACTCACCTTCTTACCCATACAGACATCAAGCCCTACAATTGTGAGCAGTGCGGCAAAGTATTCAGGCGAAACTGCGACCTGCGAAGGCACAGTCTGACACACAGCCCAAGGCAAGACTACTAGAGCCGGAAATAGAGCCCAGCCACCCACTTGAGTCGGACACAAGAGCCCCGCCCCTTCACCTTTCCTGCCCCAACTCCAGCTCTTGGCATGCAGTGCCGGGGATAGGACTTATGGGAACTTTTTGGCCTGGACTTGCTTTACGGACTGGACTTTTCAGATCATCAATACAGCCAGACTGAAGCCTACTCTCCCTCTTGTACAGATAAAAGCTCATTTTAGAGCTGTGTATATAAGTACTATTGTGTTTTTTATTATTATTGTTCAGTTTTGATGTACAGTGGTACAGAGTTTTTTGTTTTTTTCGAGAAAATGCCTTAAAACTGTAAGTCAAAAATAAAAATATAATTTTTTTCTATTTATGTTCCCATTAATTTCTAGAAAGATCTGTTTAGCATTAAATACTGATGGTTATTCCTTAAAGTGTTACTAAACCCACAAAAGTAAAATCAGTCTGTATATGCAGTAAAGCATGCTTGTTATACTCACTGTGGAACCTAAGGGGTTAATCATCTGCATTGTGTAAAAAGGCTGTTTGATCCTGTCTTCTCTGATCCTCCCCTTCCTTTACTGTTCCCCAATCCATCTACTGATAGTACAGAGCCCTAGGAGGTACTCTGCACATGCTAAGTTTGGTGTGTATTGCTAGAGACTTTTTTTGTGAGGGTGCACGTGATCAGCACAGGGCCAAACACCATTGTTCAGACAGAGGGTCAAGGGTCATACAGCCTCATAGGACAGTCAGATGAGAATGAAAACTCCCCCTACAAGCTTTAACCAGTGCTCTGCCAGACACTGATAGAAGTCACAAGACAGCTATATACTGATGGGAAATGGTATTTATTAGTTTATATTTACTAAAATAATTGCATTTCCATGTTCTGTGTACTGTGGGAGACCAGATATAGTGAATGCAGTGTCCTGGATTTAGTAACACTTTAAAGCTGATTTTGGATGGGTGATTCTACCACTAGAGACATACTAAAAAAAAAAAAAAAAATTGGGTGTTAGGTGCGCTTTTAGTTACATAGTCTATTTTTTCATTGCTGTTTAAGAATAAAAACCCATCGGATTATGTCATACAGGCAACTCTGCTGCTAGTGATCCAGGCATTGGTGATTTGGACCACCAGTGGCAGGATCGTGCAAGAGGCCACCTACCTGGCCCTATGGAATGGCTCCCTCTGTAGCTAGATGCAGCGTAAAGTCACTCTGTTGATGGCCTGAACTTTGCTGAATTTCAATTGCTAGGCATCGATGTGAGATCTCTTTGCCTTAGCTGCAGAGGAAAACATTTGGATATGGGATCTCCCCTGCTGCACTGTTGTATTCTGACAAAGACTCTGCCATTAGAATACCCAGAGCAGCACTTTAGCCATTGGCTGCAAGCGCTGATTGAATGCTGGTTTTCCAGCAGGACCATTGGACAGAAGCTGGACTTTAGCCATTGGCTGCAAGCTCTGATTGAATGCTGGTTTTCCAGCAGGACCATTGGACAGAAGCCAGCTTCTGTTGAATAGAGGGGAGTACACACATACCAAAAGCTGACGCTTCCTGCTGAACTGGCTAACTTTTGTATACCCAGTTTAAGGGCTCGTTCACAGTGCAGAGATGTCAGTTTTTCTGCACACAATCTGCAAGGGCATAACAAAGCAATTGTTCTCTATGTGCCCTGATCACACAACAGCATTAGTTTCACCTGCAGATTTTTTCTGCGCAGGAATCTGTAACTTGTAAAAAAACTAATTGAAGCGCGTATAAAAACTGATGTCTCTGCAAGTGACATCTGTGCATCTGTTTCCATCAGTTTTTATGCAAGTATGGTGGAATGAGGCCTACATGATCCTGCTCTTGTTTTTTGACAAATCACAAGCACAGTCAGAGGTTGGGGGCGGGTCCAGGGCGGCTTGGACTCAGAGGACGCTGTTAGACTGAGGACATCTAGCAGCAGCATAAAGTACTGCAGGGGAAATCTCTGGACTGAAGGTGGAAATTGCAGCATTAGCTGGTTTTATTATTTTATCTTTTAACATGCATTTTTTTTAAAGCTTGCCATATCTTACAACAGAGTTAATAGACATTTTAGCTTTGTATAGTGTGGTGGTGGGGTTCGGGAGGGGGGAATAGAATAGAAATCTTCCAATGGGGACACTTGTTCAAGAGGATTTATAAAGGGAACATTTGTTCTGGAAATCTTTCGATGCGGACATTTGTTCTTTTTTGGTGACAACATTTTGAAAGGGCAATTCCCTCAGGTTCTGCCTATACCTGCAGGACAGGGAGTAAAGAGAAATCCAATATAGGACACAGATGGAAAAAATTGCAATTATTACATATTTGAATTCCAGCCTGCAGAGCATTGCAACCATGATTAATGCATTGTAGGTGCATTTCACAAGCTCCTGTGTTGTTCAGCCCCAGTCCCAGATCTGTAGGGGAGTATGGACCTTCTGTTATGGGCTAGTAGCCCACTGCGAATTGCTGATGCAGCTGTATGGGCGGAGTCATGCACAACTGCTTCAAATTTAATCAAAAGCAAGATACTCCAGGGAGAAGCACCCCACAACTAAGGTAAGGAGGGGGCAGGGGGTTTGTGGGCGTGGTGTTAAGGAATGTGCCCATTTTTCATGATTTACCCTAAATTTGAATGTAAGACTTTACATGGTCTTCAACTGGGACTAAGCCTTTAAGTTGTAGGAATATTTGTCCAATCATGTGCAGATGAAAAAAAGGAAAGAGAAATTGGCATTCCACATAATTAGATAATTAAAGTGCTTGTTCACATCATTTATTGCCTGATGATTTTCAACGTCTTCAGTAAATCAGCCTCTGGCAACAATGATCAGCATACAAAAAAAAACACTTCTGTAGATCACCCCTTTGGTTGTGTTTGCTTCTTTCTTTAGAATCATTTATAGTAAAACCAATGCAAAGGACAGCTTTGCTCAGCACTTTACAATATAATGGGAGACAATACAGCAACAATACAGTTCAATACAAGAGGGTTAGGAGGGCCCTGCTCCTTGGAGCTTACAATCTAAGAGGTAAGAGATGAGGGCATTTATTCTAGCAGCCAATCAGGTGCCAGAGTGAGTTTTTTAACCAGCACTGGAAAATAGCATCTGTAGTGTGATTGGCTGCTGTACACCCCCTCCCTCTCCTATTCACTGATTGGAATTCATTATTACCAGTGAGCTGTCTGTGGACAAATGTCACCAGCAGAGGCTGTGGTCGGATCCTGTGCAGCAGACATTTCTGTGTCATTGCTGTCTGGGGATTTCTGAAGTCTACGATGTTCTGAAGTCTTTGACCCTTCAAATATGTTTTACCACCGCAGACAAGTCATCTCTGACAGTTGCACCCAGGAATAAATAGAAGGGACCGAATTACAGACAAGTGATACCAATATCACACCGATTAGAATATATTTAATTATTGCTAAGTCCTGAGTCATGCCTAATATTGGTTCATCATCATCAGACCAATGACAAGTGACACAGCCCTGAAATGGGTCAGCTGGAGAACTACAAGTCCCAGCATTGCCACAATCACAGCTGCAGATATGATGTATAAACTATACAACTAAAGGAAATTAACAGGTGAAAAAATACAACCCTGTTCTCATCCGATCTACATACAACGATCCTCTCCCCTACAGACAAGACACAAGCTGATCCCCAGCGATCTACAATGGGACTAATAATAATACCGGATTGCTAGTCGCTGCAATGTAACACAGCAGCTCGCTCCCCAACTCCTCTCCCCACAGGATCTAATTACATTACCAGAGATATTACTGCAACATGAGACCCTCAAGCACCAACATTGCACTTCCACTGCCCTACACAACATACACTGATTCCAGAAACCACTACTCATAATCAACACATGGAAAGAGGAGGATTAGATAGATAGATAGATAGATAGATAGATAGATGTGTATGAATTAAAATAAAGTAATAAATAATAATACTAATATTAGTCATGTAATAATAATAATAACAACAACAATAATAATCATTATAGTCATAATAATCATATAATAATAGTAATATCAATAATAATAATCATACATTAATACTTAATATTATAGTAATAATTATTATTGTTGTTATAATTCCTTATTTTATAATAATATTATTATTATTATAATCATTATTACTATTGTTGTTGCTAGAATTCCTTAGTTTATATTATTATTATAAATGTTTTTGTAGTTCTTGCAGATCTGAATATATTATGAAATGTCACTGTGAGATTCATACATTTATTTATTGATTGTTTTCAAATCTATCTATCTATCTATCTATCTATCTATCTATCTATATCAATCTATATGCCTATCGACCTATTTCTGTCTAATAATATGTCACTAATGTAAAAACGTATTTATCCAAACAGATGTACAACGAAGGAAAATATTCTGAAAATAAATGTTTTTACTGATAGATGTTCAATAAAGGAATACATTGTGACAGAATACAAGTTTATTCTAATTAAACGTCCCAGAAACGAGCATATACTGACAGAATAGATATTTTTTCCTACTGCACTTTAATTTACAAAATAAATTCTACATTTATAAACTGCGTTCGAAAATAGTAAATAAAATATTGTTGATCATTTTGGTAAATGTATAATACTATAATATTTAATATAATATAAAATATTTTTTCTTTTTATATCCATTACTTTGATATATGTGCTATGAACATTTTTTTTTAAATATAACTTTGTATTTTAATATTGATGAAAAGCACACACAGACTCACCTATGTATGAACTATTGTCCGAATGAGCTCCTATATTCTACATCTGTCAGGGTAATGATCTATTCTATCAGAATTGTATTTTACCTCTATCAGGATAAATATATATTTATCAATATGATCCTATATGGAATATCTTTAGGAACATCTAGAAATCTAGTGGGGTGCCAGAAAATCTATACACAGAGGTTTTTGTTTCATTTCTTTATGTTGTTAAAATGTAACTTGAACATTTCTCACAATCAGACCTGTAAATAATAATTTGCACACAATGTTTCAAAGTTTACAATATAAACAGTATGCCTGAAGAATAGTTCTATAAAAAATATAAATAGTTCCATGAAGATTGTCAGAAATAAAATAACGTGTTGCCCTTAGCCAGAAATAAACATTCACAGAGCAGTCGAGCCATAAAATTATATTTTATTTTATTTGTTCTTTGTAAAAAAAAATTATTTCTTTTTAATGATACATGGAAATGGCAACATTGGAGAGCATAATCAGAAACATTTGCAGCAATAAAAGTAATAATAAACAAGTGAAGGCTAAGGAAAGCTTCGAGCGAAAGTAAACCCTCAAACGGCAGACCAGGGTTATCACCACACCCGAGAATGTATTAAAAAAAAAAAAAAAAGACAAACTAGTTCAAGTAATAGAACATCGCAAAAAAAAAAAGCAAAATAAAAAAAACAAATGGCACTCCACCTGTTATGGAGTGACCTACAATATACTACAACATATATTTTCAGGAGTTTACAGAGACAGCGATTCGTCTTTATTTTATTTGTATATTTATTAATTTATTTATGTTCTCAGTAGTCTTTTTTTTTAATTATTTATTTACTTAATAGAGCGGATATATAAAAGAAAGCTGGTGTGCAAAAAGAATAAAAAAGAAAAAAAATCTTGTTATCCATAGCAATCAATTTCCAGCTGTCATGAAACAGAGATTTTGATTGTTTTCTATAGATGACAAGAAACTATCAGACAATTTAACAGGTTTTTTTTTAAGATAATGCAGGGTTGTTGCATGATTTTTTGTGTGTTGATGGCTCATTCACACAACTTGCTAATGTGTAAGGCCCATCCTCACCTATGCATCAGCGATTCGGCTGCACGTTTTCAATGCGGATGGTAACGCAGTATAGCGCTTTAGAACGGAAAGTCAAAAAGGTTCAAGAGCTACGCGAGGTGTGAGCCCAGCCTCAGGCTTTCCTGCACGTGCATTGTAACAGTTGCGTTGCAATAGCACAGTGTGGCCAGGCATGTACGTTTTTTAATGCATTGCAGTGCAACATGTCTTTTTTATAAAACATTACAGTGCTTTAATATGCACTTTTTAGGGCTTTAAGCTAACGTTTTTGCCTATGGATTGTTGCAGTGTGCTGTGTTAAAATGCAAAATGTACTATTTTTTTGTGTTTCCTTTTTTTGTATGTTCATGGTTGGAAAGAGACTGCATGATTTAATTTGTATGCCCCTTTTCCCACCAAATGCATGTTGATGCAGGAAAATAAATGCAGACTCATTTACTGTATGGTGCTGAAGCATTGATATATTATATATATATATTAGCAGGCCTGATTGATATACATGACAATTCTGTTATCTGTGCTTCCTGTCAGAGTGTGTGAATGTAGATGTGAATGTGGACTTCCTGTTAGCACAATTTTCATATATTAGTCCCTATGTTTTGGACACTACAGAATGTAAGAAGGCAATGACAAACTCAATATAAATGTGTTACCATGTCTAATTAGTCAACCACTTGTCCAAAGGTCTATAGGCAAACAGATGGTTCTATTCTATTTTTAATCAGCTGAAATTGATGAGAGCCATGTGACAAACAGTATATAGCCGATGTTAGTTCTTTTTAGATATGTTTAGAAATACAAAGAGCAGGTTCACACCACAGAAACGCAGTCCAAATGCGTCCTGTATGCGTTTTTGCTACAGTGGTGCATTTTTTTGCATTTTCAGTACATCCCCCCTCTTTTTGTCCCAATGTTTCCTGGTTTTTCTTTCTTGGCTTTTTGCTGTAATGCATTTTTGGTGTTTTCTGGTGTTTTCTGGTGTGTTCCAGTGCGTTTTCGATGCATTTTGCCATGTTCCAATACAGTTCTGGGCAGAAAAAATGCAGCATGTTCTATTTTATTTTCTGCACTGGAACTGACCGCACTGATGTGAACTAGGCAATTATAATATAATCCACTGTCCATGCATTTTTGGTGCAGAAAAAACACGCTGGACAGGCTCTGGTGTAAACGGTTCACATTATAGAAACGCAGTCCAGATGCCTTCCGAATGCGTTTCTGCATGCACGTTTTTTATGTATTCCTGTGCATTTTTTATGCGGTTTTTATGCATTCCAGTGCTTTTTTTTTTATGTATTCCAGTTAATTTTTTCCCTCTTTTTCTTCAATTTAAATAGGGAAATGTGAGTTCCAGTCAGGGGCGGACTGACAACTCATGGGACCCCCGGGCAATAGAGGATCATGGGGCCCCTGTGTCATCGCCCACACCCAAAAAAGCCTATGAAAAAGCCAATTAAAGGTACTAGGGGCATCTCATGGGGCCCCCTACTGACCCCGGGCCTTCGGGCAGTGCCCGAGTGCTCAAATGGTCCGTCCGCCCCTGGTTCCAGTGCATTTTTTATGCATTTTGGTGTGTTCCAGTGCATTCCGGTGTGTTTTTGATGCGTTTTACCCCGTTCCAGTGCAGTTCTGTGCAGAAGAAAAGTTCTACTTTTTTTCTGCAACGGGAACGCACAGAAACTGCAAGCACTGATGTGAACTATGACACGGACAACCATATAACCTACTTTCTGTGCATTTTGGATGGAGAAAAAAAGCAACTGAAACACATGTAGTGTGAACTGACCTTTAAGTTTTTTGTTTTTTTTTAATAAATACATAACCAGATTGAATGGGGCCTTTTATATCTACCAAGGCATTTAAAAAAAAAATTCATATCTTTCTACTCTCTGCATGTCTATCTATGTATTATGTATGTATGTATGTATGTATGTATGTATCTATCTATCTATCTATCTATCTATCTATCTATCTATCTATCTATCTATCTACATTTATAGACTGAAAATTTGTGTATTCCAGGAGAGCATGTTATCTATGTGTTTTTCGTGCTATATTTATGTTAGCATTATCTGATGTCCTAGAAGTTATTTTAACAGTCATTGGTGGTTTCATGTACAAAGGCAGAAGCTGGGGATAGGGAATGCCTGTGAATTCCTGCCTCCTCCAGTTTAAAGGTGCTTCTGCCAGGAAATTTAAACTGATACAAATGCGGTGTTATTTAGTTTGGACACATTGCTAGTACTTTCCTCACTTGTTATTGCATGCTGATGAGCATATTTTATAAAAGCAAAGAGGAAAGTGTGGTAACCCATTGAAATAAATCAGAATGAATCTTACAGCAAACTAACTACAGTAAACTGGAATCTGACAGGATGCTATGAGTAACTGCACTTTGTACTTCACCTTTGCTTTTCACTATTCTTAGCTGAACATTTGAGTCTAATTCTATTATGCTTCTTGGAAATGTAAAGGAAAACTATGACCAAAGCTATTTTGGCTATACTTCTCCTTTGGGAGTGCGCTTAGTTCTGAACTTCTGTGACCCAGATTCAGCTGACGGTGGGCTAAAGTCCGCTGTCAGAACTGAGCAGTTCCCAGTGCTGCAAGAATCCTGACATTAATGGCAGGATCTGCCCAGATGTCTGATCAGCAGCTAGTTCAGCTTCTCGGCTTGCCGCTAAGAACCGGAGCCAGCTGCTTTTTTCCCCATGTACAGCCTGGCGATCCAGTGAGCACTGGAGGGGCAGAGCAGAGAGCCACTGACTGACAGACAGTCACCAGCTCTCTGCAGACTGAAAACTGTGAACCAAGCGATCAGCGAACTGAGCAATCGCTCAGTTTTTAGTCTTATTAGTGGCAGGGGACAGCTTCAGCATTGGACCAATGCTGCAACCACCTAGATGAGTATATTTTTTTTCAACAACCCTAGAACAGTGGTCTTTTATCACTCATTTCACAGTGTAAAGGTGGCAGGAGACAGCTGCAGAATCAAATCAATACTGGAGCCATCTAGGTTTGGTTGTTTTAATATCCATTCTCTTTAAAAAAAAATCTTAGTTATGCCTTAAAAAAGTCCCACAGCAGTACTCAGCCATTCAACATCCAATGTTGCACTTCTTGTCATTCTCCAGTGATGGCTGCCAATCCTTTTCCAGGATGAATAATGCTCACAGTCATTCAATTCACTTTCTGTAAACCCAGAGCATAAAGGACACACCACCATCTTCACAGGAGATTGATACAAGAAAGTGGTACCCATGTCATTACATGAGCACTATTCTGTGCATAACAGAAAAAAGACCAGGGACACATGACCAAATCAAAGTCAAAAGAGGTACATATACAACATTTATTTAATGCAGGGGGTTGCTCCAAGGGGAGGAGGGTGGAGGCTTAAAGCCTTGGATTTTATATTATGTCTAGGAAATTCCTCCAAGGAGTAGGAATGAAGTTTGGGTTTGTTGCTACCATAGATGCAGCAGGTTCAAAATTTGCAGTCTCAGTTTATTATTATGAAAATTCGCCAGACTGAATTCTTTGCAACCAAAATGCACAGCCTAACCTTTTAGTTGTGGTCAGCAGGATTGCAATAACTGGTAATGAGGGCTTTGTTATGTACTAGCTGTACTCATTGTACCAGGGGCAGACTGACCATTTGGAAACTCGGGCATTGCCCGAGGGCCCGGGGTCAGTAGGGGGCCCCATGAGATGCCCCTGGTACCTTTTTCATAGGCTTTTTTGAGTTTGGGCAATGACACAGGGGCCCCATGAGTTGTCAGTCTGCCCCTGCATTGTACTCAATGTAGTACTCATTGTAAAAGAGGGAGTTTTCAGTAATATATTGTTATTGTGCGCTAGAGTAGTTTAGGGAGAGCTCAGGGGCATCCCTAGGGTTGGTGCAGGGGCGGACTGACAACTCATGGGGCCCCCCTGTAAAAAAAAAATATACCTTCCACCAAGTGGACACACGAGTAAATGCCAATTCAAAAAGGCATTGGAGTTTATGACCATGTACAGCCTTTCACTTCAACAGAAGATTGTACATGGCACATGCGGCTCCCCAAGTGAAAGTGGTAGGAGATTTACGCTTAGCACAAAAAAATTCTACAATAATCCATGTTCATGAACCCTAAACATGCCACACAATGTTTCCACAGTTGGACCTCTGCTGCCAAAATCCTGCCAGGGTATATCTTGCATTGTGCTTATTCCGGTGCATGGCTTTTGACTCTCAAATAATATGCTCTAACCTTTATTTAAAACCTGCCTTATCTCTCCCTCCATATTGCTGCCTAACAATGCAGCTTATTTTATTGTCCAACCACTGAGCAATATTTGAGGCTATTGTCTCTCAGATAATGCACTCTAATTTTCACTGCAAGATAAAACCTGCCTCATCTCTCCCTCTTTTATTGAGGCCTAACCCAGCTGCCTGCATAATGATGAAGACTTGGGGATGGAAGGGGGTTTGGGTAATGTGGTGTTGTGATTTTAAAGTTTTTTTGTGCACTCTGTTTTGGCATTTTATTAATTGGTGAAAGCAATGCAGTGTGGTAGTGCAAAAAAGAAGCTCACAAATTATAGTAATACACTGTTTTGCCACTGAGCAAGTTGTATGAAGTTGAAGGCTTTAGCTTTATTTTTTAAAACAGTAAACGTTCCTGTAGGTTTTAGATCTGTTGTGGCTACCACTTCCATTGTTCTAGTCAAGCATATAGAGTGATGCTTTCTCCATGTTGAGATTAAAGACACATTAAAAGACACTATCCATGCTGTACAGTAGAAAAAAATTGTGTTAATGTCACCCATAACAGCGCCTAGTTCCCTATACCTTTTTCACAAGAGCTTGCTTGTAAGCCTTGTACATGTGCAAAAATTAATATCAAGATTTACCCCATATGACTTCAAGTGAAGCTAACCTTTAAAAATAAAAAATTGCTAGGATGTAGCAATATTAGGCAGAAGAGATATGCAAAGGCTCCTCTGTCAAAAGATTTCTTCATCTTTCCCCGAGCAAATGTTTGTTCTTTATATACTATATGTGCATTATATAGCATATGTGCTGTGTAGTGTCTACGTTCAGCTTAGTAGAGATGGCAGGATTGAGGGATGTTGCCTTGATAGGGGCCCGGAACCAACATTGCTGGATGACTGCACAGAAGAAGGTAAGTGACAAAAATAATTCTATAATCTATAGAAAAGACATTGTGTGGGATTTGGCTGTCAAAATGAGAGAATACTGAGTTATTACTTGTCTTCTGTGGATGGGGATATTTTGTAGGATTTTTGCTCATGGAAAAATTCTAAATTTATAAAAGTTCTAGGGATATAAAACCGGGCCTCATGCACTGGTGTTAACATTACTTATAGTTCCACTTATTTCTCTAGGACTAAGCTACATGAATAATTGAATTTAGTGTCAATACACAAGCAAAGTATTTGGGTAAAATGTTGCAACGGCCATTATGTATGTGTCCTTGGTGATGTATTGCAACCAATTAGATTCTTCTGAAATTTGTCACAACTACTGAATAAAGAAGAATGTTTCCACAGCACTTCAGCTACAGAGGTCAATGAGGGCTTCTTTTAAAGCTCAAACCTTGGCACAGCTATTTTCACAGGTTTCCAGCAGCCAAACATTCTTGTAATATCTCAGAAGCACCTCAAAATAATACAGGCATAGTTTTATGTCCTACAAATCAGTTGGTTTACATGCCAGGGAAAGTATACTGTAGATCCTGAAGTGCTTCCTATGTGTTCTAGATGTAAGTACTGCAGGTCTCATGGACCCCAGCACTATGGTTGTTATTATTATTATACAGGATTATATAGCGCCAACAGTTTGCGCAGCTCTTTACAAAATGAAAGTAGACATTATAGTAACAATTAAATTTGGTACAAGAGGAAACAGAGGGCCCTGCTTGTTAGAGCTTAGAATCTAGGAGGTTGTGTCTCCATCCCCCTCTCCTCCAGGGTATTCACATGGTTTGGAACAGTACTAGTATCAAGAACACTACTAGTACCAAGAATGGGGATGCATTAATACACAAAGTAAGTTTAAAATTGATGGTTTGTAGATATATAAATTTGCAGTAGCACACTTTTTTCTTTGAGCCCAGTGATATCTTGGTCTAGTAAAACTACACTTTATATGCTTAAGAAAAAAATGTTGAAACCCTGTCACACCCTGTCCATCATTTCTCCTGTGACTTTTCAGGGATGAAAATAGTCACCTTGTTGATGAAGCATCTTGTCAGAATTCGATATTGACTTCTTTAGCTATAACGCAGGATGTCTGAGATATCCTCTGGACATGTTTCAAGATGTCGGCACCTTGTGAAATGCCTCACAGTCTTATAGTTCCAACTCGTTACTCATCGCCATCTTACATTACTTAGAGGTGCAGTGTATGTTGCACTCATCACTTCATTGTGTTATGGAAATGGGTGAACTCTAGAATGTTGTCAGTGACTGGAAGTCTTTCTAGGTAATTACATTAATGAATGTTAGAATTATTTAAATATAGACTAAGGGCACTGAAGAGTCCTGATTGTTCCACCTGGAAGGATCAGACTTTTAAGTCATGGTTTTTCAAGCTGATATACACATTCGCTGAGCGGTGTACACCAGTCAAAGCTCTCCTATGAGGGTCTTAGCTTGTATCAGCTTATCTCCTCACCAGCAGAAAATGACTGAAAATGGTAGTGCGGCACTGTAAGTACAGATCAGTGAGAGTAACTTGGGGCACTGTAACTTGAAGCACTGTGATTAATTTGGGGCACTGTAATCAACTTGACGCACTGTCAATAACTTGGGCTACTGTAAGTAATGTGATGCACTGTAAGTAACTGGGAGCACTGTATAAAACTGGAGCATTGTAAGTTGGGGCACTGAGAGTGACTTGGAGCTATGTGAATAATTGGAGCATTGTGAATAACTGGGGCACATTGGGTACAGTCAGAGTAACTGGGGACACTGTGAGTAACTGGAGAAAAAATATTAACTGGGCATTTTAACTGGGGCACTGTAACTTGGAGCACTTGGGGCACAGTGGGTACTGAGTTGGAGTAACTGGGGCACTGTGAATACTGAGTCAGAGTAACTAGGGACACTGTAAGTAACTGGAAGATTGTGAGTAACTGGAGCAAAGTGAGTAGCTGGGCATCGTGAGTAACTGGGGCACTGTAACTTGAAGCACTATGAGATGGGGCACTGCATGTTGGGGCACTGTAACTTGGGAGCATTGTGAGTAACTTGGGGCACTGTAACTTGGAGTATTGTGAGTAACTTGGAGCACGTATAAAACTGGAACACTTTAAGTAACTTGGGGCACTGTGAATAACTTGGTGCGCTGTGAATAACTACAGCATTGTGATTAACTGGAGCACAGTGAGTACTCAAAACACTGACTCAGAGTAACTGGGAGCATTGTGAGTACCTGGTACATTCTAAGCAATTGGAGCAATGTGAGTACCTGGACATTATGAGTAACTGGGGCACTGTAACATGGAGCACTGAGTTGGGGCACTGTAATTTGGGGAAACTGTTAGTAAATAGAGCATTGTGAGTAACGGGCACTGTGAGTACTGAGACATTGTGACTGGGGAGCTATGAGTACTAAGGCATTGTGACAAGGACACTGTGAGTAACCAAGGCAGTGTGAGCAATCTGGGGCAGTGTGAGGACTGAGGCAATGTGGGTAACTGTGACACTGTGGATAACTGTGAGTACTGTGGCACTGTGTGTTCTGAGGTATTGGTTGTACAGAGTCACTGTGAGAGGGAATAGGAGGAGAGGACACTGGGGACTGCATGTTCCATGAGCAGGAAGAGAAGACGCCAGGGGCCGTGTGATTATTGGCAAGTGGAGAGGATGCCAGGGTCTGTGTGATCAGTGAGCTAGAGCAGGAGGAAAGGATGCGGGGTGCTGTATGGTCAATGAGCAGATTCAGGAGAAGAGGACATGGGGGTTGTGCGACCTGCAAACAGGAGGAGAGGACAATGAGGTCCATGTAATCATTGAGTGGGATTGGGAGGAGAGGACACTAGGGGCCTTGTGATCAGTAAGCAGGCGGACATTGGGGTTTGTGTTATCAGTAAGTAGGAAATCCCAGTTAAGGAAACAACTAGAGCTCAGAATAGAATAAAGTTTGTAAGGAAGTTTAATAATGAATTATCTAAAATAATTCTTATTTTTTTCTCCCATTACATTGGTGGGTAAAATGTCCAACAGTAGTGATGATGCAACCCATTGCACATCTTGCTGCATGTATACTTTCTTTGAACAGCCATTCAGTGGTGAATACTGCTGTGCAAGATGTGAGCAAGTTGTTAGTTTGGAAGTCCAGATCCTGGATCCTGCATGGAGTTTGCATGTTCTCCCTGTGCCTGCGTGGGATTCCTCCGGGTACTCCGGTTTTCTCCCAATCCAAAACATGCTGGTAGGTTAATTGGATCCTGTCTAAACTGGCCCTAGTATGTGTAAGTATGAATGTAAGTTACACATATACTTTATTTCCTGCTTACATTATTATAATATCAGAAATGCATATTCCCATACCCTCAAACCTCTAGGGTCTCCGAGCAGCCTCCAAATTGTTTGACATGTGAATTTTACACTATCAAAGATGGGGTCTTTGATAAGTCACCCCTTATGACTATGTCCCGGATGTGAAGAAACGCGTCAAGGGAAGTGACGTCGGACCCACAGGAGAGGAGCCGGAAGTGGCATGTCGGCCATCTTTAATAGTGGAAAATTCACATGTCAAACAATTTGGAGGCTGCTCGACGACCCTGGAGGTTTGAGGGCATGGGAATATGCATTTCTGATATAATAATGTAAGCAGGAAATAAAGTATACGTGTTTTAATCTTTAAACGGAATTACACTATATTTTATTCATATATCACTCGTATGAAGCATGAGTACTTTGAGTACTATGGAGTACTTCCTTAAAAGCCATGGTGACATTTAGAAGAATGAGGTGGGTGATATCTTAAGGAGTACTATTCAGGCTTGGAGGAAAGTTGTGGGAGCGTGCTGCCGATCTCTGCAATATTGATAAGGCGTTTCTTTATTTGTCTTTTTGGTAAGGGTATATATGCCTTACACTATAGAAATGTACACTGTATGGTCACTTGGATTATTGTATTCACAGAGTGACGCACTATCATGTTTTACACAGTGTTCACATTTTTACTTAAATTTTTCACAGTTTTTGAAGTTGCACAGTGCATATGGTATATGGGTATGATATTGAATCTATTAAGTTAATGCACTATATGAGTTTTCTTTCTTTTGAGGTACATTCTTTCCTTTTGGGAGCCATTGAAGGGGCTCGATACTAAAGGATCAGATAAGTTGCATATTTTTGGACACAAAGTTTTTGGAGTGACCTTATTTTATATTTATATTTTTTTTTTTGGACATGAGTGACTTACAATTTGGATAATATTTTTGATATTTTTATATATTGCTTTGTATTTTAATTTTTATTTCATTTAAATTTTATTTTAATTTATTTTATTTATATGTATTGGTTATTTTTGGGATTTATTTTATGATTATTTGGGTTTATTATATATGTATTAGCATATGTGTTTAGGGATATTTATTTAACATATTGGAGTTTTAGTGTTGGTTTGCACTTTCAAGGGTGAAAGTTAGATCTCATATGTTAGAGGGTAGAGTTGATAGTATATTTATTTGGTTGATACCGTAGTTATAGTTTATTAGAGCTCTGGAATTAAATGATGTATCTGTAGGCTCCTTTCACACAGGGAAAACTCCATTTTGATCAGCAGAGGCTCTGTCCGTGATCGCCTGTTGACCAGACCAGGAGAGCAAAGGAGAGGTGACAGGTCCTAGTCCACTCAGTTTATGCACAGTGGACGTGAACACAGCCCGTTCTGCTCTGTGGACTGGCGGGTTTTTTTTTTTTAGTGGACCCGAATTGGAGGTAGGCAGGTGTAAACAGACACAGGTCTATTTACACCCACTGATCCATAGGGAGGATGAATGGAGGGTTCGATCAGATTCGTCTGAAAAACTGACAGGCATACCTGATCAGACCCTTTGTGTGGGGGCCATATTCACCCTAAAATTCAGATTTCTTGTAATATATTAGCAGCTACTGTACATATGGATATTCCAAAGAGATTTTTACTATTGCTGCAGAGAGATTTTCAGACATCTGTAACCCAAATTAAAGAATATGTGTAACTGATCAAAGGCATAGACATTTTATTCCAGCAGACCTCACCTTTTTTGCAGACAAAAAGCCCAATGTCCAATAAAGTTTTCTAACTATACTGGGAAGTAGTGTAGTTGGGCTGGTCTGTGGTCACACTTGCTGAATACAGATAAAGTGAAAGTTATAACCAATCACTGGTTACAGTCTGACTGTAAAACAGATAGGAAGTTTCATAAACCTATTATATCTGACATTAATCTAGCTGGTTCCATGGCTTGAATCTGAAACTTCTTAGCGGACTTGTGGAGAACTGTGAAGACTCTAGGGCTTCACAGTGATCGGTGATGTAGTATGCTGAATTCTCTTCTGCCAGCTCTACCCACCTCTACCGCTGCTCAGACTGTGAGTGCCCTGATCCAGCCAGGCAAAATGACAGCAGCCAAAGCTGGGAGAGAGCAACCTTCTCTCATGTGGACACAGGTATGTCTGTTGCTGCTCATTCTGTATGCAAGCGGTACTAGAGTTCAGTGCACGGGGAGATGTGACAGGCAGGCAATTTGGTGGAGAGTTTTTCTTGCATGTAAAGAGCATGGTGCAGCTCCAAATCTGCCCCCCCTCCTCAAAAGATTGCGCCCAGGGCAGTCGCCCCTTCTGCCCACCCCTCCCCTCAGCCCTGAGGGGTAGGGTGATGAATGTTAGAGATCTCTCACAATCTGTCACAAAGACCATGATCGCCAAATAGTATGTTATTTAGCAGGCACTCGGGTTGTGCATATCGTGGATTGGATGAACAGATTGTTGGTTACGGCTGGGAAGGACCCAGCTGTCATGATACATATTGGTACCAATGACAAAGTTAAAGGAAGATGGAGTGATCTAAAAAATTATTTCAGGGACTTAGGAGACATATTGAAGAAAAGGACTTCCAACAAAATATTCTTAGAAATACTGCCTTTACCTTGAGCCATACCAGAGAGACAGGAAGAGATTAGGGAACCTAAAAGTGGCTGAACTGGTGCAGGAAGGAGGGTTTTGGGTTCCTGGAGAACTAGGTTGACTTTTTGGTTGGTTACCGACTCTATAGCAGGGTCGGACTGCACCTAAATGGGGGGAGGGCAGCTCACTTGGGGGAGAAGATGGCCAAAATGTTTGAGGAGCTTTTAAATTAAGTGATGGGGAGAGAGATCAGAGGAAACTATTGCAAACAGAGAGGGAGGGGAAGAAAGTGCTACTGTGACTTGTGTTGGGAGTGAAATTGGAATACCTAAGACCAATGCGCATAGGATGGCAGAATCTGATTGCAGGCTCAGAACAAAGATGTGTAATATGTGGTGGTACAAAATTAAAAGGCATGTTCATGAATGCTATGAGTTGGGTGAATACAATGGAAGAACTACTGATACATGAGGAGGACTTTGACTTTGTGGGAGTAGCTTGTTTGACAGCTTGTGACTGTCAAGGGTTATTCCCTGTATCGAAGGGACAGGGTAAGTAGAAGAGAGGGAAGGGTGTGTATGTACATCAAGAATGATTTGCTTGTGAAAACACAACGGATGACATTGCTAACGGGGCAAAAGAGGAAAAGGAATGCTTGTGGCTGGAGTTTCAAAGGTAAGATACAAAAGGGAAATTAATAGTGGGTGTATGCTATAGGCCCAGGGGTGGACTGACAACTCATGGGGCCCCGGGCAATAAGGGATCATGGGGCCCCTGTGTCCTTGCCCACACTCAAAGCACACCCAAAAAAGCCTATAAAAGGTACCAGGGGCATTTCATGGGGCTCCCTACTGACCCCGGACCATCGGGCAGTGCCCGAGTGCTCGAATGGTCAGTCTGCCCCTGTATAGGCCCCCTAACCTGGAGGATGAAGAGGAGACCAATCTCCTTACACAGTTAGGAATGGCAGTGAGGCAGGGAAATGTGATTATCATGGGGGACTTCGATTACCCAGATATTGGCTGGGCAGATGGAACTGATCAATCATAAAGGCTAGTAATTTTCTGAATTTCTTGAAGGTCAATTTCATATGTCAGTTGGTGGATGCCCCAACTAGAAACAAGGCTCTGCTTGACCTACTATTTACAAACAACACAGAGTTGATTAAGGATATGGAAGTAAGGGATAAAATGGGAAACAGAGATCACAGGATAATTACATTCACAGTAAGTTATAGGAAAAAAAGACACAGGAGTAGAAAAAGAACATTACATTTCAAGAGAGACAACTTTACAAAACTGTGCTCCATACTTCACAACATTAAATGTGAAGATATTCTAGAAACAAAACACATGGAGGAAAAGTGGAAGTGCTTTAACCGCTTCGTGACTGCCCTATAGCAGAAATACAGCTACAGGGCGGCATGGGTGCGCAAAATCACGTATATATATATATATATATATATATATATATATATATATATATACACATGATTTTGCATTTCCGCGGCCACGGCTGGCAATCCCCGGGATCCGGTCGGTGATTACTCACCAGTGCCCAGTGATTGCTGAGCATCTCCGATGGGAAGGAGAACTGTTTGTAAACAAAACAGTTCTCCTCAATGTCAGCTCATGCACACTGCTTTGGACAGCTGTGCACAGCACAGCCATGCAAAGCAGTGTGCTTACAGTGAAGCACATGGACACAGCACATAGTAAAACAGCACACAGCACAGTTAACCCTTTGATTGCCCCTTAACCCCTTCCTGCCCAATGCCATTAGTACAGTGTCAGTGCTTTTTGTTAGCACTGGTCACTGTATTGGTGTCACCGGGGATGTCAGTGACACCAAGTCAGTTCCCCCCAGTGTCAGAATGCGTGCCGCAGTCCTGCTATAAGTCGCTGATCGCCGCCATTACTAATAAAAAAAAAAATCCCAATATATATATACCGCCATTTGTAAACACTATAACTTTCACATAAACCAATTAATTTACACATATTGGGATTTTGTTTTAGCAAATATATGTAGCAGAATACATTTTGCCTAAATTTATGCCGAAATTTGATTTTTTAATTTTTTTTACCAGACATGTTTAATAGCAAAAAGTCCAAAATATTGTTTTTTCTCAAAATTATCGGTCTTTTTTTTTAATAGGCAAAAATAAACAATGCACAGGCAATCAAATACCACCAAAAGAAAGCTCAATTCGTGGGAAAAAAAGGACGTAAATTTTACTTCGGAGCAACGTTGCATGACCACACAATTGTGAGTTAAAATATCGCAGCTCCGAAACGCAAAAAAAATGGCCTGGTCAGGAAGGAGGGTAAATCCTCTGGAGGGCGAGTGGTTAAGTACATATTACTTAATGGCATTAGCCAGTGTATTCTAATGGACAACAAATAAAAAAGAACTAAGATTAAACCTGCTCTCTTTATTAGTCCCAATCAATGGACCACATTTTAATACACTTATATGGTAAATACCCCTTTAGATGTAAGCATTGTTTGGTAAATTGTTTGTTTAAAAGGTAATGAATGTCTTGGAGACATCTTGCATAAGAAGGAGAGGTGGGGGGAGGGATGGTGTGCTGTAGGGTCCTAACTAGGGCCCCCACCCTGGGCTTTCCCTCACTGCTACCTGTACGATGGGAATACCACTGAGTTGAAGGTTTATAATGGGATGCGAAAAATAAATGTTTTTAATACCCATGATTGTTTCTTTCTAGATGGTGCTCTATGTATACGCATACTGACGGCTCCTAAAGAAGTGGACAAAGTCCAAGAAATACTTTGGAGATGATGTATTATTATGTCAAATCAATACTATAATGACTCATTTTATTGTTTTTATAGCATTTTGTAAAAAAGCTACATTTTTGTATATGTTTCAATTGCAATAAAAATGAGTATTTTATGTTAATGTTGTGCCTCAAAAGTCCCATTTCACAATGATTTTCTAGTTTGATATTATCTTAGAGATATGGTACTAAGATTTTCTAATGTTTTAAGGATTGTTTGTATTCGGGTGGAAGACACTCTTTTCCCTCACTCCTACGTGTGCTCTGGGAACACCACTCAATTGAAGGTTTATGATGGGATGTGAGAAGTAATTGTTCTTAATAACTATGATTGTTTCTATCTAGATTGTGTTCTATGTATAAACATACCCACGCTCATGAAGAAATTAACAAAGTCCAAGAAACGCGTTGGGCCATAGAAAATCAGTAGCTTTGCAAATGATGCATTACTATGTCAAATCAATACTGTAATGACTAATTTTATTGTTTTTACAGTATTTTGTAGAAAAGCAAAATTTTTGCATATGTTTAAATTGGTATTTTATGTAAAATGTTGTGCCTCAAAAGTCCCATCACATGATTTTCTGGTTTGATATTATCTTAGGGATGTGGCACTAAGACTTTCTAATGTTTTAGGACTAAACCTGGGTGGCTAAATGCAAGCACAAAGAGGCATATTGAAGAGAAAAACTGTCTGGTAAAAAATATAAGGCCAAGTGGACATTTTCAGCATTCCAGCACTACAAAGAATGCAATAAAAAAATGTAAGAGCGAGATCAGGGCAGAAAAAATAACAACGGGGGAAACATAGAGGAGGAGAATAAAAAGAACCCCCCCCCCAAAGAAAATTGAAATATATAAATAGTAAAAGGCAAAGTCAGAACATACTCTGAAAGCCCAATAAAGGATAATCAGGGGAGGTTGGTTACAAGTGACAGGGAGAAGGCAAATGTGCTAAATACATTCTTCTCCTGGAAAAGGATGGGTGTAATAGACAAGATAGTATAGTACCAATCCAGAGAATATTGAAAATCAATTCTCTCCTCTCTGGCCAGACTTCTCCGGAAACTCCTCACTCTGCATGAGTAAAACCCCCGGTGTACTAACAATGTCTCTTTAACTCTCCTTTAAACAGATCACAACCCAAATAGTGGGAAAATACCATATATTTCTCCTCCAGGACCCATGCTTGGTGTCCTGCACACCTGCTATCAGCATGCACCTTGATAGCACATGAGTGCTGAAGTACAGCTCACTGGCTACTTATGCTGCATCTCCCTCCCCCAGTATGTGCTCTCCCATACAAACACTACAAGAGGCTGATACCAAATCAATTTTAGATACTTATACTGCTTGAATTAAAAATATATACATTTAATGATACCTTAATGAAGAAAGCGCTGCATTAAATTGTGTCCTTATAACTGCCTAGAAGAGTAGTTTTCAACCACTGGACCATGGCCCACTGATGGTCCTTGAATACAGCTTGCTCAGCACTCCTATTGAAAATGCTAGTTGCTTGTCTGTCTTGGTGACAATATGAGTTCAGTACTTTCTGAGTCCCCGACAAATTAGGAGTTCTGAATTTTCTTGAAATATAAGTATGGAAGCTATTGGGTCAGTGGGAGAGCCAGACAATCAGCATATTAAGAGACCAGCAAGAGAAGTATCCACTATCAGCTCAGTATGGGTTTCTTTTAAAATATAAGGCCAGATTTAAATTTCTACAATGTGAGAACATGTGCATTACCACAACACGTGGTAACGCATGGTAACGTGTTGTGGTGCCATTCTAAATGGACCCACTAAGGCAACGTACCTGCACTGTGGCACAAACATTAGTCTATTCTATATACAGTAACTTATTGATTCATTTTGTGATTTTGAATACTTTTGTGCAATGTTTTCAACCTATAAAAAATATTTCAGAAGAAAAAAAACCTTACAAAATGTGCTCCACTTTTCTCCAAAAGGGAAATTATTTTTCATAGAAGCAATCAGATAACATTTTAGATCAACATTTGGGTGGGTGGAGTTATGGCGTGTGATGTCATCTTGGACTGGGATGCAGCGGCCAAATTTTGTTGCTTGAAAACAACATATGGGTATTTTTGATATGCCAGTTTTATCTATTTTAATGTGAGTGCTTTACTTTATTACTTTATTATTACTGAATAAATGTTGGTATTTGAGTTTACTACACTACGAGATGGCTCAGTTGGCTCTTTTGATTGATATCTCCTGGAAGTAATTTTGTCCATCTTACTGGATCAAATTCTAAGCTAAAGAAAGTGCTGCATGTGAAAGAAGTTGGTGCATTGTCCATTCCTGAAGCTCTTATCGATACTTATGGTTTATACTTCACTCTTTGACTGTTCCTTTCAGAGTGGTCAAACTGTTATGGTAAGAGGCAGTGTGATTGGCTTGAAGGTGAAGGGTTTTCCTCCTCTGTTTATTTTCTTTGAGCACAATCAACTACTGATCATCTTACAAAGATTCTTTGGGAGGACTTTTAGCACTCTTCCAGCTGATTTACACCAATTATCTTCTGGAGGGATTTTTATCCCACCTGAATGTTTTCGCACACATTTTTAGAGGTTCATTTGATAAAGAAAAATAATTGCAGGTCTGAACTGGGAGAAAGTTGCAATATAATGGCTAGAGTTTGTCACTGACTGTGATCCTGCTCTAGTCAAGGTCTAAGTAGTGAAGTATATCCACTCAGGGCCACCAGCCAAAGATAGATTATTATAGTTTGTCCCTGGAGAAATGTCCCCCAGCCCCGTTCTTCCCTGTTGTAGTTACTGTTTCTAGTGGATATCTGTACATCTGACATTCAATCAACACCCCTGCTAAATAAGCGCTGAGATAAACTTGGTATAGAATTAATATTTTTGGTTAGTCTTAAGCTTGTATGCAGGTTGGAAACTGCTTAGCAAGTTAACAGCTGGCCCAGGCCGGGGGAGGAAGAGGTTAAGCCGTTTGTTCCCGGGCTTTGGGTCTCAGCCTGCCCACCTGTGCTATAAAAAGGGGGAAGTCTGAGCCAGTGGCCGAGTTTTTCCTGACTGTATTTGAGCTGGAGGAGGGACTGCCGCACTCAGCAGTCTGCTACACTGAGGATTCCGTGGGAGCCACCAGAGATGGACTTCACCTAAATGGACTTCTACCTTTTGAAGTTACATCTGGGTAGCCACTCTTTAAGAGTTAGCTTAGGAAAATGGGAATATTCATACTGGACTGTACTGACAAAGTTTATTCAGTAAAAGTTACTTTAATTGTTCTGAGCCTGGTGAGCCTTGTCTGAAGTTATGTAAGGGGTGCATATTGGTTCTGGCGTATCCAAAAGAACCAGGATCTGTAAAGCACATATGGGTTATGGAGTCACACTACAGAAGGTTACACTCTAGTAAGAAGGGGTTAACTCAGCAAATCAAGGAAGAGTAAAGCTGTTGTTAAGGGCAACCAAGCACAAGGTCAAGACACATGCAGCCAGTTGTAGGTGTGATACCTGGTAAGGTGGCAGGTCCTCCGGTAGAGAGGGGGTCACTGTCTGGCTCAGTCCGTATAGTCTGTCTCCCATTGCAAGTGGGATCAGACCAGCGTTATGGAGACCCATGACCTGGCCACAAGGTACAAAATATAAGGAGTTAACTGAGAGCATGAGGTCAAAGTGATCAGTGGGACCCTGTTCTATTACTGGGGGCGAGGTAACAAAAGTATGTAGTCTGGAGGAGTTGGCGCAGGCTCAGCTCATCTCTCATAATGCAACAATTATGAAGGTACAATGTGTATGGCATGGAAAAACACGTTTTCAGAGGAACTCTGTCATTTTCAGCGCACCGTGTATGATCATCTCGGGAAACTGCCTTAATGATAGATTCTTCACGTTACCACGGTCTCCGTTTGGTCCCAGGCATTGGTGAGCGCTTCGCTCATATCAGTACCCCATGTGTATGGGCGAAGCTAGACCCTACTCACAAGCGAGCCATACACTGATCAAAATTCAGCTGGTTCAGCAGGGTCTGCCTAAATTTTAATTAGTGTGTGCCCATCCCAGCTCAACAGAAGTCGATTGTTTGGTTGAATTCTGTTGAATGGACATTTTAAAAAATTTTCTTTGATCGCTGGCTGCAGACAATTAGAAAGTGTGACAGAGGTAGGTGGGATCCTTCCATCCACCTCGTTTCTATGGACGGACAAATAAGTTAATTTCTACTTAGTTTAGCCCTCTGGCTGAATAAAAAAATAAGAAAACGTACTGTATTAGCCTAACTTCAAAAAATTGTGTACCTAATTTTATTTTTGTTCTTGGAAACTCCAATGTGCAGAGGGACTGGCCATCCACAGTGAAAGCCAAATACTTTGAATGTGGACATTTGTGATCCATGCCAAATGTTTCTATCATGTGTGGGAAAACAGTGGACCCTCATAGGATCACAAATTCCTGGCCTTTTAATACAAGTTGATATTTGTTGGCATTGTAAGTCCATGCTGACTCATACTTGACCAAATTATTGTCAGAACAGGTCAAAAGCCACTTTACTTGGTCAGTCAACATGTGTGTAGGCACTTTTAAGCAAACAAATAGAACAAATAATCACTATGTATATCATGGGAACATGAGTTGGATACATGGGGTGTCGTATAGGTCACTCACGATACTTAGCTCTTTAACTGATTTGGCTCAACTTTCTTTTATTCAGTCTGGCTTAAAGCCCAGGACATGCCTTGACAGTTGTCATCACTCCTCCAGTCAGGGGCCCACTTTCAGTAGCCATTGGTAGAAACAGATTTCACGGTGTCAATGACTGTCAGATGCCACGGGCACTGTTACATTGAGATTAAAGCAAAGAGCACATAGCAATCTATACAGGATGGAGGCTGCTTGGCAAGCCTGCATGACCCAGGCTGGGCATGCTCTTAGTCTGGCCACATCTAATCTGATGAAGATTTGACAAATTTGTTTGATAATCAGTTTGTTTTATATACACAATTGATCATGAGCACTGATAAAATTGAATATTCGATACTGAATAATTTTCCATCATAAAATAAAAAACATTCTCTGTAGATGGTCTTTAAAGCCATACTGTGCAGATGAAATACACATATGTAAATATGTTTTGCCTGCCAAAGGGTTTGTAATTCTGTCTGGCCACTTTTTTGATTCATAAGCCAGATGGCATAGCCAGAAGGGGGACACTACTTTCTCTGTCATGTTGACACAAGTTTTTTGGCTCTCCATAACAGGCAGCAGTGGGGTTATATATTGGCTTCTTGCTGATTGCAGAAGTGAAAGAACACATCAATGGATACCCTTTAGACGTGTATAACCTGACAAGCTGATTTTACAGAACTCAGTTGAGAGATCGACTTCTGTACAACCATTAAGACTAACAAATAAAGAATAAGGAGTCCTGGAGAAATTAGTGGAAATACTTCCCAGTCCTTCCAACTAAAGCATATTTCCACCGACTCACCAACAGCTATAGGTGTGGTACTTGTAACCAAAAGACATATCAGTAACAAACGGGCAAGTAGAAGCCCAAAGAGAAAGGGGTTACTTAAGAAGACCAGGCAGTTTAACGAATAATGCTTTTATTATCAAAAGGGTATCAACATTTACAAAAATACAAGACCTCCTCTACCTCACAGCAATTAAAAATGATACCGGAAGTAACTTCTCACATACATGCCAATGCTATCAATTAAAACCTATTGCCCTCATATACTGTACATATTCTGTATGTTGGACAGATCCCAAATGGGATTGGGTACTGTTTTTCATCTCATATAGCTGTGTGCTTTGCTCCTGAGGGATGGATTGGTGAGATTAACCACCATGCATCTTGGTGAATAGCCATTTTTGGCGGTGCCATCCATCATAGGGCTCTCTATTGTCTCCCAAATGCTTGCTTTTGCTTAAGCTCAATACTTTGCATGTTTGTTATTACACTAACCTGCTTCCTGCCACATGTACTAAGCTTCAGCCTGACTGTATTTGATGCTCTTTTGCCTATTTACTGCTTGATGACTTGATCTCATGGGAATATTGCTGACAGCTCTTGGTTTACATCAGTATCTATAGCTGTTTGACCCTTAACTACTTGCAGCGTGTATTGAACTGTGGTCTCACTAGACATGTACATGCCGGAAATTTTTGTTTTAATATGTTTCATATCTTCGGCATTCTTTTGTTTCATTCAGATTAGTGCTGGTTGTTTAGGAGTCCATTTGGTCTGGTATGGATTTTAAGGGGAACCCCACGCCAACATTTTAAAAAAAATGGCCTGGGTACCCCACAAAATCCACACCAGGCCAGGAAAGGGGGGGGGTTAAGGGAGCGCCCCTCCCCTCCTGACCCATACCAGGCGACATGCCCTAAACATAAACATGGGGAGGTGCTTTGGAGGAGGGATACATAGTACCCCTACCCATTGACCAAAAAAAGTGTCAAAAGTAAAGTAAAACACAGTTTTTGACAAGTCCTTTGGCTCCAGTGTCCTGTCACATGCCGAATGACAGGTAAACATGGATGCAGGGTCATCTGGTGATGTCACCGTATGATACTACCCCTATGTTTACCTGTCATTTGATTGTGACAGGACACACACTTAACGTATATAGGAGCGGAACCGCACTAGATGTGCAAGGTGGTGTCTGAGTGCCAAGTGGGTCCATGTGGTATGAAAGAGACTGTTGAATAGATGTACCCTTGTGTTTATATGATGCTTATACCGTACCACTGAGAGTCCCATTCTGTCTTTGAATGTAACCTGCCTGTGAGTGTGGCGCTGCCAGAGGAAGAAAAGTAGTCAGGAGAGGAATAGAGAACCGATAGCTCAAGGGGCAACAAGCACTTATATGACCTTGATTTCGCATTAAGTCCTGTGCTATCAGGTGAGTGTTTAATATGAGCACCGGGTGGTTGCATGCGCAGCACAGACAATACTGAAAGAAATTAAAAGAGATTAAGAATATACAGCACATTGGTGGAGGACTTTTTCTATGTGTTTGGAATATATGGAATTTCATTTTTTTTAATTTCTGTTCTTCTTTGTATCAAGAAGTATCTATTTAATTGAATTGCACTACATCAACCTCGGTATTGGCATGTATGGTTGGATGTATGTGAGCAGCTGTTTCCGGTGTTTTTAACTGTTGTGAAGTGGAGGAAGTCTTGCATTTTTGTAAATTTGAATACTTTTTTTGATAATAAAAGCATTGGTCCTGTCAGCTAACCATTTCTCTTTGGGACTCCATTTGCCAGTAGGTCTTGACTTCTGTACAACCAGCATGCCCATAGATAGATCAATTTACATTTCGATCCATCTATGGCTGGCTTTAAACTCCCTTGAAATTTTCTACTACCAAGATACAGCCCACTATAGAGCAGACGCATAAACCTTGTAATGAGATCTGTTTACAAATTCGGCTGATTTATCCAGTCTGAAGGTGTGTAGGGAACATTGTGTCGAGAAGAATTCCAATAGATATGTAATCTGGACATTACTCATAAATACAGCATTAGCATACTTTGATCTGTAAGACATATTAAATCTAGTAATCCTGGAAAAGCTTAATGACTGTGTGGCATTGAACAGAAGGAGTGTGAGAATAGCTAGAGATAAGGTTTCTGATTAAGAAGCTGTGTCAGTTTCTCTGAGTACACAAATTCCTGATAGCACTGCATAGTAAACCAGCAGTAAAAAACCCTGAGTAAATGTATACACAGACAGCACAGCTTTACAATGGATCATCGCTGGTTGGACTTTGAAGATGTAATTTCTTTGAGTGTGAACTAGGGCAGAATATGGGCTTACTCATTGCATCGTAAAATGATATGCTTATAAACACTGGTAGTTTTTGCTTAACTACTTGGAGTGGCCATGAATCATTTTTTTTCCTCTTTCCTTTTTTTTATGTAATGTAGATTTCTATATTGCTTTCCTCTCTGGGCACACAAAGTGCTTAGAACAGTGGTTCTCATCCTTTTTGAGGCTCTGCATAGAGCTGGGTGTCAGTGTGGGGAGGATAGGGGTTGTGGAGTGGATTAGGGGATTCTGCAGCAGTCTTGGTGGCCCTGTAGAGCATAAGGTTTCTGGTAGGGGGGGCTAGGGGGTGCTGTGAGACATTGTTTGAATTTGGAGACACAATGGAAGGCTCTAGATTCCGAGGCAAGCTGGAGAGCACTCTGGGAGGCTGGACAGCACTATGGAGGCTGAGCTCTCTCAGGGGCCTTGGGTGCAATGTGGCCCATTATGGGAGGTTGGAAGGCTCTCTTGTAGTTGGAAGGCACTGCGGGACTTTAAGAGGTTTGCAGCTGGCTAGAGAACCACTGGCTTAGGAGGCGAGGCAGCTATCTTGGGCATACTAATTGAGTCAATTATCTTACCAGCATGTCTTTGGGGTGTGGGAGGAAACTAGAATACCCAGGGTAAACCCACACAAGCACAATGGGAGCATGCAAACTCCATGCTGGTAGTGTCTTGAATGGGATTTTAACTGAGGACCCTAGTGCTACAAAATCCATTCTTTTTCTTTGTTCCTCTGAGGATTCTTCTCTTTCTATGCTTTAAAGATGAAATACAAGCAAACACCTAATTACATAAGTGATGAAAACTTACAGGTATGTTCTTTCATACACACCAAGTTGACCCTGTGACCCCTGCAAATAACACAACTAGCTACGAACCCACTGGAATACAGTTTGGAAGTACACAGCCCAGATCAATGTATTGCTGTTCTGTATTGCAGCGCAGCAGCCACACCACTTAACAGACTGGGTGTCTTCTCCTGGGTGTTTTTTTCCCCAACCACCATCACCATGGGCTGTCATCCTCACAGCACAGCAGAGGATAAGAGGCATGGCATGTCTGGATGGAGGGTGGGAGCTGCCCAACTTTTCAAGTTAACAAGCCATTGGTTGCTAGGACATGGAGCAATCCTAGAAATCAATCCCCCACCGCTAACATGAAAAGTTGGGCATCTCCCGCCTTCTGCCCAGACGTACCCATCCTCTGCCTGCTGTGTAAGATAGGACTGTAAAGGTGAGGGGGAAGCTGGGATTCGAAAGGAGGGATGTTGATGTAATGGAGCTGTGATGTGATGGTGGGGGGGGGGGGGATGTTATGTGAAGAGGACTGTCATGTGAAGGAGATGAGAATGTAAAGGGTTGGGCCATGATGTGAAGAAGACTATAATGGCTGTGATTTAAAGGGAGGACTTAGGACACTAATGTAAAGGGAGGGGGGGGGACTATGATGTAGAGGAGTAAATGTGATGTAAAAGGGGGACTGTGCTGTAAAGGAGGGGTGTGATGTGCAGGGAGGTCTGAGGATACTGATATAAAAAGGGTGCTGTGATGTAAAGGGGGACTGTGATATGAAAGTGGGCTGAGGACACTGATGCAAAGATATTGCTGTGTTGTAAAAGGAGGACTGTGAAATGAAGGGGAAAACTGTTGTTTGAAGGGGGGGGGGGCTGTGATGTGAAGGGGAAAACTGTTGTGTGAAGGGGGACTGTGATGTGAAGGGAACTGTGATGTAAAAAGGGGAGACTGTGATATGGTGACATGGTGATCTTATTTATTGTGCCGCTGTTTTGATTAAAGTATATACAGCATAACTGTTTTGCAATTCTTTATAAGCAGTAATTATTTGTGCATATCTTTCACACTGAGCACAACAAACAGGTACTTGCAGTTGGTAGATAGGCAGAGGAGTTCAATGACAGTCCAGGTGCAAGGCAAGCAAGGTTCAGAATAGTCAGGGTCAAATCCATAGTCAAAAGGTACCTTGTTTGTGCTGAAGACTGTGCTGGAATGACTGGATCAGTCACTAGTTGTAGGTGGGTGGTTGCATGGGTGAGTAGGAGGAAATCCCTCCAGTCAGTTGCACCCAATGGTGGATATTGGCAGTAAATCCTCCTAGGGTTTGGGGTGCTGCCTTTCTAGTATGGTGTTGAGGTCGTTTCCACGCGTATACTTGGAATAGTAGAAAAGAAGGAGCACCTAATGTCCAAAAGAATGCACTTTTGATGGTAGATTGGGAGGCATTTATTGAGAGTAACAACAGTAAGTACATAAAGCCAACGCGTTTCAGGAGAAAAGACTCTCCCTTCTTCTTTTGGACATCGGGTGATCCTTCTTTTCTACTATTCCAAGTAGTCAAAAGGCAGGCAGAGTTCAGAGAATAGTCCGAGATCCAATTTGAAGTCATACACAGAGAAATCCAAGTAGCAGGGCAGAAAAACAGAAAGATTGGAACACAATATCACAAGCATGAGACTGCAGGCTTGGCTGGCTTAAATCAGGTTTGGTCTCCACCTGAGACTGGCAACATCAATAACCTTGAAGGTGGACAGACAGATGAGGAGAATGTACCACAGCCAAAACCAGGATGCTGGAATGAGACCAGCAGCTGTGATGGAGCAGGAGTACTACATACTCCTGACAATATCTAGATTACTGAACACATTTTCCACCTGAAGTAAGCCTGCCCTATGCAGTTTAGTCTCATAGAATGTGTTGCTGCTAGGCTGTAGCCAGCCAGAACTGATATGCTGTATATCCTTTCTGGGTTTGGTATTCTGATACAGTCAGATGAATGTTGTTCAGCAGAGGCGTAGCTGGGGGGGGCAGGGGGGTACATATGTACCTGGGCGCCAAGGTACAGGGGCGCCAAGATGAAGCTTACAACCAGGGGCGTATTTGCAGCGAGGCAAACAAGGCATTTGCTTAGTGCGGCACATTTTAGTGGGGCGGCGCGGTGCTGCTGCCCCCCCTTCCAACATAAATGACACTTAGTACAAGGGTGGGCAGCGGGCTGCTGTGTCTTACCTGGCTCCGTGTCCCAGTCCCATGATGATCCAGTCCAGGAAGCACTGCTGGAGGAGTGGTAGAGAGGTCCAGTGTCTTCTTTTCCCTGGACACGATGTGTGGTTGGGATGACATGCTGCCTCTGTCATCTGGCCACACCCTCGGGATCACTGGACAGCCTATGGCAGTGTGTACCTCCCTCTGCAAGCTCCGCCTCCTCACCAGTGATTGGGCGCCAGAACTGTAGCTCAGGAAAGGCACACAGGCGGCCAATCACCTGCGAGGAGGCGGAGCTTGGAGAGGAGGAGTCGAGCAGCAGCGCGAAGATCGAGTGAGGGAGCGGCCGGAGCAAGTGAAGAAGACAGCTGACCAGTAAGTGTGCCATGCAGATGGTGCTGCTGCACCCAGGTATGCTGGCTGTGGATGCAAGAGGGAAGGAGTCTAGACTGGAGCACAGGTCAGCAAGGTAAGTGTCATTGGTGTCAGTGGGAGGAATAGTGCCCCATCATTGGTGTCACTAATGCGATTAAACGGGGAGGGGGGCTGGGGCGCCAATTTTATAGTTAGTCCCTGGGGGCAAAATCTCCTAGCTACTCTGTTGTTCAGAGATATAGTATGGGGAGATGATAAATGTTTAGTAGCAACTTTACAGTTTTCCCGACCTGGATGGAGGCATGAGCTATGTACTGAGGGCCCAGGATACGAAGCCACTTGCCAGAGTGCATGTAATGGAGTTGAGTGTAACAGTGATACTCTTGCCTGAAGAGGGTCACAGAGGAGATGGGTAGGAGCTGTCTTAAAGACCTTGGGAGAGGGATCTTTACCCATGGACTCAGGGATCCTTTCCTCATTACAGAGGGAATAAATCAGATTCAAAAGCAATGAAACACTGTGACTACTTCCAAAAGTCACAGATTTATCTCACTGTTCTCCTCCCATATTTAGAGGTCACTCTTATTAGGTATACTACATTCCCAATTCCTCCCTCAATTTTGAGAACTGCAATAAATGGTAAAAAGACCCAAGTGACTGGAGCCTGATTATTGTCAGAAGTTTGGTGATGAGCTGTTGGATCCAGATATAAGTCAGGTAGTCATGGGCAGGGGCGGACTGACAACTCATGGGGCCCCCGGGCAATGGGGAATTATGGGGCCCCTGTGTCCTCGCCCACTCTCAAACCACACCCAAAAAAGCCTATGAAAGGTACCAGGGGCATCTCATGGGACCCCTACTGACCCCGGGCCATCGGGCAGTGCCCGAGTTCCCAAATGGTCAATCCGCCCCTGGTCATGGGACAGGCAAGAGAACCAAATTATTTCCAGCAGCTCCCCATAGAATTATCACTGCACACCTTTCTACTTTTACACTGTATTGCATATTATCTAACTAATTATAACAGCAATTTCCTTCTACAAAACTTCATCAGTGAATATCAATGTACAGAGCATGCTGCAAGAATGTTTTATACAAGCTGCTGACTGGAATATTTAGTAATAGGCAATCTCCTGGATATCACAGGCAGGCAATAGCAGAGAATCAACAGCAGAACAGCATGATAAAGTGCAATGTGCCAGAAGTGGCTGCAACACATGACACAGATAAAGCAGCAATCTCTGATCTTTGATGTGACTGGTTGCTTCAGGATTATTTTGTCTGTCTGTGATATCTCCACATGCCTCTAATTAGAAAGCATTTCCTTAACCCCTGGCAAATGACATGTCACAAACCTTTCCTCCACACTGGGGTTAATTCTTTCTGATGCTGTAGGTAAATAACACAATTTGTTTTTATTTAACTAACTAACACAATAGGCTTATTCTTGTAAATGATGTCTTTTGTATTGTTGAAGCTATAAATGAACTCAGGCATGGAGGATGAAATGCACATGGAAGCTTCACAATCATTGCCCGAGTCTGCTCTGAGCCAGTACTGTCTGTGCCAGAATTGTATATATTGTCAAAGAAATGTGAAGTTCTGTATAAAATCGTACACAATTTTGCATGTTTTGCCTATGTATTGCTTGCTGCTATTCTGCACACAGTACTAATGTTTTGATTAAGTTTTTTGAAGTGTAGAAATCTCTCTGCTGTTTATCTGGAATAGAATAAAGCAGAAAACAATAAATCCATTAGAGTTTCCTTACTTTTGAAACAGTATCCCCTCAGGAATAATATTCCAATGCATTGGCAGTGCATTGCATTTTCAACATTGAAACCATACTGAGTTAGAGTCCATCTTGTACTTTACTACCACCTAGTTTCACAAGTAGAAAGTGCAGCAAACACAAAGTCAATACATTTTACATGACTGAAACGGAGGTGCTGTTAGTGTGAGATTCTCTGCCAACCTGTGACAGAGTGGAAAGAACATATCCTATCCAGTGGCGTACTGACAACTGATGGGGCCCCCAGGCAATAGGGGATCATGGGGCCCCTGTGTCCTTGGCCAAACTCAAAAACGCCTATGAAAAAGGTACCAGGGGCATCTCATGGGGCCCCTACTGACCCCAGGCCCTCGGGCAGTGCCCGAGTTTCCAAATGGTCAGTCCGCCCCTGATCCTATCTAAAGGAAAACAGACTGTGTGCAACCAGCACAACTGTAACAAATAGTCCATGTAGACCTTTTTTCTTAGCTACAAACCTATGAATAGGGTTCTCTTGCCAAAAAACGTAACACTGGTAAAAAAAAAAACCCACAGAAAAAACAACCGTAATCAACACATAGAAGCAAAGTCCTGGTGGATATTGCAAAAACAACAGAGGGCCCTCTCTGCAAGTCCAGCTTGAGGTAACATGATGCTTATGATTAGGAGCAGAATTACATAAATAGTGCAGCGCTCAAAAACTAACCTATATATACAAATAACTGTGCTCACATGCAATAGTGACACACATATGGTGAAATAACCTAAATATCAAGTGCCACTTAATGATGATCTAAGGTGTTCATAAAGATATGAAAAACGCTTATATACAACGTGGTAAAGAATGCATAAAAACGCATAAATATCAAACGCATAAATACATATAAAAAATAATTATAAATAATTTATAAAGTGCTCCAAATGTGGTAATGTGACCACATTCAATCAAATATATCTTCCAAAAAATCAAGCAAAAAAAATAGTCCATAAAAAATAGTGGCAAACACATGCAAAGTGAAAAAGGTGCAAAAATATGCTAAAAAATTGTGCAAAGAAAAAGTGTCCTTGTTCCACAGCAGTGCAAATCTTCCCCTCCTACGGCTAAATTGCCTCCTCACCTCCTTACATCGACCCCTAAGGGCCACACAGCATTCAGGATCTCTCTGGATCCTTATCTCCTGGAGATCAGCACTTCTCCTGCCGTCCTGGATCACTCTGAAGGTATTCCCATTACCCCCACTCAGAAGCTTCTATAGGATAATTACTCACCATCCAGTGAGCAAGAAAGAAAGAGATCCTCTAAGTGCAGTATTTATCAGAGCCAAACGACACTTTAATAACAATGGTTTTACACAAGCATATAGCCACTCACATGTTTTTCCATTCCTCTCGACATGTGGGTGTACTGCATGTAATTAGAAGGACTTCCTGGGTATACCAAGATGGCGGTTGGCACCGGAAGTGCGTCACCGCGTACCGGAAGTTCGGCGTACTGGCGTGCCTACGCGTTACGTCACTCTTACTCGTGACTTCCTCTGGGCTTTGCCCTATGCACGCCTATCCTCCCTTAAGTAGCGGACCTCCTCTGATGACTAATTGTCGGTCCACCCCCTTCTACATTTACACGGAGCGGCCATTTTCTTGGAGCTCATCTCCACTCCAGGAGTGAGGACACCTCTTTCAACCCTAGGGATAGATATGAACGCCAAGCATTCCATCCATCCCTACGATCATCCACCCGACCCTGATTTTTAAAAATTGCTTTATTGAAAACAATTAAAAGAACAACATTTAATATGGGGATTTTAAAATCATTACATAATAGGCTTATACTGTTTTCCAGGATAACTATAGGACCCCAATTGGATACTCCTAAATATTACATACTATCAGTACTAAAAATATACTATTCTTTATTACTAAAATCCATAGAATTATAAATAGCAGAGAAAATTTGGGATTAATTTAAAATAAATTTTGGAGTCATTTTAATATTTGTTCATTCATTATTTATAGATAGATAAATGGGATACCACAGCAATGGAATCCCTATTTATTCCATTACCTACAATTCACCCACACATTTACAAAATTGACTTAAATATCTACACATAAATAAATTATTTGTCATAGCCATGATTCTTCATAAGATAGTTAAAAATCATTTAAAAATCACTAATAAAACATTACTAATAAAACAGTACAAATTGAACTGATTAAAAATCACTGATAAAACAGTTCAAATCGAACTCGACATTTAACCCCTTAGGGACCTGTGTTTGCATATAATAGATCCACTTAGACTCAGTCTGACTCAGAGATAACACTTTATTGCTACCCCTCCAGTGTTTCTTAAACTTTTCCACACCCCAGAATTTCATTTTTCTGGGGTCTTTATTGTGGTACATAGCAAAATGTCTAGAGACATTGTGTTTTGGGAACCCTTTTCTAATGTTTTGGACATGTTCCCTCAGTCTCTTCCATAATGGCCTTTTAGTTCGGCCTATGTACTGGAGTCCACACTGACACTCTATACAGTACACTACCCCTTCGGACCTACAAGTGATAAAATCTTTAATATCATATTTCTGACCGGTGGAGGTGGCAATAAAATCCTTACGTCTTCTGTTTAATCGTTCCGTAGCTACACAAGCGAAACAGTTCTTACACGGAAAAAAACCTTTTTCGTTCAGGAAAGTGATATGATTCTTTATTGGGGGATCTAAAACATTCTTAACCACCTTCGATCTTATTGTGGGAGCTTTTCTATAGATGAATCTCGGAGTATCCGGTAATGACCCCCCTAGTACAGGGTCCAACTTCAAAATACCCCAATGTTTTCTGTAAATATTCTCTACCTTTTTAAAATGTGTATTAAAATCCAATACCACCGCAATTTGGAAATCTGCTTTTTCATCTTTACTTTTATCCCTTAAGAACTGCTCTCTATTAATATTGCCCACTTGGTCTATTTCTGATAATATCCTCTCTTCAGGGTACCCTTTTTGTATAAATCTTGACCCCAGCATTTCTGCTTGATTCAAATAATCACTCTTAGAGGTGCAGTTCCGTCTCAGTCTTACAAACTGCCCCTTAGGGATATTATACAGCCAGGATGGGTAATGGCAGCTCCCCATAGGGATATATCCATTGCGATCGACCATTTTAAAATGCGTTTTGGTTTCTAATTTACCATTTAAAATCCTAATATTAAGGTCTAAAAAATTTAACTCTTCCTTGCTCCACTCCCATGTAAATTTAATATTTTTATCATTTGTATTAAGGTTCGTTAGAAAAACTTGTAAGGTGGTCAATTCTCCTTCCCATACGATGATTACATCATCGATGTACCTTTTATATATATTTAACTCTTTGGGGTACTCTTGATATACCATTTTGCTCTCCCAATGTGCCATAAATAGGTTTGCTACACTTGGCGCAAACCTGGCCCCCATCGCAACACCTCTTATTTGTTTAAAATAATTTTTGTCATGCCAGAAATAGTTATGATGTAAACAAAACTCCAAACACTCTAATATATATTTGCTTTGTGTCCAGGGTAGATTGCTATATGTCCTGAGGCCCCAACTCACTGCTTCCATTGCATCATTATGTCCGATGATTGTATATAGTGAGGAGACATCTGCACTCGCCATATACAACTCACATCCTCCTCTTACTTCTTCTAATGTTTGGATAAGTTGTTTCGTGTCTCTCAAAAAAGACTGAGTACGTTTAACCACCGGTTGCAGGAATTCGTCTATGTATTGTCCCATTCTTGCTAAAACTGACTGTATGCCATTTACTATGGGCCTTCCAGGTGGATTTACAGCATCTTTATGGATTTTCGGAACTGTATATATGACTGGTATTCTGCATGTATCTGGCGTGAGAAACCTTGCTTCTTTTTTATTCAAAATATTTTTCTCCACGCCTTTTTTCACCAATCTCTCCAGCTCTTTTTTATATTGTACCGTGGGGTCTTTTTTCAGGACTTCATAAGTATGAATATCACTTAATTGTTTGGCTAACTCACCTGAATAGTAATCTTTGGACAAAACTACGATGCCTCCCCCTTTGTCCGCTGGTCTGATTACTATGTCATCTCTCTTACTGAGTTTTTTGATACCTATTTCCATACCTATATTCTTATTGATTTTAGGGATAGTTAGTCGTTCTAAGTCAAGATTAACCATTTTTTTAAAAACATCTATTTGGCTATTGTTCGATATTTGAGGGTTAAAAAGTGATTTGTTTCTAAAATCAGTATGGGTGAACCTGGTACTAGGGGCACTGTTACTAATACTCCTTGCCCCCGGTAATCCTAAAAAATACTTCTTAATGTTCAGTTTCCTGATGAATTTCTGAGTATCTATATAGATTTTGAACTTATTGGCAGGTGTGGGGGGGGCGTATTTGAGGCCCTTGTCCAAAACCATAATTTCCTCTTTGGACAATTCCGAGCCACTGATATTGAACACCCCTTCCCCTATTATTCTCTTTTTCTTTTGTTTTTTGAGTCCTGCCCTGCATCCCCTCTTCCTCCTGGGCTTCTCCATCCTTCTCTTGGGGGACTCCTCTCTCCTGGGTCCCTCCCTAAAAAATCCTCCCGTGGATAATCTGACCTCAAAGGTTCAAACCTATTGTGTGTAGGGATAGGACTCCTCTCTTCATATCTGTGATATTCCCACCTCCCTTCTGGTGGTGGTCTATCATAATAATGTCCATTGGGTCCCTTATCGTAGTATTGTCCATTGGGTCCCTTATCATAATATTGTCCATTAGGTCCTTTGGGATAATACGGTCTAGGCGGGGGGTACTGATTAGGTGCCGGGTAATAATTGGGCCTAAAATTCTGGAAATTGGGTCTTTGGTTATACGGTTGACCTTTCCCCTGTGGTTTCTTGTAACCCCCATTTCCATTTTTTGGTTTCCACCCATTTCCAGGAGTGCGATAGGCCTGGTTATAGTAGTTATTAGCCATTTTATTAGGTCCTCTATAATAATCAACATATGCAGGTACATTTTTCCCAGCTCCTTCCTTCCTTTCTTTTGTCGGTGTTGTATTGGCTGAGGCTATTTCTACTTCATTCAAAGAGGATTGCCACTTAAATACTTGATCTTTACTCATGTCATTCAAATCTCTCTGGTATTTTTTGAGCTTCCTATTTTTAACTTCCTGGTCCACTTTATCTAAATCCTTGTTTAATCTTTTTGTTAGATTTTGCATTTCCACCGTATCTTTGAGTGGCTCAATTTTTTCTTTAATTTCCCCAATCTGGCTATCCAGATTCCTTATTTTCCTTTGTTTCCTCTTAAGGAGGAACATGACTAATTCTAGCCCTTTTTCATGGAAAAAGTTGAACCACTCCTCTGTCCCTTCAGGGTCTGTTAACCCATCACAGATGGGCACATCCCACCTTAGTCTCCTGGGCACTAGTTTGTCTTTTAAATACTTCTCATGTGTGACTATGTCCCACCACGCCACAACTTTCTTCTCCATGAGGTGGCCCAACTTCCTATATAATGACTCTAAGTCACTGGTGGGACCCCCTTGTGGCTGTTTAAAAATCTCTTCAACATTAATAGACCTATTCTCAAGATATCCAAATACTTCCATAATGCTTGCTGGAGGTAGTAGTAAGGTACTAAACAATTGGAATATAAACAGAGATCCTCCTGCGCAAAAGGTGAATAACCCTACTGTAAGCTGCCAACACTTAATCTGTTACCCAAACAGTGAAAATACCAAAATTACATAAATAGTGCAGCGCTCAAAAACTAACCTATATATACAAATAACTGTGCTCACATGCAATAGTGACACACATATGGTGAAATAACCTAAATATCAAGTGCCACTTAATGATGATCTAAGGTGTTCATAAAGATATGAAAAACGCTTATATACAACGTGGTAAAGAATGCATAAAAACGCATAAATATCAAACGCATAAATACATATAAAAAATAATTATAAATAATTTATAAAGTGCTCCAAATGTGGTAATGTGACCACATTCAATCAAATATATCTTCCAAAAAATCAAGCAAAAAAAATAGTCCATAAAAAATAGTGGCAAACACATGCAAAGTGAAAAAGGTGCAAAAATATGCTAAAAAATTGTGCAAAGAAAAAGTGTCCTTGTTCCACAGCAGTGCAAATCTTCCCCTCCTACGGCTAAATTGCCTCCTCACCTCCTTACATCGACCCCTAAGGGCCACACAGCATTCAGGATCTCTCTGGATCCTTATCTCCTGGAGATCAGCACTTCTCCTGCCGTCCTGGATCACTCTGAAGGTATTCCCATTACCCCCACTCAGAAGCTTCTATAGGATAATTACTCACCATCCAGTGAGCAAGAAAGAAAGAGATCCTCTAAGTGCAGTATTTATCAGAGCCAAACGACACTTTAATAACAATGGTTTTACACAAGCATATAGCCACTCACATGTTTTTCCATTCCTCTCGACATGTGGGTGTACTGCATGTAATTAGAAGGACTTCCTGGGTATACCAAGATGGCGGTTGGCACCGGAAGTGCGTCACCGCGTACCGGAAGTTCGGCGTACTGGCGTGCCTACGCGTTACGTCACTCTTACTCGTGACTTCCTCTGGGCTTTGCCCTATGCACGCCTATCCTCCCTTAAGTAGCGGACCTCCTCTGATGACTAATTGTCGGTCCACCCCCTTCTACATTTACACGGAGCGGCCATTTTCTTGGAGCTCATCTCCACTCCAGGAGTGAGGACACCTCTTTCAACCCTAGGGATAGATATGAACGCCAAGCATTCCATCCATCCCTACGATCATCCACCCGACCCTGATTTTTAAAAATTGCTTTATTGAAAACAATTAAAAGAACAACATTTAATATGGGGATTTTAAAATCATTACATAATAGGCTTATACTGTTTTCCAGGATAACTATAGGACCCCAATTGGATACTCCTAAATATTACATACTATCAGTACTAAAAATATACTATTCTTTATTACTAAAATCCATAGAATTATAAATAGCAGAGAAAATTTGGGATTAATTTAAAATAAATTTTGGAGTCATTTTAATATTTGTTCATTCATTATTTATAGATAGATAAATGGGATACCACAGCAATGGAATCCCTATTTATTCCATTACCTACAATTCACCCACACATTTACAAAATTGACTTAAATATCTACACATAAATAAATTATTTGTCATAGCCATGATTCTTCATAAGATAGTTAAAAATCATTTAAAAATCACTAATAAAACATTACTAATAAAACAGTACAAATTGAACTGATTAAAAATCACTGATAAAACAGTTCAAATCGAACTCGACATTTAACCCCTTAGGGACCTGTGTTTGCATATAATAGATCCACTTAGACTCAGTCTGACTCAGAGATAACACTTTATTGCTACCCCTCCAGTGTTTCTTAAACTTTTCCACACCCCAGAATTTCATTTTTCTGGGGTCTTTATTGTGGTACATAGCAAAATGTCTAGAGACATTGTGTTTTGGGAACCCTTTTCTAATGTTTTGGACATGTTCCCTCAGTCTCTTCCATAATGGCCTTTTAGTTCGGCCTATGTACTGGAGTCCACACTGACACTCTATACAGTACACTACCCCTTCGGACCTACAAGTGATAAAATCTTTAATATCATATTTCTGACCGGTGGAGGTGGCAATAAAATCCTTACGTCTTCTGTTTAATCGTTCCGTAGCTACACAAGCGAAACAGTTCTTACACGGAAAAAAACCTTTTTCGTTCAGGAAAGTGATATGATTCTTTATTGGGGGATCTAAAACATTCTTAACCACCTTCGATCTTATTGTGGGAGCTTTTCTATAGATGAATCTCGGAGTATCCGGTAATGACCCCCCTAGTACAGGGTCCAACTTCAAAATACCCCAATGTTTTCTGTAAATATTCTCTACCTTTTTAAAATGTGTATTAAAATCCAATACCACCGCAATTTGGAAATCTGCTTTTTCATCTTTACTTTTATCCCTTAAGAACTGCTCTCTATTAATATTGCCCACTTGGTCTATTTCTGATAATATCCTCTCTTCAGGGTACCCTTTTTGTATAAATCTTGACCCCAGCATTTCTGCTTGATTCAAATAATCACTCTTAGAGGTGCAGTTCCGTCTCAGTCTTACAAACTGCCCCTTAGGGATATTATACAGCCAGGATGGGTAATGGCAGCTCCCCATAGGGATATATCCATTGCGATCGACCATTTTAAAATGCGTTTTGGTTTCTAATTTACCATTTAAAATCCTAATATTAAGGTCTAAAAAATTTAACTCTTCCTTGCTTCATTACCGGATACTCCGAGATTCATCTATAGAAAAGCTCCCACAATAAGATCGAAGGTGGTTAAGAATGTTTTAGATCCCCCAATAAAGAATCATATCACTTTCCTGAACGAAAAAGGTTTTTTTCCGTGTAAGAACTGTTTCGCTTGTGTAGCTACGGAACGATTAAACAGAAGACGTAAGGATTTTATTGCCACCTCCACCGGTCAGAAATATGATATTAAAGATTTTATCACTTGTAGGTCCGAAGGGGTAGTGTACTGTATAGAGTGTCAGTGTGGACTCCAGTACATAGGCCGAACTAAAAGGCCATTATGGAAGAGACTGAGGGAACATGTCCAAAACATTAGAAAAGGGTTCCCAAAACACAATGTCTCTAGACATTTTGCTATGTACCACAATAAAGACCCCAGAAAAATGAAATTCTGGGGTGTGGAAAAGTTTAAGAAACACTGGAGGGGTAGCAATAAAGTGTTATCTCTGAGTCAGACTGAGTCTAAGTGGATCTATTATATGCAAACACAGGTCCCTAAGGGGTTAAATGTCGAGTTCGATTTGAACTGTTTTATCAGTGATTTTTAATCAGTTCAATTTGTACTGTTTTATTAGTAATGTTTTATTAGTGATTTTTAAATGATTTTTAACTATCTTATGAAGAATCATGGCTATGACAAATAATTTATTTATGTGTAGATATTTAAGTCAATTTTGTAAATGTGTGGGTGAATTGTAGGTAATGGAATAAATAGGGATTCCATTGCTGTGGTATCCCATTTATCTATCTATAAATAATGAATGAACAAATATTAAAATGACTCCAAAATTTATTTTAAATTAATCCCAAATTTTCTCTGCTATTTATAATTCTATGGATTTTAGTAATAAAGAATAGTATATTTTTAGTACTGATAGTATGTAATATTTAGGAGTATCCAATTGGGGTCCTATAGTTATCCTGGAAAACAGTATAAGCCTATTATGTAATGATTTTAAAATCCCCATATTAAATGTTGTTCTTTTAATTGTTTTCAATAAAGCAATTTTTAAAAATCAGGGTCGGGTGGATGATCGTAGGGATGGATGGAATGCTTGGCGTTCATATCTATCCCTAGGGTTGAAAGAGGTGTCCTCACTCCTGGAGTGGAGATGAGCTCCAAGAAAATGGCCGCTCCGTGTAAATGTAGAAGGGGGTGGACCGACAATTAGTCATCAGAGGAGGTCCGCTACTTAAGGGAGGATAGGCGTGCATAGGGCAAAGCCCAGAGGAAGTCACGAGTAAGAGTGACGTAACGCGTAGGCACGCCAGTACGCCGAACTTCCGGTACGCGGTGACGCACTTCCGGTGCCAACCGCCATCTTGGTATACCCAGGAAGTCCTTCTAATTACATGCAGTACACCCACATGTCGAGAGGAATGGAAAAACATGTGAGTGGCTATATGCTTGTGTAAAACCATTGTTATTAAAGTGTCGTTTGGCTCTGATAAATACTGCACTTAGAGGATCTCTTTCTTTCTTGCTCACTGGATGGTGAGTAATTATCCTATAGAAGCTTCTGAGTGGGGGTAATGGGAATACCTTCAGAGTGATCCAGGACGGCAGGAGAAGTGCTGATCTCCAGGAGATAAGGATCCAGAGAGATCCTGAATGCTGTGTGGCCCTTAGGGGTCGATGTAAGGAGGTGAGGAGGCAATTTAGCCGTAGGAGGGGAAGATTTGCACTGCTGTGGAACAAGGACACTTTTTCTTTGCACAATTTTTTAGCATATTTTTGCACCTTTTTCACTTTGCATGTGTTTGCCACTATTTTTTATGGACTATTTTTTTTGCTTGATTTTTTGGAAGATATATTTGATTGAATGTGGTCACATTACCACATTTGGAGCACTTTATAAATTATTTATAATTATTTTTTATATGTATTTATGCGTTTGATATTTATGCGTTTTTATGCATTCTTTACCACGTTGTATATAAGCGTTTTTCATATCTTTATGAACACCTTAGATCATCATTAAGTGGCACTTGATATTTAGGTTATTTCACCATATGTGTGTCACTATTGCATGTGAGCACAGTTATTTGTATATATAGGTTAGTTTTTGAGCGCTGCACTATTTATGTAATTTTGGTATTTTCACTGTTTGGGTAACAGATTAAGTGTTGGCAGCTTACAGTAGGGTTATTCACCTTTTGCGCAGGAGGATCTCTGTTTATATTCCAATTGTTTAGTACCTTACTACTACCTCCAGCAAGCATTATGGAAGTATTTGGATATCTTGAGAATAGGTCTATTAATGTTGAAGAGATTTTTAAACAGCCACAAGGGGGTCCCACCAGTGACTTAGAGTCATTATATAGGAAGTTGGGCCACCTCATGGAGAAGAAAGTTGTGGCGTGGTGGGACATAGTCACACATGAGAAGTATTTAAAAGACAAACTAGTGCCCAGGAGACTAAGGTGGGATGTGCCCATCTGTGATGGGTTAACAGACCCTGAAGGGACAGAGGAGTGGTTCAACTTTTTCCATGAAAAAGGGCTAGAATTAGTCATGTTCCTCCTTAAGAGGAAACAAAGGAAAATAAGGAATCTGGATAGCCAGATTGGGGAAATTAAAGAAAAAATTGAGCCACTCAAAGATACGGTGGAAATGCAAAATCTAACAAAAAGATTAAACAAGGATTTAGATAAAGTGGACCAGGAAGTTAAAAATAGGAAGCTCAAAAAATACCAGAGAGATTTGAATGACATGAGTAAAGATCAAGTATTTAAGTGGCAATCCTCTTTGAATGAAGTAGAAATAGCCTCAGCCAATACAACACCGACAAAAGAAAGGAAGGAAGGAGCTGGGAAAAATGTACCTGCATATGTTGATTATTATAGAGGACCTAATAAAATGGCTAATAACTACTATAACCAGGCCTATCGCACTCCTGGAAATGGGTGGAAACCAAAAAATGGAAATGGGGGTTACAAGAAACCACAGGGGAAAGGTCAACCGTATAACCAAAGACCCAATTTCCAGAATTTTAGGCCCAATTATTACCCGGCACCTAATCAGTACCCCCCGCCTAGACCGTATTATCCCAAAGGACCTAATGGACAATATTATGATAAGGGACCCAATGGACAATACTACGATAAGGGACCCAATGGACATTATTATGATAGACCACCACCAGAAGGGAGGTGGGAATATCACAGATATGAAGAGAGGAGTCCTATCCCTACACACAATAGGTTTGAACCTTTGAGGTCAGATTATCCACGGGAGGATTTTTTAGGGAGGGACCCAGGAGAGAGGAGTCCCCCAAGAGAAGGATGGAGAAGCCCAGGAGGAAGAGGGGATGCAGGGCAGGACTCAAAAAACAAAAGAAAAAGAGAATAATAGGGGAAGGGGTGTTCAATATCAGTGGCTCGGAATTGTCCAAAGAGGAAATTATGGTTTTGGACAAGGGCCTCAAATACGCCCCCCCCACACCTGCCAATAAGTTCAAAATCTATATAGATACTCAGAAATTCATCAGGAAACTGAACATTAAGAAGTATTTTTTAGGATTACCGGGGGCAAGGAGTATTAGTAACAGTGCCCCTAGTACCAGGTTCACCCATACTGATTTTAGAAACAAATCACTTTTTAACCCTCAAATATCGAACAATAGCCAAATAGATGTTTTTAAAAAAATGGTTAATCTTGACTTAGAACGACTAACTATCCCTAAAATCAATAAGAATATAGGTATGGAAATAGGTATCAAAAAACTCAGTAAGAGAGATGACATAGTAATCAGACCAGCGGACAAAGGGGGAGGCATCGTAGTTTTGTCCAAAGATTACTATTCAGGTGAGTTAGCCAAACAATTAAGTGATATTCATACTTATGAAGTCCTGAAAAAAGACCCCACGGTACAATATAAAAAAGAGCTGGAGAGATTGGTGAAAAAAGGCGTGGAGAAAAATATTTTGAATAAAAAAGAAGCAAGGTTTCTCACGCCAGATACATGCAGAATACCAGTCATATATACAGTTCCGAAAATCCATAAAGATGCTGTAAATCCACCTGGAAGGCCCATAGTAAATGGCATACAGTCAGTTTTAGCAAGAATGGGACAATACATAGACGAATTCCTGCAACCGGTGGTTAAACGTACTCAGTCTTTTTTGAGAGACACGAAACAACTTATCCAAACATTAGAAGAAGTAAGAGGAGGATGTGAGTTGTATATGGCGAGTGCAGATGTCTCCTCACTATATACAATCATCGGACATAATGATGCAATGGAAGCAGTGAGTTGGGGCCTCAGGACATATAGCAATCTACCCTGGACACAAAGCAAATATATATTAGAGTGTTTGGAGTTTTGTTTACATCATAACTATTTCTGGCATGACAAAAATTATTTTAAACAAATAAGAGGTGTTGCGATGGGGGCCAGGTTTGCGCCAAGTGTAGCAAACCTATTTATGGCACATTGGGAGAGCAAAATGGTATATCAAGAGTACCCCAAAGAGTTAAATATATATAAAAGGTACATCGATGATGTAATCATCGTATGGGAAGGAGAATTGACCACCTTACAAGTTTTTCTAACGAACCTTAATACAAATGATAAAAATATTAAATTTACATGGGAGTGGAGCAAGGAAGAGTTAAATTTTTTAGACCTTAATATTAGGATTTTAAATGGTAAATTAGAAACCAAAACGCATTTTAAAATGGTCGATCGCAATGGATATATCCCTATGGGGAGCTGCCATTACCCATCCTGGCTGTATAATATCCCTAAGGGGCAGTTTGTAAGACTGAGACGGAACTGCACCTCTAAGAGTGATTATTTGAATCAAGCAGAAATGCTGGGGTCAAGATTTATACAAAAAGGGTACCCTGAAGAGAGGATATTATCAGAAATAGACCAAGTGGGCAATATTAATAGAGAGCAGTTCTTAAGGGATAAAAGTAAAGATGAAAAAGCAGATTTCCAAATTGCGGTGGTATTGGATTTTAATACACATTTTAAAAAGGTAGAGAATATTTACAGAAAACATTGGGGTATTTTGAAGTTGGACCCTGTACTAGGGGGGTCATTACCGGATACTCCGAGATTCATCTATAGAAAAGCTCCCACAATAAGATCGAAGGTGGTTAAGAATGTTTTAGATCCCCCAATAAAGAATCATATCACTTTCCTGAACGAAAAAGGTTTTTTTCCGTGTAAGAACTGTTTCGCTTGTGTAGCTACGGAACGATTAAACAGAAGACGTAAGGATTTTATTGCCACCTCCACCGGTCAGAAATATGATATTAAAGATTTTATCACTTGTAGGTCCGAAGGGGTAGTGTACTGTATAGAGTGTCAGTGTGGACTCCAGTACATAGGCCGAACTAAAAGGCCATTATGGAAGAGACTGAGGGAACATGTCCAAAACATTAGAAAAGGGTTCCCAAAACACAATGTCTCTAGACATTTTGCTATGTACCACAATAAAGACCCCAGAAAAATGAAATTCTGGGGTGTGGAAAAGTTTAAGAAACACTGGAGGGGTAGCAATAAAGTGTTATCTCTGAGTCAGACTGAGTCTAAGTGGATCTATTATATGCAAACACAGGTCCCTAAGGGGTTAAATGTCGAGTTCGATTTGAACTGTTTTATCAGTGATTTTTAATCAGTTCAATTTGTACTGTTTTATTAGTAATGTTTTATTAGTGATTTTTAAATGATTTTTAACTATCTTATGAAGAATCATGGCTATGACAAATAATTTATTTATGTGTAGATATTTAAGTCAATTTTGTAAATGTGTGGGTGAATTGTAGGTAATGGAATAAATAGGGATTCCATTGCTGTGGTATCCCATTTATCTATCTATAAATAATGAATGAACAAATATTAAAATGACTCCAAAATTTATTTTAAATTAATCCCAAATTTTCTCTGCTATTTATAATTCTATGGATTTTAGTAATAAAGAATAGTATATTTTTAGTACTGATAGTATGTAATATTTAGGAGTATCCAATTGGGGTCCTATAGTTATCCTGGAAAACAGTATAAGCCTATTATGTAATGATTTTAAAATCCCCATATTAAATGTTGTTCTTTTAATTGTTTTCAATAAAGCAATTTTTAAAAATCAGGGTCGGGTGGATGATCGTAGGGATGGATGGAATGCTTGGCGTTCATATCTATCCCTAGGGTTGAAAGAGGTGTCCTCACTCCTGGAGTGGAGATGAGCTCCAAGAAAATGGCCGCTCCGTGTAAATGTAGAAGGGGGTGGACCGACAATTAGTCATCAGAGGAGGTCCGCTACTTAAGGGAGGATAGGCGTGCATAGGGCAAAGCCCAGAGGAAGTCACGAGTAAGAGTGACGTAACGCGTAGGCACGCCAGTACGCCGAACTTCCGGTACGCGGTGACGCACTTCCGGTGCCAACCGCCATCTTGGTATACCCAGGAAGTCCTTCTAATTACATGCAGTACACCCACATGTCGAGAGGAATGGAAAAACATGTGAGTGGCTATATGCTTGTGTAAAACCATTGTTATTAAAGTGTCGTTTGGCTCTGATAAATACTGCACTTAGAGGATCTCTTTCTTTCTTGCTCACTGGATGGTGAGTAATTATCCTATAGAAGCTTCTGAGTGGGGGTAATGGGAATACCTTCAGAGTGATCCAGGACGGCAGGAGAAGTGCTGATCTCCAGGAGATAAGGATCCAGAGAGATCCTGAATGCTGTGTGGCCCTTAGGGGTCGATGTAAGGAGGTGAGGAGGCAATTTAGCCGTAGGAGGGGAAGATTTGCACTGCTGTGGAACAAGGACACTTTTTCTTTGCACAATTTTTTAGCATATTTTTGCACCTTTTTCACTTTGCATGTGTTTGCCACTATTTTTTATGGACTATTTTTTTTGCTTGATTTTTTGGAAGATATATTTGATTGAATGTGGTCACATTACCACATTTGGAGCACTTTATAAATTATTTATAATTATTTTTTATATGTATTTATGCGTTTGATATTTATGCGTTTTTATGCATTCTTTACCACGTTGTATATAAGCGTTTTTCATATCTTTATGAACACCTTAGATCATCATTAAGTGGCACTTGATATTTAGGTTATTTCACCATATGTGTGTCACTATTGCATGTGAGCACAGTTATTTGTATATATAGGTTAGTTTTTGAGCGCTGCACTATTTATGTAATTTTGGTATTTTCACTGTTTGGGTAACAGATTAAGTGTTGGCAGCTTACAGTAGGGTTATTCACCTTTTGCGCAGGAGGATCTCTGTTTATATGATTAGGAGCAGGTTGCCACCTATCTTAGGCAATAGTTCCGTTCTCTAACATAAGCAACTGCCAGCAATCAGAGGTAAAAGGCCTGGAAAACAGAGATAGTCTCTTCATCTGTAATCATCAGGGCCAGGGACCTGAACCTGATCTCTGTGTTCAGCGTTCTTGATCACTACTCTCTCCTTGTAAATACATTTGCCCAGACTCCAGCTGTTTCTGCAACTCAAAAATCTCTTCCAAAATTCAGGGAAGTGTTGATACCTGCAGGACTTTGGGACATTGATATACTTCCATACGTTCATCACACCAGTGTTCTTCTACCTCAGCCATTAGGTGCTTAGGCACATAGGGATACTCATAGCTGTACTTCAGAGACACTTTTTTTCTGGACTATCCTCTGCAGCCTTGACAAATGACATACCCTGTCCCCGGTGGAACACAAGACTTAGTTATTCCCATAATAACTCCCTAAGTGCACTGAGTGCCGCCAGTCAATGCCTATCAGTGCCGCCAGTCAATGCCATCTATGAGTGACCTTCAGTGCCATCTATCAGTGCTGCCTATCAGTGCCCATCAGTGCTGCCTATCAGTGCAGCCTCATCAGTGCCTCCTTGTCAGTGTCCATAAGTGCAGCCTATCAGTGCCCCTCAGTGCTGCCTATCAGTGCAGCCTCATTAGTGCCGTCTCATCAGTACCCATCAATGCTGAATATCAGTGTCCATCAGCGCAGCCTCATCAGTGCACATTAGTGAAGGAGAAAAATGACCTGTTTGCAAAATTTTATAACAGAAACTAAGAAAAACATTTTTTTTCAAAATTTTTGACTAAAGGGATGTATTAAATCATTTGCCTAGGCATGGAAACCAGGAAGTAACTGAAGGAATGTAAAAACAAATTTAAGATAAAGTAAATTTGATATACAGTACTTTCCTATCCATTTACTAATGCTAACAGCATAAGGATTAAAATAGTCAATGTTGATTGAGAGAGTGAAGTTCCACTTTAAGCAGCAACTTCTGGTGTTCAACCCTCAAAACATTTCTGTACCTGGAGCTTTGGGCAAATACTGCTGTTCCTAAATTACAGGAGGCAGCTCCCGTCCACTCTGCAGTGAAGGATTCCTTCTCCAGCCCAAATTCTAGATTTCAGTGAAGTCTTCTCTTGGCCCACAGAACATTCACAGCTTTGACCAGCTGTGCTATCACCCTGGTCTACTCTAGGAGCATGAAGGCTGTGGACCTTCTACAGGTCCTAGGCTCCTACTCTGGCTCTGACTGATCTGATCAAACTTAGTTCTCCCACAACATAACCTCTAAAACTGCCCTGGTAACTTAAAAACAGTATTCAAAAACACAGGAGAAAGTCATAAATATGCCCTGTCAACATACACCAGAAACCTCACCATTGGAAGACTCAAGTACCATGTCCATCACCCCTACATGCCCCTTTCACCTCGATATGTTTATCACTAAATTACAAGTGCACTTTTAATCCAGCTTGTAGAAGCAATAACCATAATATAACACAGGAGCCTGCGTGCTGCTCAGTGTATAGAAAGCAGCTCATTCTGGTAATACTCTGTCATATCCGTTCAGAGAGACATTTTATTATGTTAACGCCCCTTATGTAAAGACTTGGCCTGCCAGGAAATGGTTATGCAAGCGCTGATCTTACACCATAAGAGGTATGAATGAAAGGTGTTTGGTGGCAGTGGCTACCAATTATTCTGGATTTCAGTGTGTCAGCTCTGGGATCCATAAATGCCTCTAAACATAACACTTAGACTGTGCTGTCAGAAGGCTAAATGTGCCGAATGTTCACTGGTGAATAACACACAGGCAGGAAATCTGTGTAAATCCTTCAACATTGCTGGGTGACAGAATGGAACGCTTACACTAGGTAATATATTCTCACAGTATATATTTTTTTTTGTAAGTGCTAAAATGAACAACTGAAAATATTTTTAGTTGCATATTCCAAGAAAAACAGTCTGCATTTTGAATATGATCCTGTTTCATGGCAGGATACTCATTACAAAGAATTCTGAAAATGCAGTCCACCAAAAATTGCTATTTTATCAATGGATGGATGCTGATGTACTAAATTACCCAGTGGTTTCCAAAAAATGGAGTCTGAGTTCACCCAGCATTATTAGTTCAGTTATGGCTGGACAATGACGAGATGACTCATAACTTGCTTATTATCACTGACATTCGCGAGGTAGTGAGATGCCTGCATCCAAATTTTTGTACCACCAGCACTGGTGGGGTTCCAGTGCCTGGCTCTGAAATAATTTTATGTTTGGCAGGTGCAGTTGTTCTATTCCTACTCACTAATTGTATTGTGCCATCCAAAACTTCCTAACCCATTAAACTGGCTAGTCTTATTATTACATTAATAAGATAGGACTTCAAAGCTCCACACGGCAAGCTGAGGCTGAAGGAGTTCCTTTGACCACGATGTATCACCACACCTCCCAACAATAAATAGAAGATTTGGACAAACTGTCATTGTGTCCTGCTAGTAGTTTTATTCCAAGTGTACTTACCTAGAGTGGTGGACTGTAAGAACATAGTATTCGTTTTCACCCACAAACATGCATAAACTGTGCCAAGACAGCAACAAGGAAGACCCACCCAGACAGCAATGACATGTAGGACTATCGTTTGGAACCTTTAAATATAGATAGGAATATGTTATTCCACATGTTGCATGAATGGCTGTGTGCCACTCTTAGCAGCCCTGCCAACCTAGACCATGGCTTATGTTGGCTATGCAGTGGCATGCCAGGTGTTTAACAAACTGTATTAGGTGCACAAGACTTTAAATAAGGCCTTTTTTGACTTGCAAATTTAGGACAAAGTGACTGGGTCTCCTTAATGCCCACCCCCTGATCCTTTTATATACATCTTTGAGTCGCTCCTCCACCAATCCTTATTCCATTACAGAAACCAAATCAGCTTGCGTTGGAGCTTGCAAGGAACAATAACCTTCAAGTAGTGCCTGGAAAAGGTCATCCAGCTCCCAGGGCAAAGATGCCAAACTGCCCCTCACATTCATGATGTTCAAGCTTAAGGGATCCTACACCCATCAGTCACTCGCTTGTCGCTTGCAGCTCTCTCCTGGACACGTCTGCGTTCAGAAAAGCAGGCTATGCTGTCTCTCCCCATCCAACATCCTGTTAGTGCAGCTACTGTGTGTCTGTGAAGAATGACGCCTGCTTGTTAATACAGGAGCACTGCACTGGCAGGAATGAGGAGGGAGAGTGAGAACACAGCCTGTACAGTCTCCCAGCATCCTCCTCCTCTCCTCACTGCTCCCAGTGCTGGGCTGACAGGAGTGGTGATGCCATTCTCACTACTCCTGTCAGCCTTGTAACAGAGGGAAGGTGCCTCTTATCCCTGCAGTAAATTGTGCCCAGGGCAGCCACCCACTCTTTGTCCCGGCCCTGCCTTCAAGCAATGTTATAGGACAAGATCACATGCTACCCCATATCTGGGAGCATTGGGTATTTTGCAGCAGTTGTGATGGAGGAAGGAGCACTGTGAAGGGGAGTATAGCTGGGTCATGGGTGGACTTTAAAGTGACCATTTTAGTTTGGGAAGGTGACAGAGCTGTCATCCTCATTCTAATCCCACTTACTGTAAGCTTCTCAAGCCTAGGTTCAAACAAGGGCTACTGCATGAGGATGCGTTTTGACGTTGTAGTGGGTCTTTGAATAATTTCCATGTGTTTTTCATGCTGATGCATTTTTTTATTTTGGCCAATGGCAAGCAATATCTGCTGTGACATCAACAACCTTAATAAATATATCATACATAAGCATATCAAAGACAAATATAAACATAAGCTTACGCTTTGTTTATTGCAGTAAGGCCAGGTAAGCATCCCGATCCTTGTATAATACAGTATGTGGGCAATGTATATTCATTCTCTCTCTTTCTTGCAGCGATCCTTGTGGATACTGGTTTTGGGGTCATAGACCTGTACCGTTTCAGACACCAGGCGTATAAGCTCTTCTCCATTCGGGGTGTTCTTCTGGACTGCTCTCTCCATGATTTCTGCAGCCTGACAAAAGTACATATTGCTAGGAGGAGGAGACTAGTCAATGGAAACAAACGTGCCGAAAACACATTAACCACTTGCCCTCCAGAGGATTTACCCCCTTTCCTGAGCAGGCCATTTTTTGCGATACAGCACTGCGTTATTTTAACTGACAATTGCGTGGTCCTGCAATGCTGCATCCAAATTAAATTTATGTTCTTTTTTTCTCCCACAAATAGAGCTTTCTTTTGACAGTATTTGATCACCTGTGCATTTTTTATTTTTTGCGCTATAAAAAAAAAAACTGACAATTTTCAGAAAAAAACAATATTTTTGACTTTTTGCTATTAAACATGTCCAGTAAAAAAATGAAAAAAAATCAAATTTCATCATAAATTTATGCTAAAATGTATTCTGCTACATGGCTTTGCTAAAAAAAAATCCCAATACGTGTAAATTAATTGATTGATGTGAATGTTATAGCATCTAAAAATGGCGGTATATATACTGGAATTTTTATTTTTATACTAGTAATGGCGGCAATCAACAACTTATAGCGGAAATGTAGCGGGCTGTCACGGTGTGAGGTCAGGTTCAGAGACCAGTAGCTATAGCAGCAGACCAACCAACAGGATAGGTAAACAAGCAGGACACCCTGGGAAATGATGCAGGCTCACCCGAGGTGCGGGGTCTAAGCACTAACCGGCATTCACCAGAGCTCCTGATGGTGGAGATGGATTTTGCTGCATGTTAGTACCAGGTCGCATTTCTCAGGATCACCCCACCAGGAAGTGAGCAAGCCAGGATCCAGTAGCAGATATGGCAGGTAGGGATCTAGCAGAAGCACAGTCAGTGAACAAGCCAAGGGTCGGTAACAAGCGGTAGCAGGTTGGGATGAGGCAGAGTCGTAGTCAGTAAACAAGCTAAGGGTCGGTAACAAGCGGTAGCAGGATGGGATGAGGCAGAGTCGTAGTTAGTAAACAAGCCAAGGGTCGGTAACAAGCGGTAGCAGGTTGGGATGAGGCAGAGTCGTAGTCAGTAAACAAGCTAAGGGTCGGTAACAAGCGGTAGCAGGTTGGGATGAGGCAGAGTCATAGTCAGTAAACAAGCTAAGGGTCGGTAACAAGCGGTAGCAGGTTGGGATGAGGCAGAGTCATAGTCAGTAAACAAGCTAAGGGTCGCTAACAAGCGGTAGCAGGTTGGGATGAGGCAGAGTCGTAGTCAGTAAACAAGCTAAGGGTCGGTAACAAGCGGTAGCAGGTTGGGATGAGGCAGAGTCGTAGTCAGTAAACAAGCCAAGGGTCGGTAACAAGCGGTAGCAGGTTGGGATGAGGCAGAGTCGTAGTCAGTAAACAAGCCAAAGGTCGGTAGCGAAGGTATGGACGGCAGCAGGAGAGACAAAGCGAGATACTGGCTGGAGAAGGCACAATAATCTAGCAAACAGGAAGTGCAGAGACATGGCTTATATCAGGAAGTTCATGGGAGGAGCAAGGGGTTCAAGTTTCAAGATAAACAAGGTCAAGGTAGGATCATCCAAATAATTGTCAAGGGAGCTGTCCAGCATTCCAGGTGACTCAGCAAGAAGAAACATTGTCACTCACCGCAGAAAGCCCAAGTTCTGACCCGGGCGTTCTGACACTGGGGAATACTGTAACTGCCTAACTGTCACTGACATCCCCAGTAACACCAATACAGTGATCAGTGCTAAAAAAAAAAAAGCACTGACACTGTACTAATGACACTGGGCAGGAAGGGGTTAACATCTGGGGTGATCAAAGGGTTAATTGTGCTGAGTTGCGCTTTACTGCTATGCAAAGCAATGTGCAGGGGCTGACAGGGGAGAGATCTGTATTGTTTACATACAGGCCTCTCCACCGTTGGTGATACATGGCGATCGCCGGGTACTGGGGGGAATCACCAGCTGGGACCTGGTGATCGACAGGTGAGGCTGTCAATGGCGGTGCATGTAGGGCAATGCAAGATCCCGTATATAGGTGATTTTGCACAGCCCTGCCACCCTGTAGCAATATTTCTGCTATAAGGCAGCAGGAAAGCGATTAAACAACATGTCAAAACACATGTAGATGCATTTTGGTGCATTCCCACCAAAGTTGGTGGAGCAAAAAATGTGCTGCACTGCACCACAAGAAGCGCCTGCACCTTTTAAAAAAAAAACACTGCATTGCTCTGCATTGATGTGAATGGGCATCCTAGAGAATACCATAACAGCAAACACAGGAGAAAACGTACTAATGTGAATGGGGACTAAGAGATAAGAAGGTCCGTAGCACAATAACTTGTGACAATGTGATATGAGGGTCTTGCAGCAGGTAACGTAGAATTTAGATCCAGGTATATTGAGTGGACTTTCCTTCGTTGAACCAGTCAACATCCAGTTTCCTGGATAGCATTACTGCTCTGCTGTTTCACTTCAAAAAGCCAGTTGCCAAACAACAGCAAAAAAATATCCCTTTGACTGGCACTTCACTAGAAGCAAGTGATATACTATATAACATTGTGCAGATGTGCAAGCAAGATCTGACCGAAGTGCTCCCCATATATGGGTCAGTCCACCTAAAACTGATATTTTGGGGTTTGGTGGATGCTGGAAAGTTTCTAATCGTGAAACATCTGTGCTAGGGTTGAAAGGTATTGCAAAATTCCAAACGATATAATAATTCCCATATGATTTTGCTAGGCCAGAAGATGATTATCTCATATCTATGGGTACAATGGTGGAAAGGTTTATAATCCTTCCATTCTTTTTTTTTCCCCTTTCACTTTACACCGACATGTGTGACTTTTATGAGTAACATTTTGAGCTTGTATTCTAGGTTTATTGCTCCTTTAAACAATCTTTATTAACAATGATTAAGAAAAGGGAAAGAACCCCATACTCAAACCTGCATTGAATTATAATCTATAGTATGTAGGCGCCATAAGGAGTTGCAACAAACATTAATTCAGACTACACAGTGTGCGTCATCTGTTATAAGTCACATAAACACTTTAATACATACAACTCCTGCTCCCTAATTGTACATGTATTATCCCCTTTTATATATTTTTCCTGAACAAAATGCAACAAAGTTAAAATAAAGACCTACTTTCAGCACTGGCTAGGTGGCAGTATGACATCTGAAGCTACACAAGTTGTAGTGCGTTATTTTATAACAATTAAATGTATTGTAAAATACACTTTCTATCTTTCAGAATTTCTTTTCTGACAGTTTGTGAAGAGTTTCAAAAGTTTACATATGTTGGTTTTCAACACAGGGCTTTCAACTCAAAAATAAAAGTTACCAAAATGCAAATACTGTAAATGTATGAACAGCAATTACTTACACATCCTCTGGTTGGGGATGATGATAGGGACACGGAAGCATTTATATGGCAGACCTACCTGCTAGTTTTTCCTTCTCCAGTGATGACATATCCAAGCTTTTTTCTTTCTTCAACTCCATCGCTGCCACTGCACCTCCATCACTCCATCATTGTTGCTTCCATTTCTTCATGTTCTTCTTTTGGACCAGCATCTTCTTTCTTTTGCCATTGAATGACTGATGATGTAACTCCTGCACACATGTACATTGGAATAGAACTATTCAGGCAGCCAACTTTTATATATACAGTATGCCCTGTACTGCAAATATGAGTCAGATAAAGTGGAAAAACAATTGCTAGAAAAAAAAGGACATTAGTTTTAAGGCACTATTAGTATTGGGATGCCCCTTAATATCATTAGATACAGGTGTTCCAATCACCTACATGGCCACAGGTGTTTAAAATCAAGCACCTAGGCATGCAGACTGCTTCTACAAACATTTGTGAAAGAATGGTTCGCTCTCAGGAGCTCAGTGAATTCAAGTGTGATAGGCTGCCACCTGTGCGATAAGTCCATCCATGACATTTCCTTTCTACTAAATATTCTGGTCAGCTGCTAGGGGTATTATAACAAAGTGGAAGCAACTGGGAACAACAGCAACTCAGCCATGAAGTGGTAGGCCACGTAAAATGACAGCGCTGGGTGGACGCATGCTGAAGCGCACAGTGCGCAGAAGTCGCCAACTGCCTGCAGAGTCAATAGCTAAAGACCTCCAAACTTTGTGTGTCCTTCAGATTAGCACAACAGCAGTGTGTAGAGAGCTTCATGGAATGGGTTTCCATGACCGAGCAGCTGCATCCAAGCCTTACATTACCAAGTGCAATGCAAAGCGTCGGATGCAGTGATGTAAATCACACCGCCACTGGACTCTAGAGCAGTGGAGACATGTTCTCTGGAGTGATGAAGCACACATCTCTATCTGGCAATCTGATGGATGTGTCTGGGTTTGGCGGTTGCCAGGAGAACGGTACTTGCCTGACTGCATTGTGCCAAGTGTAATTTTTGGTGGAGGGGGAATTATGGTGTGAGGTCATTTTTTCAGGGGTTGGTCTTGATCCCTTAGTTCCAGTGAAGGGAACTCCTAAGACATCAGCATACCAAGACATTTTGGACAATTCCGTGCTCTCAACTTTGTGGGAACAGTTTGGGGATGGCCCCTTCCTGTTCTAACATGACTGCGCACCAGTGCACAAAGCAAGGTCCATAAAGATATGAATGAGCAAGTTTGGGGTGCAAGAACGTGACTGTCCTGCACAGAGTTCTGACCTCAACCTGATAGAACACCTTTGGGATGAATTAGAGCGGAGACTGCGAGCCAGGTCTTCTTTTCCGACATCAATGCCTGACCTCATAAATGCAGTTCTGGAAGAATGGTGAAACATTCCCATAGACACACTCCTAAAGCTTGTTGACAGCCTTCCCAGAAGAGTTGAAGCTGTTTTAGCTGCAAAGGGTGGGCCAACTCAATATTGAACCCTACAGACTAAGACTGGGATGCCATTAAATTTCTAACAGTAACCCTGCACTAACCTACACTAACACTTAAATACTAAGAAAAAGACCCCAAAACGTTCTCATACAAAATGTAAAGTATATACAGCATAAAAGAATTATGTAGGTAGCCTCTGTGACCTCTCTTTTTGAGAATGCTAATTCCCTGGCTGCCACATTGTTGCTTTGGCTTTGATACTTTATGAGTAACTGACCCAGAACAACTATAATGATAAGGAATTATGACACTTTGTTGGCACGCATTTGCTGCATGCTTGTTCTGGCTCAGTAATATAAAATAGAAACGTTATACACATACAGGTATTTAGCATTTTTGGAAGAAGTTCAAAAATGGCAGTCCCTGAAGGAAAGATTACTTAAAGCTGAATTCCCAGTAGCCTAAGGGGAGTTCACCCGACACTGCAAGGGATAACTGCTTGTTTCTGTCTAAAAGTTTTAGAAAAACATATTTACTTACCTGATCCTTTGTTCTTGCTGTCTCTTCTGCGCTGCTAGACAGGTCCCTGCAGCATCTTCTCCTCCATGCCCTGACAGTCTAAGGTCCTCTGAAGCCATCAAGGCCAATTTAGAGTCCAAAGCCTTGTAATGGATTTGAGGATACAGAGGGAGAGTCCACTGCCAGAGTATGGAGAGATCAGGTAAGTAAAAGTGCTTTTACTGTTCCCTAGAGTAAAGGAGCACTTAACAAGCAGCTACACTGCAAGGGGGAATTTTTAGGTTTCCTGGAGTTGGGCTTTAACCCCTAAATTAATCCTCACATTACAGGTGTATGTTAACCCCTAAATTAACTATGAACAATTACCCTTAACACTCAACCCGACTCGGATATTTAACCTAGGCCTCCGCCTAAAGTTACCGCTTAACCTACTACTAATGTGACCCCTTAAATCTTAACTCTTAACTCTAGGCACTGGCTGGTTTTCCGGAAGGGAGGAGCAGATGCAGTGGAGGAGCATTGTGTTTCCTCACCCCTCCTACTCCTCGGATCCGCTTCTAGCCCCGTCTTCACATTTCCTTCTCTTTCCTTTGCCCCACCCCCACCACAACTCCCCCCCCACCCTTTTTACTTTTTTCAACCTCAACCTGTTGAGGTCCCATGTTTTGATGTTGCTCATGGATTTTTTTTTCTTTTTTGACCCCCTGAGTGTCTGTTTTCACATATTTCCCTGTATCCATTGTTAAAGGGAACAAGGTGGCTCACCACAGTAAAATGCTAAAACTCATACGTTGTGCATTTTAGGATTATTATCCCCCTTTCTCAGATTACCTGTTTGGTATTTTACCAGTCTTCTACATATACATTATATACCTCATCTAGAGTTACCAAGTACTGGAAAATCACTGGTTGATTATGCTCTTGCGAGATTTTGCTGGTCCTTCCTGGAGTCCCTGCTTACATTTGTTGTGTATTGTAGTGGCATAATATCTAAATAAAGAACTGCAAAAACAAAATCCTAACCCTTAAAAACATAAACTCCCCTTAACGTCTAACCAAAAACTTTCCTAACTTCTGCCCTAAGACTAGAGAAACATAAACAACTGGAACAACTCTAAAAATCCTGAAAAGTAATTATTTACCTCATTCATAGCAAATACTTGCTTTTTTAAATCAATAAACATCATTTTTCAAAACACATCATAATAGCATACAGTGTAAATGCATATATACATTATTTTTTGATATTTGTATACATTTTTATGGGTAGGAAGTGCCTATTATATTATGCAGATAATTTCCATCATGGTGTAGAATCCAACAGATCGATGTTCATTACTTTCTTTTCCTAGAAAATTAACAATCTCTGGAAGCGTGCTGTATTGCAAAATTAGTCAAATTGTGTAAAATGTTAAGAAATGTTCTGGTAATACTTTAACAGCCTTAACTTCCAGTGAGAGATGCTAAAGTGCAATCAGATGTGCCATAGACATTAAAGAACAACAAGACAGGCAGGTATGATCCAACCACCCTAAGGCAACTTAACCTTCCAGCCTAAGGCTTGGTTTACACTGATGTGTTGCAGGTTTGTACCGATTTCTGTGCTCTTCCCACACCACATCACTCTGTTCATGTGAACTGCTGCGAATGTGTATGTTAAGTTAACGTCACCCCAAAATCATTTTGCAAAATGCAGTGTGATTTCCAGAATCAACTAGCATGGGTGTGAACATTCATGCAATCTGATTTCTGGTGCTGCAAAAAAAAAAGGGTCCTGCACCATTTTGGTGCGGATGCGGTGCTATACCCAAGTCCTGGCTTGTCTGGTGACTATTTCCTCTAAGACATGCCTAAAGGTCCAACATCAAGACAGTAATCCAAGTTTTACCCTCACCCAGATAATTTCGAGTGGATCCAAATCCTGAAAACCCAAGTCACTCTATTAAACCAACAATGACTAAACCTACCCTATTACATTGTGACCCTTCCTGCTTCTCTTTCCCCCTTATTGGCTCTTGAGGTCATCTATCCAACTTTGTAGCCAGTAGATAAACAAAGGAAGCTGTAAACATGGAAGAGAAATCCAGTGTTTTTTAACGTCTGTAAATTAAGTGAGTGGAAGAGCAGGCATCAGGACACATCTACAATATGGGGTGCCTAGCCTCAAGAAAATACACTGCTATTTCTCAGAATAAATTCAAGACAGAAGGTAAATATTTTTGGGTACTGCTTAGTGTCGCGAACGTGCGCACTTGAGGCAGGACGCAGCCTCCATTCTGTTAAGAATCTCCATTTTCTCCCCTCATACTTTCCCCCTCCCTCTCTGAGAGGCACAGTGACATATAACAGAGTGTGTGTGTGTTAAAAGTGTCACAGGCCAGAGCCCAGCAGGGGGGCTACGTGCTATAAAGCCCCAAGGGAGCTGGGGCCTCACTGTCCAAAGAACCTGTAAAATGTAGCACCTTGTAAAAGCTACAGCAAGCCTTCCCAGGAGTTCAAAGACATCCCAAGGAAGGCGGAACCAGCTAACACTTTTAAAAATCCATTTTTCCCCTATGTCTCATATCTTGGAATATGAGAGACATACATAAAAACCAGGCATACCGTCAGATTGGCCAAGAGGAGGCGAACAGTTTGATAGGTCACTAGCCTTGTCTCGAATACATAGGGAAGCAGAAAAGTAGATCTCATGAACCATTCAGTGTAGAATTTCATAATTCATATCTAATCAATCCTCAGACGTGTCTGCATATTAATATACCCGCGGGTGGAATGTCACTTGTGCATAGGAAAAGCTATGAGCAAAATATGAGTTATGAGAGATTCTGGCTCTAGTTGAGGTATCTGCCCGACGATCCCTCCCTAAATGGGGCATTGGTCCTTGACTTCAGAGACACCCCCTGCTAGGGAACTACAAAATGGGCTGTCAGGCCTAAGAGAGCTAAGTTGAAGAATTCTCCCATTTTAACATCAATACAACCTGGGGAGACCTGTACCCTTTCGCTCTGAAACTTGATCTGCTAACTCAGGACTTTGGCAAGTACTTTAACCTCCCCCTGTTATCTCTTTGCTGTTCTGTTGTACTCTGTATATTTATATATATATTGGTTACATCTTTGTTCTGTAAATATTTTTATTGCACCCCTTTTTGAATTTTCAGTAATAAATCTTTCCTTCTGAAAGTGTTGAACTGTTTCTATAGCTCTTAATTGCAATTTACAAATTCCTGCCTCTAAAAAGAACTCTACTGTGTTTGTTTAACCCTCTGTATAACCGGCCTGCGGTGACCATTTTATACAGATGATTACCTCAACTATTATAGTGTTATTGTGGATATCGCCGAGTTTCCTCTTTCTCTGTACAAAAAGGAGGAGGTGGCAGTGTGAAGGGTTAATTGCATAGTTAACCTGACCCAGTAACAATCGCTCAGGCTGGTGGTACATCAATTGTGGTCCATTAGCTGGAAAATCGTTGTGCAGGGTGCGGCTGGGTGTGGCATTGTTACGCACATGAGATTGGCCAGTCCTTCGGTCACGAGTTTAGTGACAAGGTCAGGGGTCTGACACCGCATCCGTCACATAATGGTGACAGCGACCGTGGGATCGTCGCATATTGGTGGCAGCGATCCCGCGTCCGTCACACTTAGGAGCAATTAATATTTGTAGATGTTCCCTATAATGTAGCAAATTTTCACTTTTTGAGTTCAGGTCTGTCATAAGGCATAGAGTGGAGTGAGATTAGAACACCTGTAAGGTTTTTATTGCTGTCTTTTTCCTCATTATGGAGATTCACCCTCCCTATTAATTTTGGTGACAGTTTTCACCGAAAGTGAAAGAAAATCCGAATTTTGAGTGGTCACCAGAACTGGAATATAAGGGTAATCTTCCAATGGCAACACTAGTTCTGATGACCCTGATGACTACTGTTTTCCGTCAGTTTGGAGGGATTTCCTCTCATTTTCTCTTTTGGCTTTGGGACAGGAAGTGATGGGAAATCTCCCCAAAGGGAAACAGATAGCAAAAAAACTTGTCGGGGTCATAACCCTCCACTAGTCTATATAAAATTAAAAAGTTCAACAATTTTAGATTCAGTCTGTGCACAGTAACTTCTTGCACAACCGCTGAAGGGCAAGGATGGTGCATGTGATTGCTAGGTGCCTCTACATATTTTCATTGCTCCAATTCCTGATCTACCCTAATGCAAATGCAAAGTCAGAATTAGGATAAATATATGTTCTACTGCCATGAACCATTAAATGCCCAGCATCATTCAACACACTTCCAGCTCCCCGGGAGTGCTGCATCAAGCTATCCTGGACTCACAGGGGATCGCTGCAGAATTCAGGATCCACCACTGGCGGAAGAGGGTCAAAGAGGTAGATCAATTGGACTGAAGGCAGCTGTTAAAAAAAAAAGTATTTTGGAGGGGGGGGGGGGGAGGGCTGTCCAGACTGGAATTGGATTGTAATGCAATATAGCTATTCTCATTTATGGATTTCATATCTGTATGTGAAAAAGATATCATCATGTCTGTCTACTTATAAAATCCATCTCAAGTGACAAGTGTGGTTTCTGTTTCATGCAGAGAGGTTAACTGAAGAAGACAGCAAAGATTTCAGGATCATAAGCCATTCTTAATGATATTAAATAAGTTATTAGGCTTTATTAAATTGTTATTACTTATCTTGCCTGTTTTTGTTGCTGTCCGCAGACTCTAGCTTCATTTTTGGCTCAAGTTTCACATACTGGTAATAAAACGAATGTGAGTCACTTCATAAATATTGAATACATCTGCATACTAAAACTCACATACAAAATCCAATAAAACAGATAGTTTACAGCTGATAATGATATTCATACAGTGTTTGGCAGATGCCTATGCAACATTTGTCTATGTGTCACAGAGTCCCCTTGAGTTTCCCAAGCCTTCCCTTGAGTGGCTCTTCTCTTCTGGTCCATGCAGTTTCTACCAGCCACGCCAGATACGCTTCACCTGATGCCATTGGCTACCGGGACTGCTCCTGATATGCTTTCACATGCCTGATGAAGGGGTCCTGCAAAACTCCGAAACGTTGCCTTGCTGTAACTATGTGATGGTTTATTAAAACCTTTGGACCCATATTGGTGATCCTCGGTGTGCTGGTGACATTTTTTCCTTCCTGGTATGCTGTACCTGTCACCCCAAGCACCTGTCAGTGCTGTCACTAAAATCTGCAGGCACTGTTCCTGTTAAGCTACATGTGACTTTCCTGGCTACTGTTACTGCTCCCAGTATACTTCAATTGTCACTCCGGGCTGCAGACACTATTCCTGGTTCACTCTACCCATCACTCCTGGGGGCAGTCATTGTTCTAGATCTGCTCCACCTTTTGCTCCTGAGATCTAGCACTGTTCCTGGTATGCTCCACCTGTCACTCCTGGCACCACAATTTGTAAAATTCTCCTCTTATGAGCCCTTGCAGCTGGACACAGCTATTACTGGCACACTCTATTTGCCAGACTCTACTCCTCTAAGCCGCTGCAGCTGGGCACAGCTATACATGGTATGCTACATTTGCCAAACCATGTTCCTCTGTGCCATTGCAGCTGGCACAGTTATTGCTCTTATGCTTCCTTTACAAAACTCTACTCCTCCAAGCACTGGCAGCCAGGCAATCCAAGCATCTCTCTTCAGTGCTCCCACTAGCTTCCTCTGTTTCCTCACTAGTTTCCTGGCCGACTTTACGTTTTATCACATCTTGCTATGTCTACTGGTATATGGGGTGGTTATCTGGGGGTATAACACATTCCAAACCCATGTGAAGGAAGCCCTGGTGAAAATTCCACCTGCTCTGCTCTACTCCTAAGAAAATTCAGTTGTAGTCAGGGTAGGATCTGGTTTGCTCCATTTCACTCAGTTCATGATGAGAACATTCAAAGCTGCAAAATATTACCTTCAGCCTGTAGATGGTCACCAAGAAAACAGTGATCAACTATACCTGGGCAGGATTCATATATGTCCTAATAACATGTATGTATACTTTTTATATTTCAAAAATGTCATGCAGTATTTCAGAATACTTTTTTTTTAATGTATGTATTGTATGAAGAGAAACCTTAGAGAAAATATGAAGGCTGCAATACATGACAATACAATACTCCTTGTGAAAATAATAGCCGAATGGCTGTCTCCAGTCTATACTTCAAATCATTTGCTATGCACATTGTCAGTGCTGCAAGACTGTGCATGCCTGTCAATTGGTGCATGAACCAAGCTTCCACTGTGGTTGGGTGGTTCCGATGGATCAATAGAATTAAGGACATGGAGTAACTAATACACATCTCTCAAGAGAGAATCAAGCATTTCCACACAGTGTGGGCATGCTGGCTTTATTACCAAACTATCTTGAATATGCTGAACTATCTCACCCCATGGGACAAAGCTGAAGATCTACCTGGTGAACTTGTGATGGGTTCCTCGGTGAGTCCTTTGGTGGTAGTGCATCACTACCCTTCTATCTTTGACTAGGGGAGTGTTGTGTATGGGTCTACCCTCCTCACCCCTTACCCCCCCTCCTCCACCCCCCTTAACCCACTCCCTTTTTTTTCTCTTTTTCCATCTCCCTTTTGTCTTTTCTTATTCTCTGTCTTATTTTCTCCAACTCTACTCTTTTTCTTCTCCATCTGGAATTCAATTCACTACTTCCACCTCTCTTTCTTTGGATCAGTTTCCGCTATAGTGTACAGCTATTATTTTATCTAGCTACGTAGTCAAGTGCCTGACACACACCTCAGTGCGGTAGTCAACCTTGGATAATATTACTTAGTTAAGAGGTACAGCTTCTTTGAGAGGCTTTTTGATTGCAGTCTATTATGTAACCTTACAGTTCAGTTTTATGGGTTAGTTAATTCGTGTATGTATTGTCATGGTTAACGCCTTGCACCTTCAGCTTGTAGATGGTGACCCAGAAAACAGTGATCAACTATACCTGGGCAAGATTCATATACTGTATGTCCTAATAACATGGATATATACTTTTTATATTTCAAGAATGTAATGCAGTATTTCAGAATAAGATTTTTTTTCATTTGTATGCAAAGATTTTTTTTTTCATTTGTATGCAAAGATTTTTTCTCATTTCTATGCAAAGTAACCGTATGGAATCTGCTATACATGACCTTTGTGAAAATAATAGCTGAATGACTGTCTCTAGCTTCAATACATTGTGAGTTCCTGACCTAGAACAAGTATGTGGCAGGTTAATAGGACAGAGTGAAATTACATCTCCTGATCTGTTTATTTGTTCCAGGTGAAAATTTCATAAAGTACTCAAAGCTAAAGTCAAAAACGTATTTTTCTCCTACACCTGCAGTCATGTCACTTGCCTGTAATGAAATATGTCCCACATCATACTGGACTCTGTAGAATTCTTCTGTAGCACCCTCCTACTTACACTAAGTGGAGCTAGATCCCTAATGGTTATACAGGAGCTGAATAGCAGTTCAGGTGTAATAGCCAGAAGGGTAAAATTCTGGTCAGGGCTGAGAGACTCTGCAGGCCAGCCCCTCTGGAATTTCCCCCTGTTCTGAGGCTTTTGGAGGAGGGCCTTGGAGGTAGTGGGTGGATGTTAGGAGTGATTTGCTGCACCCTTGAGGGACCTCAGCCAATCCCCAGCAGGAGGCTTGGCACTGGGCTGGATTCCCTTAAGAGGTGTTAGAGTCTGCTCAGTAGAGGAGTTGGAGAGTGGTGGTGGGAGAAGAGTGTGAGTCAGGAAGATGTGAGGCTGGAGGAAGAAGGCTGCCAGGAGGCCTGCTGGGATAGGGCCTTCCTGCAAGCCTGAAACTGGAAAGGAGGAAACCTCATGACTTACTGGTCCCCTGAAGGAGGACCACCTGTGTGGCAAGGAAGGAGCAGACCAGCTGATGGACCTGGTAGCAGCAGCCATTCCACAAGCTGTACAGGAGAGGGTCTGAGTCAGTACACCTACAACCCCTGGGCAGGTAGAGGAAGGAGCACTCTGGTGGGAAACCAGATTAGCCCTCTGCTAGTGACTGTACACCTTACTTAAGGGAACAGGAGCCAGATCCCCTGCTCAGGAAGAACACCTTTAGATTGCTGGGTGAAGAGGAGTCATCTAGAGTCTGGGGTAGTACAACTGGAGCTGCTGGCTAGCACTCCAACAGAGACTTGTCAGAGAGAGAAGAAGCTGTGAATAGTTCAGGAAGTTGTCCTCAGAGTTCAGTTCCCTTGGGCATCCTATACACCCCTATACCCTATCCAAGTTTAATCCCCTCAATAAAATAACAAAACCAATGCTTAAGTCCTGATTTTTGTCTGTGGATGAAATCTGGTTGGAAATACTAACTAAGTTTATAAAGAGTTTTGAACAGATAAAAGACTTTTTTTTACTTTTTTCTCACCTCCGGAATGGATTAATTGGTTTTCAATGCATTCCTATGGGAAACCGTGTTTCGGTTTACGAATTTTTCGCAATACGAAAAGTCCCACAGAACAAATTAAATTCGTAAACCGAGGTATGCCTGTATAACTAAACTTCAGCTTTAAAAATGTACTTTCACTTTGCCTGTTCAGGACAGCAAAATACTTGTATTCACCATTTTTCATTCTTTATTTTATGTTCTCCTGTAGCCTTTTCTTGTCTACATGCACTCCATTGAAGTGACAACTGTTGACAATGCATACAGTCAAACCAAAGTGTGTTCAAACAACCACTTGTAGTTTACATTAGAAGCCCATGTTTCCCACTGAGACTACCAGTGGTTGTTTGTGCAGGAGAAAAACTGGATGATAGGAACAGATACCATGTTTCCCCGAAAATAAGACACTGTCTTATATTTTTTTTGGCTCAAAAAAAACACACAAGGTCTTATTTTCGGGGTAGGTCTTATTTTTTAAATGTCCAGGTGTGGACAGGGGGTGCAAAGGTGAGCTGCAGGCAGTTGTGGATGAGGGTTACTATGGAGAGGGCCAGCTGATGACAGTTGTGAGCTGCAGTCAGGTGTTGCAGAGGTGACTTGACAGGTGAGTTTCAGACAGGGTGCAGATATGAGCCACAGACAGGGTGAAGGGATGAGTTGCAGACGTGGAATACAGAGGTGAGCTGTGGCTGGGGGGTGCAGAGCTGAGCTGTGGCTGGGAGGTGCAGAGATGGGTTGCAACTCAGCTCACCTCTGCACTCCCCCTCCACTGCCCTTTGCTTTGCAAAACACAGCTGTCAGCAGCCGGCCCCTCTCTATAGTAACTCCCGTTTTGGGTCCTATCTTCCCACACAGTGCACCAATCGCACTCACTCACTGCTCTTCCTCTTCTCCGCTGGCCTGCGATCACCCCTGGGGCATCAGCTTCCATGCATTAGGCTGCAGGAGGAGATGCCCCACCCCTAAACACACTGCATACTGCACCCGCAGATATCTGTTCCTTCCCTGTCCCACAGTGAGTACAGAGGTAGGGAGGTTCTGTGGGAGCGGATGGTGCTGTCACTTCAGCCGCACTTCTGTGTTTATAAGTCAGTAGATATTGGTGTGCGCAGGGCCAGTGCCGGAAGTGGCGGAATGGCGTTCCGCCATGTTCCAGCTGAAAAAAAAGCCCTGATCCCAACTAGGTCTTATTTTTGGGGTAGGTCTTATACTTTAGCAATTCCCAAAAATAATACTAGGTCTTATTTTAGGGGAAACAGGGTAGTTGTCACCCTATAACAGCAAGGACTTTTATGGCAGGATTACCAGGTATCGCATTATTGAAATTTGCAGATTTATACATGTCCAAAATAGTTTTTTTAAATAATATTAGCGCATTAAAGCTTATATGAGATTCTAATGATTGGGTTCACACATACTTTTAATATACACTTGCTAAAAGACCTTAGAATGGGAGCATCTGAGTATGAGAACAAGCCATGTTGCCAGGCTCATGAAGCCTCTAGGCCTTTTCCAATTTCCTGAAGCCAGTTTAACCATGTGCGTCGTTTTTCTAACACATTCAAGCAAAAGTTTGTATAAAAAAAAAAAAATCAAAAGTGCAATAAGTGGAAATATGAGCTTTAGCTATGCTCTAAAACTCTGCTTGGTTCATTACTGTAGGAAACAGCAGAAGAATTTACACCCCCCCCCCGTCCTAAGCCAGCATGATTTGAGAATCCTAACTGGCACAGGCGGCTGCTGGAATATTAATTGGAAAATCTAATAAATGACTCCTACCCCTTTCAGATGTGCCACTGAATTTCAAACAAGCTCTGTGCTGGATGGGGTACACTTTCCAGTGCCAGAACGGGCAGTCCGAAGACATTTAATAACCCAGAATGTAATTTTCACATGCCGGATTTGGCATTCGTAGCAGGGCTTCAGAAACTTGTTTTCTGATGCTGAAAAGCACTTGTAAATCAACACCAACACTAAGAACAGTTTTATGTCTACTTAAATAATCCTGGTTTACTATTTAATGTGAGTGTAATATATAAAGGAACTAAAGCTTTAAAGCATAGCTGTATGAGAGCTACAAAGCACTGTAATTGGAACATAAATCTAGTTTTGCAGGAGATCGAATACAGCTTGTTACAGAAAAATGTGCATATTTTTTTCTTCAGAGTATGCGTCAACAACTAATGTATTTTGGTTTAATGTGAAAGGAGCCAAATAGAAACATTTAACTGGGTATTCTCCATTATACAAATACTGTAATAGTGAAAAAAAAAAAACAAGGTAATGCTGGCTGGCCATACAAAAGGGGGTCCGATGTCAATGTTAGTTAATATACTTATAACTCCATAAAAAGCTAAATCCACGTCAGATATGAATTTAAGACAAATACAAATAAAATATAAAAATGGTAAAATATTTAACAGACTTTTTATACCACTTGCATATGTACCCAAATATATTTTTGTATTAGCTTTCTGCAGTTATATGCACAGCAGTGCTCAGACTGGAAGGAGGAGGGGCACCACTCTGAAATTTGCACAGTTCTTTTAAACACTGTAAGGATCACAGAAGTGAGCTCATCTGTATGTCTCTGCTCATTCATTGTGAAATCAGCAGGCTGAAGCGGATCGACTCTATGGCTAAACTGTAGAAGAGAAGCATAAAGTTGGGACAGCACAATGGCTAAATGGTTAGTACTTCTGCCTGGTAGTACTAAGGGAGTTGGTTCGAATCCCAACCACAGCACCACCTGCCTGGAGTTTGTATGCTCTCCCTGTGCCTGCGTGGGTTTCCTCCGGGTACTCTGGTTTCCTGCCACACTCCACAGACATGCTGGTAGGTGAATTGGATCCTGTCTAAATTGGCCCTAATATGTGTATGTATGAATGTGAGTTAGGGACCTTAGATTGCACGCCCCTTGAGGGTTAGGGACTGATGTGAATGTACAATATATATATAAAGCGCTACATAAATTAACGGCGCTATATAAGTACCCAAAATAAATAAATAAATATCTCTGTCTGGATAACAAGACTGACTGAGCAAAGCTAAACCCTTTGGCAGGTAAAACAGTTCATGTATTATACATATGCTTCAGCTGTGTATTTAAATATTTGTCTGGTCGTTAGTTTTAAATATAGAAGGGCAGCCATACCATATCCTTGCTCAATATTCTAGTCATCAAGATCAGCGTCTATTTGTAACTAAAACGTGTGTTAAAAATTAATTACAGACTTCATTCATTGTGAGAGGGAGGGGCCTGAACATGGCGCTGGGAGACTGCTAAGCGCTGGAGATCCCGCCACCTGCCAGAAGAGGAATGCCTGAGCCAGACCTTTCTAGACCTGGCCCCTGAAAGCTCACCTGTCCCAGCTGGTGGTCCCGGAAGGGTATGCACAAGGAGTTCACGGCATTCTGCGGGAGACACGAGGCGGCTGATGATGGAGTAGAGTTCTGGGAGAGAGGTGGTGCTGTAGTGAGTCAGTGCTGGGATCCCAGAGCCCTTGGAGGGATCAGCGCCAGTTGACAGAGGCGCTCTTTGGTGTATAGGGGAGCGCTGTGAGAGGCGGAAGGTGGAGATGCTGGAGATCCTGAGCTCCCACCCAGACCCCCCCTCAAGAGACCCTGCAAGCCGGGAAAGGAGATTTCGTGTGGGACAGAGAAGTATACAGTGACAGAAGGTTCCAGAACCCCAGGCTCGGTGGGTGATGGTGAGTTGGCATGGGTAACGGCTGAAGTTTTAAGTTGCTATTGTCACTAGTGAATGTATACTTGAACTGTGGGGCTGGGTGGGCAGAAGATCAAAGAGTGGGGGGATCTCAGTGCCAAGTGAGGATGTTAATAACATATATGTTTGCAAAGCTATCTGGGACTGAAAAAGCTACTGGAGAGACATAAGGAGGAGGGACTTTTCCCAGGTGTGATAATAAAATTTTCCTGATGACTTAGTAGAAAATCAGTGGCTAAGTTTATCAAATATGAAGAATAGATCTGCAAAAGGAGGGGGTACAAAAACCCCGCAACCTAATATAAATACCAGCACAATAAAGAAATATATGCCATTAAAAGAAAAAAGCCCAGAGATACAAAATATAGAGAAACAACAGGAAAGAAATAGAAAATATGTTGGTGAGAAGTCCAGATTGTCATTCGGGACACGGGAAGAGAATGAGACTAATGAATCTATAAATGTTGATGGTGAAAGAGATCAAAATACCTCAGAACAACAGAAAGAAACATCACAGATCCCCACAAAAATAGAGATGGCGGAAATGTTTGCAAAATTAGAACTATCTCTGAATATGAAATGGTGGTGATCCACAAAGACCTTGGTTAAAGAAGTGGAGCAGGAAATGGAGACTCAGGCCCAGCAGATAATTGACTTACATACATCAGTAACGATACTGCCCGTGGTGGTTCCCAGCTCACAGCAGTCATTCCTGTGAACTTTCAGCGCATAGAATGCCTGATCCTGGATAATCGACACAAAGCATGTCGTGAACTTGCACAAGAGAATCTTTCTGTGTGAATGGTGGACACAATCATTCACAAACATTAGAATTTTCAAAAAGTTAGCACACGCAGGGTACCAAGACAGCTAATATTACTGTTGTGTTCTGAGTGATGTGCATAGGCATCTGCAGAAAAAATGGCCTTGTTTGATCACTAAGGACGTCCTGATTCTCCAGGACAATGCATGAGCTCTTACTGCTCTCTGCACTATGTGCTCTTTACAGCAACTCGGCTGGAATGTATTGCCACATGCCCCTTACAGCCCGGTCCTCGCTTCGAGTGATATCCACCTAAAAGAGGTCCTCGGAGGTCAACATTCCAGCACTGATGATGAAGTGAAGCAGGTTGTCCTAGGATGGTTCAGGCGTACTGACAAATCTTTCTATACCGAAGCTTTCCAGGCATTAGTTAAACACTGGGATAAGTGTATAAATTTAGCAGGGGTGTTTCCGCTCCTTGAAATTTGTTCTTTTATTATATAAGCTCAAAAGTGCCAGTTTGTCTTGAACGCCCTTCATATATTGTTGTAGTATTAGCTAGTGACACCCCATCTGCTGACAGAACTATACATTCAGCCTGAATGCATCTTCACCAATGTTATCAATGAATACAAGGCTTCCTCTGATTGGTCAAGGTGGAGAGGCAGACAGATGATGCCATGATTGTTCCTTTTTCTTACCAAAAATATAACGGCACAGAATTAAAAAACACACAATGGAAAATGGATAACGGTTGTGAGTGTAAGAAATAATGACCAAAGGTCTTGTTATTTTTTTCGAAAATACACACCCACACACACACACACACACACACACACACAAAGTGTCCACACACACTGGATGCTTCTTGGTATTGTCATTTTGCAGTTCGGGCAAAAACTGAACATCACACTATAACTGCTGTTAGTAATTTCTTGTGAGATTGTAATGTCACTTAAAATTCTCACACAAATTGTTACTTATAAAATTACATGGGAAGAGCTAATGCACTAAACTTAACCTGGTCATATAAAACTAGAGGCTAATCTGGGAATTATCTACAATGACAATGAAAATTCTCAAAGATCGTTCTTTCAAAAAAAGGAGTCACAGAACACATGTATTCAAAGTTATGTATCATGTCAAAAACATCTTTACAACATTGCTCATTTATATTTATTTGTTATAAGTGGTCACAGAAAATAAAGAGGGTTTGAACTAGGAGACTTCAGATCTCTCCATTAGATCTGGTAGCAGGTGGAAGATTAGAGTCAACTTTTGCCCCTTTCAGTGATTATAACACGCAGTTAAATTTTAATTAGGCAGAGCATTTTCAGTACTTGTCAGTACATTATAACTGAACTTAGTGTATATAGGATGGGGATTATAGAACTATGAAGCCTGTCTAGACAGGACGACTCATGACGAAATATAACTGCACCTGCTCACGAGTGATAGGTTTCTAGAAGTAAAAATTATTCTTAATCTGACAACTATGGAAATAGACTTGAATGATTTCCATTGATTTATTTTGTACAGATGGGATACAGTGGAGGGATTAGGTAATGGAGAACTGCAGTCAAGAGAAGAGGTGTATGAAGCACAAAAAGGTAGTGTATTCTGCAAAACATGTATATACAGACTTATTTAAGACAGTCAGTTTTAATGAAAGTGCTTTGACCTATCTAACAATTGTGAATACATCAACCAATATAACATTCATATAAACATACAAATACGTGAAATTGTTAAAGCTTAAAGTGCGTGTGTGCAATCAGGTGCAATATTAATAAAGTGCAATAAAACATCAAAGTGTCCTGTGCTGTAATATAAAAGACAAAAAGTCCAAAAACTGTGATTCACCAAATTCTTGGTTCAGTAAAGTGTCCAGTGCAAACAAAATCAATTCATCTGAAAGTATAAAATAAAGTGTCCCATGCATAAACAACTGAACCAAGTATAGTGCATATTATTTCTTGCAGTATGTAAGCAGCTTTATTAGGCTGCAATTTAGGAGGGAGAGCTGAGACTGGTTTTATTGTGAAATAAAAATTAGAGTGTATTCCTTCGCAGACAATAGCCAGAAATATTGTACATGAAAGCATCTTTATTAGGCCAGAATTTAAGAGGGAGAGAAGAGGTAGATTTCATTAAGGAGCATAAATTAGAGTGTATTATTTCATAGACAATAGCCAGAAATATTGTACAGTCTATGCACAGTATGTACACATTTTTTTAAGCCACTAGAGAAAGAGATTTTTAATAAATAAAAATTAGAATGTATTATTTCTAAGACAATACTTTGAATAATTATACAGTTGATGCACATTATGTAAATAGCTTTATTAGGCCACAGTGTATGATGAGGCAGAGATGAGGCAGAGACACATTTTATTAAAAAAACAAAATCAGACTGTATTGTTTACTTACACTACAAACAAATACTGAACAGCTTTATCAAGGTGCAGTTTAAGAGCAGAGAAGCAAGGCAGGTTTAATTAAGACACACAGTCAATGCACTTTTGCCAGGAAAGGTCTTCCAGTAATACAAAAAGAGCACCATGGCACGCGAATGTGCGCATGCGCAGGGTGCTGAGAAGACAAACAGATGCGCGGGCGCCTGGACAGAGGCGAGTGCGCGCCTGTCACTTATGCTGGCGCCAAGCGGGCTATTTAAACTGGCTGCTGCAGATACCTAGTTGCTGTATGGTCTTTTCCCCTGCTTGTGTTAATGACTTCTGTGATTGTTCCCTGTTGCCGAATCCAGCCTGTTCCTGACTACTGATTGATTGCCTCCTGCCCTGACCCCTGGCCTGTCTTGGATTATTCTTCTGCCTGCTCCTGATTGACTGATCTCCTACTGCTGAACCTGGCCGGTGACCTGATACTCTCCTGCCAGCTGTTTATGCCTGATCTGTCTCGTCCAATACTGAACCGGCTTGTCTGACTCTGCAACTTTCTACATGGTGCACCCACATCCATCCATCCTGCACAGATCCCTCTGTACCCTGCTCTGGTCTGCTACACATCAGTTCAACAGCTCTCATCGGACGGATCCCAGGCCCTCTGACCCCACCGAGCTTCTGAGACTGCTGTTCCACTCTCAACGGTCCCCAAGCCGGGGTTGTACGAGAGGTCTGCCTCTTCACGTCAGGCTCATGACAGTACCATACAGCCATGTCTGAGCCTGCAAGAGGACCCTTTCCATTGGATGAGATATGTCATCACCTGGCAGCACTCACCCAGGCCGTTAAGAGTTTGCAGGATGGGTATACACACTTGGAGGAACGTATACAAACCTTAGCTACACCTGCTTCTGTACCAACGGATCCTGCTACTTCAGCCATGGTCAGAGATGCCACAGAATCCCGTGCCAATACAATTGTCATGATGCCCCCACCTGAACCCCACGTACCTACTCCTGAGCGGTTTAATGGAGACTAGAGTAAATTTAGAGCATTTCGAAACGCATGTCAACTGTACTTTGAGTTACAGCCAAGAACTTTCTCCACAGAGACTGTTAAGGTGGGGTTCATCATCTCCCTGCTTCAAGGCGAACCACAGGGTTGGGCCCATCGCCTACTTGAAAATCACCATCCACACCTAAACACCATGACAACGCTCTTCAATGCAATGGCCCAACTGTATGACGATCCGCAGCGGACCATCACCACTGAAGTGGCATTACATGCACTCCAACAAGGTTGCCGAGCAGCGGAAGATTACGTCACTGACTTTAGACGTTGGAGTGGGGATACAAACTGGTACGATGCAGCCCTACGTCACCAGTTCCGCCTGGGTTTGGCCAAACCCCTCAAGGACGAGCTAGCTCGGGTTGGCATCCCTGATTCTTTGGAGGATTTGATTGCACTAGCCATCCAGATTGATCGTCGTCTGCGTGAACACAGGTTAGAAAGGTCTAACCAACCACCTAGGCCTACATGGATGCTACCTAAATTCCCAGTCCAGCCTAATCCTCCTGCTAGAACTCTGGATTCTGAAGCTACAGACATAGCAGAACCCATGCAACTTGGGCTAATATGCCCCTCACTTACTCCAGATGAATGCCAACGACGCCGAGTCAATAATCTCTGTCTCTACTGTGGAGAGTCTGGTCATTATGTGCGTTCCTGTCCAGCTAAGCTGCGTAAGTGCATCTCTGTCTCTTCTGCTGTTCCTCCATCATATTCTACCAGCTCAACTCACCTGGCTGTATCCATTTCCTTCCAGCTTCCCGGAAGAACCGTGTTGGTAACCGCGATTATTGACTCTGGGGCCTGCAGCTGCTTTATTGATCTAAACTTCGCAGCCCAGCATCATATCCCATTACAGCTAAAAGAACAGGGATTGAACATATTCCTGGCTGACGGGTCTCGTATTAAATCCGGACTGGTAGACAAAGAGACCCCGCCAATCTGGACTACTATAGACAACCATCATCAAGAATTCTTACGATTGGACGCAATCGCCTCTCCTCTATTTCCTTTTATTTTGGGCCTACCATGGCTACAGGTGCATGACCCACAAATCAACTGGAAGTCTGGGTCAATCCAGTTTCCCTCTTCTTACTGCCAAAGACATTGTTTATCCACGATGTCCTCAACCACGCCTACCTTACTATGCATGGACTCAGATACTGAACTCTCTCAAATCATTCCTCCAGTCTACCATGGCTACCTGGACGTTTTTAGTAAACGAGGAGCAGATACTCTTCCCCCTCATCGATCCTATGATGGTCCGATCGATTTACTCCCAGGGTCTGAAATTTTCTTCGTGCGTATCTTTCCTCTATCCGAACGGGAACTGGGAGTTCTGAGGGAATATATTGATGAAAACCTTCAAAAAGGATTTATTCGTCCCTCCACATCACCAGCAGGAGCCGGAATATTTTTTGTGGAAAAGAAGGACAAATCCTTGCAGCCCTGTGTGGACTACCGCGAATTAAATAAAATTACAGTAAAAAACCGCTATCTCCTTCCCCTGGTTCCTGAACTTTTCCAGAAACTCAAGACTGCTACTATTTTTACCAAGTTGGACTTGAGAGGGGCATATAACTTGGTTCGCATCCGGGAAGGGGACGAATGGAAAACGGCTTTCCGCACCCATTTTGGTCATTTTGAATATCTGGTCATGCCGTTTGGATTGTGTAACGCACCCGCCACCTTTCAACACTATCAATGATGTTTTTAGAGACTACCTGAATATTTTTGTTGTAATATACCTGGATGACATCCTAATCTTCTCCATATCTCTGGAAGTGCACCGGGAACATTTTAGAAATGTCCTGGGATGACTTCGCCAGCACAGGCTATACGCTAAAGCAGTGAAATGTAATTTTGAGCAGCAGAGCATTCCATTCCTCGGTCTGATCATCCCTACAGCAGGGATCAAAATGGATCCCCAAAAGATTACAGCAATCTTGGAATGGCCGGTACCCTCAGACAAAAAGGGAATCCAGCGATTAATTGGCTTTGCTAACTTTTATTAGAAGTTCATCAAGAATTTTTCAAGCCTAGTATCAACCATTACTCAACTCACCAAGTTAGGGGTTCACTTCCACTGGACACCTGAGGTGCAGGCTGCTTTTGAGACTCTGTAGGGATTATTTACGTCAGCCCCTATTTTAAGCCATCCGGATTCCTTACTGCCATACATCCTGGAAGTAGATGCGTCTGAAAACGCAGTAGGGGCAGTTCTCTCACAAAGAAAAGGCCTTAAGGAACTGATGCATCCGGTGGCCTTCTTCTCTCGGAAACTCTCTCCAGCTGAAAGAAACTATGATGTAGGGGACCGGGAAATTTTGGCAATAAAGGTAGCTCTGGAGGAATGGAGCTATTTGCTAGAAGGGGCTACGCATCCAATTCTAATTTCCACAGATCACAAAAATCTGGAATACTTAAGGACTGCTAAACGTCTCAAACCACGCCAGGCCAGATGGGCACTGTTCTTTTCCAGGTTTGTCTTTCACATCACCTACAGGCCAGGATCCAAAAACACCAAACCTGATGCGCTCTCACGCATGTTCAAGGATCCAAAAGATACTCCAAAGCCAGATATCATTCTACCAGCAGGAAATTTCTTGTTACTTCAGATGAAACGTTTATCCCAATTACAGCAGGCGTCAGCAGGAGCATCCAGTCCACCTGGAATCACAGTACAGAGCAAGAAGGGGCTTCTATGGAAAGGGGAACAAATTTTGGTACCCGAGGAAACACGAACTCTTGTCCTGGATTACTGCCATGGTCACCCATTAGCAGGTCACTTTGGGGTTTCCAAAACGCTGGAACTGGCTCAACGCACGTTCTGGTGGCCAGATATGGCTAAGGAATGTAAGTCATATGTAAGCACTTGCACCATCTGTAATCGGAACAAGACCACTCGAAATAAAGCCTGGGGATTGCCTAAACCACTGCCGGTACCTGACAGGCCATGGAAGATGATAGCAATGGACTTCATAGTGGAACTTCCGCCTTCCCAAGGTTACACCGCTATCTTTGTGGTAGTGGACCGCTTATCAAAAATGGCCCATTTTTTGCCACTAAGGAGTACACCTTCTGCTTCTGAGACTGCTCAGGTCCTCATTAAAGAAATTGTTAGACTCCATGGGATTCCAATGAACATAGTCTCTGACCGGGGGGTACAATTTACGTCAAGATTTTGGAGGGCACTATGCGAAACCCTGGAAATTGAGCTGTCCTTTTCCTCCGCTTACCACCCACAGACAAATGGACAAACCGAGCGGACCAACCAGACTCTAGAGCAGTATATCCGGAGTTACACGTCCTTTGTCCAAGATGACTGGGTATCAGTCTTGCCTCTGGCAGAGTTTGCATACAATAATGCTAGCCATTCTGCCACCAAACAGTCACCATTTTTCGCTAACTATGGGTTCCTCCCTACCTTTTTACCTGACCTGGTGCCAGAAAGTTCTGTTCCTGCTGCCCAAGATACATTGAATTTCTTTGTCACTAACAATAAATTGTTACAGGAGACAGTCACAAAAGCCCAGGAGGACAACAAGAGGGTCTTCGACAGAAGGAGAAGGGGAGAATTGATTCTGCATCCAGAAGATCAGGTCTGGCTGGCTACAACCAATCTTAAGATGGCATGCCCTTCGAGGAAGTTGGCACCAAAGTTTGTGGGACCATTTCCGGTAAGACGCAAGATCAATAATGTTTCTTATGAGTTAACACTTCCGGAATCCCTTAGAGTGCACCCAGTCTTCCATGTGTCACTATTGAAGCCTGCAGTACCAGATCCTTTTCCTAATCAAAGGTCAAGGCCCCCTGAACCTATAAATATTGACGGGGAAGAGGAATTTGAGGTTGAGGCTGTTGTGGACTGTAGGAAAAGGAGGGATCAGACACAGTACCTTATTAAGTGGAAGGGTTATGGTCCAGAGGAAAACTCATGGGAGCCGGCACAGAATGTACATGCAAGAGAACTAATTAAGGAATTCTTTCTTAGTCACCCACAAAAGTGGAGCCAATTTAGCATCCGGAGGCTGCCCATGGGGGTGGGCAATGTCAGGAAAGGTCTTCCAGTAATACAAGAAGAGCACCGCGGTGCACGAATGTGGGAATGCGCAGGGTGCTCAGAAGACGAACAGATGTGCGGGCGCCTGGACAGAGGCACGCGGCTGCGCTCGTGCCATACACATGCGCACTCGCACACACGAGTGCGCGCCTGTCACTTATGCTGGCGCCAAGCGGGCTATTTAAATTGGCTGCTATGGATACCTAGTTGCTGTATGGTATTTTCCCCTGCTTGTGTTCCTGACTTCTGTGATTGTTCCCTGTTGCCGAATCCAGCCTGTTCCTGACTACTGATTGATTGCCTCCTGCCCTGACCCCTGGCCTGTCTTGGATTATTCTTCTGCCTGCTCCTGATTGACTGATCTCCTGCTGCTGAACCTGGCCGGTGACCCGACTACTCTCCTGCCTGCTGATTATGCCTGATCTGTCTCGTCCAATACCGAACCGGCATGTCTGACTCTGCAACTTTCTACACGGTGCACCCGCATCCATCCATCCTGCATGGATCCCTCTGCACCCTGCTCTGGTCTGCTACACATCAGTTCAACAGCTCTCATCGGACGGATCCCAGGCCCTCTTACCCCACCGAGCTCCTGCGACTGCTGTTCCACTCTCAGCGGTCCCCAAGCCGGGGTTGTACGAGAGGTCTGCCTCTTCACGTCAGGCTCACTACCCAAGTACGTGACAACTTTATAAACCCTTATATAACCTTTAACTAGTTATATAACTAGTATAGAACTTTTTTCGGATTCGTTGCAATTCTTTTATATGACCATTCACAAATGCAGTTACATCCGAATCTCCGAAAACGAAATTTTCATCCAGAAAACAAATCAAAACAAAAGAAATCGCATATGTCTACCAGAAATTACCACAAGGCAAAGGCAAGACAAAATTAATAAAATACCTTTATTAGAATGATTGTATCTATATAACCTAACCTAAAAGTTACAACTGTTAAAAATTGTTTAAAAGTAATGTTCACCACATTTCCTGAAAAGAACTAACGTTAAGTTGTATGCACCCTATAACAATAAGTGACGAATATCTTCTATGTAACTGAGGATCTAAGAGAAGTGCATCAAATTTAGATTATGTTTATCAAAGCAATTAATACAGAAGGATTATCAACCAATATGATTCCATATAAATGTGGCCATGCATTAGTTTCTTCCAAGTTGAGTACAATAGCAGGACTTCTATTGACAGGAGATAAATGAAAATGAATCCAACAAGAGCAATGGAGCACAGCAATCTGTTTAGGTATGCGATAAAAAGAGCAAAGCTGAGAAAGAATATAAAGACCCTATTTAAATTGACTTGTTTTTTCCAATAATTAGTCTCATATCATTTTTCTGTTAGAGAACCAAACTCACAGGTTAACAACCAACTCTACCAAAGTTGCTATAAATTGCACTGTAAGTTTGCCATTATGCTGTTCCTGTTGCCAGATTTTATATTGCAACCACCTTTACTTCAGGAACAAAAACATTATTTAAAACAGTAAGACCTGTATCATAAGTATCATCTGATGCTGGTAGAGAATCAAAACTATCCTGTCCTTCTGCTTTCAGATAGTGAATAGGTAAAGCATACTTTCTAGAAGTAGACAGGTCCTGCTGATTAGAAGCAACTATGCAATTATTAAACATATAAATCCAAGGTGTGGGAGAAATGATGCAGGCTACTGTAGAGATAGAAGAGCCCATCTTGTTGTATCTTGTAATTTTTACAAGTTTAGGCATCCATAATACACATGCAGGCTATTGAGTAAAGCAGTACAGGAACTAGAACTAACTTTTCAGAGAATAGAAAGTATTCTACATGTAACAATTGTAAATTGGTGACATCTACAGGCCAGAGGTATGGACACGAAAATACACTTCATTGTAAGTGTACATTCTTTGCTAGTACAAATATGTTGATGTAAATAAAAGGTCATCTCCTAGATATATTGAAATAAGGCCAATTCTATATTGGAGGGACATGAGTGTCAGAAACAACTAGCACCTTGCATGTAGGTAGCATTTCTGCTAAGCTCCATCATCACCTAATGATCCATATAGTTACCCTACTGTCCTGCTTCACCATTTCTGACTCCATAAGGTACTCTACCCTCTATGGAGCCTCTTGTCTTGCCTATAGTGGTCAAAATTAGCCAGAACACCACTCAAAACCCCACGTGAACAATTTGCTAAGTATGCTCAGAAAAAGAGCCCAGATGGCAGCAGGACCACACAGCACCATAGCTGGCAATGAACAGCAGTGACACTTGCAAACAGTAATGGTAAATTACTGAGATAGCATGAAAAAGACAAACTACTCAGAGCCTCATTACATATAAATCCAGATGACTCCCCTGAATTTAAACATTATTCGAACAAGCTGATAATGATGAACAGACATTTAAATACAAGAGTGTCAGACCTCTTTAACAACACAAATTGAAACTGTGAAAGTGGGTCTGTTCTAATTAAAATATAATATGCATAAAATAAGGCACAAATTTACTAATGAAGAACAGAGCATCACCAATATTGAAGACACAATTAATCCTGCTCCTGCAGACCTTGAAAGCATACAAAATATACAGACATACCATACAGCAAAATTTGGGAGATTTGGACGATCATCTTCATAGAAATTGTTTTCGCCTCCTGGGTTTTTCAGAGGGTTCGAAAGGCAATCACTGGAGACTTTTCAGAAAAACTCACTGCAGAACTAATGCACAATCGGGTACTTTCTAAATTGTTTGCAATCAAAGGGGCACATTATATCACCATGTGACCCCCATCCCCTGGTCCTCCTCCAAGACAACTAATGGCCCGAATTCTCTATCTTTAAGACAAAGAAACCAGTCATGTGAAAGCAGAAATAGCAAATGTAACGTAACACTTAGTTGGATTATATAACATCTTATTAGTGTTACTATATTGTAGTTTAAAAAAAAAGATCAATACAGAAACAAATGTGTCTTCTCTATTTGTACGAACATTGAATTGTTCTCTGCTAACTCTTCACTCAGTTAATGACGGTTTCCTCTTTATTGTTACATAACAGTGTCCAAGATTCATCTCCTAACATTGCCATTTTCATTTTGAGTGTTCTGAATACTAGACGTATAACATTTACTATATTGTACTTCCTATTGCATGTCTCATTATACAACTGCATGATCTCTGTTGTCACACTTCAATATCAGGGTATGTTTTGAACCAGGATTGGTGGACAGGGCCTTTCTCTCTACTTTAAAAGACCAAAAGTTCAGGACTTCTGGATTGATGGCCACTGGCAGTCCTTTTTTGGCATTCAAAACATGGTTGACCCCATTCCCCACTTCCCTTCTGGAAAACCATGAAGCTGAGACACTTTTGTTCCCATAACTGGGGAAAAGTCGTGACTCTCACTCCATTTGAGCAGCTTTGCCTCTTGGAGGACTCAGTGACATATGCCTTATCTCAGTCCTACCGCATGTTGACACATCCTGCTAACTTTCCACCTCCAAAGCACTTGATGAAATGGGAGCAGAACTTATAATTCACTTTCACAGAGAAGCAGCAGGAAAGAATCAATTAAATGTCACACAAGGCCTTGATATCTTGTAAAATGCAGGAGACACAATATACATTCTTGACCAGATGGTATAGATTCCCTGCAACCCTTCATAAACTTTTTCCACAGAGCTATCAGCTCTCTGGAGGAGGACACCATGCTTCAGGTCTTCTGGTCTTGCCCTGGGCTTGTGGCCTTCTGGACCCAGGTTCACCATTGGTTCTTTAAAGCGACAGATATACAGATGCCTATGAAGTTGGTGGCTTTCATCCTCCATTTAACACCATCGCTGAAATGCTACAAGCGCTCGCTTTTGCTGAATTTATTAAGCCCAGCTAAGATCTGCATACCACTGTGCTGGAAACAAACGACTTCGCCTTCAGTTCAGTTGTGGTTCACTGTGGTTTGAATAGCGAGATTCTACAGATTGAGACTTTGCTGGCCTCTGCCAACCATTGGGAGGAACAATGTAATAAAACTTGGTTTTACTGGATGGACTTCACATGCTCCCCTGAATATAGAGAAATTCATGGACGTTCAAGCTTAGGACCTGTTATAGGATATGTACAGCCCCTTTGGAATGTCTGAGCTGATATTCTATCTTTGTGGCCACTGGGATTACGTACAGTTTGTTTGGGGTTTTTCCCTGTTTCCCCCCCCCCCCTTTCCCATGCCCTTCAAGGTTCTTTTGCCTTCTTAAGTTCCCTGCCTTTATGCGCAAGGGTGGTCTCAGTTAGGTTTGGAGGCCTTATCATTGAACAATTCACCTTATAATTGACATGCTCTGTATAGCCTATAGTTAATGATGGTGTATACTTGTTCCCATATATGGTTTTTCAAGGGCTCAGAAGTAATTGTCATGCCAGGAGCATTCTTTGCTGATATATAAGTTGGAGTTTACTGTGTAGCTTGGTTTGCATTTGCCTATTGAGATGATACCTTCTGCATGTACTGTTGAAAAGTTAAATTAAAGAATTAAAAAATAAACAAACAAAAAGCAAACAAATGGTATAATTATATTTAATACGTTTACTGATGACATTTTCTAACCTTTGTGAAATATTCCTTATGTATTACTATATCTGCAGTTCACTGTTTCAAAAATGTGTAAGTTATTACTGATTTGACATTACTACCTTTATGGATTGCCTAATACAGTATTTGTTGCATTTCAGGGTTGCTTACTTTTGACAAACTTGTGCAGTCTTCAGGTTGACTACATCAGACCTCTGTACACAAGGGAAAGTAAAGGTTATCATGCTATTTCATATGTGATACCTAGTGATTCAGAGGCATTGCCATACAATTTTGAAGGTCTGCATTAAGATGACTTGGGAGACGGGACCGTTAACACATCACTATGGTGGGAACAAGCCCCACAGAAGTAAATAGATTTTTGAAAATTTGCCTTAAAAAATGCACGAAGCTGAATGGAATGGCAACAGGTATAAAAGAACTAGACAGAATATCCCAAGACTGGTTATCTTTCCATTTCCTATTGTATTATCTGAAATTATCCAACTAATATGGCCTGTAACCTGCTCAAGATGCTCCACTATAAGGTTGTATATTGCTACTTACAATAAATGCTTTGTGGCCCCTGCTCAGGCTAACAAGGTCTGATCAATTGGATGCCAGTGACTAGTGAGACTAGTGAGAGTGCAGGCTGGAGAAAGGTTCATACAGACCCAAAGAAAGCTGTAGAAATAGGAAGAGACACCCCGACCAGAGGCAAGCGAAACATGTTGGGTCATGGCTTGAATGAATTGAGCTGAGGCTGCTTTTATTTGCTAATAACCACTCAGGCCGGACGAGGTGTGCGGCTGTCGGGGTGTCTATTCCTATTTGTATTTTAATTGTTATTTAATATATTACCTTCCAGAACTGCCAGGGACAGGGTGGTGATGTGAACCTGTGAAAGAATCTCCAAATTCATGGGGGTCTATGGAACAATTTTTTGTATACAACTGCAATATGGATTTTAGCCATAGCCAATCTATTAGGTGGAAACCTATGGAATTTAAACCCCATTGTGTGCTTGGCAAGTGTGTTATGAGAAAATGCAGCATTCTGTATTTTAAAAGCTTTTTGAGCCTCCATAAGAATGAATCATATAAAAAAAGCAATTTACATCTGTTTTACCCTAAATGCAATATTTTTTAAATATCATCCTCACAAACTGAAGTAGGTTTTTTTGTTTTAATCTTCCTGACAGTTACCTAATTTAAACTTAGGATCTCCAGCTACTTCTTGTATATCACTCCACCAGTTATCAGATTGCCAGTCATCAAGGGGGTTTTTCTGACATAAGAAAGCAAAGCCCTGCTCCTCTACCAAAATAACCTCCTCCACAAAGAGACACAGTGTAGAATTAAGCATGGTAAGTCAGTCATGGTTACAAGATCAGCTGCATGGAGACCACAGGCAATACATATGAGTTCTGTGTCCTCTGCTTGCCTTTTTTTTCTGAGAACAGCTTCCACAGTGCAAAATTATATCCAAATGGTTGCCATTGAGTAAGTATGGTACTTTGCACAACCTCATTGCTCCTTTGCGCTAACATATTATTTTTACTTATGTAGTAGAGATATAAAGACCTCAGCATACAGAGACTGCATGTCCATTGCGGTAAAGCTGTGATGTAAAACACAAGAGGTTAATGTGCTTTCAGCTCCTAGTCAATTGGATAAGTAATATATACATACGATTTCTTCTCCTTTTCCTAAAACCACATATGAAAAACGAGTTTGTGGGATTCGTGGTTAGGGTCCACTTGTTCCCGCAGTGCTAAAGGATCATATTAACTGACCACTGTGCCGTTTATTATTCCCCTTACCATGTAATTTAGCATTATACTGGGCTTATTTTCCTGGAGATTTGTATTTTGTTTCGCTTTTACCTTTCTAGTTTCCACTGCTCAATCAGCACCACAACATTCTTCACTAGAGGAGGAATGATTTAATGCCCATGCTGCTGACATCTCCTAATGGTATGGTGAAAAAGACAAATACAACTTAGAGCGTTAGATTCCCAGGTTCAACAGCTCACTTATTCTGTGGTTAGGATAATAAAACCCAAACCTATGTTTTTCTTTCTCCTGCTTTTTTTATACAGAGTTCAAGCCATCTCTGTTTCGCTTTTTACACTTTTGTTTTGCCCTCTAAAATTACATTTTTTCCATTTAACAGCTTCATAATCAGATGTTTGGGATTACTGGCCTAATGCTTGGCTTTGGGTTATGTATTTGAGAATGTGTTCTATGTTTTAGAGATCATTTTGGTGATGTTTTCAGTTTATAAAAGTTTACTTCTTTCCTGATGTTTTTTTTTTTTGCATGGAAGTTATAAAAACTATTTTTTTTAGTGTGTTTTTAATGCTGTGTGCTAATTGTATGTTTGGCAGACACATGAAGTAAGAAGGTGAATACTTTGCTAGGGCTACATTTATTAAACTAGCATGATGCCTAATGGGAACCTATGGTGTATTTTCAGTAGGTACAGTAGGCTAAATGATAACACAGTCATGTAAATCTTGGTGATGTGAAAAGGAAACAGAGAAAATGCCCCTTAATTGTTCTAAGCCTGTGCTACAGAAATATAAAGCCAGGTACAGCCAAGCACTAGTATTTTCAGAAGGAGGTCAACAAGAGAGTATGCCCAAAAAAAGACTATCTAGAATTTCAGGAAATTTGGTCATCACCGTCCTGCTCAACAAAATCAATTATTTAACTAACTTTTGTGAGCTGGGTGGAAAATTTTCAGACCAATAGTTACTGCATACAACCAGAAGCATTCACTGTCCAGGTATTCTGAAAGCCAAAGGTTCAACAGGTGCCTGACTGCAATAACTGTTTAGATATACTGTATCTGTTATAATATCTTTAATAATATCCACTAGATTTCTTTCATTCAGCCCCCACACACCATAATAATATAAATAATGTCCCAAGATGTAAATCCAGCATCGTTCACATTGTCCAGCACAATAGACCTATCGTCAACCATAGTGGCTCAACGTGCGACAATATGGCTCTAAAGCCACAGCAACCCACTGCCTAATGATACAGCCTCCAAACAACAACAACCCGCTGCTCATAAATATTGCGACACCACACTTCCAATGCACAATGACAGATCCCCAGCTGACTGTAAACAAACCAGCCAAGAATCCTGGGTAACCATATTGGTCAACAATATTCCCAGGATCCCCAGCTGATATTTTTAAGCTGGACAGTGATCAGTCATTTTGCTGCTGCAGTGTGGTGGGGCAACATTTTTAGGCAACGGGTTGTTTTTGTTGGGAGGCAACATCGTCAGGCAGTGGGTCATCTTGGCAGCTGGATTGGGGCTGGATCTACATCACTGAAAAAGATGGATTTACATTGTGAGACATTGTTTACTTTTTGTATTTGCAATAAAGAACTTTATCACAGTGTGGGTGTCTATTTGGCTTTATATATTTTGGGGACTAAGTAATAAAGGGTACTAAGGAACCCTGTGTTCATCCCTGCATGAGAAGGGGCAGATATCCTTGGGTTTCCAGATAAGTCCTCTCACAAACCCCCATATTCTCTTGGGGACTGGATGTGGGGATAAGGCCCTTGTCCCCTCAACATAAGGACCGGGTGCCTTGAAAGGGGGTGAAGCTTCGAGATGCCCCTACCTCCCCTTACAAGGTACCTGCAAATGTTGAAATGCATGTGGCCTGGTATAGTCAAGAAGACATGACTGCACACTTGCTACCCTGGCCTGGCCACCAAGGCTGCATGCCTGGATAAGGGCCTGGCAAAAATTTTAAGAAGGACCCCATGCTGTTTTTTTCTGTACTTTTCCTTAAAAAAAAGCACACAAGTTGACAGTACATTATGAAAACAAATTTAAATAATGTCCTACAATGTAAATTCAGTGTCATTCAAGTCATCCAAACATGATGACTTGCTGGCACGATGGGCTGCTGCGAAATTATATTGCCCTATCCCCATGATGACCCATCATCCAATGATGTTGCTGTTTGCAAACAAAACAGCTGGGGATCCTGAATGACATCATTGACCAAATATGGTCATGACCATATTTGGTCAATGATGTTGCCTGGGATTCCTGGTCAGTTTATTTACAAACAGCAGCTGGGACTATGTTCAGTTTATTCGGTGATTCAATGAACTGAGAACAGGTTTACCCTACCCCAGACCTAAAATTTATCCCAAACTTTCACATGACCCTAACAACTAACAATATAATGCCCTTCACCCTAACATTTAATGTAACCATCACCTAGACTTATTCTCCTACAACACTTAGGGGTCTATGTATAAAAAAAACCCTTAAGAGCAGTCGACCGGTAGACATAAAGAACATTCAACTAATAGAAAAAATAGCCTAACACTACAGGCTAGAAACGGTCAACTAAAAATAGAAATAATATGAGGAACAACTGTGCATTGTATACAAACTGTATGGTGATGTTACAGCAGAGAGGAAGTTGGTATACAGAACTGATACAATGTTGCAACGTTGGAACAGGTTTACGCTCGGTTCACACGGCTGCGACGGCCAAGTTGTACGACTTTCCCTGAGACTTTGCCTTGCAACCTCCTTCCGACTTTGATCCAACTTTGTTGCGACTTTAGACATTAGAGTCTAGTGGCTGAAATTGTACCCAAGTCAGACCAAAGTAGTGCATGAACCTTTTCTAAAGTCAGAGCGATTTATACGGTATTAGTGGTCAGAATACTATCCTTACAGACTGCTTAAAAGATCTCTGATGTCAGTTAGCTACAGCTCAAGGAACCCCTAGCAACCTCTACAGGAACCTTAAGGTTCCATGGAACCTTGGTTGAGAATTGCTGCTATAGCGTTTGGCTATGTTCTCTGTTGTTTGAATGTTTTTTAACTCTTCTATTTATTCTTTAAGAGCAACTACTGGCAACATACATGCCTTAGTTCCAACAGTCTGACACCTACAAGGTGCCCTGCTGGCACCTGCATCTTCGCCCTGGCTTCTTTTGGGTGCCAGTCTTCAGCCATCTTGATTGGTTGGTGTGGGTGATTTCACTACCACGCATGCACAGAAGTGTAATCATCCTGGCACACAAGCAGTAAGCAAAAGGTAGGAAAAGATAAGTCGTTTGTTAGCGATCCTGTCACTGGCCAGTTGTCATCAGCGCTAGGATCCAAGTAACATGGACCTTGCAACCATGTCCTACAACCAATTTTGTAGCAGAGATTTATTTCAGCTACCAAAAACGCAGCCTATATTCTCTGGCAATTTATAGATAGGTATATAATTTCTGCTGTAGTTGATTGCTACTGTTTTTTGCACTCTGATGAGCTGTGGGCCAGGTTATTCCCCACTGCTTTTTTTTGAGGTGAGTGACTTACCAAGTGATGAGAGAATGTTAACCTCTTGATGACACCTTCTGCTGGCCCTGTATAGGGTTCTGAACAACAGCAGGCAGAGTTCATGAATATGTGCCTATTGCACTTGGCTGTAACAGGGATTACATGATCAGAAGCCCTTTCCATCGACTTACAATCATTAATGGTGATCTTGGGCTGTAGGTGACAGTTCAGTCAAAGTCCTTGGAGCACACAATAGCAGAGCACCATGGACGCATATGTGTGGCACACAGGAGTTTAGCCCCACCTGCTCTGTTGCTGCACATATGCATTAGGCAGTCAGCAAATGGGTAATAACTGCCCTGGAACATGCACCTTGAAAAACAACAATGTTAGCTCCCATATCCCTGTCACAAAAGGTTTCTTTTACCTCTTTACTCTGAAAATTAACCTTTTACTTTTTCCAGAACCTTCTCTCCTGCCAAACAATTTCATTTTTTTTAGTGGGTTCACCCTTTAGGTTGTAAGATTTATGAGAATTCATTTTATCTCCTATGTGTACAGAATTTTTGCTGCAAACTGGCTGTTTAGCCAAAGCATCGTTTAATATGCATTTGATCCAGCAAATGTAAATTAAGCATTTTTAATGTTTATTATAGCTATATAAACTAAAAGCTTTTCAGACTTGAGTCAAAAGCCAATTGTAAAGCACATGTTATTGAGAACATTATGGCAAAAATCCTACTTACTGCTGTTCATACTGCCAGCAATTTACTACTGCAAATCCAATCACACAACACTCCACAAAATGATGTGGGTTCTTAGCAAATTCTTTTACATTCATGCTATTTTAGCTAATAATGTAGTATGATGCTTGGAAAATAATATACAAGAGGCTGTTTTCACTTGTATACTATTCATACATTTTCTGTATGTTTGTGTGAAAAAACAGAACATATGTATACTGTATATGTACCAGTCACTTACAGTATATTAGTGGAGTAGCTGTCCTAATGTTGGTTTATAGTAATGAAAAATGGAAATGGAAATGAAAAATATAATAAAATCAAGTTAATGTAATTTTTCACTCCCATTTAAATTTCTCATTAACTACAAACCAACAGAGACATATAACATGTCTCAAATGATTGTGCTCCTACCCAATACCCAGGACAGGAATGGAAATCGAATAATGCGGCTAATTCTAATTACTAAATCTAATTGTACACTTGAGGAACTGTTAAGGCCCTATTTACCCAACAGGAGTTCCCAGCAAAAAGCTATGGGTGGAAGCCCCATTGAGAGCAATGACAGACTGAAAGCTCCCGTAGCTATTTGCAGCCACTGACAAATAATCACTCAAACAGTAACTACCTGCCAAAGATTGGCTCTGGACACAGACAAATGTGTTGGTAGAATTCTATCACAAATTAGTACTATCACAATAATATATAACAAATTTCAAGATTTCTTTACAAAATGGAATATTATAGGTCTTTGGTATGTAACATAATGAAAGGAAAAAATGATGGTAATGGTTAAAGGGTCAAACATAGAGATACATTCCAGTGTTCCATCTGATTGAAAAGGGCATTGTATCTGTCTTTGGTTTATTTGTTCTATATGTGTGTTCTATACTGAATGTATATTTTATAATTCTGTATGTGTATTTTATAAATCATCGTGTCTATTATTTTCATGTACTTCTTCCATCTGAAGTACCTGGTTGACCCTGCCAGTCACCTTTTCTTCCTTGTTCTAAACTGACCACACAAAGCACAGAAGGTGATTTGTGTTAGCTTGTGCAGTTTTCAGCCATTAGCTGGCCATTCAGATGCACAGGACACTGTACAGACACACAGCATACCTGAATTAGGTAGTTTGTTCAGCCACCTCACCCCATGAGGCAGCCTGCCTCTGGCACACACCCTCCTAATCACAGCCTGCCTCTGGCACATACCTCCTCCCAGTCATAACCTGCCTCTGGCATACACCCTCCTAATCACAGCCTGCCTCTAGCATACACACTCCCAATCACATCCTGCTTCTGGCATACACCCTCCCAATCACAGCGTGCCTCTGGCACACACTCTCCCAATCACACGCTGCCTCTGGCACACACCCTCCCAATCACAGCCTGCTTATGACACACACCTCCTCCCAATCACAGCCTGCCTCTGTCATGCACCCTCCCAATCACAGCCTGCCTCTGTCACACACTCTCCCAATCACATGCTGCCTCTGGCACACACCCTCCCAATCACAGCCTGCTTCTGATACACACCTCCTCCCAATCACAGCCTGCCTCTGTCATACACCCTCCCAATCACAGCCTGCTTCTGGCACACACCCTCCCAATCACAGTCTGCCTCTGGCACATACCTTTCCAATCACAGCCTGCCTCTGGCACACACCCTCCCAATCACAGCCTGCTTCTGGCACACACCCTTCCCAATCACAGCCTGCCTCTGGCACACACCCTCCCAATCACAGCCTGCCTCTGGAACACACTCTCCCAATCACAGCCTGCCTCTGGAACACACCTTCCCAATCACAGCCTACCTCTGGCACACACTCTCCAAATCACACGCTGCCTCTGGCACACACTCTCCCAATCACAGCCTGCTGATGACACACACCTCCTCCCAATCACAGCCTGCCTCTGACATGCACCTTCCCAATCACAGCCTGCCTCTGTCACACGCTCTCCCAATCACATGCTGCCTCTGGCACACACCCTCCCAATCACAGCCTGCTTCTGATACACACCTCCTCCCAATCACAGCCTGCCTCTGTCATACACCCTCCCAATCACAGCCTGCTTCTGGCACACACCCTGCCAATCACAGTCTGCCTCTGGCACACACCTTCCCAATCACAGCCTGCCTCTGGCACACACCCTCCCAATCACAGCCTGCCTCTGGAACACACTCTCCCAATCACAGCCTGCCTCTGGAACACACCTTCCCAATCACAGCCTACCTCTGGCACACACTCTCCAAATCACACGCTGCCTCTGGCACACACTCTCCCAATCACAGCCTGCTGATGACACACACCTCCTCCCAATCACAGCCTGCCTCTGACATGCACCTTCCCAATCACAGCCTGCCTCTGTCACACGCTCTCCCAATCACATGCTGCCTCTGGCACACACCCTCCCAATCACAGCCTGCTTCTGACACACACCTCCTCCCAATCACAGCCTGCCTCTGTCATACACCCTCCCAATCACAGCCTGCTTCTGGCACACACCCTCCCAATCACAGCCTGCCTCTGTCACACACTCTCCCAATCACATGCTGCCTCTGGCACACACCCTCCCAATCACAGCCTGCTTCTGACCCACACCTCCTCCCAATCACAGCCTGCCTCTGTCATACACCCTCCCAATCACAGCCTGCTTCTGGCACACACCCTCCCAATCACAGCCTGCCTCTGTCACACACTCTCCCAATCACATGCTGCCTCTGGCACACACCCTCCCAATCACAGCCTGCTTCTGACACACACCTCCTCCCAATCACAGCCTGCCTCTGTCATACACCCTCCCAATCACAGCCTGCTTCTGGCACACACCCTGCCAATCACAGTCTGCCTCTGGCACACACCTTCCCAATCACAGCCTGCCTCTGACACACACCCTCCCAATCACAGCCTGCCTCTGACACACACCCTCTTAATCACAGCCTGCCTCTGGCACACACCCTTCCAATCACAGCCTGCCTCTGGCACACACCTTCCCAATCACAGCCTGCCTCCAACACACACCACCTCCCAATCACAGCCTGCCTCTGGCACACACCCTCCCAATCACAGCCTGCCTCTGGCACACACCCTACCAATCACAGCCTGCCTCTGGCACACACCTTCCCAATCACAGCCTGCCTCCAACACACACCACCTCCCAATCACAGCCTGCCTCTGGCACACACCCTCCCAATCACAGCCTGCCTCTGGCACACACCCTACCAATCACAGCCTGCCTCTGGCACACACCTTCCCAATCACAGCCTGCCTCCAACACACACCACCTCCCAATCACAGCCTGCCTCTGGCACACACCCTCCCAATCACAGCCTGCCTCTGGCACACACCCTACCAATCACAGCCTGCCTCTGGCACACACCTTCCCAATCACAGCCTGCCTCCAACACACACCACCTCCCAATCACAGCCTGCCTCTGACACACGCCCTTCCAATCACAGCCTGTCTCTTGCCTTAGGCTGAACTGAATATGGAATAAAAAATACATGGTGTGTCTGTACATTGTCCTATAACCCTGCCCCCACTATCAAGAAGAAGAGATGCATGGTCATATGACAGAACTTTGTAACCTTGTAAAATAGGTAAGATCTTTTCTGTAATTAAATAAAACCAGCTATAGAACCTGCATAGTTATAGCTCGACTAGAAAGTGTCTTTAACATTATATGTTCACAAACACTTATTTATTGATTTATTAAATGTACTTACATAGCACCGTCAATTTACACAGCACTTTACATATATATTGTACATTCACATCAGTCCCTAACCCTCAAGGGGCGTACAATCTAAAGTCCCTAATTCACATTCATACATACACATACTAGGGACAATTTAGACAGGATCCAATTAACCTACCAGGATGTCTTTTGGAGTGTGGGAGTACACAGAGGAAACCCACGCAGGCACAGGGAGAACATGCAAACTCCAGGCAGGTGGTGCCATGGTTGGGATTCGAACCAATACCTTAAATGTTTAATGTAAAACTGTTGGTAGAAATAAAAAAACCTTATTAAAAAAATTAAGAAGTTAATGATTTTCCTAATTGGGTACACAACAATCATGCATGAGCAAACAAAATGCTCATGGAATTTTGTATGCTCTTGTGATGCATGCGGATGCGCATGCACAGGACATAGAATATATAAGCAGAATTTGCTAAAAAATGTGGTTTGCTTTGTAATGTGCACTCAGCATCCAAATATCTCAGCTAAGCTGTGACATGCCTAATATGGAAATGTGAGTAGGCATTTTTAAATGCACATTTCAAGTAGGGATAATCAATATCAAGTGTGCAGGGCTATCATTAAAGAAAATGGTAAAGAAACTTAATTTGTAATAAACCTCATTAATCCAAATGCAAACATGTATTGTACAGTGTGCTTAGCAAGCCAGTACCTTTTATTTTGTTTTGTTTTTTTTGTATTTAATGTTTAAGAAAACCTTCTAGGGACAAAAAGAGCATTAATTGAATGCTCAAGGAGGATGGGAAACAACAGTGTATGATCCAAATAACAAGATGAAGGTGTAGTGCTAAAGGATGAATAATGATAAAAGAATATCTTAAAACTCGTGTGCATATGATAAAATGAATGTCCACAAATGCAGTTCATATATAAAGAAATCCAATTCCAGGATAAAATCTGCAGCAGATTTGACTTGTGACTCCACCAATAGCTAAAGTGCGCACTCATTGGATGCGCATGCATAATGCGCATGTAATATAAACCCTCAAGGTAAACAGGATAATCAGGTGAACTTTTCCTCTATGGTGCAGTCATCAGGGCGTTAGAAGTAGTAAAAGATCTGCTGGATCCAGAGGTCCCCGTAAGGATTCGATTAGGTGCTCAGCCTGAGTACAGGGCTCCTTTTTCTCTGGTCAAACTTGTATCTCTGGGGTAACCTGTAGGCTTAATCTCTCCATATAGGAGCCACAAAACAGGTGCCCATAGTGTAGTAGACTCAGTGATTCCTCCTAGCTCCGGCGGCGGTGATGTCACGTGCTGTCTGGTTCCTCCTGAGGCTTTGGCAGTTTATTCCTGCTCTTGTTTATTTGTTTTAGAAAATCAGACCAAAAATGTTTCCATCAAGGGTGCAAATTCAAGAGTGATTGGTTGGATCCCATGTGGCTGAACTAGTAGAGGAGATAATAGTGGTAAACAGAATGCATGGTTCCAAGAAGTGGGAATAATAAATGCATGGTCTGATAGTGACAGGCTTATAGGGGATTCAATTATAGTAATATATTGGTATTGCTATCAATCCACAAGCAACAAACAGGCAGCCATTACAATATATAGGCAACAAATGGGAAATGTTTACAATATGCAGCCAATACCACAACATTACTGGAGCCAAGTAAAAAGTAGTCAACAGTACATATGCTTTGGCATTCCAATAACAAGTTGGCTCTTAGTCCTGTATTTATGTCTTAGTCCCTACCAGTCATACAGCCACCCACATTATGGAAAATTATCATTATTGGATTGTGAAAAGGGAACTGGCTTATCTTAGGGAAGTTCACACAAACTTGGTGAGAATATTTGAACTATGAGTATAGAATGCTTGGAAAGATATGGACCTAGGACTCCAGCAATGCTTCATGCTGACTGGTGCTATATTCAGAGTTACCACACTATTTATTATATAATCATCTTTCTTTGCTGAATTAGGTTGCATTTAATAGATGCAAAGCATAGATACTGTATATGAGTGTATGCCAGATTGGCTAGGACCTATGTCACATCAACCCTGCTCTCAGACCTCAGCCGCATGCCTGTGCCAACTCTTTTCAGTAGCTCTTCAATGTTAAGCTCCCACAGCTTTCTTTATAGACAGTTTATTGGTATTTTTCCAAACATCTTCCAGCTTCTGCTTGCTCCCTGTGTGTTGCGTGTTTCTCTTTGCTCTACTACAGAGACACAGCATTACTCTCTATGATATGAATAGCAACAATCAATCTCAAAAGCTACTTAAGTTTCTCTATTGCCTTTATTCAACACCTGTCAGCTGCAATCAGAGATGGTACTTTTTATGTAAATTGTCTAAGATGGATATAGCGGTGCATCCAAATGTTCAATGTCAGGCTGGATGGACAAGTGATGGATGGCTCATAAGAAATACCCAGCAGCGACCAGACACTTTTGGCCCATGAGTTCAATCTAAACGTTGGTTGCTGCATACCGATTGCCTGTTAAGTAATGCAGCAGTTTGTGACCTGCATTTGACAGTAATTTCTGGGCTGTAGGCACAAGTCCAACAGAAGCAATTTGCCTTTTGGAAAAGACTCAGGCTGCTTAGACTCCAAAGAAGAATGTGTAGAGAGGAATTCTCAGGCCCCATTCTGCATGAACTTTTCCAACTGACGGCATGGGAGTCGGCTTTCAAACGGGCTGGTGTAATATGTCAGTCCGCTGGAATCCTGGACATTTTGCAAGTGCTAGGTTACATTGGAAGTTCTAGGCTAAAATCAGACTAAGCTTTTGATTGATACATACAGCAGACCACAGGTTCTCAACCAGTAGTATGTATGCCCAAGGGGGTACTTCTACCAGGTTCAGCATGACACACCTGTATGACAGTGTATTCATTAAAAGCGTTTAGAGTTTAATAATAATTTATAATATTTCCATTGTAATGTTTAAAGAAAACCAATTATTAGCAAGCACTTGTAAGAGTTTGAATCTGTACTCCTACATCGCTATAATAGTGCAGCCTTACTTTTCAGTGGTAAGTGTGTTATTCACTTGTATTCTCTCCCTGTCAAAGCTGAAATGTCAGCCCAGAGTCAAATAGTTAGGTCCCAATGGAGGATGACTTATCTCCTGTCTGAGCTCAGGCCTGATGGTCTGTCATTGTTCCTCCTGAGGAAAGGAAAGACTGTCAGTTAAACAATATAATTTATGTTGTTTACTTCTTTTAATCCAAAAAGCAAAGTTGTTGGGCCTCAGGCACATGGACAGGAAAAAATGGCACATTTAGGTTTGTATTTTAGAGCAATGTTCAGGGGCATAAAAAAACCTGTGTTTGGATAGAGGTTTACTGGCAAAATGTACGCATATATGCACATTTTCCCAAAACAAAGTTTTTGGTCCCCCCAAAGCTCTGCATAGCCAGGCAACATGCATTTTCAACACTTTCATCCAAAGTCAGTAAACAGTCCATAAGCTTGTTTTTTTGTTGTTTTATTAGGGGTTAACAACTTAGATGGGATCTATGGGGGATATGGGATGACCAATGGAACTGTACAACTTTGGAGGACAAACTTCTTAGCAAAAAGGATAAAAATCAGCAGCGCACAGTGTTTCCAAGGAACACTTGGTTCTCTTAGTGAACCTCCTCAGATCCCAGATGTAAGTCTCCTCATCCACCTGGCTGTCTGGAGAGTGTCCCTGAGCAAAGGATTCAGAGACAAACAAATTAAGTAATCCCAGGGAGAACTAGTTGGGTATTGCACCTGATCGCCCTCTTTCTTCTATGGCCCAGGGGATATACAAGTACTCACACTGTCCTGTTCCTGTAACTTAATGGGTTGCTGCTGCTTTCAGCCCTTTCTCTGGGCTGGCTCCTTTGCTGGGCTAGCTCTTTCCTAGGTAGACTATGGGACAGTGGAGGTTCTTCTGTCTAGCTTCAGCCTGTAGGCAGCCCCCTCCTCTGGGGCCCCCTCCCAGGCTCCACACCAGCAGCGCCTTCCTCACTCTATCTTCCACCTGTCTCCAATCAAACCCTGCTGATCAGGTTCTCCTTTAAGGGTTGTCCTAGCCACCATGCCAGGCCTCCTGCCTGGGGATTGGCCATGTTCCCTCAAACATGCAAATCCAGGCCTCCGTCCCTCTTCCGCCCTCTTCTAGAAAGTACCAGCAGTTTCTAGAAGGGTGAGAGGGTTCCAGAGCCCTGACCTGTAGAGCCTCCCAGCCTAACCTGAAGTGACCCCACTGATTCACTCCCAGGCTGGCTCATACCCAGGCTTATACCACCTCTCTAACTAAACACAAAAATCCTACCTAAACTAGGGGGCTTACATTTATAAAAATCAACATTTTTAGGTAAGTCTGCAACTTTGTTTTGGGCTGCATTTATAGTTACCTTGGGCCATATGCAACCTGTGGGCCATGGGTTGGACAAGCCTGTAGTAGCTAGAATAAATTATTATTCTAAGCAATATGCTTGTTAACATGATATACCAGTAAACATGCATAAACATGCGTAATTACATGCCTGACAAGTATTTTTAACTGGATTTTTCTGTCAACTCCTAGCACAATGATCCAGCATAGATGGGAAAATTTAATGCCCTAATATGTATTCAGCCTTAGCCTCATGCACACTGAAATACATAGGCATGAAATATGCCCTGCATAAAAAAAAAACTATGGGGGGTATTTACTAAAACTAGAGAGTGGAAAATCTGGTGGAGCTCTGCATAAAAACTGATCAGCTTCCAGGTTTTATTGCCAAAGCTTAACTGAACAAGCAGAAGTTAGAATAGGGTTGCCACCTCATCCCATTAAAACATATTAATTACACAGGTTCTGAAGTTAATTTAATGCCAATAAGGCATTGGGTTTAATTACCACCTTAATCAGCCACAAAACCTGTGTAATTAATATGCGTTCGGTTTTAAAGGGAAGAGATGGCAACCCTGAGTTAGAAGCTGATTGGCTATCATGTGCAGGTGAACCAGATCGTGAGTGCACAAGTTTTAGTAAATACCCCCCATGTCTGAATGGTTGTACTGCGCTCCTATACTTTTCCCAAACACAGAAGATCTCAGGCAGGAGATAGGATGGTCTTACACACCTAAATCATCTGTTATGACAGAGAGAGAATAAAACTAAAGTGGTTGCAAATCATTACATATACCCACTGAAGTGACTGGTCTCAGGTGATGCACAGAGATTAAACAAATCCTCCCACATACGTTGTACCTGTTTATCTGCAGGATTCTATTCTCTAAAGCTGTTCAAAGTCCAGAATTTCTAAAGCTTTTCTGAGAGTTCAGAAAAAAGGGGACAGGAGCTGAACTCTGATGATCCAATGAAAGCTGTTTGGAGCAAGGAGACACCCCCCCCCCTTTTCATACAGCGCACAGAAACAGAACTGAGGCTGTCAATCTGCTGGAGGTCCATACTCTGTCACCATTTTTCTCTTGGTTTCAGGAAAACTTGTCAGACGTGACTCATGCTGATAGCAGAAGAAGGAGGCAGCAGACTGAAATGACACTTAGTGCTCTTGATTGAGACAAGTACACATTATAGAAGGATATTCAATAAATTTATTACAGCAGTTCAAGTGTGAAGCTTCAGATTATCTATAAGACTCAGTGCTGACTGGTGGTGAAACTCTAAATATTAAAAATGATTTAAATAGCATGTTTGCTTTGTGGTGCTCAGTGAAGTTCTGCTTTAAGCACAATAGAATCCATTTTGCTTTCAATGTCCTTCCTGCATACAGATTCAACTTTTCCTTTTTCCTACAGTGTTCTCTCTCTGTCTCACCCCCTCCATTCTCAGGGTTTTAGTTTTTCAACGGTTAGAGATAGCTGATGACATATGAAATGTGACATTATTCTGTTTGCTAGTTTAACATTTAACACCACCCCTTCTCTTATCTTCTGTATAAAATAGAATGCAATAATACATTTTGGGGGAATGGATTGAAACACAACGGTTGCTTTCTGTGAATCTGTTCCCTGCATATGGAAATCAGTGCCGAATTTATAAGGAGGCAAAAGGGGCAATTGCCCAGGATCCCCTTGACAGAAGGTGCCCCCCCATACAAAAATAATTAAAAACAATATAAAAAATTATATTAAGTATTAAAAAATAATAAAATATATAATAATAAAAAAAAAATTATTTTATTAAATGTATCATGGGAAGTAGTATCTTGCCTGCCATCATCTATAAAAGTTGTTACTTTGGACTGGTATATTGGCAGTTCAACCAAACTACACATAGAGTGCTTACACTCTGAACCACCTCAACACTGGGCACCTTTACCCCATTCCTTCCCAGACCAATTTTCAGCTTTCAGTGCTCTCACACTTTGAATGACAATTAGTCATGCTATACTGTACTCTAACTAAATTTTTATCAATTTTTTCCAAAAAAATAGAGCTTTCTTTTGATGGCATTTAATCACTGCTGTTTTTTAAATTAAAAAACTGACATTTTAAAAAAAAAACATCCACTTTTTTAGTTTCTATTATAACATTTTACAAATAGGTAATTTTTCTTCATACATTTTGGCCAAAATATATTATGCTGCATATCTTTGGTAAAAATAACCCAAATCAGTGTACTGTATATTATTTAGTCTGTGTGAAAATTACAAGCTACGTTTACAAGCTATGCTACGTATAATTGATTAATCCTGATATACTGACTGTCTATCTTATTTCTTGAGGCCCTAAAAAGTCAGGACAGTAAAAATACCCCCAAAAAAATCCTTTTTGGAAAGTAGATAGTCCAAGGTATTTAATAAGAGGCATGTTGAGTTTTTTGTAGTTGTAAGTTTTTCCCACAATCCTTTGGACAATTAGGAAATTATTTTTTTTCACAAATTTGTCATATTATCAAGTTATTTCTCATATACAGCAGGCCACTCCCCCTGATGATGTCAGCTCTGATGGGCGGGGCTATGAGATCTGACGTCGTTACGCTGATCGAGACCTGAAGTGGAGGTTTGCACGGCACGAATGGAGGAAGATATACACTGTGGAGATTATATAATTATTGCTTGGCTCCTATTAATTTTTGTGGGTATTTTTAATCATAATAAATTGTGAAGTTCTTTTATCTACTACACTATGAGAGTCCTTGTTGTCTCCACTTACTTTCATTAATACCCTTGAGATGCTACGTCGGGAGGAACCCTATTGTTCAAGATTGATATCATCTGGTAAGGGTGCATTCACATGCATAGTGGTGGATTGGTGGAAGCTTCTTGCTTATTTTCACTTTGATTCACACTAATTTGGAGGAACTCATTCCACTTTTTCCCCATGAGAACGGCACTGGATTTGCACTTTATATGGTGGACGTTCTATGGGAACTTTCTGTTTATATTATATCTGTTTGTATATTAGTTTGCACAGTTTTGCACTATTTAATATTTATTATATATAGGCACTGCACTTTTATTACAGTATCTTTCAGTGGATTTACGGTAGATAACATCCAAATTATAAATTGCCAAATTGAAGAGATAAATGCAGACTTTCTGGTACCAATGGCGGGTTCTTCTTGTTACAAGATAGTGCTGGATCATCTGATTATATAATTCACTCCCCTAATGAATTTTTTTTCTCTTGCACAGTTTCTGGATTAGGCCATTCTTTCCGTGGGTTTCCATGGGGGTGTCAGTGTGGATTGAAGAAAGCATATATCCTCCACTTCACTTACTCCACTTCATAGCCAACACGTTATGCAAATTCACTCCCCTTTTTGTAGTTTTGTATTCACCAGCCTTTGCGAGAAACACTTCCAATTAGTTCTCACTGTGCCACATGCTAGTGTTTGCTTCTGGTAAAGATTGTGGAAAAGGGGCAGGCTGGTATAATAGGTATCAACGTATAGATGATAACCCTTTTCTAGGAGTGGGAATACAAGATCCCAAACAATTTTCCCACTGGTTCTAGTATAGTCTGAGCAAATAGGGGGATGCAGCTGGGTGTCCTCTGTTGCACAACTTCTACAGTTTCACTCCACATTTGGTCCTTTTGCTGGGCATGAACTGCTTGATGTCCAGCCTGCCAGTGAAGTGGACAAGCGACTCATTCGCACAGATGTTTTTGTCTGGGATATACAACTGGGAAAATTTCTCACAGAAATAATTAAGAAGTGGATGAATTTTATAAAGGTTATCATATTCTGCATCATTTTGGGGAGGGCACTGTGTGTTATCACTGAAATGGAGGAACCGCATGATCATAAAATATCTTGTTCTTGGCATAACTGATGAATAAATTGGACATGTGATGAATGGGGTGGGTGGACCAGTAACAGTGTAACTCAGGGGTGCTCAACCTTTTGAAGAGTGAGGGACATTTAAGTGATTTGGTAACCGGTTGTGGGCCACAATGAAATTAAATGGTTCAGAATTTCAAATTTGTTATTTTGAATAGCCTAATGAACAATTTCCTCCGGCAGCTGCTTAATGCTGATGGGAGGAAGAGGAGGAGAAACCGGCTTTCAACAGCTGCAAAGGAGGCAAATGGAGAGGATCAGTTCCTGTATATGCCGTCCCTCCTGGCCAAGTGTAAAAAAGAATGTGACATGGAGGCTGGAGCATGGGGTGGGGTTGCCTTTGCGACTCCTGATGCTACACCAGTGGTTGGGGGTGTGTGGTAAAAACATGTCTCAACTATGGGGTTTTACTGGCCCAAAAAAGATTTTGAACTCCTCCACTGTTAATTGTTTCTATTCATACAGTAGAAGTTAACTGGAATTTGGATTATTGGTGATAAATTGTCAGGCATAAAGGTTGTACTGGTACACAATTAACCACTTGCCCTTCAGAGGATTTACCCCCCCCCCCCTTCCTGACCAGGCCATTTTTTGCGATATGGCGCTGCATTACTTTAATTGACAATTGCATTGTCATGCAACAGTGCACCCAAATAAAATAGATGTCCTTTTTTCCCACAAATAGAGCTTTCTTTTGGTGGCATTTGCCTGTTCATTTTTTTTTTATTATTTTCATACTATAAACAAACAAAGACCAACAATTTTGAGAAATAAAACTATATTTTTTACTTTTTGCTATTAAACATATCCAGTAAAAAAAATTTAAAAATCAAATTTCATCATAAATTTATGCCAAAATGTATTCTGCTATATGTCTTTGCTAAAAAAAAATCCCAATACGTGTAAATTAATTGGTTTATGTGAAAATTATAGCGTTTAAAAATGGTGGTATATATACTGGGATTTTTTAATTTTATTTTTACTAGTTATGGCAGCGATCAGTGACATATAGCGGGACTGCGGCGAGCATTCTGACACTGGAGGGAACTGACTTAGTGTTGCTGACATCCCCAGTGACACCAATACAGTGATCATTGCTAATGAAAAGCAGAGCCATACAAATCAGTCTGCAGGAGCTGACAGGGGAGAGATCTGGGTTATTTATACACAGGTCTGTTCCCCGTCGGTAATACTCAGCGATCACCAGGTCCCAGAAAGGAATCACCGGCCAGGACCTTGTGATTGACAGCCGAGGCCGCAAATGGTGGCGCAGGTAGGGTGCTACTGGTGGTTGGTTGCTCCTCGCCAGAACACCTTCATTTGGTGGGTACACTTTCCTCCTGCTCTGATTCTGTTACAGACCCACTATATAACACTGATTTATATTCCAATTCAGAATCAGACACAGAGAGCTGCCCACTGCTCTTGTCGGTCATACTGAGGATTTGAAAAGCCTCCTTGCTGGTGAAGAATTTTTTAAACATAGGGGTTGATTTACTAAAGGCAAATAGACTGTGCACTTTGCAAAGTTCAGTTGCACTCTGTAAGAGCAGTGCTTCAGAGCGTAATAAATGAGCAAAAGCTCTGCTGACTTCCATCATCCAATCATGTGCACGCAAAAGTTCTTTTTTTCAATTTTCCTTGCAGGTGATGGGTACTCCTTACAAAGTGAATCTTTATCTCATTTACAAAGCTCTGGAGCAATTGCACTTGTAGAGTGCAACTGCACCTTGCATAGTGCACAGTCTATTTGCCTTTAGTAAATCAACCTCCTAGTATACACTGGCTGTGGTGACACTCTGCTGTGGTGGGGACCAGGGGCGGACTGACAACTCATGGGGCCCCCGAGCAATAGGGGATCATGGGGCCCCTGTGTCCTTGCCCAAACTCAAAAAAGCCTATGAAAAAGGTACCAGGGGCATCTCATGGGGCCCCCTAATGACCCTGGGCCCTCAGGCAGTGCCCAAGTTTATAAATGGTCAGTCCGCCCCTGGTGGGGACACTGGGACAGATATGGCTGCACTGATGTGCACTGATGAGGATGCACTGAGGTGCGCTATTAATGCTGCACTGATGGATGCTGATGAGGCTGCACTGACTGTCGCAGATGAGGCTGCACTGATGGGCGGTGATGAGGCTGCACTGATGGGCGTTGATTAGGCTGCTCTGATGGGTGATGATTAGGCTGCTCTGTTGGGTGCTGATGATGCTGCACTGATGTGTGCTGATGAGGCTGCTCTGATGGGTGCTGAGGATGCTGCACTAATAGGTGCTGATTAGGCTGCTCTGATGGGTGCTGATGATGCTGCACTGATGGGTGCTGATGAGGCTGCTCTGATGAGTGATGATGAGGCTGTTCTGATGAGTGGTGATTAAGCTGCACTGATGAGCGCTGATGAGTCTACACCAGGGGCGGACTGACCATTTGGAAACTCGGGCACTGCCTGAGGTCCCGGGGTCAGTAGGGGGCCCTATGAGATGCCCCTGGTACCTTTTCCATACGCTTTTTTAAGTTTGGGCAAGGACACAGGGGCCCCATGATCCCCTATTGCCCGGGGGCCCCATGAGTTGTCAGTCCGCCCCTGGTCTATGCTGATGTGCACTGATGAGGCTGCACTGATGGGCATTAATCAGGCTGCGTTAATGGGCACTGATGAGGTTGCACTGATGTGCACTAATGAGGCGGCACTGATAAGCTACACTGATGTGCACTGGCGTGGAGGCACTGATGGGCACTGATGTGCACTGATAAGCTGCACTGATGAGGCTGCACTGATGAGGCTGTGAGACCCCCGCAACAAAACACCACCCTAGCAACAATAGACCCCAGCAGTAACGACAGATCTCCAAGCAGCCAGCAACAATAGGCCCCTCCCTCAACAATAGAGCCCTTCCAGCAACAAATGGCCCCCCAGCAGCAATAGTTACCCCGCCAGCAACAATAAACCTCTTCAGCAACAAGAGGCCATCACACAAAAATAGATCAACACCAGTGACAATAGATGCCCCAGCAGCTAGCATCAATAGACCCACCAGAACAACCCAGCACTCCTTGTCATTACATACATTCAGTGCTGAGGGTGCCAGAACTGCGTTGCCCCATGTTCCAGCTGAAAAATATCCATATATATATATATATATATATATGAACAAAAAATAAAAAAATGAGAAATGTGACAGAAATGTAATAATTTTAAGAACATTTCATAACACTCTCAAATGTCTAAACTGAACACTATATCCATACAGCAGACAACACATGAAATAAGATTATATTTATGATAGCTAAATATATATATATATATATATATATATATATATATATATATATATATATATATAACCTTTCAAAAATATGTATGTGTGTCACGGTTTCTTTAGCAGTGGCAGACACAGTGAGAAACTTCACATATCCTGCAAATGGCAGAAGTTTAATATGTACATAAAACAGGTCACAGACCATTCTTCTTTGTGTTATTTTTCTTTTTTTTATTTCCTCAAGGGGCACAGTCTTCAGATAACTAGCTTGACAAATCTTTGCATAATTAAATTAGGCGCCTAATTGATTGCTACAAAAATAAAACAGTTACATGACCTTTGATTGTGTATCTAAGTGGGTTTTTTTGAAGAAATTATTTTTACAGTTTAATGGATGACCTAGACATGCGGTGACATGCGAGTCAGACCAGGCTTGTCTGAGAATCCTGAAAAAATAAGTTTGCTCATAGGAAAAATAGTTACAGCAATGGTGGCAAAATCCACAATTTTACCTTAAGGGAAAAATAAATATAAAAGTTATGCTGGACAGTCAAATCCTATACATACATGGATACAGTTTTCTATTTTGATTTCCAATGACTGTCTGATTTGCAGTAGAAACACAATTAGAGACCATAATCAAGGTAAATTCTGCATATATTTAATTTCAAGGAGAACTGTGATGTGTCCCATTGGGGAGGTTCCCCTTTACATTCTCTTCTGGAGATACAACTGAGAAAAGCAATCTCTTTCAGACAGTTGTCACCGAAAAAAGGTGTCCGCATTGGAAGATTTCTTCTCTGATTCTATTCTATTGACCACTTTAGAAGTTTGGATTTTCTACCACTTTCTGTACCTGTAACAATGACTTCCATTGTACATCTATTCTTAGCTCCATACGTATTTTTTTCTATTACAGTTATTAGGATTTATGTTATATAGGTCATTTCGTGAATTAGAGAATCTAACATTTTATTGGATTACTGAATTTCTGCTTACCTGTACTTCAACATTCAGATTATTTTTTCACTTAACAGATTAATAATGAAGAGCATTGAAATTTTAAATTCTATGCCCAACTTGCTTTTGTTCAATCTAAGTTTATTGAATTATAAACTGTACGTTCAGAAAAATAGCAAGAATGGAATCTGGTAAGTAATAGAAAACTCCAGTGTAAAGTTCAGCCACAAAAATTCAGATTACAACAGAAATCCATGAAAAAGGTGCATAGCGCCAACTTTAGTATCGGAGTTGGTTGAATCGAAGCACAACAATTAATGTGTTTTTTTAAGGTATTTGATATATACTTGATTTTTAATTTCTTCACGCTATCATACTTCTGAAATTACAGATGCCAGTTAAAAATAATCTCAAGTACCACTTACTTTAAAATGGTTAAATTAGGGGAATGCAATACAAGATGTGGCAAAATCAGTGACAATGTAAGATACTTTTGGTTCTTCGCCTGTCATGATTTTCTGGCCAGGGACTGCTTTCTAGGTACCCAGAGGTGCCCCAGGTCTTCAAGATTCCTAGCAATGCCCCGAGGATGGAAATGTTCTATTGACTTCTAGTATACCCAACACCTTTCACAAGCAAAGAGAGAAGAAGCACATGCACACATAGATTAATTCATAGCAGGATTTGACTTGGATTGGCTAAAGAAGGAATGAAATGTGAGTCATATTTACACACCAGACCTATTTCCCATCTATTCATCTGAACACTGACTGGAATTCTACCTCATAATAAATCCAATTCAGTTAAAGCTGAACTCCAGCAAACAGCTAAATACATAGTTGAAATACATATTTGTAGATATTTTACCTCCCAAAAAGTTTTCTATTTCTATCCACCAGTCCTAAGGTTTGGGAAACCTAGCTAGAATACAGAGATTGGTGACCTGACATATCTCTACTGCAGTAATAGCTGTATAGATAGGTCTCCTCCCTACCTCTAGAACAGTGAAAGATTTCTCCTCCTATCAGCATATTGCTTATCAGCACATTTACAGTATACTGCAGCATGCCTGATTGACTACTAGTTCTGGCTTTTCCTCTCCCTTTCGGCATTCTACTGTACAGGTACTTAGACTAGTTGCATTTTAAAATAAATTCAGTATTTTTTGTTAGAAACTATATAACTGCATTAACAGGTCATTTGTAATATTTGCATGGAAATCAGTTTTAAAATTTGAAACAAGGCTTGCAGTGGGAGTGTTTGGAAGTGCATGGGAGGTAACATTATCATGCATAGAAAAATAATTGTAAGCTCATACAATAATCCTATCTCAAGTTCAACTGATTTATAGCTGAAGAGATATGCATAGATATTATAGAAATTTACTTTTTATAAACTTTAATGCTTAGAGATAAATGTAAAACTTAAATGAAAAGTCCCATTTCTACCATGTTTATTTACATTTGCAAAATAAATATAGCCTGTTTAGTTGCACAATATAGCCCTTTCAAATGCGTAGACATGATCAGCAATTAATTTCAGCATTCCATTTGGTAGAAATAATATTGTTGACCTTGTCTGGACCTCACAGGTGAAAGGGTGCACCAATGCTCAGACATCTAACAAGCGTAATTGAAAAATGCTGTTCCTGGCCATGAAATTGCTACTTATGTGTATCATTTTATGTTAGGGCATATGTTTGCATGTGCTGTTTTACTCAAATTTCCTGTGCTAATTTTTGGAATAGGTCTCTGTAAAAGCTGAATATTAGCCAATATAATTGTAAAACCAAATGTTTATATTCCCTGACAAGAAGCCCCGGGGCTTGAGGGAAAAAAAAAAATAAATAAATAATAATAATAATATATATATATATATATATACACACACACTAGTATATAAAAGTTACACTATTTAAATACTTATGGAGACCTTCATCATATTCTGGTAATACCCTTCTTCCTGACCTACCAGACTTGCACCATCCAATCCATCCTAATCTGAGCTGGTTAATTCCTTAAGCTTGATGTCACTTCTCAAGTGTGGTTCTTCTCTATCAGCCCTTCCACTACCTCCATCCTGGCTCCTCTGTATTTTTTCTTGCTAATTTCCATGTTCTAAACCAGGAACCACCTCCACACTGTACATGACCTTCTCTATTCCACTGTAGTCACCATTTTTAAGATTCTCTTTTCTTTTCTCCACCTGTGTTCCACAGAAATTATAGAGAGCTGCACCATTATAACCAGTCAAAATAGCTTTACTCATTGTCACTGACCTATTAACTTCCCTCTGCTGGATTATTAGGTTTAGGATTAGGTGATAAAGCGTTATAAAACATTGCCTTATGTAAAGCTGAGACTCTATGCATTCAGCATTTGAATTTTTGCATTCATTTATATTATTTCCATTACTTACACTTATTTGTAACTGGTCAGGAGAAAATTTAGACTCCCATTCGATGAGATACCAATAAATACTTGTATGCACTCCTTAAAAAGAAAAAGAAAATTAAGGGAATCCATTGGGGTCCAGAACTAGTTTCCCCATTGGAAGATTTCCCCTCTGGGTACAGCCTGAAATTTGGGATTTTCGTTTACTTTCACTTTTGATGATAATGGTACACAGGATAAATAGAGAGTGCAAATCTCCCAAATAGGGGGACAGACAGCAATAAAAACCTGACAGGTGTTCTGATCCAACTCCACTCTGTCCAAAAAAAAAAAAAAGTTTAGCCTTTAGTTATACTGTAACAGCAGAAGCTTAGTGAGCCAACAGAATTGTTCAGTAAGAACACATGTGAGCATTTACAGCTAGGGATGAGCAAAATGAAGAATTGTTGCTGAAATGTATTAAAATTTGGGTATGTGGTAGTAAGGTGGGTTTTGGGTTTTTGGGATTCTTGAGGATATAGGAGATTCTTTCAACTATCATGCAGGTGCACTTGTGCCATAAAATGGCCCCTCATCAGTCTTACTATTTTACCTAAAATAGCAAAACAAAAAAAAAACAAGCATACAGCAACAATAAATTTGAACTACAGAGATATAGCCCTACACAAATAACACCCCTTATATTAAAGGATAAATTCACCTATTAACAAAAAATAATATATGCACATTTTTTTGCACGTAAAAAAGTGCATTTATTATTTTTTGCACGTAAAAAATGTGCATTTATTATTTTTTGTTTCTTAAGCCATTAAAGCATTACACAAGCAATCAGCATATCACTGGTGCATTCAGGTCTCCTGCAGACCTATCTGTGTATTTGTGCACCTGTACATCCCATACAGGCAGGTAGATACTTACTGATAGGAAGACTCAATGAACTACCAATGGTGCTCCGCAGTGCCATTGAGAACTACAAACTGACAGCTGCAGAGGCTCTCAGAACTTGTAGTGTTCTCATTCACAGAATACTGTGCATGAGTGATGCAGCTGTCCAGGAGGAGCCCCGCACAACTGTATTTTCTTTAAATTGTGACACCTGGGGGGATTGAGATCCCCTGCTAGCTGTCACAATGGGCAGGGGGGAGGAGCAGGGGCCAGTCCATTCCTAACATGTTACACCCTAAATATGGGTGAAACATGTAACATTTTACAAAAGGTTAACTTTTCCTTTAAGAAAAGTAAATATTTATTTTATGCTTAATCTGTCTTGTTGAGTTTTTTAATTTGACACAAGAAAACAAAGCAATAGAGAAACTGTATATCAGAATAAATGTCCCACCACCATTGCAGATACAAAGAGAATGCTGGTGCATTTAGTAAGAAAAAGGACATAAGCACACTCTGGACCAAATAGAGAGTGTGTACCGAGTTAACATAATCACCCGTAAGGGTGGGCACACAGGCATAAACTCAATATTTATTAGCTTTAAAAAATACAACAGAGAAACAGTATAAAACCAAGTACAGTATATAAAGAGCATCTGCCAATATCCTGAATGGCACAAGTATCAATTCCGCCATCTACGTAGTTATAACTATGTGGTAAGTAGTAAAGTGGCAGATGAAATCTACGTAATCAGTATATAGTCATTCGGAAATCAATCAATATGCAAGTAACCTACATAGAAGAATTAAAATGTGTACAGTGTGAGGTAAGGTAGAGAGGGGGCAAGAGGGAAGGAGAAAAATAAGGGGGTTTGTGACCCTAGTGCTATGGAGGAAGGAAATCGAGGTGACTAGTCAAGAGTGGCTGTAAGGGAATTCCTATACAGTGACTGGCACATAAATATTTGCATGTGCTGATAAAAATTAGCATAGGCTCGTGCATGCACGCACACAGGTACACGCACACAGGAGCGTGTCCACAGTTTCTGGCGACAGACGGGCTATTTAAGGAAGGCTCTTACTTTGGTCTTTAGCTGTTTCCTTGTGTCCTGCTTGTATCCTGTGTATTATCTGGTGCTGAACCTGGCTTGCCATTGACCTGCTTCTTTGATCCTATTTATGCTTTTGCTCATCGGTTTCTAATCCCAGCTGACTCCTTACTACATTCCTGTCTGATGTTTCGGTACCTCATCACCTGCTTGTTGCTGATCCTGGCTACCTCTGTGACTACGCTTCTGGCTCCAGTTTGGCTTTACAGTCCTGCTGACTGCTTGCCCTGGCTGTCTATCATATCAGCTCCAGTTGCCATGGTGTGTTCCAGCCTCAGCCTTGTTAGAAATTGCGGCAAACCACAGATCTTGCAGTTCCGGTGGAGTGCTCCTTTAACTTCTGCTGGACGTTCCTGCATCTCCTCTGTTTCTAACCGGATGCCCTGCCTGATCTACCGAGTTTACACCTCCAGCCGCAAGTTCTGTGTCAGGAATGGACTTGCCAATAATGGTGGGACTCACCTGCCTTGTGGGCTGCAGTACCAGGGCTGGCCAGCGGGTGCTCTCAGCAATCAGAGACTCACCCCTGCAATCAGCCAAACACCTGAAGCTGATTGCAGGGGTTGTATTTAAGGAATGGCCAGACTCACAGTCAGGGCCTTGGTGTGTGTTTTTCCATGGGCCCCTGTACCGTGTATCCTGTATTCCTGTTCCTGTCTGACTTGTTGCCGACCCTGCCTGAACCTGACCTCTGCTGACTTCTCCTGCTTGATCCCTGGCTTGTGACCCTGACCATTCTCTGCCCGACCCTCTGTACCGCGCTGCCCGTGAGTTACTGAACCCAGCTTGTGACCCCGACCACTCTCCCGCCTGTTCCTGGTACTCCGTTTGCCCGTTTGCTACTGATCCGGCCTGCCTGACTACTCTTTGTATTGTATGTATTGTTATCGGTGGGTGGTTTGGTTTGTTTGCACTGTGTTTATGTTTAGTTTTGCACTGCGTTTTGTATTGTTAGTCTTAATAAATTATATTGTTTATACCATATCTGAAGCCTGCGTTTCCCTGTGTCAGTCCACACACCTCTGGTCATACCTGGAGCCCTGACATTCTGCAATCAACATCTGCACGCACTCGTGTTCCTCCTGTCCCTTGGCACCATCTATTCCACCTTCAGTGGGGCCTGGGCTGGAGATACAAGAGAGGCAAACCTCGTCAATTCAGACTTCCACCAGGTACATGACACTGGCAGACAGTAGACCACTAAATTATACATAAGACAAACTTTGGAGAATGTTGGAAGTGATTCTAAACCAACCAAATGAGGATAAAAAAAGTAGATCTCTTTTTTAAAAGAATTTCTCCTAATCAGTTCAGTGACCAAAATTAAGAGTGTGCACTTGGGCGAAATTCCACTTAAGGCAAAAATGTGATTTTGATTTAAAACCAATATCGCCAAAATCACCTCCCTCATCCCTAGTTACCTTGGTGGTAAGTCAATATGTAAAGTTGGGTTTTATAATTCAATGACACCAGGGTCTATCTATTGTTGTTTCTGCATATGTCCATTCTATAATGGTATGAGCAACAAAGAAGACTTGAGGAAGGCTGAGGAACTGTAGTTAACCAGAGCCTGAGCTCATGTAATGGAATGGTAAGTATTCTTTTTGTCACCTTTCTTCTAGTGAACGCGTTAACAGAGACTTTGGCAGGTTCATTTTATCTCTGCTGATCTTTTGCTGTTAGCCTAGGACTCATTCCATCTCTTTCAGCATTGCACGCTTCATTCTGGCTGCAACAATTTTTCCTACTATGAATTCATGAACAACGTAGCCTTTAGGAACAGTTTTGTAACTTTTATGAATCTCTACAATTCTTTTTCTAAAATCCTCTGAAATGTATTTTGATTAGAGCATAGTTCACATAAAAACATCTTACTTGTGAAAAACAACTTTGTGTGCCTATTTAAAGGGAACAGCTTGTTAAAATTTTCATGTATTCTCATGTCTTCGATTAGAATGACTTATTTTTCACATACTTTTTACCAGGGAAGTTTGAACCATTTGTTACATTTCAGAATTTGTAATATAAAACATTGTGCATTAAATAAAACTGTCTTCATAATGAAGATTTATCTAAAGATAGATATTATAGAAGGCATGGTATTCATACGGAAACCTGGGTATTATTAATTGAATACTTTTTGGAGGGGGTGGGGTAAATTATGGCAACACTGGTATTATTTAACTTAAAACTTTCATGACCAAATGTAATTTATGTTTAGATGTCCAGACCAAATTTAGCAGCATCAGTGTGGGTTGGTTATGACTAATTTGCCTACCTAAATCAATTGAGATGAAAAGTCTTTTGTTTTTGGGAGACTAAAAAATAGATGAAAACATTATGACATTGCTTTAAGATCTGTCTAACTGCTACTTCCATTGCGGATCCTGCTCCTTAAAGCGGAGTTCCACTCACCCTGTCAAAAAAATAAAAGTCAGCAGCTACAAAAACTGTAGCTGCTGACTTTTAAAAAACAGCCACTCACCTGTCCCACGCAGCTCGTTTCACTGGCCGACCTGTATTCCAGGAGGTCTGCATCTTCAGTGTGGGCACCTTGCGGCTTCACAGCCAGGTACCCACTGCGCATGCACAAGTAGTGCTGCGCTTCATGAATGGTCCTGTAGTTTTCTGGGACCTGTCACGTGTCCCAAAAGACTACAGGGAGGGAAGGAGGACACCTTCTGCTTCCGTTCGCCTATGTGATCGGACCGGAAGTGGGAGCGTGTACCTGTCAAATTCGGATACCCGTTTCCCCCCCCGGCCTCAAAGATGCAAATCCTTAATGGGGAGCAGGGGAGCAGTCCTTAAAGCGGAACTTCCCCTTTTGGGTGGAGCTCCGCTTTAACTCACCTTCAGGTCAGATCCAAAGGACATAGGCAGGGAAATGTTAATTGCTGGATAAGGTGCATGGCCATCACTCTTTTTATCTCTTTGATTTAATAAAAATGCTGCCCAGATTTTTAACATAGACTGACAAATTAACACAAAAAGGTACAAAAATTACATTAAAAAAAACCTTTTTATTAAGTACCTTTTTTAAAAAAACGTTTTCCTTTAAAAACGTTATTTCTTTTTTTTTTTTGCACAGTAAAAGAGATACTCTGATAGCTGGAGGTTTATTTACCAACAATACTCATGTGATTACCATGTCACAGCTGCCATGGTGATCAGATCATGAACTGTTCTGATTGATCACAATCATTAGTTGGCACTGAGAACTTTCAGCAACAGTGTGGTGTTCCAGCTAGAACACTCCTGCGTTCCCCTAGCGTTTTAAATGTAACTTTGGTTAATATTGTCACATCATGTTGATACATACCTGATACATTCTTCTATGGATTACAGAAGCCAGGCACTTCTGCCTTCCATTACATACTATTGGTCCATATCAATGATGTGCAGCCTTACTGACCAAAAAATGAAAAGCAAGGGTTGGGCGGGCCGGCTTACTGATCACGATTTTAGGAAGGTAATGTGGTAATGACACACTTATGTGTCAGTAAAAGCAACCATCTCTAGGTCTCTTTATTTTATTCATACTAATAGCTTAGCAGGTTTAGAATAATGACCAGTTTGTTTAAGAACCAATCAAGTTATTGTGGCGCCACACTAATATTAATTTCTATCCAGGTTAGAGTTAAGGCCGCCAGTACAAGCTTGCCTATGATGTTACAGAACCCCTTTCATCTCTTGTACAAGTAATGTAATATGCATTGTAACTATAATTATATGTGCTGGCAAAAACTGAAGGTGTTAGAATTAAGGCTTCTGGAGAGCAGCCTGGGCATATTATAATAGAAGGCTTTATGCTAAGTGCCTTCTCTGACTACCGGATTAGCTGATTCCAGTTCGGTGTATGAAGCACCCGCCTGATATATCCTGAGGCATAGTAGGTTTATTACTTTGCAAAGATTTATTGAAATAAACTAGAACCACATGGCTAGATTTCCTCCCAGATGTGGGCAGACAGGGGAGCAGAGAGCAAAGGTCAACCGAGAAATAACTCACCCATACTACACGTCTTTTAGCTGCTTTGCATGTTGAACTTTAAATCTTCAAGCACAATGATGAGCCAACCATCACTCCAATAAAAGCCCACACAAGGCTATTTGTCATCTATTGCAAAGTAACGTAGGGCTGGCCACCAACATAATGGTCCAAAACATAATTCACATCTGTAAATGCCGAGGGAGGCTGTTCAGCGGAGTGATAAGGGCCTTGTTCTGCCATGGGGGGAAAAGATATATTCATCTGTTTCAGAAATGTGAGCTTGTAATTGGTGTATGTTTAATGGCTGCAAATAAATCACTGGCCAGTTATCTCAAGAAATTCATTATTTTTCATTTCAGCTCATTTAGAGTTGCAAAATGCAAAATGTGTAAGTTTCAGAAAAATCTGAATGAATAGCTAGGAAAGTCAAATCTGTTTGTCCTTATTACATTAAAGCAAACCTGTACTTTGGCCTTTCTTGTCAAAACACATTTGTTTTAAAGTATACCTAAACCCAAGAGCAAAATTGAAATATGTTGTAACTTACCAGTCCTTAGATGTGGTGGCTGCAACCGTTTTCTTTTTTCAAGCTAAGTACTTATTCTATAAGCACAGAAAAATATCTGTCAATCCTCCCAGAAATCCAGTGTTCCTCTATCTTCCTGTGCACTGAGCTGAAATCTTTATCACTAGTAGCCTCCCTAGTTTTCATTTGTTACCTGCAGAGCACCACCCCCTATCTTATGGAGTCAAGTAGATGGGAAAGTGTTTATAGTCCAAATCGGGAAAGCAGCCTGGGTGGCAATGCTGATCTTTATACACACAGTTCAGTAAGTGAGTGTTGTCACCCTAGGTCCACAAGTGTATTACTGGCAGGACCACCCAAGCAAAATAAAGTCTAAAAAAAATGTAAACACAACTAAGTATCAGTAGATTATAATCTGCAATAAATGTATTTTTCATTCTTGTATTTATTTATTCCTTAAACCCCTGCCTTTCACCTGCATAGATGTCCTTTTCCTTTGTTCCTCTGCCTCTTCATTCTGTTTTGGGAGCCAAAGATCATCCAAATATTGAATGAGCATATGAAGAAACTAGTTCTTCCAGATATGGAGGAGCATATGAAGAAACTAGTTCTTCCAGATATGGAGGAGCATATGAAGGAACCAGTTCTTCTAGATATGGAGGAGCATATAAAGAAACCAGTTCTTCCAGATATGGAGGAGCATATAAAGAAACCAGTTCTTCCAGATATGGAGGAGCATATGAAGAAACCAGTTCTTCCAGTTATGGAAGAGCATGTCATCCACTCCATATGACAACCTTGGCCTATTACATTCAGTGCTATCACATAAGGGAGTCCACAGCACAGACCTGTGTAAGGTATGACTCCGACACATCGTAGTGTACACTGAACAATACAAACATTCCCCAGCTAGTCAGCACAAAAAGCCTACTTAAACTTTTTCAACATTTTTTTTGCAAACTTTTGCAAATACACATGAAACCACCCTATAAAAGCTATTTGAAATATATATTTGAAATATATTTGAAATATATATTTAAATATTCTTCCCAATCATATTTACATATATTTGAAATGCTACAAATTTGGCTATATTCAATATATTTAAAAAATCTATCTATATTTATATTGTGGGAACTCACTTCAAAAGGTAGAGCTTTGTTAAACGCACACAGCAACTCGCTTTCTTTTTTAAGGCCTTTTTAGCCCACTTTTATTTAAAGAAAATGTTCCATAAAGTTTCCCACGTATTGGTATCCACCATCAAACACATGCAAATGAAAATTCAGCCTCCTGGCTTGTACACAGTTTTATGTCTGTCTCCTACAGACTCTTTCCAAAATATGGCTCTCGCACACAGCTGGCCACTAGCACACAGCTAATCTGGCTTCCACCTCTCCTTGGTGAAGCCCTCCTGACTCCAAGGCAGAGACCTCCTGTCTTCCAGGGTGGAGCCCTCCTGACTCCGTCTGCCGGGGTGGAGCCCGGAATCCTGGTCCTGACCAGGGGAGGACTGACCATTTGGAAACTCAGGCAATGCCGAAGGCCCGGGGTCAGTAGGGGGCCCCTGGTACCTTTTTAATAGGCTTTTTTGAGTTTGGGCAAGGACACAGGGGCCCCATGATCCCCTATTGCCCGGGGGCCCCATGGGTTGTCAGTCCGCCCCTGGTCCTGACTCTACAAAAGAGCCATGCACACCTGAGCAATCAGTATCCTGGCCATTCCCAAAACCTGGTCCCAGGATTGGAGATTTCATCCCTCCCAAATTGCTTTGAAATCTCCAGGCTCCAGGTCCCAAAATGGACCTGGAGCCTACAAATGAGGAAAGTGAAAATCCACTTTCCTCTGTATCAAACATGTACCCCGGAGCCCCTCAACATGCCTTGTTGAGAATCCTGGGTGAAATAACCTTTCCACATCGTGATTGTGACAGATCGCCACACTGTCACAATATATATATATATATATATTTATATATATATATATTTATATTTATATAAAATGTATGTTGAAATGTGTTTTAATTACAAAATATATGAAAAATATTTTTAAAAATACATTTTAAATATACTATGTCTTTAATAATGCAAATCTACATTTTTGGAATGCATTTACAAATATATGTAAGAATATATGTTAAAATGATAAATTATATTTTTAAAAATATATTTTTTTAAAATATAGTCATCAGATTTTTTTTAACATATAAAAATTTAATTTTAACATATATTTTTGCATATAGTTGTAAATGCATTCCAAAAATGTAGATTTGTATTTTTAAAGACATGCAGTATATTTGAAATGTATTTTTAAAAATATTTTTCATATATTTTGTAATAAAAACGCATTTCAACATACAGTATGTATACAGTATATATATATATATATATATATATATATATATATATATTTATTTATTGAAATATATTGAATATGGCCAAAATTGTAACATTTCAAATATATGTCAATATATTTGGGAAGAAGATTTTTAAAATATATTTCAAATATATTTTACTTCCATATGGGTTGCAATCTGGGACATACAGTATATACTGTGTACTGTAGCAATGAATACATATAGAGCAGGCATGCATTGGAACTCTTTGAAAAGCAACTTAGACCTGACAATATTTACACCAGGCTTTCTGTATGTGAGAGGCAGCATGGAGGGTGTTCCAACATCTCCAGCTGGTATGTTCCAGGATCACCGTATTGGACAAAAGGAAATGGGATGAGCTGGTGTACCACTTTTTTTTTTGCATTATTTATTCAAACTTAAAAAAATGTGGTTAACCATGAAAAAAATATGATTAATGTGATTTTTTTTGTGACACACACCATAACAAGTGCATCGGGCTTAAACAGTTAATAGGGAAAAAAGGGTAGTATTTGCTGCTGACATTGCCACATAGTAAAATATATTTGAATGTGATTTTCCCTCTGCTTCATTTCCCGATAGTAAATTCCAAGTAACCACATCAACATTAAAGTGGACCTGTACTGTATTTCCCACCTCCATTCATTATAGGCACAGACTACCAAAGGGGTCCTGAATACTGTATCACACAATGTGACCAGTTATTATTATTTTACAGGATTTATATAGCGCCAACAGTTTGCTCAGTGCTTTACAATATAATGGGAGCAGAGGCATCCCTGGGGTTGGTGTCAACACGGCAACACTTGTTGACACCCCCTCCGACGATCCCCGCAGATCGGAGTCCGATCCATTATGCTCAATCCGCAGAACCGATCCATCCTGCGGGGATCGTCGGCTTGCTTTACAACTTAACTTTTCGTGGAGCAGGTCCGGTGTCACCCGTGCGGACGGTGTCACTCGGTGCGGGCCACACCCCCCGCACCTGCCTCGGGATGCCACTGAATGAGAGACAATACAGCAACAATACAGCAACAATACAGCTCAATACAAGTGGGTTAGGAGGGCCCTGCTCCTTGGAGCTTACAATCTAAGTTATGTGACCTTAAGGCCACACTTTCTGAGGCACAGATAGCTGAGCAAGCTATCTGCAGTCAGGTGAGCGGCCCTCTGCTGTCTGAACCAGCATGCGGACATCAGACAGAATCCTGGTAGCATGCAGCTTCTCAGGAGAACACAGCTACTGTGGGAAACAATTCCCCAATTGCTTGCAGAGTGCTACATTGGGGTGGTCCCTTATATTTGGGCCTGGGATCCCTCCAGCTATTTACTTGCATTACCAGAGCTATCATGGACCCCCAGCTGAGGAGATGTTGCTTATGAGGATAACCACAGGTAGCTGTTTGTGTTCTGAATTGCATTGGGATTATTATTATGATACAGGATTTATGTAGCGCCGACAGTTTGTGCAGCACTTTACAAAATGAAAGTGGACAGTACAGTTACAATACAATTGGACACAAGAGGAATCAGGGGCCCTGGTCATTAGAGCTTACAATCTACAAGGGAGGATCAAGTGATACAAAAGGAAATAACGGTGGGGGAATGAGCCGATGGAGGAAGTAAAAAGACAAATATTTATTTTCAGTTTTACTATCATAGTGATTCTCAGCTAGATTCTCTGTTGTCGTAGAATTATATAGATACTATGCTATGCAGCCACATGTTACCCTTATTGAACAACAGAGACATTGCTGTGAAGAGTCCATGTTTGTGCAGCTTTCATAATCTGTTTTCTATTATTCTGCAGTGTATGAATGCTCTTTGCCATCCCGAACCTGTTTTGCACCATTTCTTCTAACATTGCACTCCTTTATTAATCTGCAAGTGATAGTTACTCCCTGTCTAATCATTTGGCCAATTACATACTGCATCAACAAAGATTGTATGCGGTCTCAAACAGAAGCCCACCAACAGGCACTGATTGTCACTTAACAGGCCAGTTACCATTTCATTCCAACATATGCACTGGATGATGAGAGAAAGTTAGTTGAAGCATTTTTTGGTATATTACATTTTTTGCTTTCATGGAATCACTTACCATGGCATGCCTGTTTCTTAGTTTTCTGTATTTCCAGTCAATAATTCCCCCTATGACTTTAATCATATTTAAGAGAAGGCACTGGAGACAGTGACATCATCTCTTGCTCTCTCCTACCAGTAAATTTCGTTTCTCAGAGTAATTGACTCATCAGTCAGACTAGACCTGACCACACGTAACGCTAAAAATTAACAAGTGCGTAATGTTTTATTCATAGTTTTGTCAGGTAAGACAGTTGATGAAAGTGTCACATGTCAGTATGTATTAAATACTGGGTAATATGTATCAACGATCAGACCAATGACCATTACTGCTGGATTTATTTGTTGACTTAGTTTTAAAGCTCGTATACACCACTGGGCCCACATTCTCTGCCAAATGTTGTATGTTTACCAAATGCTGCAGAAAGTGAAAAAGAAATCAAATCGGTGACTCTATTATGGATTAAACTTTAGCTCCAGTTCACACTGAATGCGGCTTTAAAATCTTGCTACGTCAGCGTGATTTCAAAGCCAGTCAGTGTGATTTCATGTACAGTTTGCCAACATACTGTATGTGACAATTCATGCACAGATGTCTATACAAGTCGCACATGAAATTGCCAGAAATAGTGCAGATACCTTTTTCAAGTTGGAGTCGCACCGATTTAAACAGTTCCATGAGCACAAATAGGGTAAGACTTATCATGTGATTTTAAACTGTCAAATTGCATGACAAGTCACACCAGTGTGAACCGGGGCTGATATATCATGTTCACAAAAACAAAAAATACATCAGTGACACATTATTTTTCTTTAGGAACCCATAGATTGCACTGAAATTAACAATGGGGCAAAACTCAGGGACATGGCTGTAATTGGTTGGATGTGATAGGGTTAGGGCAGACGTAAACCCTACCTCCTGGTTCAGGAAATAAAAAAATAAATCCTCCAACATCTGTAAGGATAAAAGGCTATGCCAAGTGCAGCATTATAGATGTATGTTGGAAATTATGGGGAAGTATGGGGAGCAGGAATAGGGGGGTGAGAGCTGAAATTGGGTATTAAGCAGGGGTGGACTGACAACTCATGGTGTCCCCGGGCAATAGGGGATCATGGGGCCTCTGTGTCCTTGCCCACACTCAAACCACCCCCAAAAAAGTCTATGAAAGGTACCAGGGGCATCTCATGGGGCCCCCTACTGACCCCGGGCCCTTGGGCAGTGCCCAAGTGCCAGAATGGTCAGTCCGCCCCTGGTATTAAGGTTGTATTGTTTTGCACTAACATAGCAACTGTTGATGCCAGAAAGGTACTGAACACACTTTAAAGTGGTTGTAAACCCTTACATATACCCAGTGATGTGACTGACCTTAAGTGATACACAGTTGTATCTATTTATCTGCAGTGATCTCTTCTCTGCATCCGTTCGACATCCAGAATTTATAAAGCTTGCCTGAGCTTTCAGAAAACTGAAATTACACAGCAAAGCTCACTGAGGAAAGCTCTGAGAGCTGATTGGAGGGAAGGGACACATCCCTTTTCACACAGCGCAGAGGAACAAAGGTCCCTCCCTGTCACCTTTTCTCTTGATGTCAGGAAAACTTGTCTGAAGTGTCTCATGCTGATAGCAGAGGAACAAGGCAGCAGACAGAAATGACATGTAGAACTCCTAATTGGGACAAGCACAAACATTGCAATGCAGGCACAGAGTGCTGCCTGCACATACCTTTAGGTGTGCTTGTCTGCAGCATAGAAGCCCCTTATCCCAGGCCAATGTAATTTGCAAATTTCAGAGCTTCCTAATAGTGTCATTTCCTAGATTCATCCCCCAACATATCGCTCACAGGACGTCATATGGTACATATGTATATGGTGCATATGATGAGAGGCCTTGGTGTCCAGTAAGAACATGCAATAGGCAAGTGGGGAAAGAGATCACCAATACCGGGAAGTATGAAACTTTGCATACAACAACTGTCATTCATTATGAAGTGAATCGGTTAAGACAGAAATATGGAAGCTACCAGTCCTAACATGTTTTGAAGATGAATGCTCATTTGTTTCACTGCTTATTGAGGTGTATATAATTCTCGCACCAGTAGAGACTCATAGATTGATACAAATGAGGGTCTAAAAATTTATACAGGCAGCTTTTATATTCAATAGGACTTAAAGTGGTTCTAAAGCTAAAACATTTTTATCTTAATGCATTCCTTGCATTAAGGTAAAAAAACATTTTGGTGTCCCCCCATTGATCCAGCGCTGTGCCCTTCTGAGGTTCTTTTCCCCTTTTCTACTCACAACTCACAGAAAGACTGTGTAAAATAGAAGTAGGAGCCACTGGCACCTGCTGCTGTTGCTGTCAGTCAAATGTTGGGCCCGTGGACAGAGAGCCGGAGGAGGGGGGGGGGAGGTAGGGCTGTGCCAGGCTGTGCGTGTCAATGGACACACACAGCCTAGCCTGGAAGTGAGCCTGCATGTCTGCCTCCATATCAAGCAGTGTGCTATGGTGGTAGATACAAAAAAGGAGGAGCCAATTTTGCAGGTGACCCCAGAAGAGGAGGTTTGGGGCAGCTCTGTTTGATACCAATGGGCAGAGCAGGTGGGTATAACATGTTTATTATTTTAATAAAAAGGAACTGCAAAGACATCCAATCAAACAAGAATTCTTGAACTGAATTTGAATGAACACATTTTAAAGACAATTCAATAATAGCAGACATACTGTATGATGCAATGAGCATTAATCAATTAAAAGGGGGTTATAAAGGCTATGTAATGCCAGATATCAACCTGAGGATGATAATAATTAGAGATGAGCGAATCGAAGTATCCGAAGTGGAATTCGAGTCGAATTTCGGAAAAATTTCGATTCGTGCCGAATCCGAAAAACAGCCTAATTCGGACGCGCGAATCGAAATTTTTCCGAAAATGGCGGCTGACATGTGCGGCGACGGAGCGGGGATGTCGGGGAAGGCGCGCAGACAAGGCGCGCTGCCCCATAATGCATTCCTCAACGACATGTGATCGCATCAGCCAATCAGCAGCCAGCCAGCCAGCACTGTGTAATGGTCGAGGTATATATAGCGGCCATTTTGGAAATCTTCATTTGCCTGCAGTCATTGAACAGAGGCAGACCGCTCTGTACTAGGGACAGGGACAGAGTTAGGGCCACAGAAACAATACTTGGGGACAGAGAGAAGTTACTTAGGGACAGAGAACCATTACTCAGGGACACAGACTTGTTAATGAGGGCCACAGAATCGTTCTTTAGGGACAAAGAAACGCTAGTTAGGGCCACAGAATTCATACTCAGGGACAGACAGAATTGTTACTCAGTGCCAGAGAATTGTTACTTAGGGCCACAGAAACGTTATTAGGGCCACAGAATTTTTACTCAGGGACAGACAGAATTGTTACTGAGTGCCAGAGAATTGTTACTCAGGGACAGACAGAATTGTTACTGAGTGCCAGAGAATTCTTACTCAGGGCCACAGAATTCATTCTCAGGGACAGACAGAATTGTTACTCAGGGACAGACAGAATTGTTACTGAGTGCCAGAGAATTGTTACTCAGGGACAGACAGAATTGTTACTGAGTGCCAGAGAATTGTTACTCAGGGACAGACAGAATTGTTACTGAGTGCCAGAGAATTGTTACTCTCACAGACACAAAATTGTTACTTGCACAGACACAGAATTGTTACTTGCACAGACACACAATTGTTACTCAGGGCCACAGAATTCATACTCAGGGACAGACAGAATTGTTACTGAGTGCCAGAGAATTCTTACTCAGGTCCACAGAATTCATACTCAGGGACAGACAGAATTGTTACTCAGGGACAGACAGAATTGTTACTGAGTGCCAGAGAATTGTTACTCAGGGACAGACAGAATTGTTACTGAGTGCCAGAGAATTGTTACTCTCACAGACACAAAATTGTTACTTGCACAGACACAGAATTGTTACTTGCACAGACACACAATTGTTACTCAGGGCCACAGAATTCATACTCAGGGACAGACAGAATTGTTACTGAGTGCCAGAGAATTGTTACTCAGGGACAGACAGAATTGTTACTGAGTGCCAGAGAATTGTTACTCTCACAGACACAAAATTGTTACTTGCACAGACACAGAATTGTTACTTGCACAGACACACAATTGTTACTGAGTGCCAGAGAATTGTTACTCAGGGACAGACAGAATTGTTACTGAGTGCCAGAGAATTGTTACTCAGGGACAGACAGAATTGTTACTGAGTGCCAGAGAATTGTTACTCAGGGACAGACAGAATTGTTACTGAGTGCCAGAGAATTGTTACTCTCACAGACACAAAATTGTTACTTGCACAGACACAGAATTGTTACTCGCACAGAGACAGAATTGTTACTCAGGGCCACAGAATTCATACTCAGGGACAGACAGAATTGTTACTGAGTGCCAGAGAATTGTTACTCAGGGACAGACAGAATTGTTACTGAGTGCCAGAGAATTGTTACTCTCACAGACACAAAATTGTTACTTGCACAGACACAGAATTGTTACTTGCACAGACACACAATTGTTACTGAGTGCCAGAGAATTGTTACTCAGGGACAGACAGAATTGTTACTGAGTGCCAGAGAATTGTTACTCAGGGACAGACAGAATTGTTACTGAGTGCCAGAGAATTGTTACTCTCACAGACACAAAATTGTTACTTGCACAGACACAGAATTGTTACTCGCACAGAGACAGAATTGTTACTCAGGGCCACAGAATTCATACTCAGGGACAGACAGAATTGTTACTGAGTGCCAGAGAATTGTTACTCAGGGAAGACAGAATTGTTACTGAGTGCCATAGAATTGTTACTCAGGGACAGACAGAATTGTTACTGAGTGCCAGAGAATTGTTACTCTCACAGACACAAAATTGTTACTTGCACAGACACAGAATTGTTACTCGCACAGAGACAGAATTGTTACTCAGGGCCACAGAATTCATACTCAGGGACAGACAGAATTGTTACTGAGTGCCAGAGAATTGTTACTCAGGGACAGACAGAATTGTTACTGAGTGCCAGAGAATTGTTACTCTCACAGACACAAAATTGTTACTTGCACAGACACAGAATTGTTACTTGCACAGACACACAATTGTTACTGAGTGCCAGAGAATTGTTACTCAGGGACAGACAGAATTGTTACTGAGTGCCAGAGAATTGTTACTCAGGGACAGACAGAATTGTTACTGAGTGCCAGAGAATTGTTACTCAGGGACAGACAGAATTGTTACTGAGTGCCAGAGAATTGTTACTCTCACAGACACAAAATTGTTACTTGCACAGACACAGAATTGTTACTCGCACAGAGACAGAATTGTTACTCAGGGCCACAGAATTCATACTCAGGGACAGACAGAATTGTTACTGAGTGCCAGAGAATTGTTACTCAGGGACAGACAGAATTGTTACTGAGTGCCAGAGAATTGTTACTCTCACAGACACAAAATTGTTACTTGCACAGACACAGAATTGTTACTTGCACAGACACACAATTGTTACTGAGTGCCAGAGAATTGTTACTCAGGGACAGACAGAATTGTTACTGAGTGCCAGAGAATTGTTACTCAGGGACAGACAGAATTGTTACTGAGTGCCAGAGAATTGTTACTCAGGGACAGACAGAATTGTTACTGAGTGCCAGAGAATTGTTACTCTCACAGACACAAAATTGTTACTTGCACAGACACAGAATTGTTACTCGCACAGAGACAGAATTGTTACTCAGGGCCACAGAATTCATACTCAGGGACAGACAGAATTGTTACTGAGTGCCAGAGAATTGTTACTCAGGGACAGACAGAATTGTTACTGAGTGCCAGAGAATTGTTACTCTCACAGACACAAAATTGTTACTTGCACAGACACAGAATTGTTACTTGCACAGACACACAATTGTTACTGAGTGCCAGAGAATTGTTACTCAGGGACAGACAGAATTGTTACTGAGTGCCAGAGAATTGTTACTCAGGGACAGACAGAATTGTTACTGAGTGCCAGAGAATTGTTACTCAGGGACAGACAGAATTGTTACTGAGTGCCAGAGAATTGTTACTCTCACAGACACAAAATTGTTACTTGCACAGACACAGAATTGTTACTCGCACAGAGACAGAATTGTTACTCAGGGCCACAGAATTCATACTCAGGGACAGACAGAATTGTTACTGAGTGCCAGAGAATTGTTACTCAGGGACAGACAGAATTGTTACTGAGTGCCAGAGAATTGTTACTCTCACAGACACAAAATTGTTACTTGCACAGACACAGAATTGTTACTTGCACAGACACACAATTGTTACTCAGGGCCACAGAATTCATACTCAGGGACAGACAGAATTGTTACTGAGTGCCAGAGAATTCTTACTCAGGGCCACAGAATTCATACTCAGGGACAGACAGAATTGTTACTCAGGGACAGACAGAATTGTTACTGAGTGCCAGAGAATTGTTACTCAGGGACAGACAGAATTGTTACTGAGTGCCAGAGAATTGTTACTCTCACAGACACAAAATTGTTACTTGCACAGACACAGAATTGTTACTTGCACAGACACACAATTGTTACTCAGGGCCACAGAATTCATACTCAGGGACAGACAGAATTGTTACTGAGTGCCAGAGAATTGTTACTCAGGGACACCTAATCGTTGAATTAAATAGTATGTCAGACAACATGCAGAGGAGTGGCAGAGGAGGCAATGTTTTAGGAGCGAGCAGACGTGGCAGCAGAGGAAGGGGTCGAGGCAGCAGTATTCGCAGCCAGAGGCCAGTGCTCCCGGTGTCATCCAGCGGTCGTGTCTCCACCGACAACCCTGCCGTCATTGATTGGTTGGCTCGGTCGTCTTCCTCTTCCCAGGTCACCTCTGACACCTACAGCCAACGGTCGGTGGGTACGTCAGACACAACCGTTAGTTGGCATGGCCCGGGACCAAGCCCACTGAAATCACGTGTCCTCTACCTGCCCCTGTCCTTTGCTGTTCCCTCACCAAGCGAAGTATCGCATGCTGTGGGCTCAGCCCCACTGTACAGTGAGGAAGAGCTAACAGAGGGCGGTCAGGAACGGGGGGAGACATCGGCCTTTTCAGCAGCCAAGCGAACAAGTACTGGCGAGGAGAGTGGCTCGGTAGCCGGTCTAGAGACAGGTCTGTCTCCTGACCCAGACGCAGCCGAGGGGGCTAGTAGTGAGGCGGAGACCCTACTTGATGATGAGGAGGTTGATCGCACTTGGCAGCCTCGTCGTCATCAGGCAATTTCTTCCGCATCATCAGGAGAAGAGGGTGGCAGCTTGGCAGCGAGCAAAACAGTCGGTGGGTTGCCCAGGAGACAGCAGCAGGGTCGCATCAGTGTCAGTGGAGCCAAACGTCCACGGAGTAGAGCACCAGCTCCACTGCAGCCTACCACCACGGCCAGTAGTGGTGCCGGTGCGCACGGAGGAAGTAGCAGTCAGCCAGTGAAGAGTAGCGGGGGCAAAGTTTCCTACTCGGTGGTGTGGCAATTTTTCCTCAAGCCGCCCGAGGAAGTAAACGTAGCCGTATGTCGACTATGTGGCCAGAAATGCAAGCGTGGCCAGGGGGCCCATGTTGGGACTACAGCGTTGCGTCAGCATATGCAGCGTCACCATTCGGTGGCCTGGGAAAACCGTGATAAACATACGGCGGTTCTGCCTGCCCCAGCCCCCGCTCCATCACCCGCTCCGTTACTTGCTCCGTCACCCGACGTCGTCAATCGCCCTCTATCAGCCAGTCAAGGCTCCAACACCTCTGCTGAGGGGAGTTGTCGCTCATTGGCATCTTCCGCTCGTTCAGATGCTCCTTCTCCTGCTACTCCTCTTCTCGGATTCCGTCAACAGTCTTTCTTGGAATCCGTATCCAAGAGACAACAGTTTGCGAGCACGCACCCGACGGTGCAAAAGCTGAACGTCCTCCTGTCCAAGTTGCTGGTGCTGCAGTCCCTCCCTTTCCAACTGGTGGACTCAGCACCTTTCCGAGAAATGATGGCTTGTGCCGCGCCGCGGTGGAGAGTGCCAAGCCGTCATTTCTTTGCCCAAAAGGCAGTGCCAGCCCTGCATTCACATGTAGAAGAGATGGTGGGCCAGTCTTTGAGCATGTCGGTCTCTGCCAAAGTGCACGGCAGCGCCGACGTGTGGAGCTGTAACTACGGTCAGGGACAGTACATGTCATTTACGGCCCACTGGGTGAACGTGGTGCCGGCACAGCCGCACCAGCAACTTGGACAGGTCACGACGCTTTTGCCTCCACGTTTGCACGTCCTTGGTCCAGCAAGCATGTCCGCCTCTACCACCTCTTTTTCCGCCGTGTCCTCAGCCGCCACCCCCGTGCCAAGTCCCATTACCCGACCGGCATATCACATGTGCAGGGCGCAACGGTGTCACGCTGTGCTGCACCTGGTATGCCTTGGCGAACGTAGTCACACAGGGGAGGAACTGCTGAGTGTAATGAACAGAGAAATCGACAGATGGCTGTCTCCGCGCAAACTAAAAATCGGAACCATGTTGACTGACAACGGAAAGAACATGGTGTCTGCTCTGCGTCAAGGAAGGTTGTGCCATGCGCCATGCATGGCTCACGTGTTCAATCTGGTTGTCAAGCGGTTCCTAAAATCCACCATCCCACTGCAAGACATCCTTAAAATGTCACGTAAACTGTGCATGCATTTCAGCCATTCCTACACCGCAAAGAACACCCTCATTGAGCTGCAGCGGCAGAACGGAATTCCACAGCATCGCCTGATCTGCGACGTTGCAACAAGGTGGAATTCAACCCTACACATGTTAGACCGCCTTTACGAGCAGCGAAAGGCCATCACCGATTTCCTGATGTTACAAGCGGATAAAGGTACTCCCCTGTGTAACTTAGATGTCAGCCATTGGCAGCTCATGCGTGACACCTGCCGCTTGCTCAGGCCCTTTGAGGAGGCCACGCTATTCGTGAGTCGGCAGGACTATGGGATGAACGACGTCATTCCTCTGTTGCACGTCCTGGAACAAATGCTGTTAACAATGGCTGGTCAGGGTGCGGTAGACGTGGCGCACAGATCTCAACGCCACATGACCCCTGTGGGGGCAGGACAGGAAGAAGAGGAGGAGGTAGAGGAGGACATTTGTGCTCAGGAATTATTGAGTGAAATGGGTGGTTTTTCCACTCAGCGGACAGGAGTGGAGGAGCAGGAGCATCTGGTAGAGGAGGAGGAGGAGGAGACAGAGGACCCAGACGCACCGTGGCAGTATGCTGTGGAGATGGAGGCAGGGAGTCCCTCGCATTCCTTGGCACAAATGGCCCATAGCATGCTCGGTTGCTTGCGTAGCGACAGCCGAATAATAACCATCAGACAGAGGGATGACTTTTGGCTGTCCACCTTGTTGGACCCTCGCTACCGGTCCAAAATGGTGGCCTTTTTCACACCTGCTGAGAGGGAGGCCAAAATTACGTACTATAAAAACCACCTATGTAGTCAGTTGGTCTCTGCCTTTGTGCGCCAACGTCCATCCTCAGACACTGTGGGCCCTGTGCGCTCGCGTTCCGCTGGCATGGCAGCAGGGGAGGGGTGGGGTGGTAGGAGCAGTGGCAGCTCCACCAGCAGCGGCTGCCTCAGTCTGCAGTCGATGATGAGTAGCTTTCTTCACCAGCGCAGTGAGGAAACTACTAACCAGCCGCAGCAGCAGCAGCAGCATCAGGTGGACCTGGAGCAGGAGCTCAAACAACAGGCTTGGGCCTACTTGGACAGCACCCTGCCAACCGAGGTAGACAATCCCCTTGACTACTGGGCAACGAAACTTGACCTTTGGCCCCAACTAGCTGAATTTGCCCTTGAAAGGCTGTCATGCCCGGCCAGTAGCGTGGCATCGGAGCGCGTGTTTAGTGCGGCAGGAGGTATTGTAACTCCGCGGAGGACACGACTGTCCACCCAAAGTGTGGAGAGACTCACGTTTGTGAAAATGAATCAGGCGTGGATTAGTCTGGATTTCAAACCACCAGTTCCTGACACAACTGACTAAATCCGCCATGAATCATGCCTCAAACATGTGCCACTTTCAGGTCTCCTCACACTGCTGGTGTGTTGAATTTTTTGACATAGGGTGCTGGCAGATTACGGGCCTCCTATAGCTGCTGCCAGGCCCCTAATCTGCCATAGGCCCCTATATACCGCCTCCTCCTGCTGCTGCCAGGTCCAGAGTCTCTCATGGGTCCCTGTACGGCCTCCCATTGCTGCTGTCTCCATCGCCACACTCTGCTGCCATGTGCCACTTTCAGGTCTCTTCACACTGCTGGTGTGTTAAATTTTTTGACATAGGGTGCAGGCAGATTACGGGCCTCACATAGCTGCTGCCAGGCCCCTAATCTGCCATGGGCCCCTATATACCACCTCCTCCTGCTGCTGCCAGGTCCAGAGTCTCTCATGGGTCCCTGTACGGCCTCCCATTGCTGCTGTCTCCATCGCCACACTCTGCTGCCATGTGCCACTTTCAGGTCTCTTCACACTGCTGGTGTGTAAAATTTTTTGACATAGGGTGCTGCAAGATAACGGGCCTCACATAGCTGCTGCCAGGCCCCTAATCTGCCATGGGCCCCAATATACCGCCTCCTCATGCTGCTGCCAGGTCCAGAGTCTCTCATGGGTCCCTGTACGGCCTCCCATTGCTGCTGTCTCCATCGCCACACTCTGCTGCCATGTGCCACTTTCAGGTCTCTTCACACTGCTGGTGTGTTAAATTTTTTGACATAGGGTGCTGCAAGATAACGGGCCTCACATAGCTGCTGCCAGGCCCCTAATCTGCCATGGGCCCCTATATACCACCTCCTCCTGCTGCTGCCAGGTCCAGAGTCTCTCATGGGTCCCTGTACGGCCTCCCATTGCTGCTGTCTCCATCGCCACACTCTGCTGCCATGTGCCACTTTCAGGTCTCTTCACACTGCTGGTGTGTAAAATTTTTTGACATAGGGTGCTGCAAGATAACGGGCCTCACATAGCTGCTGCCAGGCCCCTAATCTGCCATGGGCCCCAATATACCGCCTCCTCATGCTGCTGCCAGGTCCAGAGTCTCTCATGGGTCCCTGTACGGCCTCCCATTGCTGCTGTCTCCATCGCCACACTCTGCTGCCATGTGCCACTTTCAGGTCTCTTCACACTGCTGGTGTGTTAAATTTTTTGACATAGGGTGCTGCAAGATAACGGGCCTCACATAGCTGCTGCCAGGCCCCTAATCTGCCATGGGCCCCTATATACCGCCTCCTCATGCTGCTGCCAAGTCCAGAGTCTGTCATGGTCCCTGTACGGCCTCCCATTGCTGCTGTCTCCATCGCCACACTCTGCTGCCATGTGCCACTTTCAGGTCTCTTCACACTGCTGGTGTGTTAAATTTTTTGACATAGGGTGCTGGCAGATTACGGGCCTCCTATAGCTGCTGCCAGGCCCCTAATCTGCCATGGGCCCCTATATACCGCCTCCTCATGCTGCTGCCAAGTTCAGAGTCTGTCATGGGTCCCTGTACGGCCTCCCATTGCTGCTGTCTCCATCGCCACACTCTGCTGCCATGTGCCACTTTCAGGTCTCTTCACACTGCTGGTGTGTTAAATTTTTTGACATAGGGTGCAGGCAGATTACGGGCCTCACATAGCTGCTGCCAGGCCCCTAATCTGCCATGGGCCCCTATATACCGCCTCCTCCTGCTGCTGCCAGGTCCAGAGTCTCTCATGGGTCCCTGTACGGCCTCCCATTGCTGCTGTCTCCATCGCCACACTCTGCTGCCATGTGCCACTTTCAGGTCTCTTCACACTGCTGGTGTGTTAAATTTTTTGACATAGGGTGCTGCAAGATAACGGGCCTCACATAGCTGCTGCCAGGCCCCTAATCTGCCATGGGCCCCTATATACCGCCTCCTCATGCTGCTGCCAAGTCCAGAGTCTGTCATGGTCCCTGTACGGCCTCCCATTGCTGCTGTCTCCATCGCCACACTCTGCTGCCATGTGCCACTTTCAGGTCTCTTCACACTGCTGGTGTGTTAAATTTTTTGACATAGGGTGCAGGCAGATTACGGGCCTCACATAGCTGCTGCCAGGCCCCTAATCTGCCATGGGCCCCTATATACCGCCTCCTCCTGCTGCTGCCAGGTCCAGAGTCTCTCATGGGTCCCTGTACGGCCTCCCATTGCTGCTGTCTCCATCGCCACACTCTGCTGCCATGTGCCACTTTCAGGTCTCTTCACACTGCTGGTGTGTTAAATTTTTTGACATAGGGTGCTGGCAGATTACGGGCCTCACATAGCTGCTGCCAGGCCCCTAATCTGCCATGGGCCCCTATATACCGCCTCCTCATGCTGCTGCCAAGTCCAGAGTCTGTCATGGTCCCTGTACGGCCTCCCATTGCTGCTGTCTCCATCGCCACACTCTGCTGCCATGTGCCACTTTCAGGTCTCTTCACACTGCTGGTGTGTTAAATTTTTTGACATAGGGTGCAGGCAGATTACGGGCCTCACATAGCTGCTGCCAGGCCCCTAATCTGCCATGGGCCCCTATATACCGCCTCCTCCTGCTGCTGCCAGGTCCAGAGTCTCTCATGGGTCCCTGTACGGCCTCCCATTGCTGCTGTCTCCATCGCCACACTCTGCTGCCATGTGCCACTTTCAGGTCTCTTCACACTGCTGGTGTGTTAAATTTTTTGACATAGGGTGCTGGCAGATTACGGGCCTCACATAGCTGCTGCCAGGCCCCTAATCTGCCATGGGCCCCTATATACCGCCTCCTCCTGCTGCTGCCAGGTCCAGAGTCTCTCATGGGTCCCTGTACGGCCTCCCATTGCTGCTGTCTCCATCGCCACACTCTGCTGCCATGTGCCACTTTCAGGTCTCTTCACACTGCTGGTGTGTTAAATTTTTTGACATAGGGTGCTGGCAGATTACGGGCCTCACATAGCTGCTGCCAGGCCCCTAATCTGCCATGGGCCCCTATATACCGCCTCCTCATGCTGCTGCCAAGTCCAGAGTCTGTCATGGTCCCTGTACGGCCTCCCATTGCTGCTGTCTCCATCGCCACACTCTGCTGCCATGTGCCACTTTCAGGTCTCTTCACACTGCTGGTGTGTTAAATTTTTTGACATAGGGTGCAGGCAGATTACGGGCCTCACATAGCTGCTGCCAGGCCCCTAATCTGCCATGGGCCCCTATATACCGCCTCCTCCTGCTGCTGCCAGGTCCAGAGTCTCTCATGGGTCCCTGTACGGCCTCCCATTGCTGCTGTCTCCATCGCCACACTCTGCTGCCATGTGCCACTTTCAGGTCTCTTCACACTGCTGGTGTGTAAAATTTTTTGACATAGGGTGCTGCAAGATAACGGGCCTCACATAGCTGCTGCCAGGCCCCTAATCTGCCATGGGCCCCTATATACCGCCTCCTCATGCTGCTGCCAAGTCCAGAGTCTGTCATGGTCCCTGTACGGCCTCCCATTGCTGCTGTCTCCATCGCCACACTCTGCTGCCATGTGCCACTTTCAGGTCTCTTCACACTGCTGGTGTGTTAAATTTTTTGACATAGGGTGCTGGCAGATTACGGGCCTCCTATAGCTGCTGCCAGGCCCCTAATCTGCCATGGGCCCCTATATACCGCCTCCTCATGCTGCTGCCAAGTTCAGAGTCTGTCATGGGTCCCTGTACGGCCTCCCATTGCTGCTGTCTCCCATCGCCACACTCTGCTGCCATGTGCCACTTTCAGGTCTCTTCACACTGCTGGTGTGTTAAATTTTTTGACATAGGGTGCAGGCAGATTACGGGCCTCACATAGCTGCTGCCAGGCCCCTAATCTGCCATGGGCCCCTATATACCGCCTCCTCCTGCTGCTGCCAGGTCCAGAGTCTCTCATGGGTCCCTGTACGGCCTCCCATTGCTGCTGTCTCCATCGCCACACTCTGCTGCCATGTGCCACTTTCAGGTCTCTTCACACTGCTGGTGTGTTAAATTTTTTGACATAGGGTGCTGCAAGATAACGGGCCTCACATAGCTGCTGCCAGGCCCCTAATCTGCCATGGGCCCCTATATACCGCCTCCTCATGCTGCTGCCAAGTCCAGAGTCTGTCATGGTCCCTGTACGGCCTCCCATTGCTGCTGTCTCCATCGCCACACTCTGCTGCCATGTGCCACTTTCAGGTCTCTTCACACTGCTGGTGTGTTAAATTTTTTGACATAGGGTGCAGGCAGATTACGGGCCTCACATAGCTGCTGCCAGGCCCCTAATCTGCCATGGGCCCCTATATACCGCCTCCTCATGCTGCTGCCAAGTCCAGAGTCTGTCATGGTCCCTGTACGGCCTCCCATTGCTGCTGTCTCCATCGCCACACTCTGCTGCCATGTGCCACTTTCAGGTCTCTTCACACTGCTGGTGTGTTAAATTTTTTGACATAGGGTGCAGGCAGATTACGGGCCTCACATAGCTGCTGCCAGGCCCCTAATCTGCCATGGGCCCCTATATACCGCCTCCTCCTGCTGCTGCCAGGTCCAGAGTCTCTCATGGGTCCCTGTACGGCCTCCCATTGCTGCTGTCTCCATCGCCACACTCTGCTGCCATGTGCCACTTTCAGGTCTCTTCACACTGCTGGTGTGTAAAATTTTTTGACATAGGGTGCTGCAAGATAACGGGCCTCACATAGCTGCTGCCAGGCCCCTAATCTGCCATGGGCCCCTATATACCGCCTCCTCATGCTGCTGCCAAGTCCAGAGTCTGTCATGGTCCCTGTACGGCCTCCCATTGCTGCTGTCTCCATCGCCACACTCTGCTGCCATGTGCCACTTTCAGGTCTCTTCACACTGCTGGTGTGTTAAATTTTTTGACATAGGGTGCTGGCAGATTACGGGCCTCCTATAGCTGCTGCCAGGCCCCTAATCTGCCATGGGCCCCTATATACCGCCTCCTCATGCTGCTGCCAAGTTCAGAGTCTGTCATGGGTCCCTGTACGGCCTCCCATTGCTGCTGTCTCCATCGCCACACTCTGCTGCCATGTGCCACTTTCAGGTCTCTTCACACTGCTGGTGTGTTAAATTTTTTGACATAGGGTGCAGGCAGATTACGGGCCTCACATAGCTGCTGCCAGGCCCCTAATCTGCCATGGGCCCCTATATACCGCCTCCTCCTGCTGCTGCCAGGTCCAGAGTCTCTCATGGGTCCCTGTACGGCCTCCCATTGCTGCTGTCTCCATCGCCACACTCTGCTGCCATGTGCCACTTTCAGGTCTCTTCACACTGCTGGTGTGTTAAATTTTTTGACATAGGGTGCTGCAAGATAACGGGCCTCACATAGCTGCTGCCAGGCCCCTAATCTGCCATGGGCCCCTATATACCGCCTCCTCATGCTGCTGCCAAGTCCAGAGTCTGTCATGGTCCCTGTACGGCCTCCCATTGCTGCTGTCTCCATCGCCACACTCTGCTGCCATGTGCCACTTTCAGGTCTCTTCACACTGCTGGTGTGTTAAATTTTTTGACATAGGGTGCAGGCAGATTACGGGCCTCACATAGCTGCTGCCAGGCCCCTAATCTGCCATGGGCCCCTATATAACGCCTCCTCATGCTGCTGCCAAGTTCAGAGTCTGTCATGGGTCCCTGTACGGCCTCCCATTGCTGCTGTCTCCATCGCCACACTCTGCCATGTGCCACTTTCAGGTCTCCTCACACTGCTGGTGTGTTGAATTTTTTGACATAGGGTGCTGGCAGATTACGGGCCTCCTATAGCTGCTGCCAGGCCCCTAATCTGCCATAAGCCCCTATATACCGCCTCCTCATGCTGCTGCCAAGTCCAGAGTCTGTCATGGGTCCCTGTACGGCCTCCCATTGCTGCTGTCTCCATCGCCACACTCTGCCATGTGCCACTTTCAGGTCTCCTCACACACTGCTGGTGTGTTGAATTTTTTGACATAGGGTGCTGGCAGATTACGGGCCTCCTATAGCTGCTGCCAGGCCCCTAATCTGCCGTAGGCCCCTATATACCGCCTCCTCATGCTGCTGCCAGGTCCAGAGTCTCTCATGGGTCCCTGTACGGCCTCCCATTGCTGCTGTCTCCATCGCCACACTCTGCCATGTGCCACTTTCAGGTCTCCTCACACTGCTGGTGTGTTCCATTTTTTGTCATAGGGTGCTGGCAGATTATGGGCCTCCCATAACTGCTGCCAGGCCCCTAATCTGCCATGGGCCCCTATACCGACTCCTCATGCTGTGACGTTGCAACAAGGTGGAATTCAACCCTACATATGTTAGACCGCCTTTACGAACAGCAAAAGGCCATCACAGATTTCCTGATGTTAAAAGCAGATAAAGGTACTCCCTGTGTAACTTAGATGTCAGCCATTGGCAGCTCATGCGTGACACCTGCGCTTGCTCAGGCCCTTTGAGGAGGCCACGCTATTCGTGAGTCGGCAGGACTATGGGATGAACGACGTCATTCCTCTGTTGCACGTCCTGGAACAAATGCTGTTAACAATGGCTGGTCAGGGTGCGGTAGACGTGGCGCACAGATCTCAACGCCACATGGCCCCTGTGGGGGCAGGACTGGAAGAAGAGGAGGAGGTAGAGGAGGACATTGGTGCTCAGGAATTATTGAGTGAAATGGGTGGTTTTTCCACTCAGCGGACAGGAGTGGAGGAGCAGGAGCATCTGGTAGAGGAGGAGGAAGAGGAGACAGAGGACCTAGACGCACCGTGGCAGTATGCTGTGGAGATGGAGGCAGGGAGTCCCTCGCATTCCTTGGCACAAATGGCCCATAGCATGCTCGGTTGCTTGCGTAGCGACAGCCGAATAATAACCATCAGACAGAGGGATGACTTTTGGCTGTCCACCTTGTTGGACCCTCGCTACCGTTCAAAAATGGTGGCCTTTTTCACACCTGCTGAGAGGGAGGCCAAAATAACGTACTATAAAAAACACCTATGTAGTCAGCTGGTCTCTGCCTGTCTGCGCCAACGTCCATCCTCAGACACTGTGGGCCCTGTGCGCTCGTGTTCCGCTGCCATGGCAGCAGGGGAGGGGTGGGGTGGTAGGAGCAGTGGCAGCTCCACCAGCAGCGGCTGCCTCAGTCTGCAGTCGATGATGAGTAGCTTTCTTCACCAGCGCAGTGAGGAAACTACTAACCAGCCGCAGCAGCAGCAGCAGCATCAGGTGGACCTGGAGCAGGACCTCAAACAACAGGCTTAGGCCTACTTGGACAGCACCCTGCCAACCGAGGTAGACAATCCCCTTGACTACTGGGCAACGAAACTTGACCTTTGGCCCCAACTAGCTGAATTTGCCCTTGAAAGGCTGTCATGCCCGGCCAGTAGCGTGGCATCGGAGCGCGTGTTTAGTGCGGCAGGAGGTATTGCAACTCCGCGGAGGACACGACTGTCCACCCAAAGTGTGGAGAGACTGACGTTTGTGAAAATGAATCAGGCGTGGATTAGTCTGGATTTCAAACCACCAGTTCCTGACACAACTGACTAAATCCGCCATGAATCATGCCCCAAACATGTGCCACTTTCAGGTCTCCTCACACTGCTGGTGTGTTCCATTTTTTGTCATAGGGTGCTGGCAGATTACGGGCCTCCCATAGCTGCTGCCAGGCCCCTAATCTGCCATGGGCCCCTATACCGCCTCCTCATGCTGCTGCCAAGTCCAGAGTCTCTCATGGGTCCCTGTACGGCCTCCCATTGCTGCTGCCTCCATCGCCACACTCTGCCATGTGCCACTTTCAGGTCTCCTCACACTGCTGGTGTGTTCCATTTTTTGTCATAGGGTGCTGGCAGATTACGGGCCTCCCATAGCTGCTGCCAGGCCCCTAATCTGCCATGGGCCCCTATACCGCCTCCTCATGCTGCTGCCAGGTCCAGAGTCTCTCATGGGTCCCTGTACGGCCTCCCATTGCTGCTGCCTCCATCGCCACACTCTGCCATGTGCCACTTTCAGGTCTCCTCACACTGCTGGTGTGTTCCATTTTTTGTCATAGGGTGCTGGCAGATTACGGGCCTCCCATAGCTGCTGCCAGGCCCCTAATCTGCCATGGGCCCCTATACCGCCTCCTCATGCTGCTGCCAGGTCCAGAGTCTCTCATGGGTCCCTGTACGGCCTCCCATTGCTGCTGTCTCCATCGCCACACTCTGCCATGTGCCACTTTCAGGTCTCCTCACACTGCTGGTGGGTTCCATTTTTTGTCATAGGGTGCTGGCAGATTACGGGCCTCCCATAGCTGCTGCCAGGCCCGTAATCTGCCATGGGCCCCCGTACCGACTCCTCATGCTGCTGCCAGGCCCGTAATCTGTCATGGGCCACTGTTGTCGCTTGTTGGCATATTCCGCTCGTTCAGATGCTCCTTCTCCTGCTACTCCTCTTCACGGATTCCGTCAGCAGTCTTTCTTGGAATCCGTTTCCAAGAGACAACAGTTTGCGAGCACGCACCCGACGGTGCAGAAGCTGAACGTCCTCCTGTCCAAGTTGCTGCTGCCAGGCTCGTAATCTGTCATGCGCCCCTGTACCGCCTCCTCATGCTGCTGCCAGGTCCAGAGTGTGTCATGGGCCCCCGTACCGACTCCTCATGCTGCTGCCAGGCCCGTAATCTGTCATGGGCCCCTGTACCGCCTCCCCATGCTGCTGCCAGGTCCAGAGTGTGTCATGGGTCCCTGTACGGCCTCCCATTGCTGCTGCCAGGCCCGTAATCTGCCATGGGCCCCTGTACCGACTCCTCATGCTGCTGCCAGGCCCGTAATCTGTCATGGGCCCCTGTACCGCCTCCTCATGCTGCTGCCAGGTCCAGAGTGTGTCATGGGTCCCTGTACGGCCTCCCATTGCTGCTGTCTCTATCGCCACACTCTGCCATGTGCCACTTTCAGGTCTCCTCACACTGCTGGTGGTTTCCATTTTTGTCATAGGGTGCTGTATGGCCTCCCATTGCTGCTGCCTCCACCGCCACACTGTGGCTCCACACTCTGGTTTTGGCCCCGTGACTGCCCAAATGAGTGAAGTGTGCGGTGATTCTAAGATCGACGGCACTCATCTGCATGTCATACTGACTGACAGTATTATTTCTCTTCCCCAGCAGACTCCAAGGGCATTTAAATTAAAGGTACAGTGTTCTGCACTAATATTAAGTCTCTCTGAAGCCTAGAAACACCCTTTTTTAAGTTAAATTCACAGCGAATTTATTCGACTCGAATCGAATATTGTCCACGAATTCGCCGAATCAGTCGAATCGAATTTTTCATTTCTTCGCTCATCTCTAATAATAATAATCCAAGACAAACATATCAAATCAAACAAGAAGAGTCTTTATTTGAATTTGAATAAACTTAACCAACACAATTCAAGGGTCATACACTCCCTTCATCAGGGCTACAGAAATAGCAAATTACAATTTGCATTCAAACTAAGCATACATTTTCTATAAAATAAACCAATAAGATGTTAATGCATTTCCTTTTGTGTATCACAGGGAAACACAATTTGAAACATGATGTTGATAGCTATGAACTGAATTCTTGCACATTCATAAAACACGCACTTTCTCCAGGTAATTTATTCACTGAGAATGAAAATTCCAGGCAGTCATGTGACGGTATGGTCTTCCTTCTTTCTTCTGCACCCTCACTGCTCCATAGAATGGCATTTCAGGTGTAATATTTAAGTACTGTGATATATAGCACTGTACTAGCAGCTCAGGCAAATCTAGCGACTGATAGCCTGGGCTCACAGAAATTGATTGAAAGGCACTGGGATTCATTCAACCCTGGATGTGTATTTGGAGGACCGAGCACTTGGGAAGTGACGCCTTAATTATTATTATTGTAGAAACATTTAGGGCAGATGGAAGGAATTTTGCATTTCTCTTGCAGTGAACAACCTATTTGCCTTTAGTAAACCAACCCCAAAGTACTGGAAGTGATCAGATTTTGAAACGATGGAAACAGTGCTGCTGAGTAGTGGAAGTTACATATATGTATGGGCTTCTAAAGCCTCCAGCATCCCATAGCTCTCAGTGACACCCAGTGCTACTACACACTCTATAGGACTCCCTTTAGCTGTGGTACACCATGATTTAGAAAAATATTGCAACCATAAACCTATAGTAGGAGCAGCTATCTGAAGGCAGGACTAGCAGGTTGCACTGTGCATAAGAGAGTCATACTGGTAACACAGGGTTAGGCTGTTGAATAGGTTGTAGAATGGGATTAAAATACCTAGGCGCCTAATTTTAGCAGCAGGGGAGTACTGACAAGGTAGGTGCAGGAACCTTAGAGTTCATGCACACTGGATGTTTTTCAGCTGCTACTAGGGGTGTCTTCAAAATTTCTGTGTCACTAAGGAAACTTCCACTATTGGTCGATATACAGCAGAACCTGAATTGTTAAATAGTGGAATCCCAGCCAAATTCTAGCCCCATTCACTCTTGAACGATTTGTATCTCAAAGCTTGAAGCTCCATAACACTTGAGGAGAAAAAATATATTATTTGCAATGGAGATGGTTCACATCTTCACTTCAAGTAGCCTGAAGCCAAACGCCTGAAGCTCAAACAAGTTCTGGAGTTTTTTTGTCACTCAAATCGGACAGATTTGCTTGTTTAGAAGTGTTTATATTTCCATGGAAATGAATGATTAATAAATAAAATAAATTAATAATATGTAATAATAAATAAATGATAATTAACCCCTAACCTTAAAAAAAGAAAATAAATTATGAATAATAATAATAATGATAATAATAATAATAAAATAATAAGAAATATCCAAACCTAAAAATATAATAATAATACTATTTTTAAACATTTTGTTCTAGGGTTAGGGTGTTTATTTATTATGTTATTAATATTATTATGTATTTATTTATTTATTTTTTTAGCAGGTTAGGGGGTTAAGGTTAGGCATGAATTATTATTTATTTATTTATTATGATATATTGTTCATTTATTTTATTTTATTTATTTATGATTATTTTTATTTATTTGTGCATTTATTTTAGAAACAATTCAGTACTGTCTGTGATACTTTTTTTATTTGCACTAACATACAATTTTGAGTACAAGCTTTCGGGGAGTGTCCCCTTCTTCAAGGTCCAGGCAGTACTGTTACAAAGTTTTAGCAGAATGTTAGAAGATATGTGGGGATTGAGAAAAAAAAAAGCAGAAAGAAACGCAAGCCTAAGGTTAGCCTAGAGATAAGACACAGCAAAGCAAAAGCAAAGACTGGGGGGGGAGGGGATAAAACAACACTCACAGAGGGAGTCATAAAAATGTTGGATAATGATTGAGGAATCCCATGTCCAAATTAAGGTCATAATCTCTTGTGTCAAATAGAATTATCATTCTCAGTTCAAAAGTTTTTCTTTCCTGAATGGATTTGAAATTTCCTTTAAGAACCAAAACATCAAGGTCTCCCAAAGTGTGGTCTTATGTGAAATGGTGTCCCACAGGTGTGCAAAGGTCATCTTTATGTTCCTTGATGGTATGTCTGTGCAGATTCATCCCTGTTTGTAACTTCTGTCCTGTTTCGCCAACATAAGATCCTTTGCTACACTTTCTGCACTGGATAAGGTACACAACATTACTGGAGGTGCAGCTGTATGAGCCGGAGATATTGAAGATCGCTTTTGAGTGTCTGACACTTTTTGATGGATTGATTTGATTGCACAGTTTGCAGTGTTTCTTATTGCAGGGTGCGCTTCCATTATTTGTGACCTCATGATCAGAAGGAAGTTTCCTACTGATTAGTTTATTTTGGAGGTTGGGGGGTTGTCTGAAGGCCAGTATTGGGGGTTGCTGGAATATTTCTTTCAGAGTTCCACCCTCTGTTATGATGGGTTGTAAATCTTTGATTATTTTTCTTATTCCTTCTAGTGCTGGGTTGTATGTGGTTACTAGATCAACACGGTTGTTTGTTTTACATTTATTTATTCATTTATTATTATTATTATTAACACCCTAACCCTAACAAAAACATAAATAAATAAAAAGAAGACAATAAATAAAATATTTACTAACCCTAACACCTAACCCTTAAACCTAAACTTAACCCCTAACCCTTATCCTGACCCTAACACCTAACCCTAACCTAAACACTAACCCCAACAATTAACTCCTAACCCTAAAGTTAACCCCAGCCCTAATACCTAACCCCTAACCAAAATCCTAATCCCTAATCCCAGCCCCTAATCCTAACCCTAACCTAACCTTAAATCTAGCTCCTTACCTGAATAAAAAAAAGATAAATGAATAGTAATTAAAAAAGAAATAAAAGATGATCAAAAAGCTAAAATAGCTGGAAAACCTAGAAACAAATGATGCAACTGATGATATTTTTCTCTATTAGCTAATGAAAAAATGGCAAAGCTCAAAAACATTTGAAAAATTATGTATGAAAACGCACGAAAAACGATTAAGGACGCTACACTCAAGTGTGCATCCAGCCTAACTATGCTTAAAATGTCCCTTCCCTCACTTCTGCTGCCTATCCTACCTTCTCTGTGTAAAAAAAAGATGTGTACGCATACAGTACCTATTTTTATTCTGCTTTGGTCCAGGCCTGTGGTCTCCTGAGTCAATGAGTGTCGGCTGCAAGGGGGAAGAGGAAGACCTTGACAATAGCTAGGAATTCTGGAAGCAATGATGTCACTTGTAGCCTCCAGTGTTCTAGCCGTTGTTGGCGCTCTCTCCTCTGTGCCGCAGCCACCCCCCGCAGTTGCCATTCACTGACACAGGGGAGCTGGAGCTGCGGGATCAGGTAAGTACACACATATTTTTATCACAGGCATAGGCAGGATAGGTAGCAGAGGGGAAGGGGAACATTTTTATTCATAGTCAATGTTAGGCTGGAATTCAATTATGATTTAACTCTACTAATTATAAGAAGGTGTTTATTATTGTGTCCAATCAACCCAATATTTTACAAGAAAATAACTAACATATAATGGGTCCACCGTCCATGCACACGGCAGGGCCGAATCTAGAGGGATGCTGGGGTGGGTTTTCCTGTCCCTCAAGATTTCAGTGGTGCCCCCCAAGAGCGGTGACATTGGTATGAGGAAGTAGAGGGGCTGGGGGCAGTGCATGGCCTCACTGATCCCAAGTTGGCATGGCTGCACAGTGCTTTGCTGCTATACACTACAGGGAGCAGGCCAGGATGAACAGCATTCCTATTTGTGAAGGGGGGACTATGTTGTGCCGAGGGGGTGACTCTGGTATGATGGTGGTTGGGGTCACTGTTGTGATGGAGGGGACACTCTGTTGTGAAGGGGGGACATTCTATTATGATGGGGGGGTTCTGATATGATGGGGGAACTGTGATGTAAAGGGGGCTGACTCTGAAGTGATGGGTGAAATGTGATATGAAGGAGGAACGCTGGGAACCCCTCCATGTGGCACCAAGGAGTTGTTGACAATATCATCCAGTGCAGGTGTCCTTCAGCCCAATAAATACAGTTCAGTACTGGGCTTGTCTCTGGATTTTGCATACTTTAAAGTGTGCCATGACTAAAAAAAAAAAGTTGAGAAACGCTGGCCTAATACATGCACTTTTCGCTGCAGCCACATACAGAAGTAGGGAACTAGTATTCTTTGTTCACTCCTGCACTACGTTGGCACTACCCAGAAGTAATGTCAGGTGGTACTTCCGGGTCATGGCTCATGGTACAGAAGTGCGCCAAGTGTAGAGGAAACACACAGACAGCCAGTGCCAGAAATTGCAAGTATGGTCTGTATAGTGCGCATGCTTACATACGTCTGAAATTTTTCTTCTAGCCACTAGAATTCAAAATATTCCAATATACCAAATAAAATGATCTATTCAAGGGGGATGTGAGATTTATCCACGTATAATTTACTGAGCAGTAAGGCAGATTTTTGTATTTTCTTTTTTACTGACCCACAGTGGCTAAGTGCTGGCTAGCAGCACTAGGGTCATTGGCTCAAATGCCAACCAAGGCACCTGGAGTTTGTATATTCTCCCTTTGCTTGGGTGGGTTTCCTCCAGATACTCTAAAGACATGTTGGTGGGTTAATTGGCTCCTGTCTAAACTGACCCTAGTATGTGTATGCATTGATGTGAGTTAGGGACCTTAGATTGTAAGCTCCTTGAGGGCAGGTACTAATATGACTGTAAAATGTATGTAAAGTGCTAAATTGATGGTGATATATATATATATATATATATATATATATATATATATATATATATATATGCTTGTGTAGCATTACCCCCTTAGGAGTTGCTGAGTATTTGGGTCCCCCTATAGCCCTGCACAACCAGACAAAACACATTTTCCGTTCAGACCTGCATCCAGGAGAACAGTGACCAGTCCTTGAGCTTGTGTTGATGTTTTGTTAGAGGATAATAAAACATGGGGTGTATGGGATGCCCAATCGAATTGGAACTGAGAACAAACTTGTACAGCAAAAGATCATCTTCTGGAGAGCCAGCCAGCCTCTCCCAGTGTACCACCCCAGACCCCAGACTCTCCTCTATGTGGCTGCCTGGAGGAATCCCTGAGCAGGTGATCCAGTGTCTGTCAGCTGAAGACAATAGGACAGTCCCAGGCGACAGCTAATCTGGTTTCCCACCATAGTGCTCATTCCCCTATCTAGCTCAGGGGGTGCAGATCTACTCCCTCAGGCCTTGTCCGGTGCTGCTGGTGGGTCATGGCTGCTACCAGGCCTCCCAGCTGGGATGCTCCTTCTCTACCTCACAGGTGGTCCTCTCTCATGTGGCCAATGAAGTCCCTCGTTTTTCTCCTCCCAAGGTCCTCTGCCTGCAGGTGAGCCCTTCTCCATCTGGGTCTCCTCACAGGCTCTTGCCTCCAGATTCACATTCTCTCTGTCTTCCACCCAAACTCTCCTGCTGCTGTGCAGGCTCAATCAATTTTAAGGGTTGTCCTGGCCCATTGCCATGTCTGCTGTTGGGGATTGGCCAGGCTCCCTCAAAAGTGCAGTTCAGTCACTTTTCAGATCCTCGCACCGCTTCTAGACCTTTCTCCAAAGTTCTAGAGCAGGAGGAAATTCCAGAGGGCTGGTCTGCAGAGCCTCTCAGCTCTGACCACAATTTGACCCCTGCTATTACTCCCAGTCTGCTACTCAGCCCTATCTAACAACTGGAGTCTAGCTCCCCCTAGCTAAGCTGTAATGATAATGTAAATGTGGCACATCAGTGCATGAACCCTTGGAGACTTCAGTGCATGTAAGAGAAAACATTTCCTGTTGCGGTTCTATAGCTGCGTACGGCTTCCCATAGACATGAATAGGTGAAGGCAGCTGTATGCAGCTATGTGCTATTAGTGAAAGTAGCGCACATGCACACTACCTGCACTCAAGACATATTGCTTGTGCGCATGTAATACTGTACGCTTTGCAGCTGTGTACCACGTCTTTACCCATTCATGTCTATGGGCGGCAGTACACAGTATGGGCAAATGTGTGTGTAGCCTTTTACTTTCCAAAAATAATTATATTTGATGAATATTTGTAAATCATGTTTTTTACATGTGTTATACCTGACGTTCAATAGTAATAATTAATCCTGGGCCCCCTTGCTGGCCTGGGCCCCATACAGGAGGACTGGTGGTACCCCCTTATCCACGGCCCTGGCTGTGTGGACATATGTCCTGCCTCTGTTAGCTTGCATGTGTCAGATCTCAGCTCCTCCCACTGCACGCCTTAGATTGAGAAGGAGAGTAGAGAGAGGACATGTAGCCACCAGCAGAGCTGGGCAAAGATGGTATTTTTATAATTAAAAGAAACACACACACTGTATTTAATATGTTCCCAAAACAGAGGGGATAAAAGAAAATAATAGATGTGAAATTACAACCACTTTAAGTTCTGCTTTTACTACTGTAGTTCCAAACCAGCATTACTGCATACTCATAGAAGGTATCAGCAGCTGTAGCTGTCAAAAAAGTAGTCTTAATCAGATACAAAGCAACATAATATCACTTTTGTATCTTTTCTGTTCATTCGTCTGCAGATCAAAGGGAAGAGCTTGAGAAAGTTAAAGTAAGTGTGCACAAACCCTCACCTTGTAAAACTGTAAGGCTTCATGAACACGAGCACCTCCTAAACTCGAGTTTAGGAGCTTTTGGCATTTTTTAACTCCATAAAAGCCTGTGTGTCCATGTGCACATAGGTTTTTAGCAGAGTTTAGGAGCTGCCGCATTTAGGTGAGGTTAAACCTCCCTCTCCTGAATGCAGAAGAATCATGCTCAGGATAGGAACGCTTTGACCGCCGACCATGGGAAAATGCAAAACATGGCAAAACCCCGGTATAACGCAACTGCGGTACCGTGGTTTTGCTGTATTTTGCTTTTTCCCACAGTCAACGGTCAAAACGTTCCTATCCTGAACATGATTCTTCTGCATTCAGGAGAGAGAGGTTTAACCTCACCTAAACACGGCAGCTCCTAAACTTTGCTAAAAGCCTATGTGTACATGGACACATAGGCTTTTATGGAGTTGAGTTTAGGAGCTTTGGCAAAAAAATGCCAAAAGCTCCTAAACTCGAGTTTAGGAGCTGCTTGTGTACATGAAGCCTTACAGTTTAAGGGTTCATGTACACTGCAGCTCCTAAACTGATGTTAAGGAGCTGTTCAGCATTTTTTTCAGCAGCCCCTGAACTCTCCCTAATGTTTTCTTATGTGTCCATGTACACATAGTTGTTTACTGTCGTTTACAGGCAGTTGAGTTTACAGTCGTTTTTTTTGAACGCACCAAACTTGCATTCAGGAGTAGATTTTACCGGCGTTTCAAACGCTTGTAAACACGGTTAACTGCATTTATAAACATTTGCATTTGGAAGCGTTTTTTAACTGTTCCATATCCAGATGATGTCCAGAGCCTTTTTACATCATCAGAAATGCATGCAAACCATTTTCCATGTATTCAAATGGACCTAGCACACCAGCGCAGTCAGTTCCAGGTTTTGCGTGAAGGAATAAATGGTAGAACGTGCCGCATTATGCTCATGATGGGATCCATAGTGAATACACCCAGAAAAGACAGGTCATCTTAACACATACTGCTTTACAACTTCTTTGTACATTCAGGTGGATTATACCTTGTTTTTTTTTTCAGGACAAATTGGGCTTTAATTTGGTGGTAAATGGTAATGGATATTGCCTGATTTTTTTTTTTTTATTATTATTATCAAAGCAAACTGGTTCCAAAATAGTAAAACAATATTTATTTTAAATTTAGCTGTGTGTTTCTTGTTATTACCATAACCTACCACCAAAGAACAACCCAAAATAATTTCTCCTGCTCCTGACAATCACAAGGATACCACATATGTGTATGTTAGTTGTTGTTGGTACCTGTAGTATGGCCCAGAAACAATAGTGGGCATTTTGCTTTTTTTCCTTTTATCCTGCCACTAACTGAAACTGATACTAATTTAGAAATAAAAATAAAAATCCGGCAAAGAAAAAAAATACTGGCCTTAACCTTTGACCCAAACACTAACCCTGGCACTGACCTAGATCAGATCTTGATTTAGGTATTTTTTTTTGTTATTATTATTTTTATTCACACTTTTTTTTTCTCTCTCTGAAAGGACAGAAAGAGATACAATGTATAATATAATGACACAATGTATCTTTTTCCTCCATTCAGACAGAAAAAACACGGGGGTGGGCTTCACAGTGACTGATCCCTGTAATAGCCAATCAGAGGCTATCACAGCGATCAGGTGACCTGGAATCGGAAGTTTCGATTCCTGATCGTTAGAATGGGACCCAGGGCTCTCAGTGAAACCCGGTCTCTGTGCTGGGAGCACTCCCAGCACAGACAGGTAAGCAAATATGTGGCCCCACAGAAAAAAGCCCAGGCCAGTGGGGCTGCATATTTGCGTACAGTCGACATGAAGAGGTTAGGGGCGGTTCACACCATAGAAACACAGTCCAGATGCGTTTTTGGTGTGTTTTTTTTACGCGTTCCAGTGTGTTTTTTATGCATTATAGTTCATTTTTTCCCCTCAAATTTTCTTCAATTTAAATAGGTACATGTACGCTTTTGATGCGTTTTACTGCGCTCCAGTACTGTTCTGTGCAGAAAAAATGCAGCATGTTCTTTTTTTCTGTATCTGGAACACACTGATGTGAACTTTGACATTGACAACCATATAACCTACTTTCTGTGCGTTTTGGATGCAGAAAAAAAGCAACTGAAACGCATGCAGTGTGAACTGGCCCTTAAGGAGTTCTGCAGGTGTATATTTGTCACCTCTTTGGAGTCTTTTTATTTGGTTTATCACATGCATCGCCCATTGTAAGGCTGTTTGGGAATTGGTGGGAGCCGCACAACCCCGTTTATACCGCCATTTTCTTGACTTGGGAACACGTTTGTATGATCTTATATGTTCTCCAGTTTATTGATTCTACAGTGGCAGTACATGTGAGTTTCTTTTGTTACAAAAAAATTATATCAATGTTGTTTGCGTACAGCGTTGCATAACCGCACAATCACTAGTTAAAGTAGCGCAGTGCCAAACAGCAAAAAATGGCCTGGTCACGTTGGGGTGGGGGGTAAAACCTTCTAGAAGGCAAGTGGTTATTCTATCCAAAAATTAAGCAGGTTTTCCCTTTAATGAAAGCAGGTGAAGGTGTGCTTTCAGAACAGATCTCTGTAGTGGTCTGATGATTCGACCTCGAAAAGTCAGGGAGGTCACGCGATGGTGGCAGCCGCACGGCCCGCTCACCTCACACACATTCCTATCACCCCTCTGGCTGCCGGTAGCGGGTCACGTGACCCGGATCTAGGTTCGGCAGCGCTTGAGATTGTTTACATGACGTCACCTCCGCCGTCAGCTGCACACCCGGAAGTGAGGAGGGAAGCGCACGTTGTGACTGGAAGCCCCGGAGTGACAGGAGGTTGGGGGGTGTCCGGTGTAAGTATCCCGTTCAGCGGCGTATATGTGTGCAGGGTGGGAGGGAGGAGAGGTGTGGGGAGGGCGTTGGGCTCCTCTCCATTCACACAACATGAAGCAGCTGGAATGGCAGGGAGCTTCTGTCATAGAGGAGTACTACCAGGCTTCATACTCATAGTGGTCACCTCCCCGCTCTATTTATTACAGGGACTTGTATAGTGCTGTCAATTTATATATATTGTACATTCACCCTCAAGGAGCATACATTCTAAGGTCCCTGCCTTACATTCACATACTAGGGACAATTTAGACAGGAGCTAATTCACCTACCAGCATGTCTTTGGAGTGTGGGAGGAAACCGGAGTACCCCCACACAGGCACAGGTAGAACATGCAAACTCCAGGCAGGTGGTGCGGTAATTGGGATTTAAACCCACAGCCCTAGTACTGCCAGCTGAAATTGCTAACCACTTGGCCACTGTTAAGATGTATTGGAAGAGGTGGCTGTATGTGGTCATATGCCAAGGGTTGTGTAAATTCTCATACACACAGGCAGAAGAAAATGCAGCTTTGTGGCCTCATTTATATTTGTGTTTGGGGGTGGTACAAATGACTGGCTGAGCTGCATTTTTAACGCCCCTCAGTTGTTCCCCCTTATTCTACAAAGGAGCAGTCGTGTCCAGCAGCAGCAGAGGGTCTTAGTGTTGGTAGGCAGGCTGTGCAAACTGTACGGCTGTGTGTATAAAGCCTCGTAGTACAGCTCCCCCAAAATGATCCCCTCTGTCATGTTTAGCAGGCGGTGACTCTCGCTGAACTTCATGCTTTCTACTAAATAGAGGTGCCCGCCCTGCACCTGCGTGTGGTGTTTGTGGTTGTGGTGCACTAGTGCAGGGTTAAAGTGGAAGTAAACTCCCACTGGACACGTACCTACAGGTAAGCTTCAAATAAAGTGTAGGTACAAGGAATATCTCCTAACCATGCACTGTGTAAGAGATATTTAGTGTCCCTGAAGCTGATGACGTCACCAGCGCATGCACTCTGAGGAAATGGCATATACAGTGGGGCAAAAAAGTATTTAGTCAGCCACCATTTGTGCAAGTTCTCCCACTTAAATAGATGAGAGAGGCCTGTAATTGGCATCATAGGTAGACCTCAACTATGAGAGACAAAATGAGAAAAAAAATCAAGACAATCACATTGGCTGATTTGGAAAGAATTTATTTGCAAATTATGGTGGAAAATAAGTATTTGGTCAATATCAAAAGTTCATCTCAGTACTTTGTTATATATCCTTTGTTGGCAATGACAGAGGTCAAACGTTTCCTGTAAGTCTTAACAAGGTTGGCACACACTGTTGCTGGTATGTTGGCCCATTCCTCTATGCAGATCTCTTCTAGAGCAGTGATGTTTTAGGGCTGTCGCTGGGTAACACGGACTTTCAACTCCCTCCAAAGGTTTTCTATGGGGTTGAGATCTGGAGACTGGCTAGGCCACTCCAGGATCTTGAAATGCTTCTTGCAAAGCCACTCCTTTGTTGCCCAGCGGTATGTTTGGGATCATTGTCATGTTGGAAGACCCAGCCACGTTTCATCTTCAATGCCCTTGCTGATGGAAGGAGGTTTGCACTCAAAATCTCACGATACATGGCCCCATTCATTCTGTCCTGTACATGGATCAGTCGTCCTGGTCCCTTTGTGGCGAAACGGCCCCAAAGCATGATGTTGCCACCCCCATGCTTCACAGTAGGTATGGTGTTCTTTGGATGCAACTCAGCATTCTCTCTCCTCCAAACACGACGAGTTGTGTTTCTACCAAACAGTTCTATTTTGGTTTCATCTGACCATATGACATTCTCCCAATCCACTTCTGGATCATCCAAATGCTCTCTAGCAAACTTCAGACGGGCCCGGACATGTACTGGCTTAAGCAGGGGGACACGTCTGGCACTGCAGGATCTGAGTCCCTGGCGGCGTAGTGTGTTACTGATGGTAGCTTTTGTTACGTTGGTCCCAGCTCTCTGCAGGTCATTCACTAGGTCCCCCCGTGTGGTCCTGGGATTTTTGCTCACCATTCTTGTGATCATTTTGACCCCACGGGGTGAGATCTTGCGTGGAGCCCCAGATCAAGGGAGATTATCAGTGGTCTTGTATGTCTTCCATTTTCTAATTATTGCTCCCACAGTTGATTTGTTCACACCAAGCTGCTTGCCTATTGCAAATTCAGTCTTCCCAGCCTGGTGCAGGTCTACAATTTTGTTTCTGGTGTCCTTCGACAGCTCTTTGGTCTTCACCATAGTGGAGTTTGGAGTGTGACTGTTTGAGGTTGTGGACAGGTGTCTTTTATACTGATAACAAGTTCAAACAGGTGCCATTGATACAGGTAATGAGTGCAGGACAGAGGAGCCTCTTAAAGAAGAAGGTACAGGTCTGTGAGAGCCAGAAATCTTGCTTGTTTGTAGGTGACCAAATACTTATTTTCCACCATAATTTGCAAATAAATTCTTTCCAAATCGGCCAATGTGATTGTCTTGATTTTTTTTCTCATTTTGTCTCTCATAGTTGAGGTCTACCTATGATGCCAATTACAGGCCTCTCTCATCTTTTTAAGTGGGAGAACTTGCACAAATGGTGGCTGACTAAATACTTTTTTGCCCCACTGTATATGCCATTCCTTCAGAGCTCTGTGCCGCATCCTAGACCCCCGTGCATGCGCAGGAGTGATGTCATCGCGGCTCAGCCATTCAAGAGGCCACAGCCCGCGAACCCGGAAGGAAGACATGGTGAAAATGGAAGCTTTCTCAGTGGTGACAGCGCACCACTGAAGGGCTTTGATCTAAGGTAAGTCTTTTATAATGTGCTGGTATGTGATGCTTCGTATGCATTATGACATTATTTTGGGGACATTTTTTTCTTTTAATGTTTTTTGGTGGTTTACTACCTCTTTAAGGCCCAATTCACATGTTTTTTTTTTTACTTGACAGTGTAGGATGAATGGGCTACCCTGCACGCAAAAACATGCAAAAATAGCTCCTGTACCCTTTTTTGGAGCATGTTTTTCAACACCATATTTTTGCAAGTTTTTCATGTATTTTGTCTTGCAACAATGCCTATTTTTTTGTGTTTTTGTTTTTTTTTTTTTGCTCGTTTAGGTTGCTATTAGGAATTAATGGCACCCAAACAAGTATTCCACGTTTGGCACGTTGCAGAAATGCACATTTCCACTACACTCAGATGTGAACAGGGTGCAATGGGTTAAGACAGGTGGTGAGGAGATGATACAACACCTCCTCACAACCTGTCAAATGCTCTCTGAAGAGCGATCCAAGAGCAACACTGGTATAAAATAGCCCTTAGAAGCATTTTTCCTTTTCTATGGGCCTGAATACGGCTCTGTATCACCAGTGTGTCCACATACATTGTGACATTTGGATTCATATCTTATTTCAGTGTTTAGCAGCATACATGCCCTAAATTTGTGTTCCGAGAAAAGCATACTGTTATAGTTTATGCATGTGCGTGAAGTTTCTGTATAGTGGCTAGAACAAATCAATATTCGATCCACTAGAATGAAAATATGCACATATGCCTTACATGTATCAAGGTGTGTAAATTTGAGCCAGACTGAGCATTTTATGTAATTTTTTTTTTTTTTTTTTTTAATATGCCCAACTGCATTCTGCCTTAAAGTGGTTCTAAACTCAAAAAGTTTTTTTTACCTTAATGCATTATCTGCATTAAGGTAAAAGACCTAATACCTGTCCCCTCCCTTGGGAACACGCCTGCCACAGATGGCTTCATAGCATACAGCTTGCTGAGGGGGCACTCGTAAGAAGGAGGAGCGGACAGCACCACTGGTACAGTTTAGAAGAGGAGGTAAGAGACCATTTAAATTATAAAAAAAATTAATAAATACATTTACAATCTGCATGTGCACTGGTGTATGATCCAAAGACAGATAATGTGTATTTAGAGCATATGTCAGTGCACATGTGGTGCTTTATGCAACCGCATACAGCCCTGGCTGGGTGGCTATATGTGGAGGTAGTTGGTCCTGGGAATGTCAGTACACAGTCTCTGCACACTGTACAGCCAAGTGCATTATGCCTAGGACAGTGTTTCTCCACCTTTTTTCAGTCAAGGTACCCTTTAAAATTCTGCACAATCTCAAGGCTCCCCATTATTAAATTTAAAAAATGATTCTAGACGCATCCACACACACGGTACATCCAACGTTAGAGGTGATTTATTCTTCCAAAGCAAATATACCTTTGCACACTGGTAATGACTAGTATTCCAATGTGTCTCTCTCACTTTCTCTCCCTCACTCAGCCAATGAGACCCAAGTTCTGATGGAGAAGGGCAGGTGAGGGGGAAACTAGGATGATGTGCATACACCTGATGTCCTCCTTATCAACTGATAATGTCATTGGTTGTGTTAGGATGCCAAAAAGTGCACAATGAAAACCTGTGGCTTTGTGTAACTAAAAGGCAGGATAGATCCACCTGCTGGCTTGTAGACAATTTTTGGACAATTTTTAGCCAATTTGCCAAGGCACCCCTGAAGAAGCCTAAATGAACCCCAGGCTGCCTGGGCACCCTGGTTGAAAAAGGCTGGCCTAGAAGCATGTGGAAGGCATTTTCTTTGACACTTTAAATGGTTTCTTTGGACCAAACTGATCCAAATGAACTCATTCTCTTACTAAATGCTGCAGCCGCTGTCAGTGCTCTATAAACTGTATGTAGCATCAGGTCCATGCAGTATACAGTGCTTTGTTGTGATAGCGGTGCAGGGACCTTCCGCCTGCTGTTGGATTAACATTGGGTCAGGCTGAGTGCTGCTCAGCCATTCACAGGAAGCTTTGTATTTTTATCAATGAATACAAGGCTTCCTCTGGTGAAGATCGTGACATCATTGCTCACCTCTCTACCTCAGCCAATCAGAGGAAGCTATACATTCATAAAAATACAAAGCTTTCTGTAAATGGCTGAGCAGCACTCAGCCTGACCGGGATTTATACTGGCAGCAGATGTGACATCCCTGTATTGGTAACAGAATACAGTTCTGCATACTGAATGTAGCTGATGCTACATACAGTTTATGTAGCACTCACATCGGCCACAACAATTCGTAAAGGAAATGACCTGGCCCAGACAAATTACAGTAATACCTCAGTTATCGTAATTTTCAGTTTACGAATGAAAATCAATTGAAAATAATGCTTTGGTTTCCGAATTTTTTACAAATTTGTTACGCAATATGAAGTGTATGTTGGTGCCGATTTTTTAAATGCAATTGCCAGCTTTTTTTTTTTTTTTTTCTCTTCACTATAGCTCACAGAATTAGCTGTCACTTTCCCCGAAGTTAACGGAACATTTGTTTCTTTTAAGAAACTAAAGGGAAACATTGTTTCTCTTAACACAGGGAAATAAACTAAAAGAAAACTTTCTTTCAGCTGGGGGGAAAGACCCTTCGGGTCTGGTATGGATTTTGAGGGGAACTCCCACGCCAAAATGAAAAAAAAAAAATCCATACCAGATCCTTATCCGAGCATGCAGCCCCGCAGGTCAAGAAAGGGGGGGGGGGGGACGAGCAAGCAGTCGTCCCCCCCCCCCCCCCCTCCTGAACCATACCAGGCCACATGCCCTCAACATGAGGGGTGCCTTGGGGCGGAGGGGGGGTGCGGAGCCTTTTTTTTAAAAAAATTTTTTGAGTTGGCAGCGGCGGTGATGGCGGGCATTGTGATTGACATTGGATCTACTGTGGGGGACATTCTTTTAGTTTTTTCTTTTAATAAAGGACTTGTCAAAGACTGTGACCTGTCTTTTTTTTTTTTTTTTTTTTTCCACACCACACTTTTTTTTTTGTGAATGTGTAGGGGTACCTCATACTCATTCAACTAGGGAGGGGGGGTGCGGGATCTGCCCCTGCCCCAAAGCACCCCCCATGTTGAGGGCATGTGGCCTAGTATGGTTCAGGAGAGGGGAGGATGCTCGCTCGTCCCCCCCCCCCCCTTTCCTGACCTGCTGGGCTGCATGTTCGGATAAGGGTCTGGTATGGATTTTGGGGGGAACCCCCACGCCATTTATTTATTTATTTTTTTTTTTTTAATATTTTGGCGTGGGAGTTCCCCTCAAAATTCATACCAGACGCCATTTTTAAATGATTTATTTAATTGCTGGCAATACTTTTACATTCAGCTGTCAGTGGGGAACCCGCCGACAGCTGAAACATTAACACACGGTTGTCACTACTAAAATACCGCATGACTTGATAAAATAACTCATGCAGTATTTTAGTAGCGTTTACTTTTTTTATGACCTCCGGAACAGATTAATTTGTTTTCAATGCATTCCTATGGGAAATGGTGTTTCGCTTTACAAATTTTTTGTTATACGAAAAGTCCTGCAGAACTTATTAAATTCGTAAACCGAAGTATGCCTGTATTTGAAGTAAAGGGAAAGGTGAAGTTCAGCTTTAATCTTAAAGCGAAACTAAAAGGGTTAATATTCACCTGTCCAACTATCCCTGGCGTCGCCGTGTTCTCCTGTGTGCCGGTCTTCAGCAGTCTTCATTGCCTGGTGGGAGATGACGTCACTCCTGCATGTGTGGAGGAAGCCATTATTCCACCATACAGAGGCCAGGCAAATGCTGTAAGCTGAGATGCGCATGCGCAGCTCAGTTTACAACACTGGTGAAGACAGCGAGCAGGCAGGTAGGAAAATTTCATGCAGTCTCCTCTGCCATAAAAGCCTGCCTGCTCGCTGTTTGTTACAGTTTGTTTTTAATCAAATAAGCTGAAGGTTCAGTAGGAGATTCCTCGCTCAAGATAGGAGACATTTAGAGAACACTTTGCATTTTTTCAATAAGAAGGCTTTTTGTAGTGTACTGTTTCTTGCCCTTGTTTATAATAATGACTTGCTGATATTTGGTCCTGCCTGTCAAGGATCTATTCCGTGGCTACTTGGATGGCTAGCATAGGTCGATTCAACTTTATCAATGCTTCTAAGGTATTTAGATTCACAACTAAGGTGGGCCAATTATAGTCGAACTCCAGGACTCCTCTTGTATTTATTTTTTCACTAAATTTTTTTTGATTATTGACATAAAAAAGAAAATATTAACTATTGCAGTTACATATGATGAGTGAAAACATTTACAGTATACAGAAGTATAAGGTAATATATATGAATATGGAAAATTCAAACAATAACTGTGCATGTCTAATGGAGAATTAAACAATCAAAATCTTAAATGGTTATTAATATGAATCGCATGGGTATATAATGAATGATGACAAAGATATTATTACCAGTGGTAATATAGAGTAATTTTTAAGCTTATATAACTGTCATTCTACCATTGTGGTGTAGATATGAAGGCTGAGGATAAGTGAAAGGGAAAAGAAAAAAGAAGGAAAGGGCCAGCGAGGAAGTCAGGAACGAGGTACCAAGAGAGTTGTATCTTATCCTTCATATCTATCTAGAGGGCTGCTGGGGATGTATATATTCATTGTTGTAGTCTGTGTGACATACAGTCTTTCAGGTGCAGCTTCCCCTCAGTGAACTGAATAAAGGGGATTGCTCACTTGTCACCTCCACAGTTCAGAGATTGTCTTATTATTATTATTATTATTATTATTACTACGAGTTTATATAGCGCCAAAGGGTTTGCTCAGCGCTGTACAATAGGGGGGACAATACATGGCACAGTACAACAACAACAAACAATGTACGAGGGGTAAGAGGGCCCTACTCTTACGAGCTTACAATCTAGGAGGGAGGGGGTAAAATGTACAGTAGGAAGTGGCTGAGGGGGATGAAGTGGTGGGAGGAATGAGGGAGGATGGCCGTTAGGTGAGGGTGGGGTAGGCTTCCCTGAAGAGATGGGTTTTGAGGGAGCGCCTGAATGTGAATAGGGAAGGCGACAGTCTGATGGATTGGGGCAGTGAGTTCCAGAGGATGGGGGAGGACCTGGAGAAGTCCTGCAGTCGTGCATGGGAGGAGGAGACCAGGGAGCAGGATAGAAGGAGGTCCTGTGAGGAGCGAAGGGTACGGGTAGGGTGGTACTTGGTGATAAGGTTGGTGAGGTAGTCAGGGGCAGTGTTGTGAACGGCTTTGTAGGTCAGGGTTAGGAGTTTAAATTTGATGCGTTGGGCAATCGGGAGCCAGTGGAGGGAGAGGCAGAGGGGGGTGGCAGAGGTGGAGCGGGTGGTGAGGTGGATGAGTCTGGCAGCTGAGTTCAGGATGGTCTGGAGCGGGGAGAGCCTGCACTTGGGTAGGCCAGTGAGGAGGGAGTTGCAGTAGTCAAGGCGTGAGATGATGAGGGAGTGTACTAGAAGTTTGGTGGTGTCTGGGGTGAGGAAGGAGCGTATCTTGGCAATGTTGCGAAGATGGAGCCTGCATGTGTTTGTGAGTGATTTGACATGCGGTTGGAGGGAGAGGTTCGCGTCAAGAATGACGCCAAGGACTTTGGCTTGCAGGGCGGAAGTGATAGTGGAGTTGTTGGTGATGATGGATAGGATGGGGGGGGGGGGGGGTGTTGGCAGGGGGAAAGACGAGAAGCTCGGTTTTGGAGAGGTTGAGCTTGAGGAAGTGTAGCGACATCCAGTCTGAGATGTCATTTAGGAGGTGAGTGATGCGGGCGGAGATAGTGGGGGTGAGGTGAGGGGTGGAGAGGTAGATTTGGGTGTCGTCAGCATAGAGGTGATAGTTGAAGCCGTGAGATTGTATGAGTTTGCCCAGGGAGGAGGTGTAGATGGAGAAGAGAAGGGGTCCAAGGACAGAGCCTTGGGGGACCCCAACAGAGGGGGAGGGAGGGGGAGGTGGCACCATTGTAGGTGACACTGATGGTCTTATATTTTTGCAATGAATAGAAGGTGTTCAGCTTTCAGTGATCTGATGTAATTCCATAGTTGGAATAAAAAAAGCCAGTTGCATCTTTTTGGTACATTATGGAATTTTAAATACATTATTTTTGTTCTTCCTGAATTCCAGGTGAAGGAGTGCCCACAGCTGGATTTCTCCAAAAATGTTGGAGTCCTATGTGACTCCGATTTTAATGAGCTATGTGAACCGCTACATAAAGAATTTGAAGCCTTCTGATTTACAGCTATCCCTCTGGGGTGGAGATGTTGTCCTTAGCAAGCTGGAACTGAAACTGGATGTTCTGGAACAGGTATGTTACTTTTAAGGAATTAAATCCGCTTCACTGGAGTCAGCAATTATTTTATTAACTTTTACCCCATTTTCATTGCTCATGTCTAGGTTAGCATAAACTATAAACCAAAATGATGTTCTGTGTATAAATTCCTGTTCTGTATGTGTATACACAGTCGGCTATGCAGTTCCTTGTGAGTGTAAAACACCTACTATACAAATGTAAAAAAAATATATATAGGTTTAGCGCAATGCTGATTTCAAATGAAATGAGCCATGAAAGAATTTATTTTGGATACACATATGTGATATGTGTAAAGATAGTGTTGATATGTAACCATTTACAATAAATAAAAACAAAAATAAACTTGTATCCAAATAAAGTCTGCTAATCATTTGTGTCAAAATAAAGTCTCTTGGAACAAGTCTGCAAAACTTTTGTGTCTTTTCAACACTTTGTGTCTTCTCCACACCACTGTGTTAGTACTGCAAAGGAGACTGTGCCCAACACCTGCTCTCGGTTCAAACTCACTAGTGGACCTGTTTCAGGGGGTGCATGAGGATCAGATAAAAAAATGACACATTCACTTTACTACCCTCCCCATTTTCCTAATCGATGGTTTTTCCATTTAAAAGAAATTACAGAAAACAAACCCTGCCACTGCTTATAGCTCCAACCTCTAAGTGTCTCTTGATTCGTTGTTGGACCATGATTACCATTTAAATTTGTGTCATGGTTTTCCACTCCATAAAAGCAAGTGTTAATTCTCATGTAGTAGTAGAAGTGATGGTTACATTTTAGTAAAATAAAGTACATATATTCAATGCATGGAAAGTTGTGTTTATATGAATATTTCTTTGGAGGGGATCCATAGATTTCATCAGATTCTCAAAGGGATCCATGACTCAAAAAAAAGCATAAGAACCACTGCACTAGACTGCAATACTGTTATGCAATATACAAAAATATAGCTCCACATGGTGTTATAACATAAAGATTAGTTAATCAAGGGCTGGTTAACACTGGAATGTGTGTTCCTATACGGTTCCTTGCATTTCTGGTTTTGACAGTCCATTCATCTGAATAGACTCCCAAACACACAAGATCTTGCAAAATTTAGTTCAAGCACTACTTTTGCAAATCGTACTTCACCAACCCACTAAAGCTTGGTTATCAGATTCAGCTGCCTGCATTGCACTCTGTAACAGCTGTGAAGCTTGTCAAACATCAAATCGGTGCTGACCTGGATATCACAATCACCGCCTCTCCACACCAACCTTCAATGAATCTACAAGTGTGTGCTTAGAATGCTACTGCTGATACATTTGGTAACAAGGGATCCCTGAAAAAGTCCCAAGTGATGAAATGTATTGGAAGGATGCTTTTTGATTTGAATTTGCAGTAAGGTTATATTCAGTCTGGTGAATTTGAATCAAGCAAACATATTGGGCACAGTTTAATTTGTAGTACTAACATGTTTACTTAACAAAAACCTTTTATAAATAAAATCTGATTTAAAAAAAGTAGAATTAAACCAGCAGATATTTAGTTTAACATGTTGAGCATAATAAAATAAACATCTCCCTGTAAACTATTTGTTAAGATTCTTACCCCAGCACTTGTAGTTTACAACTTTAGGGGAATGGCAATTGTACTAGGAATGTACTAAATGTTTTTAAGAGAAATAAGGTTGTATAATATGTTTGTTTGAAAATCAATAAATATTTAAATTAAAAAAAGAAAAAAAAAATTCAGTTCTGCAGACTACTGTATCAGTGCTGTTTCCCTGAACTTTCATTCTGCATAGGAAAGAGTTGCCAGTGGACAGTGTAGTCAGGAGCCAGTCTGTTAGCTGGGAGAAGTGGGGGGATGCCTTTACACTCTTGGCTATGGGGCTTTGTGTTTCCATTAATGTTCACAGTGTAGGGAGATCACTCTAGCCTCTGAATGCAAGGGTGCTGCAAGATAAAGGAGCCACCTTCAAGTGGTAGTAGTCATGCCACCAGTTTAACCACTTGCCCTCCAGAGCATTTACCCCCCCCCCCCTTCCTGACCAGGCCATGTTTTGCGATACGGCTCTGCTTTACTTTAACTGACAAATGTGTGGTCATGCAACGATGCACCCAAATGAAATATATGTCTCCTTCCCAGTGGGCTGAATGGAAAACAAACCTGACAGCTCAGGAGGAGCCGCTGTACTAACTATCTGATATTTAGTACAGCTATCTCCCCTGCTCTGCTAGTGTGTTCTGACTGGAGGGATGCCCCCCCGCTAGAATACTCCTGTCAGGACTCTTGGCCATTGGCTGAGAGAGCTGATCAGGGGCCGATTTGTAGACCTTTTTCGGTCATGTCCCTTCGACAGAAGCCGGCTGCCGTACGTATAGGCTGAATGTTGGCCAGTTTCTATTGAACCGGCCGAAGCCACCGGACATTGGGCCTGTGTGTACTAGCCATAAAGGACACAGGCAGCGCAACATAATTTGACAACGTGTTAACTTTTCCCTCTTCTTTCCAAAACTTAAAAAAAAAAATGGCTGTACATTTATATGTACAATATGTTACATAAACGTATATGTAAACCCAAACACTAAAATCTTATGTAAAATTTAACATAATTTCAAAAGTAATTTTCAGTATTTTTTATTACGAAGCTTTCATTGCAATTATCCCTGTGTATCCTGCCCTGAAGGTCAATGTTCATGCAATTCTTATGAGGTGTCGATCCTTTGTTCTTTTGCATTGTTGCATACTCTTTTAATGGAGACAACAAAAAAGATGCATATTGCATAGGCATATTTCACTGCTGTCACTCTCAGGAAACTAGCCCTGAAAAATGCCATGCAGCTGCTTGGTTGTGGTACATGCATGGAGACAGAAAGTGGCTTTTAAGAGCCTACAGCAGATTAGCTGCACTGAGAAACAAATGTTAAAGTCTTTTATTAAAAATAAAAGCAGCAGTTGTTTCTGATACATAGTTCCTTAGCAAACCAAATGTAATTCAGTTAGGGTTTACATGTACTGTATAAAATTTTTTATTGGTGCCTTAACTTCAGCAATTTTGTTACCTTAAAACAGTATAAAATCTCCTGGTCTTTTTTAAGATAAGTTGGTCTTTTTCTTTGGTGATAAATGTCAATGGACATCTCTTGATTCTTTCTTTTAATATGAAACAAAACTTAAAAAAAAAAATAGTAACTTTTTTTTTAATTCTTTAAGTTTGTACAATATAACCATAAGGTCTGAACAGAGCTAGTGATGAAATTGTGGTCTCAATATACAGTATATGCTTACAATGAAAAGTACTGACAGCATTTTCTTGTATATAAAGAAAAAACACAACGAGTTCAAACTAAGAGGACTTCAAGAATGGTGGTTGGATGTTGTACAAACCACATTTTTTTTTTTCAGGGAGAAGTGTTTTATTTATTTATTTTTTGTAATTTAGCTGTATCTGCCATTACCGTGACCCGTCACCAAAAACAGTCCAAAATAAATTCTCCTACTCCTGACACTCATGACAATACCACATATTAGTATGTTATTTGTTGCTTGTAACGATAGGGTGCAGAAACAATAGTACACATCTGTTGGCCGAACAGTGCCTGCATCCAATCAGTTCCTGTAGCTCTTTGAGTATTCAGATAGCTGATGCCGTTGACTGTCAGAATACAATATGCCGTATAGGGTTATTCATCCATTCATGCTGGTAATTTTGATTTTGACATTTAAGGGCTCATTCCCTCTAGAAAAACACAGATCTTTGCAAGGGCACACAAAAACTGTCATGTTTTATGAGCCCAAATTAGCTATGATATTCTGTCTAGTCTGTGTTTATATATGTATATAGACAGTGTCAGGGGCGGACTGACAACTCATGGGGCCCCTGTGTCCTTGCCCAAACTCAAAAAAAGCCTATGAAAAAGCTACCAGGGTCATCTCATGGGGCCCCCTACTGACCCCGGGCCCTCGAGCAGTGCCCGAATTTCCAAATGGTCAGTCCGCCCCTGGACAGTGTAACAATTCGGGGGTTAACGCATATGTAGTGCTCACCATCAGTTTATTCTATTCCAGATATGCCTTTTAAGGGCTTGTTAGCCCACTTTTATTTAAGAAAGAAGGAAAAAGTTCACAGTAATCAGTATCCCTCACAGGGGTTTCCGCCATCAACACAAACTACAGTAACGTTCAGCCTCCTGGCTCTCTTTGACAGCATTGTTGCTCAGGTCTTTGCCTTGTGCACAAACGCTGTACGTCCATCAGCTCTCATTTACTTTCAGCTCCCTGCTGCTCTGGCCCACCGGCTTGGGCCTCTGTCTGTCCCCCAGACTGTACCATGCAGACACACACACCTCTGGCTGTTCCCTTGTAGCTCCCTGAGAGGGTAGAGGCCAGAACCCTGGTTCCATTTACCCTAGGAACCTGCACACACCGGCTTCATCAGTGTTGCGTTGTCTGCAAATGGCCATCAGCTATGAACTTCTAGTCCTCAGAAGAAATGTAATGTTTCAGGCTGCGCTTCACATGGATTTGTTCCAAATCAGCACTAGCTCTTAATGACAGTGAACAGATTGTCCAGGAATTGAGAACAGAAATCTTTGGAGCCTGAATACAGCGCTGCAAGGACTGGAAGTAGTCTGAGGTAGTATGAGATTTGTATTTTTTTTTAGAGAGGAGGAGGAAAACTGGACTTTTAAACATTTAAGATAAGGTAGTAGACATAACATTTTTAATAAGGATTATACTGTGAGGCAGCCAAAGTAAATTCCCAAAGTGAAATCTGCATAGTTCTTATTCTTTAATGGAATGACTCAAAATGTTAATCTATTCTTGCTTGTTCTTGTCAGTTATGAAAAGCATTTTTAAAAAAAAACTTTGCTCCCTGGCAGTTAATAATAATGAATGTGGGTTTTAGTTAGTTGGTTGTTTCAGAACTACAGAAAAATGTAAAAATTCCTTTTCCCAAATTGGTATTTATTTCAGGTACTTATATAGCTCCATCAATTTATGCAGAGCTTTACATACATATTGTACATTCACATCAGTCCTTAACCCTTAAGGGGCGTACAATCTAAGGTCCCTAACTCACATTCATACATATACATACTAGGGCCAATTTAGACAAGAGCCAATTCACCTAGCAGCATGTCTTTGGAGTACCCGGAAGAAACCCACGCAGGCACAGGGAGAACATTCGAACCAATGACCTTAGTACTGCCAGGCGGAAGTGCTAACCATTTAGCCACTGTGGTATATTCGTTTATCTAATGTTGTCCTTAAAAATAATTAACCTAAGGACAAAAATGCAATATATTGCAGTTTGTAGTGCATGTGGTGGCTACATTATTTCCAAAATAAAAAGAATGTTTACTGCAAATACAGAAAATACCTGTTGATCTTGCCAGGTGTGCAGTGGTCTTGTCACTTCCTGTAAGCGTTACAATCAAATCTCTTCCATTCTAGCTATCTTTTGCATATGTCCTCTCTCCACCCCCGCCCCCCACCATAAAAAGGAAGTGAAGAATTACAGACATAAATATATATTTGTACCCCAAACACATTTTTATTGTTCAATTCCAAGAGACTATTATGGTACCCAGGAGACATTCTTGTTTTGGGAGCAAGATTGTAGGAGGGATTATGGTACCCTTTCCTACTTATTTACCCTTGCCATAGCAATAGTTGATTCATAAAGGTGAACATATTTGTAGTCAATATTGGGAGAACAGCCTAGGGTGACAACTATAGATCCCTCCATAGATACAGTGGAGGAATGATATAGCCATCCAGGGACAGGAAGTATGTTATATGTTGGACAGATGTTACATTTTTACACTTGAGCCTTTTGTTTGAAAGGCCTGCAGTTGCGCATAACTCAAGTTCTAAGAAAGATCAGTTTTTGGAGGACATCAACAACCTGCTTCTTCATTCCTGGAAACTCTTATTTACTGTGTAAGATCTTCTCTAGTCTTTTTTTTCATTCTGCTGCTAAACCTTAGTTTCCAGTGGTGTGGTGTTTGTTTTTTGTGTTTTTTTTGTGTAGACTACAGGGAGAAGTGACAATTTCCTTGCAAAAGTGCCATAATCACCCTAGCAGGGTTGCTCCACTGCTCTTTCATATGTTGAAGTCAGTGACATTACTCAGCACTTTCACATAAAAGGGAGCATGTGACCTCCTCCCATGACTACAAACTAAATTATTAAGATCAGTCAAGGGACTACTATACAAAATGGCCATGACCATGCTGAGATTACCATTATGTTATGAATTTGGATATCCGCATTCAGTGGTATAGTGTTGTGTTGCTTTTTTGCAGCACATGAAATTGTTTTGATATAGAATCAGATTCCTTTGTATATAATTATGTAATGTGTTTTATCAGGAACTGAAGCTTCCGTTCACATTTCTTAGTGGACATATACATGAGTTACGGATACATGTACCATGGACGAAACTTGGGTCAGAATCGGTGGTGATAACAATCAACACTATGGAGTGCATCTTGAAATTAAAGGATGGGGCCCAGGTAAGATGCATAGTTTTATAGCTAAGTTAGGTGAACAGATAATTAAAGAAATGCATACTATTCTCTGCAGCTTGAAGTCCCGAAATAATCGTTTTTGCCGATCAACTCTAACTGTCTAGCTAGCTGTCGTAGAAATTTCCAGGAGACTGGAAATAAATTCTGAGCTTAATAGGCGGTGAAGCCGGCAATCTGCATTTCTTTGTATGACAGTATTCTGAAAAAGGTTAAAGTGATATTATCCCTAAAATTGTTTTTTACCTTAATGCATTGATTGCATTAAGGTAAAAAAGGTTTCTATTTGTCTGCGCTTCCCCTTCCCTTTATGATGGGGAAGAGAGGGGAGAAGAGATCAGCACTGGGCATGGCTGCATCTCTTTTCCCTTCTCTTCCTCTTCAAACAGAGACTTGAAGAGCAGCAAGAGCCACAGGAAGTGGGGGGTGGGGCTAAGTCCTGCCTTGTATGTCTATGGAGCACTGCTCTGTTAGACACAGGGCGGGAGCCTGCAGGCAGCGTGTGCCCCCATAGCAAACACCATGCTATGGGGGACACACGAAGAGGAGGAGCCAAGATCGCCGGCAGAGGACCCGAGAAGAGGAGGATCGGGGCCGGTCTCTGCAATACCACTGCTTACAGCAGGTGAGTATAACATATTTGTTATTTTAATTGAAAAAATTTCAGACTTTAGTAACACTTTAAGACATGCTTTCTCACTGCTCTTATCTTTGCGAGACTGGGAACTAGAAGCATGCGTGGATGCTTTGCATTCATTCAGATAATGCAAACCATTCTCTGACATCCTTGCCCAAGCGACTGACCCCCTGTGTTCAGAACTTTGCAAGGTAGCCAATCGACACTGGATCCAGAAACAAGTGGAGATCACTGGAGTAGTGGAGTCTATTTCATTCATTTCTAGCTTCCAGGGGGATTAGGCAGGTATGGTATATGCATAGTTATATTGGTCTGGCTAGGACCCATACAATTCTGGAATTCTTATCTATAATCCTTTCAATTTTTAGTGCTGCTGCTCTTGTGCACAGCGCTGGATCGAAATTGGGCTCATAAATATTTAGGGAGGGCTGGAGAGGCGCTAGCAATAGAAAGTTTTTTAGCTAAATGTAGAGAAAGCATTAAGGTAAAAAAAAACCTTTTAGCTTTTACAACAAATTTAAGACTTTTTTTTTTTTTTTTTATACTTGTGGCCCACTTAAAATGCCTAAGGGTTGAACAGTGGCTAAGTGGTTAGCACTTCTGCCTAGCAGCACTAGGGTCGTCTGTTCAAATTCCAACCATAACACTACTGCCTGAAGTTTGCATGATCTCCCTGTGCCTGCATGGGTTTTCTCCTACATTTCAAAGACATGCTGACAGGTTAATTGTCCTTTTTAAAGTGGCTCTAGTATTTGTAATGTGAGTTAGGGACCTTACATTGTAAACTCCTTGAGAGAAGGGACTGATGTGAATATACAATATATATGTAAAGCACTACATAAATCGACTGCGCTTTATAAGTACCTGTAATAAATAATATCTGCTGCTTGTATTGCTAACAACTTTGCTGTATTGTCATGTTTCAGGGCAGGTTTCCAGCAGATATAATCCTCGGTTGTTCAAGTATACCTTCAGGCTGTTAAAGGAATATTATGAAATATTAAAATGGAAATTCACTGAAAAAGTGAAGTACTGTTGGTTCATTCACTCCCCCAAGCCTGTAACTGTGTCACTGTTTTTTTGTGAGGTGGGGAGCAAGTACTGTTTCCATGATCATTTCCTAGGCGAAGATTACACCGCTTGCCCTGCCCCCCCCCCCCCCCCCCCGCAGCATCATGGGACCCGTCGAATGTCCCAGGAGACTGCAGGATAATTCACAGAGCTCTTGAGCAGTGGAGACTAGCTGTTGCTCCTCAGGATGCCTTAGCCGGCTCCCTATCTAAGATGACAGCACTTGGGACACATAGTAGCAAGAAGAACAGACTATGGGAAAACAGTGCTGGACTCCAGACACTGGTGAATACCTGATTTTAGAATTCAGCCACTACAGCATTTGTGACTGCTGACTTAAAAAAAAAAAAAAAAAAACAACAACCTGAAGTTCCTCTTTTAACTTCTGACCAAGTTGAGGTTGTGTTCTGCTTCTTGACATTTACCTGTTGAATGACATTTACCTGTTGAAAGAAATTTAGTGGGTGGTAGAGGCTCTGGCACTTGACAGTTACATGACAGGGCTTTATGCCAGGACAAGGTGTAATTCAATCTGGATTCAAGTAGCAGTTACAGCTGCTTTTTCAATGTGGGCCTAAGACAGGGGTGGGCAAACTTTTTGACTTGAGGGCCGCAATGGGTTCATATATTGGACCCGGGGGCCGGACCAACAGTAGATGAATGATGTGTATGTGTCATCCATAGTAAGTATAGTAATATTCCCCCATAGTAAGCATAGTAATTCATCCCCCATATAGTAATTCATCCCCCATATAGTAATTCATCCACCATATAGTAATTCATCCACCATATAGTAATTCATCCTCCATATAGTAATTCATCCCTCATATAGTATTTCATCCCCCACAGTACTATTCCCCCCCCAAGTAGTAAGCCAAGTCCCCCCTGTGTCAATTCACTTACCTTTGCTCCGCGCGTTCCTCTCGCCGTGTTCCCGCGCCGTTCTGGTCTTCAGGGCGGACTGTGAGAGGAGCCTAGCTCCCCTCCCCTCACGCTGCCCCGCCTATACACATCCTGACAGCCACATCCGCGGGCCGGATTAAAAGGTCCGCCGGGCCGTATACGGCCCGCGGGCCGTAGTTTGCCCATTGCTGGCCTAAGATCTAGGGGACTTCACAGGGACAGGTATAAGAAGGTGCAAGGTGCTTTCACTTCTACTTTTCTCTTACAAGTATTTTAGCCCAGGACAGGTCCACTGTGGGAAGATTTGTGATGAAAGTACATTTTTATAAATGTTAACCATGCAGTAGTAACTTGGATAGTCTCTATTTCATACTTGTCTTGTAATATGCCTTTACGAGTTTGCTGGTGAGAAAAAAGCAAGTACTCACCGATTTTATGGGAGTTTGCCTATAGGTCTTAAAATGGTGTGCTTTGAATGAAACTTAGACATAAATAAGTTCTGTGAAATCCGCAATATGTTTGTTAGCTGGGTTAAATAGAAAAAAAACAACATGTATATATTTTGACAAAATCCGGTGGCATGATGTCTAAAGTGCCAAAAAGATTATTGTCGGAACATGACATAACTGGAAAGCCATATGTACATGTTCAGCAGGTAATAAAATAAATGGAAAACGGATCAATGAGGATTGTGTTCCATGTTCTCACTGAGGTCAGTGTGTGAGTTGTTCCATGTCCGGACGTTGCTAGTCGTGTTGCCAAAATTCTTATATCATAAAAAGAGGCAGCAATAAACACGAAGTAACCCTTAAACTTTTATCTTTCATTAGAAGCAGATTATTCCAGCTTCTGTGTCAGTCTATACTTCTGTGTGAATGGTATATCTTCTTAATAATGCCTTTATAAGACATCCATTATTGCAAGAACGTGGAAATTAATGTAGCATCCAGGAACCAGTCAATCCAGACTACGTGCCAGAAAGAAATTTTAAGCCACCTGGTAGTCTGCTTTCTTTAACATTGGTAGAAATGACACAAACAATCCTTTTTTTTTTTTTTCTTTGTTTAATAATGTATTGATAACTTAGTTCTTGAAATATGTTCAGCTTTTCATTATAGAGAAACCATGCGTTTTAAGCAAAAACACATTTTTTTATTTGTTGTAAAATTGCCCTTAGTAGTAAACCTGCTTTTTGTCTGTTCAGAGCAAAGAAACAGGTTTGTTTTAATTTAGCTCTGCCTAACAGCATATGCATACCTTCCTGTACCATTTCCAGAACTCTGTTCTGCCACTGGGAGCACAGGAAAGCCCTAAGCAAGCAATGAGTCCACAGAGTTGAAGAAAGGGTTATAACCTCTCGTCAGATTTTTTTTTTTTTTTGCCATCCATGTTCCTTTAGGGAGATTTACTTTCACTTCCTGTCCCATAGCCAAAACAAGCGAGAGGAAATTCCTGCAAATTTTAAGGAATCCATGGTGCCCGCTTGGTCACCAGATCTAGTATCCCTTTTGGATTTCTCCTCTATTACCGTTCTGAAGTCAAGCCAAAATTTGAGATTTTCTTTTACTTTCACTGTTGATGACTATGGTAAACAGTACAAACAGAGTGGGTGAATCTCCCTAAAGGGGACACAGACAGCAATCACAACCTAATAGGGGGTCTAATCCCTTTCCACTCCAAAACAAAACTTTTTGCCTTTAGTTATACTTGAGAGTAGAACGATAGGCAAAACGTTTTGTTTTCATTTTAGATAGAGTGAGGGAGGGTTATAACCCTGACAGTTTTTTTTTTGTGTTCTATTGTGAAGATTTCTCTTCACTTCCTGTCTCATAGCCAAACAGGAAATGAGGAAATCCCTGCAAATTTAGGGAATTTTTGGGGTCACCCAGGTCTCCAGAACTAGTGTCCCCATTGGAAATTTTCCCCTTCCCACTTTTCTATGGACAATTTCACTTTCAATGATAATGGTAAACATGACAGTTAGAGAGGGTGAATCTCTTTAACCACTTGCCCTCCAGAAGATTTACCCCCCTTCCTGACCAGGCCATTTTTTGCGATACGGTGCTGTGTTATTTTAACTGACAATTGCGCAGTCATGCAACGCTGCACCCAAATGAAATTGATGTCCTTTTTTTTCCCCACAAATGGAACTTTCTTTCGGTGGTATTTGATCACCTGTGCAGTTTTTATTTTTTGCGCTATAAACAAAAAAATACCGACAATTTTGAAAAAAAAACTCCCCAATATTTTTTACTTTTTGCTATAACGCATGTCCAGTAAAAAAATTTTAAAAATTAATTTTGTTATAAATTTAAGCCAAAATGTATTCTGCTACATGTCTTTGCTAAACAAGATCACAATACATGTAAATTAATTGGTTTACGTGAAAGTTATATCGTCTACAAATGGTGGTATATATACTGGAATTTTTTTTTTCATACTAGTAATGGCGGCAATAAGCAACTTACAGATGGACTGTGGCGGGCATTCTGATACTGGGTGGGAACTAGTTAACTGCCACTGATATCCCCAGTGACACTACTACAGTGATCAGTGCTAATTAATACCTGGAAATACAAAGTCACGTGTATATATATATTACTATAGTTCTGTTATAGGGCAGTCGGCAAGTGGTTAACGGTGGCAAAGACCGCAATAAAAACTGATAAACATTTTAATCTACTTTATCGAAAAGTAATCAAAAGTTTGTCTTTAGTTATATTTTAAAATAGTAATACACCCAAAAACAAAAATATTAAATTGCAGCTTGCCAATCCTCAGATGTGATAGCTACATTTGTTTTCCTTTTGAAGACTTTTTTTCTTTTTTCATCTGGCTATCCTTCAAGTAAGAGTTATTTTTCGACTTCCTTTAATAATAGACCAAGCTGTCCAGAAAAAGTAGCAGTTAGATGGTTGAGAAACCATGTTACACTGAGAGTGGGGCTCTCAATGGTCAGCTTTTATTATTTTACAGTATGTAATGCCTTTATCCCAAACCTGAAAATATAAACGTTTTGCTGTTACTGCTTATAAAATATTAGCTGTAGTTCAGCTTTAATTTGTTAGTCAAGTCCATCTAAATTTGCTAGTCTAACATTACCCTCTCCTCAGACTGAAAATGCTGCTGTCCAAAATTGTCCCTGTTGATCATTTATCCAGAGTGGCGGCACCCTAATACAAGAGGTGTGCTGGCCAGATCACCAGGTGAAAACAGGGAAGAAAGCTGCAGTATATTACATTTGTGACGGCGCTGACTGGCCTTTGCTTCCTTGTCTCAACACTGCTTTCATGAGTGACGTCCAGTGTTGTAATGTGCCTGGGTCAATTGTTCTAATTTTGATTCATCACGCAGTCTTCTGGAGCCTTAGAGAACTGAGTTGGGAGGGGGTTATTTAAAGGATAGGTTCACCTTTTACAACATGTTATATGTTACCCCCATATTTAGGGTGTATTATGTTGCTTAGGACCGAAGACCCTCACCCTCTGAGCCCCCCGTGACAGTGGGCGGGCGTTCCTTTCCCCTGCTGTCACAAATAAAATCCACCCACATAGCCGCGTTTTTCCATTCGCAGAGTCTCGTACGGTACGGGCAGAATGCTGGGGGGAAAGTGTGCAGGAGTCCGACATTGCACCCGTGATCCACTGATTGCATGTGCAATACTTTGAAGGCTGAAGTATACAAAAAAAGTAAATGAACATTTTTTTAAAAATATGTGCATTTATAATTTTTACTTAAAGGTGAATGCCCAGAGGTCAGCGCTACCTCTTCAGTTGCCCTTTCTTGCAGCATTCATCACTTGCTTCTTTGACATTGAATAACAATCTAGGTGTAGTTTACAATATCTAATTTTAAAAACAAAATAAAATGTGCAAAGAATACCACAACTACAGTATGTTTGGTTTAAAGTGATTATAAAGGTTCATTTTTTTTGGGGGGAAATTAACAAACATGCTATACTTACCTACTGTGTGCAGTGGTTTCACAGACCAGCCTGGATCCTTCCCTTTCCGTGTCCCCCTCAGGCTCTCTTGGCCCCTCCCTTATGTTGGGTGCCCCCACAGTAAGCAGCTTGTTATGGGGGCACCTGCTGCTCCATGTATCACATCACACACGGAGATGTGGCTTAGCCACGCCCCCTCTCCTCCGCAAGCTGGAGAGCGGGAGCAATGGCTCCCACTGGCTTTCTCAGCCAATGAGGAGGCAGAGACCTGGGACAGCTGTGGCTGTTGTTCATACCGCTGGATCGTGATGAGTCTTGGGTAAGTATTGAGGGGGCTGGGGCCACTGTTGCATACAGAAGGTTTTTTACCTTCATGCATAGAATGCATGAAAGTAAAAAACCTTCAGCCTTTACAACCACTTTAATGTCTGATCTTGTGTTTTACATGATGCTGAACAAATTAATCACTCATGGGAGCATTGATTTTAAAGAGGGCTGTATAGCAGACATCTCTAGCAGTTCTTTGTAAGGTGTCTTCAGGCTATGATTGTCTTCTAAAGCATGTTCCTAGTGTCAAACAACTCCTGTAGCATGTTCAGTTCCCTCTGACAATCTCCTGCAACATGTATTCAACCATCTTCTGTAGCATGCACATAGTTTTTGATAATTCCCTATCGCTTTTCCACAGTCTCTCACATCTTCTCATACCACTACATTTACTAATATACATAATATCAGGGGCTGCAGTTTAGGCCCCCTGTATCAAGAAAGCTGGCTACTACTGGTTAGAGCATTAGAAGCAAAGACAGTCTGTCCATTAGCATTTACATTGCTCCTTAAAGCGAAACATCACCCAAAAGCAGCAGTTCCACTTTAAGTCTCCCTCCCCTCCTCTACTTTTGTGGGGGAGAAGGTACCTAGTTTTGACATTTCTCCTCTCCCCTCCCTCCCCGCAGTCTTCTGGGGCCTGTTACGTGTCCCAGAAGACTGCGCAAACATTCACAAAGCGCAGTGCGGCTCGCGTATGAGTAGTGGGCAGCCGGCTGTGTAGCTGCAAGCAGCATAACCAGTTGCCCACAGGATGCAGGCGAAGGGCTGGGTGAAGAACTAGTCCAGGTGAGTATGTCGCTGGATGCCTGGACAGGTAAGTGTACTTTTTTTTAAAAAGTCAGCAGCTACAGTATTTGTACCTAAAGGCTTTTATTTTTTTTTCCCCAGACTGAAGAACCGCTTTAAACAAACTATACAGACCTTCTGAAATTATAGGTACAGGAAAACTGAGCCACTGGCTTCAAAGCATAATCATACCTTTTGTACTGTATAATGATGCAGATCAGGGAACACAGTGAATTTTCAGACTTGCCTTTATCCAAAGTATTGGTGCAAGAGGGCCAATATGAAGGCCAGGCAACTATTTGTCAATATAGGCAACTTCCATATTTTTGTTAGGATTAGTTTATTCTAAAATTGCCCATATTTCCTGGAATGTTATGCACCTTTAAATAATTGAATGTGACCACAAAGAGAGAACTTTGGAAGAGGCAATACAAATTATAATAAGAATTTCTTTTAGCAACAAAAAAGGCATTATACAGTACTGTACGTTTTGAATGATGTAGTTGTGACAGCATGTACCAATGTCTTGATGTATATTAAACTGCTGTTTTTTTGTAATTTTGAGTGGTATTTTGCCCTATTCAGTTCCGCTTTAGCTAAGTGAAAGTAAACACTATTAACTTTAATTCCGTGCCAATACTTTAAATATATTAAGAATGGTGGAAAGTTATTTCCTTCTAATTTTCTTGTAAAAACTAGAACCTCTTTATAGCTGGTTTCTTCCCACTGGCCCATCTTCTACATTCACGTACGTTTTCTGTAATAGTAGAGCATTTATGCAATGACTGGCTATTATTTTTCTTCCCTTCATTTTTCTAAATTTCTTTAATAGCTGGACATACTTTGTGTAGGTGTGGTGTAAGATTGCCCACTATATCTCCTAGAACCTGCCTATGTCATTGAAGAAAAATAAGAGCTTTAAGCAGTAATGGCATTTTTTGTTTGTGGTAGTAATTACAGCATGACTAACAGTGGAAAGTTTTCACATCTACTTTAGAGCTTTGTGAGTTACAGTAATGGTGAGAAAATAACTTTTATGGTGGTTAATGATGATTATTTCCTTTGGGACCTGGAAATCCTCTGGTCTTTCTGGAGTGGCCTTCTGCTTTGTGCCTTGATGAGCCATGCACAGAGGTCATAGTTGAAGCCAGCTGAAGTTCTATGTTTTTACACATGGACTAGACAAGTGGCATGACTTGGAAGCTTAGATCCGTCATTGAGACATTGCATAGCTTTTCCAGGATTTACGCTCGTACTAACGTTCTGTTCAGAATGTATAGACAGTAATATTGCTTTCCAGCAACTAAGAAAGAGAAAAGAGGGTCATGTACAACACACCCAACACTTACTGTATAAGAACAGTAATGTGCCACATAAAGCAGAACTCTGGCTGAAATAACAAGATACATGCCACTTAGAAAATAGACGGCTACGTTTACTGGAGCATTCACTTTCAATCCAGAACTGTCGTTCAAAATACTTATTTTCCTCAGCCTGACTGCCAGCATCATTCAGCTAACTTCCTCTAAGCCCAAGCAGTCATTGACCTACCACTAGCCTGTGTGTGACTGTACAGTGAAATGAAAAGCAGTAGACTCACAAGCTTGTCTTAAGCTCCATGCACACTGGCTTAAAAATCGCTGCTTCTACATGGGTTTTGTGTTTTCCTGTAGAAGCAGCTCAGTGTTATCCTATGTGAACATTAGGAGGATTAGAAGCATATTTTAGGCTCAACATTTAGAGGCAGGAAAAAAAACCCTTCTGTTTTGCGTTTTTGATTGGAGCTTTATGGCAGAAAAAAACGCAAAACTTTTCTAAACTCACCTAAACTGTGTATAAAGCCCAGTATGCATGGAGCCTTAGTGTCATTCTATTTTTTTTCTGTTTTTATTGTTTTTAAGTTTTGTACAACATTCAACATCAATAGGTATGTACAAACAAAGGTGTTACAACACCATTGGCTATGTTAGCAAGTCACTAATCATTTACGGGTATAATAAGAGGTAGTACCATATAATGACAGGAGGAATATGAAGGGTTACAAAAGGCATCATAGTATTTAATCCCTAGCCATTTTCACAAAGGACAAATTGCGCCCCAAGTAGTTCACATACAGAGGGCCACAGACTAAAGGTATATATAGAGGACTCCTCCAAACCAGGTAGTTATTTAGGCAGACCCTACAGGAGCTGTCAACAGACTAAGCCAAGTGAAAGCTTAATAAGGCAATCATTCTGATAGAGTGGCAGTAGAGTTCGCCCAGCCACCCCAGACCCTATCAAATTTCTCAGGCACTCCCTCTCTGGGCCTAACTTGCTTTCTAAAAGGGTAAGGTCCTATTAATCAGAGTTTTTCAAGCTGACACTGTAGGCACAGCAGCTCGTTTCCAAGAGAGAATAATTATTTTTTTTGGCGTAGAAGAACAGGAGTGTCAGCAAAATATGAATAACTTGAATATGAGTGTGCACCAAGCTCAATAGACATAGGTAGGGATAATGTTTAAAGTCATAAGAGACTGTGTGCATTGCACACCCTCTTTCCAATATTGTTGGATACCCAAACACTCCCAGAAAATGTTCATAAAATTTGCATGGGGAGAGGAGCAGTGCCTGGGTATTATACACCCAAATAGTCAAATGAATCTTATGTAGGAACTTATATTGAATTATTTGCTCCCTAGCCGATACCAGCCTAGTGAAGGGAGCCTCCCACATATCATCCCAATCATCATTATCAAGTCTAGGGATGTCTACAGTCCAAATATTCCTACATGGCACAAGTAGTCTACTGGTTTCCACAAATAGCTGCTTGTAAATAGTGGAAAGAGCCTTGTCAAGGGAAACATCATGTAACAATGCCTCTCCATCACTAGTTTTGGGAATGAGCCTAGTGCATCAAAAAGAAGTCTGAAATGCATGGCAGAATTTCAAAACTCTAAAGAACTGAGAGTTAGGCAACTGATATTTTGCTGTTAACTCATGAAACTGTAATATAACTCCATGACAGTCGACATCATTGAGTTTTTTTAACACCAAACTTCGTCCAGGTGATGAGGTCAGGATAAGAATAGAAGTGTGGAAGGTGAAGGTTTTTCTAAAGTGGGGTATGAGGAGAGGTATAAGGTGAACCTTTAGCCTCCGCTTAATGTCATTCTATTTTCTCCTTTCTGCCTGTTCCGTTTTAGCACAAAAGCACCACTTGGCTTCCCTGGCTCTGGAGTTTCGCTGTACAGGAACTACAGCAGGTTGATACAAAGTCAAAATCAGGGTCTTGCACTGCTTGCATTTTATTGCAAAAAAATAACATAATGTACATTTAATGATGTGTTAATGTTGACTGAGCAGCATTTCTTTGTGTGTTTTTATATCTGGCTGGAGTTCATCTTTAAATATATAAAATCACCAGATTTATTATTTTCTATTTATAAATCAAGGTAAGAGCTATCCGTCAATCTCTTTACGCTCAGAATTCACGAAGTCCTAAAACATAACTTTTATCTATACACAGCATATATGTATATTGTAAAGCGCTGAGCAAACTGTTGGCGCTATATAAATCCTGTGTAATAATAATAATAATGTTGGCAAAAAATGTAAAAATCATGAACCAGCAGGTGGATGCAGGGGTTAAAAAAACTGGTAGGGATATTCAAAATGAGTTTTCTATGAAGAGAAACATATCCTTCATTATCCTAACTGATCATGCTAATGAATGCCTCCCACACCAAACTATTTTTCAGTTTTACCCTGCGCCCCCTGATAATATAAAGCGCATAAAAATGTGAGCACCCAACCCCAAAACTCAGCATGTTTCCCCCATAAAAGGGCTTTGTCAGTAGCGGACAGATATTGCAAAAAAAAAAAAAAAAAAAAACACGTTGTGCACACAAACTCACTTAATCACTAACACTGTATACGTAATATTGTGGTTGTCCCCTTATTTACTAAACTGCCTTAAGTGTAGATTCACTAGTTCTTTAAGCAACCCTCTGCCTGGAAGTTTCTTTATGTAGAAAATGTCCTTCAGACTGGAACTGGCACTCTGTATTCTTCTGACTGTATAGCATTAGGGCAACACATATCTCCTCGTGGTTGAGCCACCAGAACTCCCTGCAGTGTAATGTCTGCTGGCAGTAGATCTACCCAGCTCTCTAGGACACTCTTCAGGAGTGAAGTCTTCACCTCTGGTTCTCCAATCCAGGTAGCCTGAGATTATTAGTCCTCAGCCTCAGGCCTCTCGTCTATCAAAGCACTCCCCAGGCAGCAGCCCAGGAGGCAAGAGAGCTTCCAGCAGGTCATCCCAAATATTCATATCCTTCTCTAGCATGTTACAAAGGCAATAAACCTCCTAGGGGTTGGCCATGGAGACATAAAATATTAATACTCAGAATTATTGTATGTTCTTGCTCTATTGTCAGAGACACTCCCATAAAGCAGAAGAAAACAATAGTAACCAGGTTAGGGTAAACTTTCAAGTGATTGTAAACCTCAGACATGAAATATGAACAAAGCATGTCCCTCTGTAGTGTGTACATGTCTCAATTAAAAGCACTAAGTGTCATCTCTGTTTGCTGCTTCGTTCCTCTGCTGTCAGCATATGTCACTTCTGACAAGTTTTCCAGACACCAAGAGGAAAATAGGGACAGGGTAGGGAGCTCCAGCAGATTTACTGCCTCAGCTCTGTTTCTGTGAGCTGTGTGGAGGGGAGGGGGGTTACACTTCCCTCCAATCTGCTCTCAGAACTCTCCTCACTGAGTTCTGCAGAGTGTAACTTCAGCTCCCATTCCCCTGCTTTCTGAACTCTTAGACAAGCTTTGTAAATTCAGCACTTTGAACGGATGTAGAGAAGACTGCAGATAGACATGTACAACTTTATGTAGGAGGATTTGTTTCATCTTTGTGTATCACCTGAGGCCAGTCACTTCACTGGGTATATGTAAGGGATTGCAGCCACTTCAGCCACTTGTCGACTGCATAACCTAGTTATACAGCGACAGTGTGGTTCTCCTGCACTGGATAACATACCTAGTATGTGATCCAGAACTTCTGGGTAGCGGACATGTGTGTGTGCCGCCGGTGACCCGGCTGTGCTATGATTAGACAAAAGAAGCCGATCAGCAGGTTCTGGCTAATGGATGACTGCCGGCACCCACTGATCGGCGAGTAGAAAGACAAAACAGAGCTCTGCCCTGTCAGGGGTGATGTGGTGAGTTTTTTGTTTTCCTGCAGTGCAGAGAATAAAACCAGCAAATCCCTCCGTGAAAGACCCATATAGTACACTCAAAAACACTGGTTCGTCACACATTTAACCCTTTGATCACCCTAGATGTTTAACACCTTCCCAGCCAGTGTCATTAATACAGTGTCAGTGCATATTTTTAGCATTGATCACTGTATTAGTGTCACTGGTTCCCACAAAGTGTCAGTTCGTGTCAGATTATCCGCCGCAATTTTGCAGTCCTGCTACAAGTTGCTGATTGCTGCCATTACTAGTATTAAAAAAAAAAAAAACCCCAGTATATATCATAGTTTGTAGACGCTATAACGTCCATGTAAACCAATCCATATATGCTTATTGGGATTTTTTTTTTTGGCAAAAATATGTAGCAGAATACATATTGGCCTAAAGTTATGAAGAAATTAGATTTTTAAAATTTTTTTTATTGGATATGTTTTATAGCAGAAAGTAAAAAATAGTTTGTTTTTAAAAAATTCAGTATTTTTTCGTTTATAGCACAAAAAATAAAAAAACAGTAGTGATCAAATACCACCAAAAGAAAGCTCTATTTCTGGAGAAAAAATTATATATATTTCATTTGTGTACAGCGTTGCATGACCGTGCATTTGTCAGTTAAAGTAACGCAATGCCAAATGGCAAAAAATGCCTGCTCACAGAGGGGGGTAAATCTTCCAGAGGTCGAGTGGTTAACAAAAGCAAAACTATGTCAAATTAGAGCTTAGCTGCCTACAGTGCAACATTACTAAATTTAGACTACTGCTTAGGGCAGGGTCCCTGCACTGTAAATTCCAATTTGGCAATTAAATGTGATGAATTTTACTATAATGCAGGAAAATTGTTCACAAAATAGTGGAATCTACAAGTGTCATCCTAAAGAAAAATGGCAAACTCTGCCCTTAAACAGGGTTTTATAACTGAGATGACCTGTAAAAAGGGAAGGAAAATATTGAACTTAACATTGAGAATATTTTATAGAATAAGTCATTTTAGTATTGTTCATCAACACTTTTTAGTTTTTTTTTTTAGAGTGTTTGACTTTATTTTTCTAATGCGTGTGTTCCACATTCGGTGGGTTTCTAAGCTTCCATCCCACACAGATTTTGTTACACCTTGTAATAAGGCTCTATAATTTCTGAGACTTCTGGGTAATTGGAGGGAGCAGATTACTTTTTGTCAAATTATATAATAGCTCAGTAATAATCTACGAGTAGCACTGTGCAATAGGCAATATTTTCTTTTTCCTTGCTTATGGCAAAAAGTTGTAAGTTTAAGGTCTCTTATGACTGAGCCTTGTGATATATGAATTCTCGGAAGAATTGCCGATGAATAGAACATTCTGGGGAGCTGTTGTGACAGCTGTGAGGAGTAGCAGGATCGCTGTATCAATGACAAGTGTCGGAGAGTGTTCCATTTTGGAAAGTTAAGTTTATGGGTCATCTGTTGGGTAAAATAATATCACCCTCATATGTTAAAGGAAGGCTCATGTATGTGACCATTTTAACCTTTTGAGTGGTAGGGAATATGTAAAGACATGGAGGAAATTTGCTGGTGAAGGAAGTCACCAGTGTTTTGATGGATAATTTGTATAATATGAGGACAGCCTCTCATAACTAGCCTTTCTCCAAACAGATTACACTACATCATGACCAGGGATAGTTAAATAGAATTGGATGGTTTGGATCCAATCTAACTCTTTTATATTTAGAGTAAACTGATCCATTATCACCATGAGATCCATGTCTGGTTACCCTTTTTGTTAATATGGCAGCTTTAATTAAAAAAACAAAAAACAAAACAAAAAAAAACAAATGGGGATGGGCATTTGTAAGAACCTAATTCTCTACTCTTAAAGCTAAAATTTAATTTGCTCATTTTTTTTTCCTTTTTCCAAGTCCTCCCTTCCCCAAGCTCACAGTGTGTGGTGAAATCAAAGTAAGCTATTTCAGTACAGATGAGGAGCATGTACAACTGTGCAAGATTGAATGTAGGGCTGGAGTTCAGCTTTACATTGGAATAATAGTTTAGTGTTATTTCTCATATATTGTTTTGTGTGTTGTTATTCACTTGCTGTGTATGTTCTTTCCCTTTGAACAGAAAATGTCAACTTAGTGTGAAACTATAGGGCCCCCTTGGAAACCTCAGGACTCACAACCATCAAGCTGCTGCTGAAAGAGTGTAAATCTATCCTATTAACAAAGCCTTTAGTCTTTCATTTATTCCTGATGGCTCAAATGTTATATAACATACAACATCAAAATGTAGAGATGAAGATTAAAACAGATGCTAATTTGATTAGTATTCTTTAAAGCTGAAGTCTAGTAAAATATTTTTTCAGGCACACAGCACAGCAGAGTCTAATGATGGACCTCTAGTGATGTGTGTCCCAGGCCCTGCTTGCTGCTGGTTAGTGTAATAAGCCTTCCCCCAGTGGTGCTGGACATTCTCCACATCTCTTAGGGATGTTCAATCACCCGACACCCAGGACATGTAGTGGACAAGCAGCAGGGCTCATCTGTCAGGTGGAATCATTTGGGTGACAGTGCTGCCGCTCGATTGCTTCCACACAGCCCATTATGTTGCCAGCCTCCGCGCACCCGCTATGTCTCTGCTTGCCATCTGCGGGCCTGGGGCAAGTCAGTGGGTGCCGACAGGTATAGGGGAGGAAGGAGAGCAGACACATCTGCTCCCCTCCCCTTCTTGTCCTGACCCATAAGTGATTTGATGTCACTTCCGGGTCCCTGTTGACAGATTCCCGACCATTGAGGGCAGGAAAGAATGTAATGTGGTGCAATGTGCACTGCATCACATACAGGAGAGACATGCAAGGTCTTTTAGACCCTGGATGTCTCAAAAAAGAGAACCTGTCACCAAAAATATCACGTGATGAAAAAAAAAGTAAAAACATTTTTTTTTTAATGTAAAAAAAAAAATAGTTACACCTAAGCATATAACCCCCCAAAATTTTTCAAGACCCCCACATATGCACGCACTTACAAACGTAAAAGCATCCGTTGGGGCGCTTGCACATGACAACGTTGATTGCAATACACGTTACCTTGATCTTGTCTTCTCCAACCGCTGCGCTCCCCACAACCTCACTAACACCCCCTTCCCTCTCTCTGACCACAACCTGATTACTTTCTCTATCTCCTCATCCTCCAATGCCTACCCTTCCAAATGTCACACTACTACCAGCCGTAACCTCCGCAACCTTAACCCTGCCTCCCTCCACTCCGCAGTTGATCAACTCCATGACCGCATCCTTCCCCTGTCCTGCCCCGACTTGGCTATGACCGCCTACAACAATGCGCTGTCAACAGCCCTTGACTCACTAGCGCCTTTAACCACACGCAACATCAGACCCCGACCGCTCCAGCCCTGGCAGACTGATCACACCAAAACCCTCAAACGACACAGTCGTGCCCTGGAGCGACTATGGCGCAAAACCAAATCCCAACAAGCCTTCACCCGATACAAATCTGCCTTCCACACCTACACCTCCTTCCTCCATACTGCCAAACAAGCCTACTTCCTGACCCTCATCAAGGCCCTCTCCTCCAATCCTCGCCGACTCTTCTCCACCTTCAACTCTCTACTCTCGCCACCCCCACCTCCACCCAGCACCTCACTCACTGCCCTTGAGATTGCCAATCACTTCAAAAACAAGATTGACACAATTCGCAAGGACATTGCCGCAACTCACACGCCTTCTCAACCCGTCCCCTCTCACACAGCTACCCCCTCATCCCCCCTCCCCCTCGACATAACCCACAGGGACTTCGTCGCTGCTCAAACTCCCTCCAACCCCCTTCCCCCTCACTCAGCTACCCCCTCTACACCCCTCTCCCACGGCCCCACCACTGCTCTGACCTCCTCTCCCACCCCACCCTACATTCCTCATACTGAAGCTCCCCCAACACTCCGCACCTTTGACCTTACTACCATCGAAGAAGTCTCCAAGATCCTCTCTGATGCCCGCCTCACCACCTGCCCCCTTGACCCTATCCCCACACAACTCCTACAACCTCCCTCCCCCTCCATCCTACGCTCCCTCACCCACATCTTCAATCTCTCCCTCTCCTCCGGCACTTTCCCTTCCCCTCTGAAACATGCACACATCACCCCCATACTTAAAAAGCCCTCCCTGGACCCCAATGACCCGAACAACCTCAGACCCATCTCCCTGCTCCCATTTACATCTAAACTCCTCGAGCGCCTAGTCTACGCCCGCCTATGCTCTCACCTCAACGACAACAACCTCCTCGATCCCCTACAGTCCGGCTTCCGTCCCCTACACTCCACCGAAACTGCCTTACTCAAACTCTCCAACGACCTGCTAACCGCCAAAGCTAATGGCCACTATTCAGTGCTCCTACTCCTTGACCTCTCTGCGGCCTTTGACACAGTCGACCACCCCCTCCTCCTCAAAAAACTACACTCCCTCGGCCTCAGAGATTCTGCTCTCTCCTGGCTCTCATCCTACCTGTCGCAACGCTCTTTCAGCGTTACCTATAATGCCACCACCTCCCTCTCACTCCCCCTCTCTGTTGGGGTCCCTCAAGGCTCTGTCCTCGGGCCCCTTCTCTTCTCCATCTACACCTCCTCCCTTGGCCAACTCATACACTCTCACGGCTTCAACTACCACCTCTATGCCGACGACACACAAATCTATCTCTCAACCCCCCACCTCACCCCCTCGGTCTCCGCCCGAATCACACACCTGTTGAGCGACATATCAGACTGGATGTCGCTCCACTTCCTTAAACTGAACCTCTCCAAAACCGAGTTTCTTGTCTTCCCTCCAGCCCGGACACCACCCCCCATTGACTTCTCCATCATGTCCAACAACGCCACCATCAAACCCGCCCCGCAGGCCAGAGTACTTGGTGTCATTTTGGACTCCAACCTATCCTTCCAGCCCCAAGTCCACCCTTTAACAAACTCGTGCAGACTCCACCTCCGCAACATCGCCAAAATCCGCACGTTCTTAACTCCAGAAACCACTAAACAGCTCATCCACTCCCTCATCATATCGCGACTCGACTACTGCAACTCCCTCCTCACTGGCCTGCCTCGCCGCTGGCTATCCCCGCTTCAGTCCATCCTGAATACGGCTGCCAGACTCATTCACCTTTCCAACCGCTCCGTTTCCGCCACCCCCCTCTGCCAATCCCTCCACTGGCTTCCGATTGCGCAACGGATCAAATTCAAAATCCTAACACTGACGTACAAAGCTGTCCACCATACTGCCCCGAACTACATCACTGACCTAATATCCAAGTACCGCCCAGCACGCACACTCCGCTCCTCACAAGACCTCCTTCTCTCTAGTTCCCTGGTCTCCTCCTCCCATGCCCGCCTCCAGGACTTCTCCAGGGTGTCACCCATCCTCTGGAACTCCCTGCCCCAACCCATCAGATTATCACCTACTCTCCTCTCCTTTAGGCGCACCCTGAAAACCCATCTCTTCAGGGAAGCCTACCCCGCCCCCTGCTAACTTGCCGACCTCCTCCACTCTTCCTACCACTCCATCCCCCACAGCTATCTCCTCCTGTGCCACCATCCCCTCCCTCCTAGATTGTAAGCTTGAAAGAGCAGGGCCCTCGATCCCCTCATGTTTTGCATTGTATTGGTATTGTTCTGTCACATGTTCTGTCCCCCTTTGTAATGTACAGCGCTGAGCGAACTATTGGCGCTTTATAAATACTGAATAATAATAATAATATCACCGCGCACACCAGATTGAGAGCAATAATTTCAGTACCAGATCTCCTCTGTAACACTAAACTGATGACCTAAAAGGGGCTTTAAAAGTGTCACCTATAAAAAGAACAGAGTAGTAAAGTTTGTTGCGATTTCACGAGTGCAGCAAATTTAAGGTTTGACATGTTGGATATGTATTTACTCAATGCAACCTCGTCTTTTATAGTTTACAAAAAAATTGGATAATTTATTGCTTTCTGTGCACTAAAATTAACTTGTGACATAAAAAAATTGTAACTCCCGCTTTTTTATTCTCTAGTGTCTCTGCTTTCAGAAAATATATAATGTTTTGGAGTTTTGTGTAACCATCATGCCTTAAATGATTTTTTAAATGTGTGAAAAAAATGCACAAACAGCTCTGGCAATGAAAGAGATAAAGGATAAGCCCGACACTCCCCTCTCCTGACGAGCACCCAATCAGTGCTCCTTACACTGCAAGGTCTCTCCCCTCCCTGCTAGTCCCCGGGTGCCATGCTGGAGACAGGCAGGGAGGTGAGGAGGAGATAAACAACGCAATGTTAAAAATATTTAACATTTAAGTCACCATAAAGTCCTTTTGTTTTTAAAAGCCCCAGACATTACTTAAAACAGATTTAAATATGGTTTTGGTTAAAATTTTGTTTATTTTTATCAGTAGATTGGGACACAAATTTAGTCCCTGGACAAGTAGTTTTTTCAAAATTTTCCACACCCCTGGTTACTTTCTGGCGTTGTGGAATGGAACACTGAAAGAAAAAGATTGTGCTGCTTGCCCCCCCCCCCTTTTTTTTTTTTTCTAAACAAACATCAACATCAGCTATTTTTGTTTTAAGCACATAAGCCAGCAAGGTTACACTGTCAAAATCAAACAATATGCTGCAGATAATTGGAGAAGCAACCAATAAATCATAATTTTTTTAATGTTAAATGTCTAATGGTTTCAATAGGGAATACTGACTACTGTGGTAGTAGGTTCAGTGAGAACTGACATTTTTATTTAGAGGGGGTGGGGGGAGACCCTAATCATAGTAAGCAAAAAAACCCTCACACATGTATGGTAATATGGAGGATAAGGGGAGGAAGGTAAGGGGATTTGGGAGAGGTTCACCCCAGAGTGACATAGCCTTAGTGTGCCTCTTGTTGTTTGCTCCCTTCATGCATACGATATGTATTCAGAGGAAAGCTGGAATTGCTCCCATTAAAACCATCTCTTCATATGTTCCTCTGACTTATTTCTAATGCTGAGGTAAGAATCTCCATGTTTTGTAAATTGTTTACTCTAGCAAATCATTGACTTAATTTTGGTGGGCTTTGCTCTCTCCTTCTTGTCCCCTTGGCCATTCACAAAGCTGGAATTATTTCAGAATGCAAGGCATTTTGTGAATAGAGGAGGGGCAGATGAATGATGGGCTTCTGGGAATATTATACTAGGAGTTTAGTGAATGCTCAAAAGAACTGAGAGGGGAAGGGTGAGCCTTTGCGATTCTTCACAGTCACAGCCTTTCATCTCCACAGCACCAAAAGATAACGGCTGTGGGGAGTAACCAGCATCACCGAGGGAATGTTTATTATTTGTTGATTTCTTTATTTTTTTAAAACCACCCTGTTACACTGCTGCTAAAGCAGAGCTAAAGTCTGCAGTACTTGCCTCTCCTTCAACATTTCGAGGTCCCTCACTGGCATCTTCTACCCGACTTCCTCTGAGTGCCAGACTGCGACCCTCTTCAGTTCAATCATCTTGGAACACAGTATCTGTGCTGGAATGTGCACTAACCTGTGCTTGTGCAGCTCAGTGTACATTCTAAAAGAAGACTGCAAGCAGCAAGTAGGTTTATTTTATTTCAGAATAGACATTGAATGACCCTTATGCACTAAGAAACCTGCCTGATTGCGGTCTTTGAATTGCAGACTTTGAGGGGTATAGGAATCTGGTAAATGATTCAGTCATGGATTCTCCAAAAACAACTGAAATATCACTTTGGATAGCCAAACTCTCTGAACATGCAATTTGAACATTTTCCAGTGAAGATGTGCTTCTTTTGCTTGTTTAAATGTCCTTCGTGAAAATGTTTCGGTTTGTTAGGTGGTGTTGTGATTTTACTAAAATGTTAGAGATGTTAAACTGACCTCTTTAATGTGTGACCTGTCCCACATATGCAGGTTAAAAGCAGCTCTGCTTTAGCATGTAGAATCCCATTCACGCATTACTTTATGGATAAAAGCTGAGCTGGGACAGATTGCAAGATTTGGCAAATATCTGAATGGCGTGGCTGTTGAGTAATGATACAATAACACTTTGAAATGGGGTTCATTTTCCAAGCCAATAAACAGATCCTAAATCTCAGTGTACGTGTTGATAGGTTGAGTAGGAAAAAACAAACTTTCAAGATATGTCTGGATTGGAAATGAAAGATTAGAAGCGTTATTGCTGGAACTAGCAGAACCTAACAAGCTGTAGAAGACAGTCCATGTACATACTTTCTTGTAAAGAACACTTGCTGTGTACACTTAACACTCATTTTGTAGGCTGATAAAATAATTTTAATAGCATTTTTAAAAGGCTCTTTCTTCATTAAAGTGTATGTAAAGCCAAAGCTTTTTTCCTTAGTTTTAACCACCTCCCGTCCGGCCATTGTATATAAACGGCTGGACGGTGGCAGTGCAGGGTCGGGTGGCCGTTTATAAACAGCCTTCCCGCCCCCTGCTTGTGCGCGCATCCTGGGAGCGTGCAGCATCGCGATCCAGTGCCCGTTGTGTCCTCCGGACACAGTGGAACACCGATCGTCGTACGGGACCTCTGTGCAAGGTCCCGATCATGTGATCACTGATTGGCCAATCAGTCTAGTCCACATTTTCACAGCTCTCACTGTGAAGAAACCTTTCCGTGTTTGGAGATTAAATTTCTTTTCCTCCAGCTATAAAGAGTGCTGCCTTGTCCTCTGTGATGACCTCAGGGTGAATAGCTATACACCGAGTTCACTATATGAACTACTGATGTATTTATACATGTTGATCATATCCCCCTTTAATCTCCTCTTCAAAAGAGAATATATTAAATTCCTCTAATATTTCCTCATAGCTGAGCTCCTCCATGCCTCTTATCAGTTTGGTTGCCCTTCTCTGTACTTTCTCCAGTTCCCCAATGTTCTTTTTGTGAATTGGTGCCTAAAACTGAACTGCATATTCCAGATGAGGTCTTACTAATGATTTGTATTGGGGTAATATGATATCTCTCTCTTTGGAGTCTATACCTCTTTTAATACAAGAGGATTTTGCTCGCTTTAGAAACCGCAGCTTGGCATTGCATGCCATTATTACGCTTGTGATCTACCAGAACCCCCAGATCCTTCACCATTGATTCCCCCAGTTGTACCCCCACCCCTAGTATGTATGATGCATGCATATTCTTAGCCCCCAAGTGCATAAACTTACATTTATCAACATTAAACCTCAATTGCCACATAGTTGCCCAATTAAACAGTGCATTGAGGTTGGCTTGTAAGTTGAAGACATCCTGTAAGGACGTTATTCCACTTCACAGCTTGGTGTCATCTGCAAAGACTGAAATGGGATTTTTAATCCCAAACCCTATATCGTTTATAAATATATTAAAAAGTAAGGGTCCCAACACTGAACCTTGGGGTACACCACTGACAACCCTAGACCATTCAAAGTATGAATCATTAACCACTACTCTTTGAATACGATCTTTTGGCCAGTTTTCTATCCATTTACATACGGATTTTTCCAAGCCCATAGACTTTAACTTACACATTAGCCGTGTGTGGGGAACTGTGTCAAATGCTTTTGTAAAATCAAAGTATACCACGTCCACCGCCATCCCTCTGTCCAAGGTTTTACTCACCCCCTCATAAAAATAAATCAGACTTGTTTGACACCTTCTGTTTTTCATAAAATACATGTTGTATGTTGCTTAAAATATTTTTTTCCAGCGGGAACTCTATGTTGTCTTTTATTAGACTCTCCAGTATCTTCCTAACTATAGATGTTAAACTAACCAGTCTATAATTACTTGGTAAAGATTTTGGCCCCTTTTTAAATAGTGGCACCACATTGGCCTTACACCAATCCAGTGGTACTATGCCAGTCATTAGAGTCTCTAAAAATTAGAAACAATGGCTTTGAAATGACAGAGCTCAATTCTTTGAGGACCCGTGGGTGTATGCCATCTGGTTCAGGTGCATTATTCATCTTTACTCTGTCTAAATAGTTTTGGATCACATCAATTGTGAGCCAATGTGGATCATCTGGAGCTGTCAATACCATGCCCATTATGGACAAGAGCTCCCCCATGCTCCTTTGTATACACAGAGCTGAAGAAGGTATTTAATAAATTTGCCTTCTCTTTGTCCCCAGTCACCCACTTTAGATTATTTTGTAAAGGGCCTACATGCTTGGACCGGACCTTTTTACTATTAATATATTTGAAGAATTTATTGGGGTTGGTCCTGCTATCTTTTGCAATCTGTCATTTGTTTTAAATTTTTGCGGCCTTTATTTTCTTTGTGCATATTCTGTTATATTCTTTGTAATGTTTAAAAGATGATAGTGTTCCTTCACTTTTATAAATGCTCTTTTCCTATTATCTATAGCTTTTTTAACTTTTGCCGTAAGCCATATAGGGTTGATTTTTAGCCTTTAAACTTGTTGCCCATGGGAATATATTTTGCAGTGTGTTCACATACAGTCTTTTTGAAGAACTCCCATTTCTATGTTGTGTTCATCGATGCCAGTATTCCCTCCCAGTCTAAGTCTTGGAGAGCAGCTCTCAGCCTTGGAAAATTAGCTCTCTTAAAATTGAGCGTTTTTATTTTTCCTGTATGTGCTCACTGTTTACAACTAACAATAAATTAAATCATGTTATGGTCACTGCTACCCAGATGTTCTTTTATATGGACATTTGCAATAAGCTCTGCATGGTTTGAGATTACCAGGTCCAGCAGAGCATCATTCCTAGTAGGGGCCTCTATGAACTGTACCATAAAATTGTCCTGTAGTAGGTTTAAACATTTTTGCCCTTTAACTGTTCCTGCAGTATCATTACTCCAGTCAATTTCTGCGTAGTTAAAATCCCCCATTATTATCACTGTCCCAGCCCTCGCAGCCCTTTCGATCTTTGCAAGGAGCTGAGTCTCTACCTCCTCATTAACACTGGGAGGCCTATAACAAACTCCAATGGTTACCATTTTAGTATGCACCCTCATGTGCAGTTCCACCCATAATACTTCAGCCTCATCACACTCTCCATCAACTAGGTCCTCTTTCACACGCACTCTGAGATCACTGCTCACATAGAGACAGACATCACCACCTTTCCTATTTATCCTTTCTCTCTGAAAGAGAACATAGCCAGGAATATTAATGGCTCAGTCATGTGAAGAATGAAACCAAGATTTAGCAATATCAATTAAATCCTAGTTCTCTTCATGCACCAAAGCTTCCAATTCACCTATTTTGCTTGGCAGACTTCTGGCATTGGTGAACAAACACTTTAACACATTGACACCTTGTTCACACGTATTTTGTATATTTTTAATTTTCATACAAATGGTACCAATTCCACTGGTTGTTTGTAACATGGGAACCTTCTTTTCTGCCATAGCCTTCCCCTATCTGTCCCTATTCCACCCAACAATAAGTACTGACCCCTGTCTGATCTGTCTACCCCGTTAAAATCTAATTCTTCCTCCCCCCTCGATCCTAGTTTAAATACTCCTCCAGCCTTCCCATAAACCTCTCTCCTAGCACGGCAGACTCCCTTCTATTTAGGTGCAAACCATCTCTAGCATATAGGTTGCACCCCAATGAAAAGTCAGCCCAGTGCTCTAGAAACCCAAATCCTTCCCTCTTACACCAGGTCTTCAGCCATGCATTAAGTTCTCTAATCTCTGCCTGTCTTTCTTGAGTTGCGCATGGCACAGGTAATATTTCAGAGAATATCACCTTGGAGGTCCTTCCCTTCAACTTGCAGCCTAGTTCTTTAAATTGATTCTTAAGGAGCCTCCACCTTCCATGTATTCTGTCATTGGTTCCAACATGTACCAAGACTGCTGGGTCATGCCCAGTCCCTCCCAGTAGTTTATCAACTCGGTCCACCACATGCTGAAGCCTGGCACCAGGTAGACCTCAAACCATTTGGTTAAGGCGGTCCTGACGACAAATTATTCTATCAGTCCTAATGATTATAAAATCCCCTACTACCACCAGCTGTCTAGGCCTTCCTGCACTACCCTCACCACCCCTCCCAGATGGTCTGCCCTCTCGGCTGTTAGGGATAGTAGTGACATCCAGGGCTGCCACTGCTGAGCTTGCCACCCCCACATCTTCATCCACCCCACACATTATACCAGTTACAATATTAACAGGAAATATCAGTTGTCACTTAAAGGTTAGTAGACTCCTATTATATTCTCCTGTTTTCACCTACGGTTTATTAACTCCACTTATCAAATGTCCACTTAGTCAAAGGTCCAGCAAGCAAAATACAGGCAAGCTCAAAAATGAGCAAGCTCAGAGTGAGCTCTACAGCAAGTTATATAGGACCTGTATAACCTGTGACCAATTAACCCCTCCCCATAATTAGCAGACTGAAGGATGGCAAGGAAAGGGAAAAAAATGCTATTTAAAAAGTGACAGAAAAAGTGATTTAAAAAAATAAAAGCTTTTAGCAAGACCCAAAGAAGAAAATAAAACAACTACAAGCACCAGCAATTACCAGCAGTCAAAAGTAAAACATTTTCTCTCTCCCCTTATATTTCCCACTCTTTTTAGCTATCGGCCAGCAAAAAATGCCAGACACAAATGTGTGCCCTACAGCAAGTTATATAGGACCTGTATCACCTGTGACCAATTACCCTTCCCCTTAATTAGCAGACTGAAGGAAGACAAGGAAAGGAAGAAAAAAAATGCTATTTAAAAAGTGACAGAAAAAGGGATTTAAAAAAGTAAAAGCTTTTAGCAAGCCCCAAAGAAGAAAATAAAACAACTACAAGCACCAGCAATCACCAGCAGTCAAAAGTAAAACTTTTTCACTCTCCACTCAAATTTCCCATTCTTTAGCTATCAGCCAGAAAAAAATGCTAATGTCTGGGAATTGAGCCTGGCTCCTGGAAGCAGTCAGTGCACTGATTTTGCCTCTGGGCAACTCCATCCTGTAATCTCCATTCTGTGTACAACAATGTATGCACTTGTGTGTTTTATCTCCTTCAAAGCAATAAGAAGCAGTTCCTGGAGAGCTTTAAGTTCCCTTAGATTATCATCAGAAAGCTTGTGCTGTAACCCTACTGCAAGCACTCCTGCATCTGGGGATGTGCATCTGGGGGTCTTCCTGGGTTTAGCTTAGAGTGAGTGTCTCCTACTCTGGCTGATTCATGCATTTTTTTTTTTACATTCTTCAAAAAATCTTGCCTGCTCCTGTGTATAATCAGGTTGTCATTCTCGGCTCTGGCTAAGGTACCTCTGACTTGTTCCACAGTTTTAGACACTTTTTCTGGATTGTGGTGAGTTGGAAAACTTTTTATTTTCCTCCCTTTGTCCTGGATTAGGTACACAGACCCTGCAGGTGGTTTTCCTTGTCAGGTCTTAATTACACCACTGGGTGCCCTAGTGGACAGGTTAGCTTGACCCACTGTTTTCTGGTATTGCTAAATCAGTATGGGGTAGTTGTGTTCCTGCACCTGTATTTTTTGTGGGTCCCCTTAGTTAGTCTCTATGACTTAAGGTAGTTCCTTTTGTGGTCGTTTCCAACTACTTAGGTACTTTGACCATCCCTTGAAGGTGCTAATTATCTCTAATGAGATTGGATGGCTGTCACTCTTTCTTCTTGAAAATATTTACTTGGCACTTTTCTTCTCTGTTACCTAGGGTTGAAAGTTTAAGCATTGGGCCATTTGTCATCCTTTAGACTGACTGGTCTTACCTTTTATAGACCTGTTGTTGTTTTTGTCCAGTTTTCCTTCAGGATCCTGTCCTGAGGCTGGGAAGCCTTTCCGTGTTTCCTTTGTTGATCATTCTTGTGGTTGGTTTGTTCGCTCCATTTGGGTAGTTGTATTACTCCACATGTTGGTAGTTATTTGGTTTTCAGCTTCTGCTGGTGTCATTTGAGGTAGTCATTCCCTTTGTTGGCAGTTCTTGTCCTGGTTTAGACATCAGGTTGATCCTGTACAGTATGTCTTCCACTGGGTTGTTACCAGTTTCCCTGTTCTGTTGGGAACTTCACATCTTTTGATTCAACTTCAGGCATTGATCCTTTGGGTTGTTACAGATGGCCCCCTAGTTCTATCTTAGGTCAGTCAGTAGCTGTTTCCTACACCTCAGTTGTTTCATAAATCCTGCGTTCTTTAATGGACTACAAATAAAATTTGATTTTTGTATTTACTGTAAGATCTTTCTGTTGAATTCCATTAAGGTGGGCAGGTCCCATTCCTGTTTGTTTATTGGCTTTATTTACTGCTTGCTCACAAAACTGGGGCACGATGGTTAGAGGAAAGGCTACACGGGGGCTAGACTGTTTTTTTTTTTTTTTTTTTGCCAGTGTTCAAACCTCCTTATGTAGGCAGCAGTATATAACCTGACTGGTTTGCAGTTTAGATGAATAAAAGCAAAACACAAACTACTTTCAATCTGAGCTCAAATGCTATTACTCCAAAGTCTTTGTTGTATGAAATATTGTTATTAGGAATTTTATCTGTGGTTGGAGTGCTCCACCAGTGGGCTTCTGCCCTAAGAGAGTATAATCTATAGGCACACACTTTCTGAGTGTCACTTCAAATGTTCAGTACAACCACTCTGCCTAGTAACTGCCTGTAAGCAATCAGCTGTTAGGCTTCATTCATAAATTTGTTCCTGCATCTGATTGTAGCAGTACAAAAACACATGTATTCACACAACAAGTGGAAACTTACAAGACAATGTAGTTACATCAGGCATATATTGTACATACAGATAAATCATTCAGGGTCAGCTTTCGGGGATGGACCTTCACAGAACATGATAAACTTCCTTGGCAGGTATTGTAGCACCTGTAGCTGTAATGTAAAAGGAGACACAACTGGGGCAGCAGATGTAAAAAGCAACTAACAGAGGTAAAGGGTCTTCCACCTCACAGGGATCAAATAGGCTTATTGGTTTGAGAAAGAGGCAGCCTCACCTCGAAACCCGTAGCCACATCCAGACACATGACATGACATCCTGAGCCACAAGCTCGCCACCATCGGCCATCTTTTGGTCTCCCAGTGCTCTAAAGGGTTCCTATCCACATCCATAGGCTCCGAAAACAGCTGTACCCCTCTCTGCTCTCATACATCTGGATGATTCATGGATGATTGAACCCATGCAAGGTGAATGACCCACTTGTTGCAAACCCTCTACCTCTGTGAGTTACTGTTTACATAGCTTGCTTTTCATTCATGGGCAGCACAGTGGCTAAATGGTTAGCACTTCTGCCTGGCAGTACTAGGGTCGTTGGTTCGAATCCCAGCCACAGCACCACCTGCCTGGAGTTTGTATGTTCTCCCTGTGCCTGCATGTGGGTTTCGTCTGGGTACTCCGGTTTCCTCCCACACTCCAAAGACATGCTGGTAGGTGAATTGGCTCCTGTCTAAATTGGCCCTAGTATGTGTATGTATGAATGTTAGTTAGGGACCTTAGATTGTACACCCCTTGAGGGTTACGGACTAATGTGAATGTACAATATATATGTAAAGCGCTGCATAAATTGATGGCGCTATATAAGTACCTGAAATAAAATAATGATTCCCCCATGGCTACACTTAGTCTGCTGCCCCCAGTGGTGTCTCCTTTCTATATGTACAGTATGTGCCTAATATCACAACATTGTTTTGTAAGTTGCCAATTGTCGTGTGAATAAATTTGTTTTTGTACTGCTACACTTCATTCTGCTGTCCTTATCTATTACTGAAGACAATCTTCCGTCTTTGAGAGATGCTGCACTACATTGTTTTGGAATCACTTCACCACATCACCTCACCTGTCACATATACTTCTGCGCCATATCTATCCACATACATATTCCTTAAGAGGTAACTGGCAAAGGTCAAATATTTCTACAAAGTTCTCAGTACTACCTCATTGTGAATAAGTCTACTCTTCAAAATATACACATCACATCAATGTTTGCTTATAACATTCAGGATACAAATTACAGGGATAAGAGTTTTTACAGAACTGCAACTCACCTCCCACTAGTTGCTGGCTGAATCCCAGTCTAACTGCCTCTGTTTCCTTATCACTAATTATTGTGAATATTAGTGAACAGTGGATTGTAATTTGTACTGTATATTTTTGTGGTTTTGATTTTTTTGTGGGCTACTTATGGATACAGTTTTCAAAATTAGCTTCTTTTTTTTTTCTGTTGAACTGATTTTACATAGATATTTTACTTCACATTTGCCATGGTGGGTGGGGGTTTGATGGTGGTAGATATTAATGGTCAGCCTGTCTCTCTTTCAGCTCATACATTTTACATAAATCCCCATCCCTGTTTTGGTGTTCATTTAAAATGTGTTACTTATGATTCCTATACTAAATTAAACCATTTTTTCCCAGAATCTTTTCAGATAATCACACTTGTAAATACTGTAGCATTTGCTGGTATTATCACACATTTCCTGGAGTGAAAGGTTCACGTAATTCCTTGGTGGCTAGTAAAATGGCTTACTAGAGCAATTAGAAAATGAAGAAACCTAATGAGGTGATGGTTGTTTAGTTTGGATAATATTTTTATTTAAGTAGTAAAAAACTTTGCCAGAGATTCTTAATGTCTTCTGAAATTTAAAACTGATAAAATGCTTTTATTGACATGAAAAGTTGTGTATTTCCTCTGAAATCAGGGATTCTGCTATTCTTACCTTAATGGGAGCATTGTATGGCTTGACATAACCTTGGTTCTTGGCAGTTTTTTCTGTATGCAGGATTTACAGACATGGACAATTTTGTTGGTACCCTTACAGCTCATTGAAACAATGCTTCATTTCGCTTTAAAAGTAATGCAATTAAAAGCAATTGTCTCATGTATACCTTGGTATGTCAGAGTAAAGCAAAGTGTGAAAAGAGAGAAATTATTGCTTATACTATAAATAAATTCTAATATGGTCTGAATAGATTTGCAGTTGCCTAGAAAAGATTATAGTAATATTTCAAACTAACTTTTTTTTGCAATAAGTATCACGTCTTAAATGTAATCAGCCTAATTAAATAGAGAAAATCTGCTGTTTGCTATTGTGTGCACCACATGGTCCACAGAAAGCAAAGGAGAAAGTTGTTTGAAGAGATGTGAATTAAAATGATAGACCAGCATGTCAAAAGTAAAGGCTATAAGACAGTCTCCAAGCAGCTAGATGTTCATGCAACTACAGTTGTAAATATTAAAAAGTCCATAGGAGTGTAGCCAACCTCCCTGGACATGGTCGCAAAAGGAAAATCAACCCCAGATTGAACAGAAGGATAGTGTGAATGGTAGACAAACAGCCACGGAAAACGTACACAGGAATACAAGCTGAACTCCACGGTTTAAGGTACATCAGCATCTGATACATCGCTTTTTGAGCAACAGTGTGTTCAAAGGAAAGACCACTGTTGAAAGGAAAACCTAAAAAAGCTAGACTGGAATTTTCCAAAATGCACATTGACAGACCACAATGTATCTGTTTTTTATTTAATGTGAAATAAACATTCTTGGATCCCAGTTACTTTGGTCAGTTTCAGGTTATTTCAGAGAAGTTTGTGGGTTCGTCTTTTTTAAGTAAAGGGTACCAAAAAATTTGTCCATGGATGTGGAATCTTCCAGATTGTAGCTATTGTTTTTTTGATGGAAGAGCATCAATTTTAATTGTGATTTGTGCAGATTTAGAAGTTTGAGGTTAAAGTAAAGGGTGGTGGGGTGGCCAGCAGTTGACATATACATAGCATATTTAAAGGGGTTATGAACGCTTACTGACAGCAGATTGCATAGGAATGATACAGCAGATGGAAATCACATTTTGGGCATTGTATAGAGCCAAGAACATACTATTGGAAGATATCGTGCTTTGTTCAATTTTCATTTCAGAGGCTTACAACCATTTTAAGCATTATGACACACTTACCTCTGGGTCTGCTCTCCTTCCGCAATTTGGGGTCAATGCTCCCCACATCCCTCTTTTGCTGATGCCTTGCTAGCCTCATCTTGCGGGTTGGCCATTTTCTTATTTTGCCCATTAGTGAGGAACAGATGATGTTACTTCTGCACATGCATGCTAGTTTTGTATTACCTCTGTGAAAACGCGGCGTCAGACCCCAGCCCTTCTCACCAAACTCGTGACCGAAGGACTAGCCAATCTAAAACCACGCTGTCACATGCATAATAATGCCAAGCCCAGCTGCACCCTGCACAAAGATTTTCCAGCTAATGGACCACAATCGATGTACCGGCAGCCTGAGAGCGATTGTTACTGGGAACCAAATGCAATATCTCCTGCGCTCCGGGACCCAGGCCGGTGGTAAGTAGATGGAATCAAACTCCAAAAAGGAAGGGACCACCGGAATAGACAAGGTCGTGCAGCTCCACATCAAGGCTGGGGAAGCCCAAACAAAACTGTGAAGGAGAACAACAAAAGAGAAGCGCACCAACCTTGCGCATTACCTCAGTAACCAAAACTTTTATTGAATAAAAGAATGGTACTCACAAACAGCGAATAAAAACAAGCATGTAAGTCCTCAAGGGGACTTTAAAGGCAAGATGCCAATGCGAATCCCGTCATGGAGGAAGCCACTCAGTACAGCTGACGCGTTTCGAAGGACGTGCCTTCTTCCTCAGAGCTGACTGGACTGAGAGTGTGTGTTCCCATTTATGCCTCCAGACTGAAATAGGGCCCTCCCCTAAGGGTTGGGCTGTCATGGGCAGGGAGGAGGGGCCTGGGTGTCATAAAAGTTATAAAATTCCAAAAATTCATTAGTTAACTAGTTGCAAATATTTCATCATCATTATTATTATTATTTGGAATTGTCTGTATACCACTGTCGCTGCAGGAAGGTTATACAGAGGGTTAAACACACACACAGTAGTGCTCTTCAGCGGCACGAATTTGTAATTTGCATTAAAGAGCTTTAGAAACAGTTCAACACTTTCAGAAAGTAAGATTTATTACTAAAAGGTCAAAAGGGTGCAATAAAAATGTTTACAGAAAAAGATGTTCTTTGTATATTTATATATATATTGGCTACAACAGCACAGTAAAGAGATAACAGACGTTTAGGTAGATTAAGTACTTGCCAAAAAGCCTTGGGTTAGCAGCTTCAGGTTTCATGAGCCAAAAAGGATTTTCTATCCACCACTGTCAGTTTGGATGTTTAAGCAGGGAGATCTTCTTTTCTCTCTCACACACAGATTAGCTTTTTCTAGCAATTCCACAGGGTGTCTCCCTGGAGCAGTAAACCAATCGCCTCATTTGGGGAGGGAGGTGTTGGTGTAGACCTAAGTTTTGACCAAAAAACTCTCCTAGCTTCTATTATGATTCATAACTTATTCTCGGTGCATTTAGCAGCCTTGCCACTATTAGATTAATATGCAGACGCATCTGTGGAACGGTTAGATATGAAATATGAAGTATTTGCTTGAATGGTTCAGGAGATATAATTTTCTGCTCTCTGGTATATGTCAGATAGGGGGTGTAATATACCAGGGAATTTGTATTAACGTCAGCCATCCGAATATGTGCTCCATGTTTGTGTAATTACGTCCTATTTGAAGATATCACTTATATGAAAAAGTGAGTTTTTAAATGTAAGTCTGTTTTTACGACCCCTTGGAAGGTCTTTTGAACTCCGTGAAGGATTTGGTTTACGTTTTTACGATATCCCAGATTGCACAGCTAACAGACAGCTAGGCACCAGCTAGGCTGGGGGTTTTATAGCTCTGGAGCTCTCTGGCTGTGCTTTGATTGCCTGTGACCTCTGTCATCACCCTGACCACATGTCACTCAACAGAGAGGGAGGGGGGATGATTGGAGGAGAAAGCCTGCTTTGGGAGGGAGAGAGATGATACAACATGGAAGGGTTTGAAGCAAAATGGATGACCGCGTCCATCTCTGTATGCCCAATTGCTACAACCTCTGCATCTCTGCCTGCTCTGTGATGATGTGCTGCCTTGGTATGTAGGACAAGAGGAAGTGCAGAAGATTTCCAGGATGATCCTTAATATTATTCTGCAGTCCCACAGAGTATTGTGTGTTCCTTTAGGGTAATATAGAGGCCCTGCAAAGAGTCTGTCTCTATAGGAGATCAAGGGAAATAAAGAGAATATGTGCCAGTTTAAGTTTTATGGCGTGGGCAGGGTCAGGTCCCCTAAGATCCTGTGAGTCTCATGGGGGGTATGAATTCTCAAGAACATTTTACAAAACCCTAAGCGTAATCAAGTTGGTCAATTCTTTTTTGCATTACGGGGTGCATATTGGGTATGTGCAGAAGGTTTAAAAAAAAAAAAAGGGGGGGGGGAATTGCACCCACTGTACCACAGCCCATATACCATAGAACAGGGGTGTAGGTAATGTTTAAAGTTATAGTATTGGGCTTATTAGACTGTTTAGCGTCTATAAACATGGAACTTCTCTGATCAATGATCAAATCCAGTTTAACGTGGTTCTGCAACAGAGAGAGAATGGGACAGAATGGAGGTTCAGCATCCTATAAAGGAGCTGAGGGTAGAACTTGGGAAGAGTGGTTGCGTCTGTTATCTAGTGGAGAGTAGATGCAGTCTGTGGCAGAGAAGTTGACAGCTCATGTCTGAAAGTCAGAAGGGTGTACAGGAGAACCCTGTGGAGATTGTTAGCGCTCTGTCTGTGGGCTGCTAGTTTGTGGATAGAGCTCCAGACTGAAAGGAAATTTATTTATTGATTTATGGCAGGTACTTGTATAGTGTCATCAATTTAATCAGCACTTTACATATATTGTACCTATCCCAACGCTCCTTCAGCATTACTTATAACACTGCCACCTCCCCCTCTCTCCCCCTCTCTGTTGGGATCCCCCAAGGCTCTGTCCTCGGGCCACTTCTCTTCTCCATCTACACCTCCTCCCTCGGCAAACTGATACACTCCCACGGCTTCAACTATCACCTCTACGCCGCTGACACGCAAATTTACCTCTCCACCCCTCACCTCACCCCTTCAGTCTCCGCCCTTATCACTCACCTTCTGAACGACATATCAGACTGGATGTCGCTCCATTTCCTCAAACTGAACCTTTCCAAAACCGAGCTCCTAATCTTCCCCCCAGCCCGCGCCCCCCCCACCCTCTCCATCACGACCAACAACGCCACCATCAGTCCCACCCCGCAAGCCAAAGTCCTAGGTGTCACTCTATACTCAAACCTGTCCTTCCAACCCCATGTCCTATCGTTGGCAAACTCATGCAGACTCCACCACCGCAACATCTCCAAAATACGTACGTTCCTAACCCCAGACACTACTAAACAACTCATTCACTCCCTCATTATTTCACGTTTGGACTACTGCAACTCCCTTCTCACTGGCCTACCTCATCACAGACTATCCCCGCTTCAGTCTATCCTGAACTCAGCGGCCAGACTCATCCACCTTACCAACCTCTCCTCTTCTGCCACCCCCCCTCTGTCATATCCTCCACTGGCTCCTGATTAACGCATTAAATTCAAACTACTAACACTGACATACAAAGCCATTCACAACGCTGCCCCAAACTACCTCACCGACCTGATACCCAAATACCACCCAACCCGTAATCTTCGCTCCTCACAAGACCTCCTACTCCTCTAGCTCCCTGGTCTCCACCTCCCACGCCAGACTGCAGGACTTCTCCAGGACTTCCCCCATCCTCTGGAACTCACTACCCCAATCCATCAGACTGTCACCTACCCTCCTCACCTTTAGGCGCACGCTGAAAACCCATCTCTTCAGGGAAGCCTACCCCACCCTCACCTAACAGCCGATCTCCTCCACTCCTCCTACCACTCCATCCCCCACAGCCACTTCCTCCTGTACCACTTTCCCCTCCCTCCTAGATTGTAAGCTCGAAAGAGCGGGGCCCTCGAACCCCTCGTGTACTGTCTTGTTGTATTGTCTCATGTTCTGTCCCCCACTATAATGTACAGTGCTGAGCAAACCTTTCTGGCGCTATATAAATAGTGTATAATAATATTGTACATTCACATCAGTCCCTGCCCTCAAGGAGTGTACAATCATAGTTTTTATCATCATTCCAAAAACGTTATACATGAAAGGAATGAAATAAGGTACTCGGTCCTGTAAATAATCATCAAAGACATTTATACATAAAATAATGTTGCAAATAGTATCACTCATAAAGTGCAGTGTTATTGATCTCAAATTGCAGCAATGTCCAGAAAGAAGATGCAAATATATAATTGCAATAATTCAGGGTGATGCAGAATTTTTCAATCTTATAGTATCGTGGAAAAAGCTGTTCCTCAGCCTGGTGATTCTAGCCTTATGGTGCGTAACTTCTAACTTGAGGTTCACAAGCAAGATGGAAAAAGTACCCCATATTATTTAGGGCCATCTTCCTATACCTACAATAATTATTATTAATGTTGGGCATGTTGCTGGCAATATTCCTATGGGCAGTCTTTACCACTCATTGCAGTGCCTGTTTATCTGCAGCAATTACTATACCAAATGGGAATGCAGGAAATGACCATACACCTCCACTACACACATATAATATTAGATGATGGCTAAAGTACTAAGGCAAGCACGCTTCAATTTCCTCAAAAAAATAAAGGTGTTCATAGGCATTTTCACAATGCTGGCAGTGCTGCAGGTGTGGTGGTCAGAGATGTGCACTTCCTAATGTTTAAAGCTAAGGACCATCTCCAAATCTTCAACCTCACTGTAGAGAAGAGGGGAAGTAGAGGTGGTCTTCCTTAAAGTCCACAGTCCTCTCCTTTTTGTCCTCTTAAAGTTATTGGAGATATTGTAAACTTTGCACCAGACTTTCAGATTCTCCACGTTGATTCATCGCAAATGAGTCCAGCTACTGTTGTATCATCTGCAAACTTTACAATATCATTGCTTAGGTTGTTTAGCTTAGCAATCCTAGGTCAGCAGAGTAAAGTAGGTAGGTTGTAGGTCAGCAGAGTAAAGTAAGGGGGCTCAAGATGCATCCCTTGGGGGGAATCTGTATTGAGTCAAATTAAATAATGTAAATTCTAACAGACTGGGGCTTAATTGTTAAAACGTAGAGTATCCATCCATTTGCAAACAAATGAGATCTTTGCTAGTGTCAGTTTATCAGAGTTTGTGGAATAATAGTTTTAAAGGTGGAACTGAAATCCAAAAAAGTGAGTTCAAATACATTGTCAGACCTGAAGTCGCAGGCTTTCAGTAAAGCGTGAACTTCTGTATTCATCCAGGGTTTCTGGTTTGGGTTGATAGTAATTGTTCTAGTTGTAAGGTTCTCCACACACTTGCTGATATAGCCAATAACAGATGATGCATTTTCCTCCATATCCACACCTTTGATACTTATTGCTGCATGTTTAAATATCTTCCAGTTAGTCTATACTTGATCAATCGTGTTCACTCCTTGGGTGGTGATAGTGCCGTGCTACTGAAACCTTGGTTGAAAATCTGTCAAGTTAATTCAAATCACCAGCAATCACATAGAGAGCCCCTGGGTGCCTGTTTTGGTAGTGAACAGATGTTTCAGTGCATTATTAGTTTTTTGGGGAACATGGCAACAATGAGCACTACTGTCCTGTAAACTCCCGTTACTGTTAGATATTCTACTGCCTCAGAGCTGTGACTACCAACCAAGGAACAGTTTGTGAACCAACCCTTGTTAATGTAAATACAAAGTCCACCTTCTCAAGTTACCCTGACAGATCATTACTATCTGCCCTGAAGAGTAGCATCTCATTGAGTTGGAAAGCAGAGTTCAGCATGTTTAGCCAAGTTTCTGTGAGGAGAAAGACACAATAGTTCCTCATTTTCTGACAAACACTCAGTCTGTCTAATCAGATCCATCTTCTTATACAGTAAACACACTTTGGCTAGAAAGAGTGATGGAATAGCTGGCCTGGTTAAGTTAATTCTAAGTTTATCCAACAAATCAGCCCATTTGCGCCTGTTCTGCTTCCGTGCACGTTACTTCCTTTTGCCTCTAAGCTGTTGTAATCTGCTATTCCAGTCTGCTATCACTGGGCCCTGCGTCTGCTGAACCATTTCAAAATGAGGCAGTCAAATTATTAATGTGCATAAGTTCTGCTGTACTGCACTTTCTTGGCACAGTTACACTGTCCATATCATCTACGCTGTTTACAACATGACCAGAAGCCAAGTCCTGGATAAGCTGGTAGATACATCTCAAGAAAGACAGCTTGGCATGGTCTCTAGATGCAAGTAGCAGGTCCTCATTTGAGCAGTTTCCGAGTGAGGGCTTTGTAAACCTGATCCACCTAAAATGTTTTTTGAGAAGGATCCAAGGGTAATTGCACCTATAAGGGAGTGGTTACAACTGACTTCAAGTTCAGGATGTTTAATGGGAGGGAGTTCCTGAATGCACCAGTGGAGTTGCTGGAGCAATTCTTGGCAACCTCCACATGGGAGGTAAGCATTTAGTTTTCCTGTTGCAGTGCTTTAACTTCTCCATTGTGGCTCTCCACAGTAGAGCAGAGGACTTTTCTTCCACGCCTGATCTCTTTTGTGAGCCTATCTGTTATTTTAGGGAAGGTGGTTTGGAGGACCTTGTTCTCTTCCAGTAACAGTTGCTGAGAATCCACTTGATGGGGGGGTCCTTGTTAGGTGAGGTAGGTGGTGGGGAAGAGCCCACCAGTGCCATCTTGGCTGAGTTGTGTGCCAGAGCTTCCTGAATAGTTTTTGGCTTGTTTGGTCTTTAGCCCCTTATGGATCATCTCATATGGTGTGCTGGCTGCTAGGACTGTATTGTTAAAGCACAGTTTGTAATGTGTCTGTACATGGGAAGTGCAGAGAGCCTTTAGATAGAACTTGCTATGGGTGATCTCATGCATACACCTTGTGATATTTTAATTAACTACACAAAGGAATGTTATAAAACAAAGACTGGTTGTATTTATATTGCTAAAACATCATTGTGGTGGAACAGCAACTAATGCTAGGTAGCTGGGTAGAAGTTTGCGTGCCTGAGTACTCATTAATTTGGGGTCTGGGGAACCCAGTAAGAAAGCCATAGTGACGTTCACCTGAGTTGCCAACTATATTGCCACATAAATCAGAGTGCAAGCTCACATGTATCATTACTCTGAAAGGTTAATTGTAGTTTAGAGTGGATGTCCTAGCCTGAATGTATCAGTCTACGCCCAGGGTTGCCCAATATTATTATATTTTATTACAGGTACTTATAGAGCGCTGTCAATTTATGCAGCGCTTTACACATATATTGTACATTCACATTAGTCCCCTAACCCTCAAAGAGCATACAAGCTAAGGTCCCTAACTCACATTCATACACACACACATATTAGGGCCAATTTAGTTAGGAACCAAGTAACCTACCAGCATGTCTTTGGGGTGTGGGAGGAAACCTAAGTACCTGGAGGAAACCCACGCAGGCACAGGGAGAACATGCAAAGTCCATGCAGGTGGTGTCGTGGTTGGGATTTGAACCAACAAACCTATTGCTGCCAGGCGGAAGTGCTAACCACTTAGCCACTGTGCTGCTAGCCATTCCTAAGCACAGGTAACTGCTGGGTGTGCAGATACATTTGAACAGTGATAGCTCCTCTTAGCCTGTCATTACTTGTACATGACCGGCCATCTCTGTTCCCGTGCACCTGTCATCCCAACCATAAGGATCCACTGATTCTTGACGCTGGTACCTGGTGTATGCACATAAAAGCTGTGTATGCATTGTACAATCAGATACTATAATGAATATTAAACTTACCAAAGCTATGTAGTATGAAGATAAACCTAATCAATCCATTTAATTTCCAGTATCCAGTTAGGCAGGGTCTTGCACTACATAATTTATGGTAGATCCTAGGTTATATTATACTATCAGGAAGTATAGTCTATAACCAGCTTTAAAGCAGAGCTTTACTCTCTCAATCCACGTTGACTATTTTTAATCCTTATGCTGCTAGCATTTGTATAGAGATAGGAAGGTATATTATTTTAAACTTTTTTTTTTTTTTTTTTTTACATTTCTTGCTTCCTGTTCAGTTGCTTCCTGGTTCCTGACCTAGGCCAATATGATATCATACATCTCATGAGTCTTCATAGGCATTTTTTTCTTTGTAGTTTCGCAACAGCTGGAGGGCCGCCAGTTTGACATCCCTGGCCTAAGCAGAGTCACCAGACTGCAGCTCAAAGATTGCTTTTTAATTCCAAATTCATTTTTTTTACATTCCTGTGGTTTTTTTATATTTGTGACCTGTCAGGAAATGTATTCATGCAAAGAATTTACAGCAAGGTCCTCTTTAACTTTACTGCATCTTAATACTTAATTGGAGAATTGCAGTTCCATCTTCATGTTTCTATAACAAATTTTAAGTTCTGATGAGAAAATGTAATGGTATCTTCTGCGGTTCATAAGAACTAATGCACACAATTTTTCAAGTAGCTCAAAGTAAATCTGTTGCTAGTTGAAAGTGTATTTATAAAGGCCATTCCTGCAAAGTAAGGTTTGATTCTTACCCCTCCCACAACAGTTTCCCATATCTACTGGAGCTATGCTAACCAAAGCATCTTTAGCATCTGGCTCACTTCTGAGGCCTCATGCACGCTGTATGCTTAAAAATTATTTTTTTTCTACTACAGGTGTTTTTGGCATCAGAAATGTGGTAAGAAGCCGTGTTTTTGCATGGGTGTTATTGCGGTGGTAATGTATTGTATTGGTCAGAATTCTGGCCGTTAGAATGCATTAATGTGGAAATGCACGCTAACTCGCTTTTCAGCTTTTTTATGCTAAAAAGCTCTTCTCCTGAACACACAAGTGATGTGTTTCTTTTCTTTTTTTGCAAACTCCAAGCGGACTTTCATGTGTTTTGCACTGAGCCACGTCTATCCACACTCCCATAAAACCTAGATCAGTGGAGGTCTGCAGTGATGGTTGTCCTTGGGGCTTAGTCAGAGTGACCATTGCATTTTTGGTCACCTTTCTTTACTAAGGCTCTCCTCCCCCAATTGTTCAGTTTGGCTGGGCGACCAGCTCTTGGAAGAGTCCTGGTTGTGCCAGACTTCTTGCATTTAAAAATTATGGTGGCCACTGTGCAGCCGAAATTATTTTTTAGCCTTCCCCAGATCTGTGCCTTGCAATAATCTTGTCTCTGAGCTCTGCAGGCAGTTCCTTTGACCTTATGGCTTTTGTTCTGATACAGTATGCATTGTCAGCTGTGAGGCCTTTTATATAGAGGTGTGTGCCTTTCCAAATCATATCCAATCAATTTAATTTACCACGGGTGGAGTCCACTCAAGATGTAGAAACATATCAGCAACGATCAAGAGAAATGGGAGGCACCTGAGCTACATTTCAAGTGCTGTTGCAAAGGGTTTGAATACTTTGTCCAATGTCAGTTTGTCTTGTTCCATAAATTTGCAAACATTTCTAAAAATATGTTTTCACTTTGTAATTATGGGCTAGGGAACAAGAATCCTAAAAGTCATAAAAGTGTATTACCTGGCCCAGGCTTCAACAAGGCTATGCCCCTCTGGTTGGAGCCTATGCTGAGGCTGTCATACACTTCCTCACAGGGAATTGCTGTGATGTGTGTCTTTTAGGCCTCTCTTTACCTACTGGATGTTTTGAGCTGGGACAAGCTCTGTCCTTGTCGGAACTCCTAGCGATTTGTCATGCAGGGTGTAGCCTTGAACGACATCTGTTATTTTTGTTGAGTGTCGTTATGGGGTACTGAGCGTAGATTAATGAAAAAATAATAATTTAAACAACTGTAGTATCATGCTGCAACATAGCAATATTGGAAAAAGTGAAGGGGGTCTGAATACTTGAAGCAGGACTTCACTCTCTCAATCAACATGGACTATTTCTAATCCTTATGCTGCTAGCATTAGTAAATAGATAGGAAAGTATATCCTATTTACTTATAACCTTTTTTGCATTCCTGCATTTACTTCCTGGTTTCCATGCCTAGGCAAATGATGTCATACATCCCAAGAGGGATATATATTTTTACCCACTGTGTATATATACACAGTGGGTAAAAAAAGTATTGAACATGTCACCATTTTTCTTAGTAAATCTATTTCTAAAGGTGCTGTTGACATAATGACAAATTTTCACCACATGTCGCTAACAAACCATGCAGTCCATACATAGAAAGAAAAGAAAACAAATATGTTCAGAAATTAAGTTATGTGTAATAATATGGAATGACACAGGGAAAAAGTATTGAACACATGAAGAAAGGGAGGTGCAAAAAGGCATGCAAAGCCAAGACACTATCTAAAAAGGTATCTCATTACCAAGTTGTCACACAAGAAACACATCATGATGGGTAAAAGCAAAGCACTCTCTCAAGACCTTTGCAACCTTATTGTTGCAAAACATACTGATGGCATTGGTTACAGAAGGATTTTGTAAACTTTTGAATGTTCCAGTGTGCATTGTTGGGGCCATAATCCAAAAGTGGAAAGAACATAATTTCACCATAAACTGTCCACGACCAGGTGCTCCTCCAAGAGGAGTGAAAAGAATTATCAGAGGAATTGTCTAAGAGCCAAGGACCAATTGTGGAGAGCTTTAGAAAGACCTGGAATTAGCAGGTACAATTGTTTCACAGAAAACAATACGTAATGCACAAGTCTGCTGCACAACATTTAGAAAACCTGTGAAATACTGGGAGAAAATAGTCTGGTCAGATGAGAACTTTTTGGATGCCATAAGACACACCATGTTAAGAGGTCAAATGGCACTGTACATCACCCCAAAAGCACCATACCAACAGGGAGGTTTGGAGGTGGGAACATCATGGTGTGGGGCTGTTTTTCAGCATATGGTACTGACAAACGTCATACCATTGACGAAACAATGAAAGACATTCTTGATAAAAATCTGCTGCCATCTACCAGGATGATGAAGATGAAACGAGGGTAGACATTTCAGCAAGACGATGATCCCAAACACAAAGCCAAGGAAACTCTCAATTGGTTTCAAAGAAAAGAAAATAAAGCTGCAAAAATGGCCCAGCCAAACCAAAGGATTTTGTACAAAATATTAAATAAATTTCAGTTAGCGTGTTCAATACTTTTTCCCTGTGTCATTTCATTTTATTACACATAACTTAATTTCTGAACTAATTTGTTTTGGTTTCTTTGTATGAATTGCTTGAGTTGTTACCCATGTGGTGAAAATTTTATAGCACCTGTAGAAATACATTTACTGAGAAAAATGGTGACGTGTTCAATACTTATTTTACCCGATCGATATACACACGCACTATATTGCCTATTATAGGTATGCAGGTAGAATTACTGTAAACAGTGCTGTGTGTCTAGTACACACACAATCATTGTAACAATATAAAAGAAACTCTTCTGTATTAACCTCACCTAGCAACATACATCCATGTCCTTCTAAAGCCTCAATACCACAGGATGTTCACTGTATTGTCTCATGTTCTGTCCCCCTCGCTATTGTACAGCGCTGAGCAAACCCTTTGGCGCTATATAAATACTGTATAATAATGTTTTTGAAGCAAAAGGTGTCCATGGGAGGTAAAAGCAACACGAAAAATGTGTCTAAAGCTGCGTTTTTAACTCACTGTGTCCATGAGGCTTAATGTGCTAAAGAACAGAGATGATGTATATAATACATTGTTGAAACAATGTCTAAAACCAATGTGTTAAAAGCTGTTAATGTTGGATTTACACCCACACATGAAACGCATACAAAGCAAACCTGGACATACACTATATTACCAAATGTATTGGGACACCCCTCCAAATCATTGGATTCAGGTGTTCCAATCACTTCCATGGCCACAGTTGTATAAAATCAAGCACTTAGGCATGCAGACTGCTTCTACAAACATTTGTGAAAGAATGGGTTGCTCTCAGCTCAGTGAATTCAAGCGTGGTACCGTGATAGGTTGCCACCTGTGCAATGAGTCCATCCTTGAAATTTCCTTGCTACTAAATATTCCATTGTCAACTGTTAGTGGTATTATAACAAAGTGGAAGCAACTGGGAACAACAGCAACTCAGCCACGAAGTGGTAGGCCACGTAAAATGACGAGTGGGGTGAGTGCATGCTGAGGTGCACAGTGCACAGAAGTCACCGACTGAGAGTCAATAGCTAAAGACCTCCAAACTTCGTGTGGCCTTCAAATTAGCACAATAACAGTGCGTAGAAAGCTTCAAGGAACGGGTTTCCATGGCCGAGCAGCTGCATTCAAGCCTTACATCACCAAGTACAGTGCAAAGCGTTGGATGCAGTGGTGTAAAGCACCCCGCCACTGCACTCTAGAGCACGGGAGATGTGTTCTCTGGAGTAACGAATCACACTTCTCTGTCTGGTAATCCAATGAACTTGTCTGGGTTTGGCGGTTTCCAGGAGAAAGGTACTTGCCTGACTGCATTGTGCCAAGTGTAAAGTTTGGTGGAGGGGGGATTATGGTGTGGGGATGTCTTTCAGGGATTGGGCTTGGCCCCTTAGTTCCAGTGAAGGCATCTCTTAAGGCATCAGCATACCAAGACATTTTGGATAATGTCATGCTCCCAACTTTGTGGGAACAGTTTGGGGATGACCTTTTCCTGTTCCAGCATAACTACCCACCAGTGAACAATGTAAGGTCCATAAAGACATGGAAGAGCGAGTTTGCTGTGGAGGAACTTGACTGACTTGCACAGAGTCCTGATCTCAATCTGATAGAATGCCTTTGATATGAATTAGAGCGGAGACTGCGAGCCAGGCCTTCTCGTCTGACATCAGCACCTGACCTCATGTCTGCGCTTCTGGAAGAATGGTCAAACATTCCCATAGACACACTCCTAAACCATGTGGACAGCATTCCCAGAAGAGTTGAAGCTGTTATAGCTGCAAAGGGAGGGCCAACTCAATTTTGAACCCTATAGACAAAGACCGGGATGCCATTAAAGCTCATGTGCATGTAAAGGCAGGTGTCCCAATACTTTTGGCAATATAGTGTATGTATATAGACAGTTGTGCAGCGCTAAATAGTAAATTCGTAAATTATTGAAAACACAGAACACAAATGACAAAAAGTCCTCTTCCCCAATCTTGTGTAGATGGAATCACCACGTGTATGTCACCAATTAATCAAAAAGCTTACTAGAAGCCCTGTGACCCTCATGAGAGAAGTCCGCAAATCTTTTATAGACTGAAGCACCAGCTGCCAACCGATCATCAGCAGATAAAAATGTTGTCACCAGCTCTTCTTCCCATAAACGGGTAATAATGACATATCACTCACATAAGGGAGAGAAGAAAGGGCACCAATAGTGTAAATCCAATAAAATATTTATTGAAAAGAAGGTAAAAATCTCACATGAAGATCTTGTATACAGGCATTCTATGAAAATCTCCACCAGGCTCCGTTTTAACAGGATTCCACCAAAAGCAGGAGCATGCATGCGCAAGTACGTGATGGCCTCTGGCTCCACTCAACACGTTTCATCATAAATTACGTTATCAAGGGTACGAAGAGCATTGGAAACTGTGCGTCTTATATATATCAATCATCTCTCAATCAAGAGAAGGAGACATCGGAACAGGAAAAGGAAAAAAGGGTAACGAGCGCTAAAGGCACCATCTTAAATATGGGAACTAGGCTAATGGTATCCACAGAGTAAACCCATTAGCATGTACAATGCCATCTTGTGGTCAAAAGCGATATTATGGATAAAAAATTATAAATCGTATTACCATGGCACCCAATTAAAAAAAAAAAAAAAAAAAAACATTCCGACATTTCCTTGTTACAAAAGATAAATTACCAATAAAAGTACAAGGAACATATCATGAGACCTATGTGACAAGGTTTATGAACGAGTGCTGGATAAACTAGTATGTAAAGCAGCTAGCATAAAAGGCAGAACCTCAAATAACCTCCAAAATCATCAAATAAATAAACATGCAGCGCTAATACAAACTATATATACATAAAAGCATCAATCTTCAAAATTCATAAAAACTCAATCATCAGACTCAAGAAATAAATAGCTAAAATGCTGTATGGGTAATAGTTAAATCAAATGATGCTCCGTGGCGTTACGAATAGTGACAAGTGCAAACGTCCAAAGTCAGCGTAATAAAGTGCATACAGTGATGGTAACGGTAAATTGCAAGGCAAAATATTGATAGATGGTGACAATCTGTGACTGTGTTCCTTATAAGGTGATGAGTGTAGATTGCACTAACCAGAAAGCGCAATTTAATGTGCATTTGAGTAATTCAAAACCAGCTCCTGGTCATCCACATCTGGGAACTGGAACACCGTTGGGGTCATCTGGCCAGCGTCAGCTAAGCAGGTAGCACACCATCAGGGTCTCCAGGTACCAGGGATACACTCTTCTCACCAACAGGGGGAGCCAACCTCACCATTAATGCAGAAGTCAAAGATGGCCGTCCATGTGGACCGTGCGGAGTGACGTCACAGGGTTAAGGGCACCTCCCTAATGCGTTTTCATGCCCGTGCACATTGTCAAAGGGGCCCTTTGATTCCCCTGTCAGCTCCTAGGCTGCAGCATGTGAGTGTATTTCATTGTATGCACCCCTCCTGTTCAAATAAAAATACTACACTTTTGGGATTTTCTGTGTTTGGCTCGTTTCTCTCGAGCCCCCCCCTTCAAGGCATATCCTGGTGACTTCTGCATTATTGGTAAGGTTGGCTCCCCCTGTTGGTGAGAAGAGTGTATCCCTGGTACCTGGAGACCCTGATGGTGTGCTGACGCTGGCCAGATGACCCCAACGGTGTTCCAGTTCCCAGATGTGGATGACCAGGAGCTGGTTTTGAATTGCTCAAATGCGCATTAGATTGCGCTTTCTGGTTAGTGCAATCTACACTCATCACCTTATAAGGAACACAGTCACAGATTGTCACCATCTGTCAATATTTTGCCTTGCAATTTACCGTTACCATCACTGTATGCACTTTATTACGCTGACTTTGGACGTTTACACTTGTCACTATTCGTATTGCCACTGAGCGTCATTTGATTTAACTATTACCCATACGGCATTTTAGCTATTTATTTCTTGAGTCTGATGATTGAGTTTTTACGAATTTTGAAGATTGATGCTTTTATGTATATATAGTTTTTATTAGCGCTGCATGTTTATTTATTTCATATCATGAGTCCTAACCAGACAATACATATAAAAATAGGAATAAAATCTAAAATATACAAACTTAAAAACAAATGGGAACTAAAAGTTACTAAAAACTGACAAAAACAGAAAGGCAAACAAAGTAAAACAAGAGGAGGAAGCCCTTTAATTATATTTGTTCACTAACTATGTTTATGAATGCGTTAACATCACACTCCACTTTTAAACCATGGGGGGGAGAAAGCACGCATCTCAAAAATCTACTTGGTCTCCATTTTTGAAATTTCACGTCTAATGAAACCACCCCTCCAATTTGGGATATATTTGTCAATCCCCATAAACAGTGTGCCCTTGGGATCTTTTCCATGCGCTAAGGCATAATGTTTGGACACACTGTGTCCACGACAACCCTTTTTGATGTTGCCAATGTCTTCATTTAATCGAACACGCAAGGCCCTAGTCGTTCGACCTATATATTGCAAGCCACAGGGGCATTGAATTCAATAGACCACATTATGGGTGGCACAGGTAATGAAGGATCGAACAGAGTAGTATTTTGATATGACAGACTGAAAGGTGCATGTTTTCCTCTTTAAAGTATTCACTTGACAACACTTTTTTGCAAGGAAAAAAAACAACAAATTCTACTAGGGGGATCAATTATATTAGGTGCCAACCTATTCTGCAGACGTGGAACCTCTTTAAAAATAGTATGAGGCCTATCTGGTAAAAGCAAAGAGCACTCTTAAGAATAGGCCAATATTTAGCCACAATATTTCTAATTGCATAATGTTGAGTGGAAAATGTGGTCACTAAAGTGGAAAATTAAAGTTTCTCTGAGGGATATCATTAGTTTGTCCTTCAACAAATCAATCCTATCAAGAGAAAGTATCTCACAGATAGTTTGATCCATTTTTTCTTTTATATCCCTATTCAAGAAATTTATGTTTAAGAACTTCTGCTTGTGTCTGAAAATCCTGTACCAACGAGCAATTCCACCTCAACCGAATAAACTGACTGTGAGGGACTGATGTCAGTCAGGAGTGATGATGACAACTTGTCAGAGGAATAAAGGAATTCCTATCTGTGGGCTTGAAATAGGTGCTAGTGTCCAATCTCACATTTCTAGCGGTAATCAACAAATCGAAAAAGTGTATATGTGTAGAGCTAAATTCATAATTCAAAACGATACCTCTGTCATTGCAATTGAGCTCTCTCATAAAGTCCATCAAGGAGCTTTTGCTACCATTCCATAGGAGGAATATAGTGTATTAGTGTTTGTGTGTGTGTGTGTGTGTGTGTGTATATGTGTGTGTGTGTGTGTGTGTGTGTGTGTATATATATATATATATATATATATATATATATATATATATATATACACACACACACACATTGCAGGATAAAAATACTTTTAGGAAGTGGAGTGTGTGGCAGTGTAGCTAAATGTAGTCTTTTGGTGAGAGTTAAATGACTTCAGAGAGACCCATGACCACATGTTGTTAATAAGTGTGTGGCAGCCCCAGCAGTTAATGGGAGGATATCCCTTTTAGACTGATCCACAGACCCCTTTGAAGTGGAATAAGATGAGGGTTTAATGTGGGGTTCTTTGGTATCCCATACATTTTACAGCACATGACTCTATGCATACAAAGAACAGAGTAGGTGTGGAGATTTGGCGCATAAAAGAGAAATGTATTTATTACATAAACTGGGAACCATTTCAAAAGTTCACAAGGCAGGCAGCATGATCCCTTAAGCAAGAAATGGTTTGCAACACATTGAAATGGTTTTCTATCATCCATCAGCATTTTTAGGCTCTGATATGTGAACCTGGACGACATGTGCATGATGTGGACCAAGAGTGTTCTACCAGTGTGAGGACAGCAGAATTGTAGCTAGAATCAACACCATGTAGTTGCAGAAAAATGGAATCCTTTCATGGTAATATATAGTAGCAGAATGTTTTGTAGAATTTAGCAGTCTGTAGAAACCAACAACACATCCGTAAGCTTCAGCAGATTATCATACATCACTGCTTGTTCGATCTCCTGGGGAAAAAAATCTTTGGCATTATTGGATTTCATTAATCTGATTTGTCATTGTTTTATCCTCACTTCCTGTTTATTTCACTGATTTCAAACAGAATAGGAAATGATGGGGAATCTCTGCAATGGAGATGGCAGCAAAAGGATATTTTTCAGTTGAATGGGGAATGGTTAGGACTTTTGTCAAGTTCTAAATGCTTTTTGGGGAATATACTGTAAATGCACTCCTAAATGTAGGATATATTTATCAACCAACAGAAAGCACCAATTGCTAAAATAATTGGAAAGACACAGCCTACATTTTTTACCTTTTTAAGTAAATGTAAGGGGCTTCATTTTTGTATAATTTTATAAAGCTGTTTTATTGATGTGTTTCAAAAGAAATAATGTAATTTAGGTTCCATTTGAATGAGATGGTAGAAGGCCTGCATTTATTTTCTCCTTTTACAGATTTTAAATTCTGTCTGTGACCCCTACTGAGATATTTCCCCTCACTTTCTGACCAAATGATAAGTGCTGGATAGGACAAGAACATAGACATGAAGATAGTGTGATTTCTTTACCAAGGACTGCAGTGATGTTTCTGTATAGTGCTGTTCAGTCATTAGAACAAATGTATCATTCACATGAGTCCAGGTGGGCAGCGAGTTGGCCAATGCAGAGATAGGGCAAAAACCATTGATTTGTAAAGTGCCTGTTCACATCAACGCTATGCATTTGGTGTGTGGAGCTAAAATCAGGCAGGTATACATGTTTTAACACTGTGCGTTGAATGCACTGTACGCATTCCAACACGATGTCACACAAACAGTTAAATGGGTGTTGCGTAAATAACATTTACAAGGAAAAAAAAAAAGCAACCAAGTGAAGTGTTGGTAACTGTGTACACCAGTGCATGCCTTAGGTACACTATAACACGCAGCTGCTGGTGTAAACATGCCCTAAGATTCTTTGTCATATAAATCTAATATAGGTTTGTATTGAATACCTTGAACATTTGTAAATAGTGCTTATTACAGTAATGATTCTTGATTGCATTACTCAACAACGAAAACTCTGTAACTCATCTGCTGTTGATTGCATCATTTGCAAAGAATGTTACCTGCTACTCTGTGGTCACCGAAACCCAAGTTGGAAATGAAGTTAACTATGACTCTGTGCAAACTTCAAAAGCTGTCCAAAGATCCAGCTGTATCATGCAGTAAGTCTTTTTTGTGACTGAAAAGAATTAGTGTAGTCCCTAATGTTCCCCCAATCTTACTCATATTTTTTTGTATATTTTCACATTGGTCACTGAAAGGCACAGCACTTTATTAAGCAAATCATGACTTCAGTGATGAAATTGAGCTCCAGTTTTCTCCTTTCTATTCCTTACATATATGGCCCTTAGAAAGTGGGGTGTTCTCAGTGACCAAAAATAGGATAGGAAAAGATGAGTCTGATTTTAACCTTGTATGACAAGTGCTTATTAACCACCTGTTTTTTTTTTTTACCACTTCAGCCCCAAGCCATTTCTGGCACTTTTTCTTTACATTTTAAAATCCGTATTTTTTGCTAGAATTTCTTGGAAACCCCAAACATTATATATATATATATATATATATATATATATATATATTTATTTTTAAAGCAGAAGCCCTAGAGAATAAATTGGTTACTTTTGCACTTTTTTACGTCACATGGTATTTGCGTAGCTTTTTTTCAAATGCAACTTTTTGGGAAAAAATACACTTTTTAAAGTTTATTGCAAAAAAAATACAATACATAACCCAATTTTTTGTAAAATCTAAAAGATAATGTTACACCTAGTAAATAGACACCAAACCTGTCACGCTGTCAAACTATACATGTGACAGGTATTTTTATGGAGGTATCTGGGGTCTATGAGACCCAAAATGCCTCCTCTGCATTTGAAAGCATTCAAAACACCAAGATCAGTGTTTTTGAACGCTTACAGATTTTTTAAAAATGGTTTTGAAAGTTTCAGAGTAAACCGGAAATTATGTCAGGTCATTGCTTTCGATTTACAATAAAGCCGATCAAAGCAGTGGGATGGGATATCCCAAGAGAGCTGTGGGGGGACATCACCTCCCGCTGCTTGTACAAGCGATCAAGTTGCTAGTACAGCTTTCCTATGTACCAATATACAATTAATGTACCTATGTTCTGGAGCAGGAGTAACCTCAGCCTCTGCTTTCTAATATAGAAAACTCCTTCATTACTTCCCGGTATCCATCCTTCTGAACAGAAGAGTCGTTTATAGAGTACGGAAGTTCTTCAGCAGCTGACCTCTTTGATGCACACCCTGGCTCCTGATTTCTTCCTTCAGAAGATTGCTCCTGCCCTCCTCTCGACTACCTTAGCTCAGCCCAGTGCTGCAGTACTTTGTAGAAACTCCCAACAGCTCTAGTATAGCACTGCTCCCATGATATATGGCCCGCTCACCTCTGCAGTTACATGCTACTCCAGGGTCCGATGCTGCATCTGTCCCCCATTGGCTCTAAGTGTGAGAACTCAGCAATCACATTGCGGCTGATAGCTGAGTTCTCACAGCTGCTCTGAGAGTCACCGTTCTCTGCTCTGCCCCCCTGTGCTCACTGGAGTGCTCTATGGAAAATGAAAAAAAGTGAGCGCTGATCCTAGAAAGCAGCTAGGCACTCTAAGTAACCAATAAATACTTATACAGAATAATATAAATAAAAGTGCAGCGCTATGTAATAAATCTGAAAATTGTCCACTGTAAGTCCAGTTCATATAAACGTGCCAGGTGACAAATAGAAATCCACACTGGTGATCCGTGAGGAAGTAGCAGAAATGCGCACTCACCAGAAGGCGGATATACATAAGCAGTATATATCAAAAGCCCATGGATCCTCGGTCAAGAAGAAACAGGTCTGGTCACCGTGGATTGGCCTTTCCTTTCCTTAAGGGTGCAGAGCAAAATTCTTCCTCCTCTTAGGTGGATGCTTGGATTCCTAATAAGGACTCTGCAAAGAGGTACTCCAGGTCATCCAGGCATGAGGATTCCTTCTTGCCTTTTGGGTCAAATTCCTTTTCTCGAAGAGTAGTGCTGACGTAGTCACCAAGAAGTTTCTCGAGCTCTTTTCTGAGGCGTTTTCTTTCCATATGTGTTTCAGATCAAACATGGCTCCGCCAGCCATGTTTGTTATGGGAAACCGTATGTGGGATTCCTAATATATTTTCTAAACATATTTGAATTTGTAAGGGTGCTTGATCTGAAACACATATGGAAAGAAAACTGAGGCGGCTAGTGAGTCCAGGGGATTGAAGGGAATCCAGAAGTCTCTAGAGCAGTGAGCAAGCTCAGGAGGATGGAACCCCCTATTTAAAGGCTAGGAGTGGGCTTGTGGAGTGAGGTACTGCAACTAAGGCTGAGCTAGTGTGAAGAGCTGGTAGTTTGAAGGACCAGAGATAATAACAGCAATGCTGCTGAACCGTAGCCAGATGGGCCAGTATTTTCAGTGATCTGTTGTTTTGCTAAAGCTAGAAAATCCCCTTTATGGGAATCTTTGTGAAGTTTACATTGTCTGAACTTTCCTTTTTGCTTTATTTGAATAAAAGTGGGCTGCCATGCCTTTTTAAAAACCAGTACACCTGAAACATAATAGTTTATATGTGCCTAGAGGGAAAGGTGTGGGGGGGGGGGGGGTAAGATAGACAGCAGAGAGGGAAAGAGATTCCCTCATCAATTTCCCCTGGATTTAGGTGTTCCACAATTTCAAAGGCCCTTTTAAATGAAGCGTTTAGCTCATATGCATTGATGAGCAGATTTGAGGCTCATTCAGATGGGCACTGAGACTCATACTTTGTGCTGAGCCTCTATGCAGATGCAGCAGCTTCGCAGTCATGGACGCAACATTCCAAAATGCTCCATAAACAACTTGCCATTCTTGTCTCATGTAGGGCAGCCTATTGAAATCAGTGGGCTGCTCTGTGCATGTCAAAGGAAAATGCGATGAAAAACATGCGCTAGGTATGAATGGGGTCAAAGTGAAATTGGTGTTTTTAAACCCTCCTCCTCTATGTGCTGGAGCTCTGTTACAAGAACAATGGCAACTGCAGTGTAGATCCTCCACCTGCTCCCTCCCGTGTACTCGTATATAGCTGGCAATATACAGTACTGTGCAGTCTGATTGTACAAACTGTACTGTACAACTGTACAACCAAATGTACAATTTCCTTTAGCTTTACCAAAGCTATGTAATAAGAGGACCCACCTGAACAATTCAGTCAATCTGTGTCAAATCAGGCAGGCCCTTGCACAACACAGTTGACGATAGATCTAAAGGAGATTGTACAATAAGATTGTACGGTGTATAGCAACCTTAAAGAAAGAAGTAGGAAAGTGGGTGGAAATTAACAAAAAAAAAAAAATGATACTTTTAAAGAGGATGGTGAGGTCCAGAGAGAGGTAAAACACACCCTATTCTGTGACGCAGTAAGGCAGTACATGATGGGATTTGAAGTTTCCTGGATTGGCTCGTTACGGGAAGTCAGGGACTTAGGGTATATCTTTTGAAATTGTGAAAAGAGAGGTGCAGATTGAAGGCTGCCATGGACTAGTGACAAGTGAGAGATACACATATTGGGATGACTGGGCCAGAAAAGACAATAGAAAAGGATTCTGTTTATTATGAAATGTCACAGTCTGCCTGAAAAAATGAACTTAGCCTTTAAACCTGTAAGATAAATGCTATCTTGTTCCTGGAGCCTCCTTTTGTAGTTCTCAAACAAGAAAGTTGTTGATGACAGATTTATGCATGAACAGGGTGCAGTCCTATCCAGAAGCACTGTGGGAAGCCTGCTAATCTTAAATGCATTATATTTCTATAAAACTAAATGCTGGATTGTGGAGCTTTGAGCAGACCTCTCACTTCAGGACAGTTGTAATGTTTCTTGGTTTAGCATTCGGTATTCAGTGATTGATATTAGTTGCTCCCTGGAATAATACTTTAGTGTAATAGGCAGGAGTTCCCCTAAGAGTAGACACATATTTAGGGAGGAACTTTAACCAATCTGTTCATATATATCATAATATCCTTTCTGGCTTGTGGCTTTGTTTGAACATCGTTTGTCACTTTCTGCGCATAAATATTATTAGACAGAATTTGGGTGGCCTATAGCTGATTCTCAGTTGTGCATCATCTGAGCTATCCATCTCGGAATTACGATCGCTCAGTGAATACAATTTTATATGAGCGTTATCTGAGGCTGCAAGCTTTATCTCCAGTTTGTAGACTTTTCTTTCTTTTTTATTTTTTGTATTGTCACCTAGACAACGATACAATCACATCTGTAATACCGCCACATTTATCCTATCTTCAGTTTAAACTACGGTGCATTTTTTCTGTCTTACACACTAAGTGCTCCCTCTGCTTCACTGTTTGGCATTATTTAAGATGATTAGAAAATACATCCAGATACTTCACGTTTTCCCACACTCATATCTTTTTTTCCCTAGTTACTCTTTAAATCTTGTTTTCCTCACCAAGTTGACCTGATTTTAACCTTATAACTTTTGCATATGCTCATAAAATACAACTTCTTTTACTTTCCTCTCTTAAAGCGGAACTAAAACCTCCTGTCCTTTACAGCCAAGGAAGCTGCCATCTTAGCCTTGGTTTGATCTGCAGTTGGTGCTGCACATTCGATCAGTTATGACACCAGCCTTTTGATGGCTTCATAGTTAGGTTCACAGCACAAGAAAATGTAACCATTATCATTCCCAGCATTTCTTGAATATAACTGTTTTGGGAAACCACTTTAAAGTGGTTGTAAAGCCTCACTTAGAGTGGATATAAAAAGTCTACACACCCCTGTTAAATGTATGTCAGGTTTCTGTGATGTAAAAAAATGAGACAAAGATAAATCCTTTCAGAACTTTTACCACCTTTTAATGTAACCTACAGTGTGGCAAAAAAGTATTTAGTCAGCCACCAATTGTGCAAGTTCTCCCACTTAAAAAGATGAGAGAGGCCTGTAATTGGTATCATAGGTAGACCTCAACTATGAGAGACAAAATGAGAAAAAAAATCCAGACAATCACATTGGCTGATTTGGAAAGAATTTATTTGCAAATTATGGTGGAAAATAAGTATTTGGTCAATATCAAAAGTTCATCTCAATAATTTGTTATATATCCTTTGTTGGCAATGACAGAGGTCAAACGTTTCCTGTAAGTCTTGACAAGGTTGGCACACACTGTTGCTGGTATGTTGGCCCATTCCTCCATGCAGATCTCCTCTAGAGCAGTGATGTTTTGGGGCTGTTGCTGGGCAACACGGACTTTCAGCTCCCTCCAAAGGTTTTCTATGGGGTTGAGATCTGGAGACTGGCTAAGCCACTCCAGGACCTTGAAATGCTTCTTACGAAGCCACTCCTTCGTTGCCCGGGCGGTACGTTTGGGATCATTGTCATGTTGGAAGACCCAGCCACGTTTCATCTTCAATGCCCCTGCTGATGGAAGGAGGTTTGCGCTCAAAATATCACGATACATGGCCCCATTCATTCTGTCCTGTACATGGATCAGTCGTCCTGGTCCCTTTGCGGAGAAACAGCCCCAAAGCATGATGTTGCCACCCCCATGCTTCACAGTAGGTATGGTGTTCTTTGGATGCAACTCAGCATTCTCTCTCCTCCAAACACAACAAGTTGTGTTTCTACCAAACAGTTCTATTTTGGTTTCATCTGACCATATGACATTCTCCCAATCCACTTCTGGATCATCCAAATGCTCTCTAGCAAACTTCAGATGGGCCCGGACATGTACTGGTTTAAGCAGGGGGACACGTCTGGTACTGCAGGATCTGAGTCCCTGGCGGTGTAGTGTGTTACTGATGGTAGCCTTTGTTACGTTGGTCCCAGCTCTCTGCAGGTCATTCACTAGGTCCCCCCGTGTGGTCCTGGGATTTTTGCTCACCGTTCTTGTGATCATTTTGACCCCACGGGGTGAGATCTTGCGTAGAGCCCCAGATCGAGGGAGATTATCAGTGGTCTTGTATGTCTTCCATTTTCTAATTATTGCTCCCACAGTTGATTTGTTCACACCAAGCTGCTTGCCTATTGCAGATTCAGTCTTCCCAGCCTGGTGCAGGTCTACAATTTTGTTTCTGGTGTCCTTCGACAGCTCTTTGGTCTTCACCATAGTGGAGTTTGGAGTGTGACTGTTTGAGGTTGTGGACAGGTGTCTTTTTATACTGATAACAAGTTCAAACAGGTGCCATTGATACAGGTAATGAGTGCAGGACAGAGGAGCCTCTTAAAGAAGAAGGTACAGGTCTGTGAGAGCCAGAAATCTTGCTTGTTTGTAGGTGACCAAATACTTATTTTCCACCATAATTTGCAAATAAATTCTTTCCAAATCGGCCAATGTGATTGTCTGGATTTTTTTTCTCATTTTGTCTTTCATAGTTGAGGTCTACCTATGATGCCAATTACAGGCCTCTCTCACCTTTTTAAGTGGGAGAACTTGCACAATTGGTGGCTGACTAAATACTTTTTTGCCCCACTGTATATACTGTAAAACTCAGTTGAACAACAAACTGAAATCTCTTAGGTGGAGGGAAGTAAAAATAAAAAACGAAAATATTATGGTTGCATAAGTGTGCACACCCTTAACCACTAGGCTACAGGGCACTTATACCCCCTTCCTGCCCAGGCCAATTTCCAGCTTTCAGTGCTGTCACACTTTGACAATTGCGCGGTCATGCAACACTGTACCCATATGACATTTTTATCATTTTTTTGTGACAGATAGAGCTTTATTTTGGTGGTATTTAATCACCTCTGGGTTTTTTATTTGTTCTTAAACCAAAAACCACTGAAAATTGTGAAAAAAAAATTTTTCTTAGTTTTTGTAAATAAGTGATTTTTCTCCTTCACTGATGTGCGCTAATGAGGCTGTATTGATGGGCACTAATAGGTGAAATGATGGGCACTGATGAGGAGGCACTGGTAGGTGGCACTTATGGGCATTGACAGGCATCACTGATGGGCACTGAAAGGCAGCACTCATATATTGCACTGATAGGCAGCACTGACGGGCACTGATAGGCAGCACTGACGGGCACTGATAGGCAGCACTGACGGGCACTGATAGGCAGCACTGACGGGCACTGATAGGCAGCACTGACGGGCACTGATAGGCAGCACTGACGCACACTGATAGGCGGCACTGACTGGCACTGATAGGCGGCACTGATTGGCAGCACTGAAAGGTGGCACTGACTGGCACTGATGGGTGACACTGAAAGGCAGCTCAGATGGGCACTGATATGTGGCATTGATGTGCACTGGTAGGCACTGAAATGTGGCACTGATGGGCACTGGCAGGTGGCATGGATGAGCACTAACACATGGCACTGATGGACACTGACAGGTGGCACTGCTGGGGCTACACTAATCATCAGGGCACACTGATCATCAGTGCTCTGATGATCAGTGTAGATGTCCCCTCCAAGGAATGCCGATTACCGGCTCTCCTCTCGAGCTGTCAGCGTGACAGCTCGTGAGGAGAGAAATGCTGATAACCGGCATTTCCCTGTTTACATGTGATCAGCTGTGATTGGACACAGCTGATCACATGACCGAGCCGACATCTTTGGCTCTTTCCATGGATCGGTGATCCGCTGCTGACTTTTAATAATCAGACACTTACCTGTACCAGAATCCATCAATGTGCTCACCCAAGGGGGCGCCAGCATCTTAACTGTGGGCACTGAGGGACAGCTTGCAGCTTCTTAGCCAGGTGCCCACTGTGCATGTGCGAACCAAGCTGCACACTGTGAATGGTCGCACAGTCTTCTGGGACCTGTGATGTGTTCCAGAAGATTGTGGGGGAGGGGAAGTGTGGTGGGGGGAGAACTTCCACACGGATCACTTATGCGAGCTAAGCATAAGTGAGAGCAGGATACGTCAACTACAACCCCCCCCTTGCCCCCCAAAATAAAATGGCAAATTTCAAAGAGTAGCGGGAAAGGATGCCTTAAAGCAGAACTTCCCCTTTTGGGTGAATTTCAGCTTTAATATCACTATAAATCTCCTTAATTGGGGACACAGACTAGATAAGTGTTATAATCTCGCTTCCTTCTAAGGCCCCTTTTCACGGCATTCCGTTTGTCCGTTTTTCATCCATCCATTGATGGATGAAAAATGGACATCAATGCATCTCTATGGAAAATCAGATGTAAACAGATGATGATCCGTTTATATCTGCATACGGCAACATCCCGATCAAAGCCCTGTTTTTGTTTCGTTACAAAAAAACAAACGGATGAAAAACAGATGTAAACTGACAAACGGTCTGTTTTTGCATTGTGGTGGATGTAAAAAATGATGTAAATTATCATGAAGGGACCCTTACTTGCCTCTTATATTGCCTTCAGTTGTAGTTTGTTTACTTCCTTTTGGCATGCCTACATTTTGTATCGTAACTACCCAGAAATAAAATTGATATAATTGGAATTTCTACAATTTAATGTACATCTCAGATAAAAGGGATCCATAATCCTTTTAAAACCAGGCCTGGATAAATCTTCCTGAAATCAGACTATCTATAAAACATTAGGACCCAGAAATAACTATAAATACTGTTGTTCCTTCCACCCAACAGCAGCCATATATGAAGTGATGATTACCTTCCCCCACAGCTGGCAAATATTTAATTCTCAAATACCTCTTCCCACCATGCACAAAACAGAAGCATTATATACAGTTTTTCATGTAGCACAAAAAAGTTGGTTTACAATAAAGGAGAAGTATAGCCAGTGCTTTTTTTTTTTTTGGCTATACTTCTCCTTTGGATCACAGGAGTGCAGTTAGTTCTGCACTCCTGTGACTCATTTTGAGCCAACAGTGGGCTAAACCCACTGTCAGCTGATGTCACTTAGCCTGTCCAGGCTGGGGAAATATGCCTGAACCGGCAGGTGGCTCAGCCTCTCAGTGAGCTGCTGAGAGCCTAAGCCAGCCGCTCCTGCCTCCTGCACAGCCCGATGCTCCAGTGAGCACTGGAGGGGCAGAGCAGAGAGCCGGTGACTGACAGTCACTGGCTCTCTGCAGGCTGAAGAGTGAGAGCTGAGCAACCAGCAGTGCTTGATTGCTCTGTTTTCTTAGAGGTAGCGAGGGACAGCTGCAGCTGGGGTCAGTGCAGCAGCCATCTAGGTAAATATGGTTGTTTTTTTATATTTCCATGCTTCTCTTTCAAAGCCTATCTAAACTAATATATATATATATATATATATATATATATATATATATATATATATATCTTGCAGCTTGCCAGTTCTTAAATGTGGTGGCTGTGTTATTTTCCTTTTTTTTTCCCCAGATTTTATTTTTACCTGTTGATCCCATCAGTAGTATATTTCCTGTCCTATAACAATGCTCACTCGCCATACTGTACCTATAGAGAAGCAGCATTGTCACCCTAGGTTTTTCTTTTTTCTGTTTTTGCACTTCTCAAGCAGATATGATTAAAAAATTTGAATGATCTGTTTAACCTCATTAGCGGTCTGATTATGTCCATATTTCTGTGCTGAAAGCGGTACATTTTTTTGCATGGAAATATGTATTTTTTTATTGTAGGCCTGTAATTTTTAGGAATAACTTACTTAAATCTGTCCGAACAAGAATCTAGTAAACATTTCGGGTAGGATAAAACTTGAAACACGAAATCCTAAATTATAATTTAATAATCATAAAAAATAATAATATAATACTAATTTAATTCAATAATATAATAAAACCAAAAACACTGAAATTTGAAATATAGCGCCAAGTTTGCACATCGCTAAGCAAAGTCGCAGAATCGTTTTCAGTGTCTGATGACGAATTTCCCCATGAATCATCACTCAATTCTGCAAGTGGTTCCGATTTACTATCACTGTTCTCTAGCTGGTCTAAAACCGCTTTTGACCTAAAGCGACGCTTTTTGGACGCCATGGACTTTTCTAAGTTTCCAGGCAGAAAGAACAGTCAAAATGCAGGCAGGGCACAGGACAAAGCAGTAGGGACAAAATGTATGTGAAATGGTTTGAAACCGTATAGTTTTCTATGTCATATTCGTTTATTAGAAAATGACAGTTTCTAAAATGTTTACATTTGCCGCCGGTTCTGGCCCCTGTACGTCCCAATGCTCGCAGGGATCGGAACACGGAAGCCGGATGCCGGCATCGGCCGGAGGAGATGGGCAGGGATGCTGCAGGGGAACGCATCGTGGGAGCGAAGGACAAGGTAAGCGCTGCAGGGAATCCGTGAGCAACGCCGCATGGTAAGCATGAGTGTAGCTCTGGGTTATCGCTTTTGGTACTGAAATTTTACCCCGAACTACACTCGGGAATACCGCCAGGGAGGTTAACAGACCAACAGACAACAAAAAAATAGTTAATTGTTCAATTATACATTCACTTTAATGCCAGCCCCCCATCAACACCATATTATCTTTTCTCTCCACACCACTCATTTTGGACACTCACATCAGGTATTCTTTTTTACTGCTTCCAAACGGCCCTCCATGTTATCCTATGTGCCAAAACACACACATATACTTTTAGAAGCTTTTAGTAGCAGTAGCCTTTGCCAGCAGGAAAGAAAGTGCATCCAGGAGCAGAAAAAACGCTAGACGCAGCTAATTGCATCTAAACAAGTCTAAACGCATGTTAACGCTAGGTGCGTTTAGCGCTTGAGTGTTAATTAATTTTAATGGACGAATAAATTATTATTCTGGACAATTAAATAAATTAACGCCCAAGTGCTTGGCGCTTGTAAATGCGCCTAAACACTTGTAAAAGCATTAGATAATTTTACAAGCGTCAGGTGTATTTTCCTGTAAAATTGCTGCTGCCAGGAGGAAGGCTTCTAGGAGTGTGTTTATTTTTTTTAGCGTTTTGTGTGCGTGAGGCCTTGAAATTTAAGCATTAATTGTCAATATGTAGTATTATTGACCTTATTCAAAAATATTAGTAAAAACGTATTGTAGTATACATTTCTTTTTAAATGTGTTTTAATTCCAGGTTGTAGCATTCATAGTGGTGAATTCTTATACAAGTTAAAGTCATCCTAAAAATCATTAGTAGCTTTTTGTACATAAGGCATTCATGCAGTTTGTTTTCAGTGCAATGCAAATTAAGTGTGTTTTTCAGCACACTCTCCTGACCCACTTTAACCTTTTCCTCCATTAGTGTCTCTTCGTGTTCGACGTAATGATTTGTAACATATTGTTAGAGTTCAGTTTTTTTTGGACCATAAGAAAATCACGTCTTTGTACTTGATCTTTTGGAGAGGAACTGGGCCACTCATGCTCAATTATAGCCTCCTGTGTTAAAACAACATTTAAAATCCATTGTAGCTGTTAAAAATGAGCTTAAGCTGGACTTTAGGGGTCTCAAAAGCCTGCCTGTAACAACATCCACAAAGAATTTTAGCCATTGGCCCAATAAAAGCGTTCCATTGAGCAGAGAACCAGCCAGGCTACGTTTCCTGAACTGTTAAGGTAGCTCCAAAAAGCCTTTCTCTTATTTAGTGTTCAGAGGGGAATGCTGGGAAAGCTAGAAGTTGATATGTTGTGGCAAAAGACAGAAGGAAAAGATTTTTTTTTTGTCTTTTGCTTCTCAATCTTTCACATCTGGCCATAAAATCTGTTCAAGAGTCACAGCTTATCCTTCATTCTCATTAGTTTAAATGAAACCTTGCCAAAAACCCGTCAGGGACTGCTACTCTTTACATCTGTATCGTAATGCAAGCATCTGGGTGGGGGAAGCCCCCGATAACACCAGAGTATTTGGGCCTAAGGTCTAGCTTTGTTTTTATTTGTTTTTTTTTTTCCAACTTAGTAATTTTCACCGTGGCTCGGTACGCAAGCTCTGCCTGAGTTTCCTGTGGTTATTACTCCTGCGGTTCTTGTTGTGTTTGCAGGTGCAGCTGGATATGGTGTTCTTGGTTATTAAGAAGTCCATGACAGACGATTAGAGGAATGTGCCTATTCCATGCTATGCTCGGGCTGTGTGATAAATGTTTTTTCTTTCTTCGTTTGCATGGAAAGGTTGTCATTTACGAGGAGAAAAGTTGGCATATTTCTAAATGGTATTAGCAAAACATTGGTAAATTTCTCTACCTTTTAGTGTTTTCTTTCCTTTTTCCAGTCATTTTGGGGAACAGTCACAGACAGATCTATGTTTTTGTTAAAAAGCCTCAAGATTTACTGAGCTCTTTAACACTTTTTTTCAGAAATTATTTAAAGTAAACCCTAACAAAATGGCATTTAGTTTGCCAACGTGCTGTGTATAATAAGCAATTGCCATTTTGTGGAAAAAAAAATATTTTTTTTTTTTTGTGCTGCATCTCAGTGCTGCCTCTTTGTAGCCACTTTCAGTATTCATGCATGTTCCTCATGGCTGCATGGCATATCTCAGAACAGGTTTCTGGATGGTGACATCAGTAGACCATGGATGTGTAATAAGTGCTGAAACAGCTACTTGTAGTTTCCTTCCGAAGCCCATGTGACACGCTGATAACTCAAGGAGTGCAGTTGGGAGATGGAGACAAAATAGTGCCCCCTCAACGGGGTAGAGAAAAAAAGGGTCATAACTCCTGTCTGTTTTTTTTTCTGCCATCCATGTCCCATTGGGGAGATTTTCCATCACCTCCTGCCCAATAACCAAAAAACGAAGTGATAGGAGATTCCTCCAAAGTGAGGGAATCCCAGAATGTCACCAGGGTCACCAGAACTAGGATCCCCATTGTAGGATTTCTCCTCTGTTACTTTTCTGATATCAACCCAAAATTTGGGTTTTCTTCACTTTCAGTGATAATGGTAAACAGGACAAACAGGTAGGGGGAATCTCCCTAACAGGGCCACAGACAGCAGTAAAAACTGGCGGATGTTCTAATTCCTCTCCACACTATACAAAAAAAAAAGTTTTGCATTTAGTAAAGGAGTTCTATGGTCGCATCATACACTTTCAATACAATATAAGCTTGCTTGAAAATTCTCCTTTTATGTTGCGAATTCTGCCTGTCTGCTGGCCATCTCTTTCCACAACTTCCTAGATTCCCTGCATGTTTTGCAGCTTTTCCTATGCAGTTTACTTTTAACTACATATCCCATGGTACCTTGCTGATTACAAGCAGTTATTCCTGTGCTGACTCCGCCTCCTAAAACTCCTCTCGGCCCTTCTGTAGTTCAGAAGGCAGGCCTACCCACAAGGCATAGTGACTACGTGTCACAGAAGTAAATGTGTTGGATCTTCACAACGTAGGTTTAAAAACTCCATGATCATCCATAGTAATAGACTAGAAATAATTCTAATACAATGTGGAAATGAGTGTATGATTTTACATTTTTAAGTTTTAGTAATTTAGTTTAAAGCTGAACTCCAGCCTTCCCTTCAGTTTTGAATGCTTTAAGGGGCTTCTCTCTTATACTGAAACTGCTTTCTATGATTTTAATACACACTGAGAGCTTCTCACAGTGTGCATTAAAAGCTGTAGCAAGTTAGATACAGCCCGCCTCATTTTCTGTATGTATCATCTGCTGTTTTTCCTTCCCAACGTGACTGTCCTTGACCCACCTCTTTCATTCATTGGTGTTAAGTTTCCCCAATACTGGGAGTTTACTATCACATGTGGGTGTCACTTAGACAGTCTTCTTGCAAATACAGTCTGACTAGGAATTCCCACTCCTCCAGACTGATATCCACCCATCAAGCTATTTTGACATTTGCACAACGCCTCCCAAAAGCTGGCCCACTGCTTGCATCAGGGTTGAGAGTAGTAGTGAGGCAGGGTACTGTTTTGTTTTCATGAAGTTATGTACAGCACCCTTCTGGCCCCTTCCACCCATCATGTACTGCATAGAGATGTAATCATTGGGTCCAAATTAATGGAAGGTGTCATTTAAGAATATTGTTTAATTTAAAAATATCATTAGCATGGGCTGGTGGTTGTCTGCAGGCGGGGGTGAGGGGTAAGACTTATCAGAACCTGGAAGCCTGTTTTAACAAGGGGTACACCAGATACTGCTTCCCCTCCGCCATACATACATAGTATCCCTTAGTCCTCATGCACACTGGACATTTTTACAGCGGCTGTTTTTGGCTTTTTTTCTACAGCCAGTAAACTCCCCAGCGTGTTATCCTATGTGCCCATGCACACATAGACTGTAATCAACGTTTTTTGGCAGGTATATTTTTTGGCTGGGAAAAAAACCCAGGACTAGTGGGTTTCTAGAGGAGTTTTTGTAGCTGTAAAAATTCTCTAACGCTGAAAAACGCGTTAAAACTAGCGGTTTGGGGTTTTTTTTGCCCCCCCAATTATTTTTTTGTAACAAAATAAAAAAGAATGCTAAAAAAACGCAAACGCGGCTAAACGCTAATGCAAAAACTCTAAAAAAAAAAAAAAAAAAAAAAAAAAAAAGAAAAAAAAAGTTTTTAACGTGACTTTACACAGCTAATGTTACCAGTGTTATCAAAACGCCCAGTGTGCATTCACAAAAAAACAAATGTACCCTAGAAATAAAAACACTCAAATGTTTGACAAGTACTTTATTTGAAAATGTTAAAATGTCCCACAATGTACATCCATCATCAATCATGTCATTCAGTGATGCAGGTCCACTCAGTCATGACAAACAATGGCCGCCGACCCTCGTGAAAGAAAAAAACTTTGAAGTCCACGAGACATGTCAGATGTCTGAATCTCCGCTGCTAAAGTAAACAAGGGAGCGAAGTACCCTAGGTGACATCATTGGCCAAATAAGGGCATGTTCATATTAGGTCTATGTCCTCATTGACTGGCAGCTCTAGGGTCATTGGTTCAAACCCCAACCATAACACCACCTGCATAGTTTGTATTTTCTCCCTGTGCCTCAGTGGGTTTCCTCCCACACCGCAAAGACATGCTGGTAGGTTAATTTGCTCCTATCTAAATTGGCCCTAGTATGTGTGTTTAGGGGCCTTCGACTGTAATCTCCTTGAGGGCAAGGACTACTGATGTGAATGTACAATACACTGATCAACCATAATATTAAGATCACTGACAGGTAAAGTGAATTGCATTGATTATCTCATTACAAAGGCATCTTAAAGTCAGTGGGATACATTAGGCACTAGATTAACATGTTGTCCATGAAGATGGTGTGTTGGGAGCGTTAAAATGGGCATCCCAATTTATTGTGTACAGAGCTGTGCAGTCACAGAGCGGTCAGGGGGCCCATGCTTACCCATATCCATATTTATTGGATCACATAGCAATGGAAGATGGTGGCCTGGTTTGATGAATCATGTTTTCTTTTACATTATGTTGATGGATGGGTGCGTCTGCATCACTTACCTGGGGAAAAGATGGCACCAGGATGCAGTATGGGAAGAAGGCAAGCTGGCAGAGGCAAAGGGGAATGTTCTGCTGGGAAACCTTGGATCTATTCATGTGGATGTTACTTTTACATGTACCACCTACCTAAACATTGTTGGTGAACAAGTACACCTGTTCATGGAAATGGTATTTCCTGTTGACAGTGGCCTCTTCAGGATAATGTGCCCTGCCACACTGCAAAAAAGGTTACAAAATGGCTTGAAGAACACAACATTGAATTCTAAGTGTTGACTTTGCTTCCCAATTCTCCAGATATCAATCAATCAAGCATCTGTGGGCTGTGCTAGAAAAATGTCCGATCCATGGAGGCCCCGCCCTGCAATGTACAGTACAGTTACAATAGGATTAGGTGGGCCCTGCTCAATCTAATAGGGTGGGGCAAGTGGTACAAAAAGTAATAACTGTAGGGATGAGCTGATAGAGGAATTAAAAATTAAGTTAGGTGGAGGCTCTGGAGAAGTCCTAGAGGTGAGGATGGTAGGAGGAGACAAGGGAGGTAGAGAAGAGGTCTTGAGAAAAGCAGAGAGGACAGTTTGGGTGATATTTTGAGTCATGATTGGTGAGTTGTAAATTACTTTCAAGTTGTTAGTATTTAGAATTTTATTTGTTGGACATTCCAAAGCTAGTGGAGGGATTGGTAGAGAGGGGTGACGGACAATGAGCAGTTAGTATGGTAGATGAGTTTGGCAGCAGCATTTTCGATAGACTGAAAGGGACATAGGCTGCATTGAGGTAGGCCTATGAGAAGGGAGTTGCAATAATTAAGCCTAAAGATAACAGGGCATGAAATGAATAGCTTGGTGGTTTCATTGGTTAAAAAAGGGGCGTATTTATAGATGTTACAGGCTTTGGACAGTGTTTGGATTTGGGGCTGAAAGGACAGGTCAGAGTTGTGGATTATACCTAGTACTCTGGCATGAAGGGAAGGACCGATAATTGTAATATTGATCTTGATGGAAAAATGAGGGAGGAGGGTGGATGTAAAATTGTCAGGGCTATATAAGTACCTGAAATTAAATAAAAATATAACCACACCCTTTTACATCTATTATTATTATATATGTGATTTTCTCTGACACTAACGTTTGATTATGCGATTTCTCCCAACATATGTATCATTAAAATTTTACTAGTTTTAAAATCAGGTGTAATTTATATTTGTTATGAGGACATACTGTATGTAGGCTGCCATTGCTGACCCTTCCTTCTAAAAAGGCGTATGCAGATTGGGAATTTTGACTTAAGTCTGAATTGGCTGATATGTATGCTTGTCTTTGGCTCATATGTTTAAATATTATATATGTAATGCAGATATTACTAATGTTTTCAAATTGTTAGCATTCTGTTTTAGGAAATATGTGATCTGTTAATGCCAGACCATCTTGAAGTTGAGTGCAGTCGAAAGAAACCATTTTGAATTGATACTATATACAATCTGAACATAAACTTTCCATTGATTTAAATTTTAATGTTAGTTGCTCCCTCAATTCAGGGTTACCAAACTTCAAGCATGTTGGTGGTTTACAAAAAATGTTTTAAGATGAAATCCACACAGAACTGATTTGTCAGTTTTAGGTGGATGCCTACAATTTTGAAACCTAAATGGTATACATTGACTGTTGGGGTTCTTGGATCACTCAGGAGAGGTTTCTGGCTTGATCGTGTATACAAATTAACACATATTCTCTTGTTCTCGAACCTATCCTCTTGTATGGAAGTGCCTGAAAAACTGTTATGATGTTACTAAACTCCATTCCAGGTCTTCTTTTTAGAGCAAGGCAGCATTCAGTTCTATTAATGGTTCAACACTGCAATTATTTGCAAGTCTCTAGAGGTGCTAATGCTTGAATAGTTGATAAATAACATTGTGCAGATTCTAAAAATATAATGATTCTCAATCAAGTCTAAAATTTTAAACTGGATGAACATAATCTAAAAGTGGCCTATAGAGTTAACGGAGAAGTTTGGGGTACTCAAACAAACATACATCCTCACCTCATTGCTGCAGAATCTGGGATGTGGCAGCTGTCCCTTTCCAGCACGAAGACCGAGAACTGAGCAATCACATGACCGCCGATTGCTCACTTTGCCTTCTTCTTGCAGTGGAGAGCAGTGACTGTCAATCACTACTCTCTACTCTGCCCCTCCAGCGCTCTCCGGAGCATCGGACTGGATGAGGGGTAGGTGCAGCTGACTTTGGCTCACAGCTGCGTACAGAGAGCTGTGCCTGGCTGTCAATCGGGCAGGTGGAAGAATCTAAATAATATGGTATGGTTGATACAAGGCAGGAGGATGGATCCATGCTTTCATGTTGTTCACGCCGAATTCTGACCCTACCATCTGAATGTCGCAAGCTGAAATCAGACCAGGAAACGTTTTTCGAATCTTCTGTTGTTTAATTTTGGTGAGCAAATTGTAGCCTCCGTTTCGTGTTCTTAGCTGACAGGAGTGGCACCCAGTGTGGTCTTCTGCTGTGGTAAGCCGTGTGCTTCAAGGTTCGACCTGTTGGGTGTTCAGAGATGGTATTCTGCATACATTGGTTGAAAAGAGTGGTTATTTGAGTTACTGCTGCCTTTCCATCATATTGAACCAGTCTGCCCATCGTCCTTTGACATCAACAAGGCATTTTTGTCCACAAAACTGCCGCCTAATGGAAATTTTATCTTTTTCGGACCATTCTCTGTAAATCCTAGAAATGGCTGTGCTTTAAAATCCCAGTAGATCAGCGGTTTTTTAAATACTCAGACCAGCCTGTCTGACACCAACAACCATGAGTAAGTAAGAATATTGCCATAGGGGCGGTACTATGGAAACCAAGACATTACAATGCATGCCACGTCCTAGAATACATTTCAGGGAAGTATGTAATACGGAGTTTATAGGCACGTAACCTCACAACCAATGTTTATAAAAATAACATCTTTATTACAATAGATTGGTTAAAACCAAAAGATGTATACCGTTATGCATAGCAATAGATAGGTCATCATTACAAGTCACAGTGAAAACCAGATCATAATGAAATCAGAAAATTGCATTGGAACGAGTTACCCCCATATGTAAGGAATACATTGAATTATATGTGCCTCAAAGGGCTACCAGTGTGGAATAGATAATAGATCTAGTTGCTCTACATGCTTCGCGACAACAAGTCGCTTCCTCAGGAGCTAGTTGACTCCATCTGGTGAAAAAAACACACACTTTAATCATTAGAACATAAAGGCTATCAGCCAATGGAGACCAGGACACAAAAAATTGGTATTACTTACAATTGTATAGATACCGAATACAATTGAATAAAAGCAAAAGCAGACAGAAGAAATTGGAATCACCAGTCTGAGATATCTGACTATGGAGGCTATCTGGTGGCTGCAAGGGGCACCATAGAAGTAAATGATGAGCCAACATGTAAGGTTATAAATAAGTCCCAAAAGATTTTCTGTATGATGTGAAGATGTGTGTGTGTGTGTGTGTGTGTGTACATATAAATGTGCATCTATCTCATTGGTAAAATATACAGAAATAGGCTCAAACATTGCTAGTACGGTACACCCATATAATCCGTAAAGAAAATTTGAGATAACTATTTACTGAATGTTTCAAAGCTTTTCAAATATGTAGACCAATTGAACATAGTGTATGTTTATACATTGTTTACCTGGAGAAGAAGGATTGCCCAAAATAGAGGCTAGTAAGTTGTATAATGTGAATCCAAGTTAGAAAGGAAGCATGGGTAGAGCATCCCCCAAAATTGAAGTCCGCTTGGAATGAGGCCCCAAATAACTGCCGGAGAATAGCTATCTCTATAGAGTTCTCTCTATTAGTGTCAACAACTACCATAGAGCCAGAATATCAATACATCTACAACGGCTATAGTTTACGGCATTGCATTATTACCTGTTAAGAGTGTAATCCTTGTGTATCCTGTGCTTCCTGACCAGGCTGATGCCTGGAGTAAAGTATAATGGTGCCAACATCCAGCCATCCATAAATAGCCCCGATCAGGGCACACATGTGCTGGAGTTGGCGTGTGACATCACCCAGCCCGGCCGGAACATGTCACGCAAGGGGCAGCACATATGCACTGGCTGGCGGCCCGAAGCTTTGGGCAAAACAAAAACTTCTTTCTTTTATCAGATGAGAACTAATAAATCCTGCCAGTGTATAGTCAAGTTCATCACCAGATATTCAGCTCAGCATTCACAATTATGTACACTCTTACAACAACATTGGCACCTACTATGGGAAGATAACACGATAGCCAAATATATTAGAGATCGTCTTGAATTAGTTTTTCCGGAAAACAGCAATTTACATTCAGTAAATAGTTATCCTTTTCTTTATGGATTACTATATGGGTATACCGTACTAGAAATGTTTAAGCCTTATTGGCTATTTTCTGTATATCTTATCAATAATATAGATGCACATTAATATATATATATATATATATATATATACATACACACACACACTCACATCCTATAGAAAATCTTTTTTGGGCTTATTTATATCCTTACTTGCCTCATCATTTTACTTCTATGATGCCCCTTGCAGCCACCAGATAGCCTCCATAGTCAGATATCTCAGACTGGTGATTCCAATTTCTTCAGTCTGCTGTTGCTTTTATTCAATTGTATTCGATATCTATACAATTGTAAGTAATACCAATTTTTTGTGTCCTGATCTCCATTGGCTGATAGCCTTTATGTGCTAATGATCAAAGTATGTGTTTTTTTCACCAGATGCATTCAACTAGCTCCTGAGGAAACGACTTGTTGTCGCGAAACATGCCGAGCAAAAAATCCTTTGGAATTAGGGTTATTCCCCAATGAGTTCTATTATCTATTCCACACTGGTAGCCTTATGTGGCACATATAATCCAATGTATTCCTTACATATGGGGGTAACTCGTTTCAATGCAATTTTCTGATTTTATTATGATCTGGTGTTTACTGTGACTTGTAATGATGACCTATCTATCACTATGCATAATGGTATACATCTTTTGGTTTTAACCAATCTATTGAAATAAAGATATTATTTTTATAAACATTGGTTGTGAGGTTACGTGCCTATGAAGTCCATGTTACATGTTTCCCTGAAACAACCATGTCACGTTCAAAGTCACTTAAATCCCCTTTCTGCCCTATTCTGATGCTCAGTTAGCACTTCAGCAAGTCGTCTTCACCACGCATAGATGCCTAAATGCATTGAGTTGCTCCCATGTGATTGGCTGTTTAGCAATTTGTATTACCAAGCAATTGAACAGGTGTACCTAATAAAGAGGCCAGTGAGTGTATTTTAGATACCCTTTTCTCTCTCACCTGACTTTTTTCCCTTTTTTTTTTCTGCTACATATCTCTTAAAAGCAAGTCATTTTTGAAACAAAGGCCTACACATAGAATAAATTGATAAATTTGTGTAACGGTTAAGCTATGCTGTATTCTGCAAACCTGCCCTAATGTTCAGCTTCCTGGTCATATTGTTAAAATATACAATTGTGCAAAATGACACCATGAACGGCTGGCTCAACTTCCACATTGTCTGTATACTATAGTGTCAAAACGAGCCGCAAATTTATTTTTATTTCTTAACACAAGGTTTTACATTACAGCGGCAGACCATTAGCCTGGCATAACTATCCATCCAAGCAATTTTACTCCGTAATTAGCAGTTTATCCTCCATGATTAAGACTTCCTGAATGCTCTCCGGAATGTGGCAAGTGTTGTGGGATGTGGACCATTTTGGATGGATTGCCATAGGTGCAGGAATCGTCATCACTTGTCTCTTTGGGCTGTCGCCATTTGTGAGGTCTTTTGTATATGGATATTTCCTGGATCATCTAATGTGTAATTGGAATGCCTTTTTCTTTCTTTTTTTTTTTCTTTTCACATGTTTATTGTCATCTAGTGTAGGCCAGATTTATGGCAGTGCAGTAGTTTTAGTAGTTTTGGCCAAGCTGTTTTTAATGACATCACCTTGATCTATATTCAGTGTGTGATTTCAGTTGGTCCCAGTGTTAAATATTTTCATAATTATGCTGGTTTTGGCAGTTTGCGTGGAACTTTTTTTCACATCTCTTTAATGAACATGTTTTACCTCTGGGCTTATGAGACAAGCACAGAGTTTGAAAAATTAATAGTGTAGCTCTAATGCTTAGATTACGCACAAATGTTTTACTGCAGAAGCTTTTTTTTAATTCTCCTCTTTTACAAGTAAATAGAAGCTTACAGAGTGAACTTCTCTCTTGGGAATAACCACTGGGTAGTCACTTAATTAAACTGCGACATTTGTTTTGAATAAGTGTTTACGTTTCATATACTTCATATACTTTTGCTTGGTAGTTATCGTTGGTTTTAGCCAATTATAACTTGACCCGCGTTCTGTTTTGCACTTCCACAAACGTGTTTTTCCATGCAACTGCCACTAAACTGGTTTTATGCTGGATGTACAGTAGACTGGCCAGTTTTCCAGCTAATGAAACAAAAATTCAAGCCATTTTTGCAAATTTCTTTGCATGAGTCTGTTCACTCTAACTGGATGACATTTATTTTATGAAAGCATTGTGCATTTGTTCCAGTGTTAACAGCTCATCATTGCTCTGAACCTGCATCTCAGTAACAGCGGACCATGGCCACCTGGTGCTTGTGGGACAGGGAAGACAACAGAGGAGCACAACTAGGAGACAGTTGTCACCCCATAAAATTGATTGTCCGAACAAGAACCTTCATGGCTGAATTTTTAGGTTTTATTTTAATAAATGATACATATTGATAAAAAATGTAAAATAAGCTATTAGTGTTATTAAATTCAAAAGCAAACATTTATTATATTGCAACTTACCAATTCTTAGATGTGATGGCTGCATTAGCTTTCTTTTTTAGACTTCTTTTCCCTCTGGTGATCTGGCCAGCAACTCTGTTTTTAACAGAGCAAGCTGTCCTGCTGGTTTATCAGTTACAGGGATGAGGCAAACCATTTACCACTGTCAGGGGTGCTTACAATTATCAGCTTTTATCTATTCATGTAAAACCTTTATCCCTAAAGGAAAAAAACCTGTTTCCTGTTAACTAATTATAAAGTATTAGCTGGAGTTTGTCTTCAATGTGTTAGTGTCTAAATCTGCTAGTACATCTAACACTCCCCTCCCCTCGACTGACAATGCTGCTGTCCAAAGGTGCCCCCTATGCTCCTTCAATCAAAGTGGAGGCACTTGAACCACTTGACTTCTGGAATATTTATCCCCCTTCCTGACCATGTTAATGTTTGCGATGCAGCACTGCGTTAATTTAACTGACAATAGTACGGTCATGCAACACTGTACATAAATAACATTTATGTAATTGTTTTCCCTACAAATAGATCTTTCTTTTGGTGGTGTTTGATCACCTCTGCATTTTTTTACTTTTAGCATTATAATCGAAAAATACCGACAATTATGAAAAAGAAAACAATATGTTTTATTTTCTGCTAGAAAACCTATCCAATAAGAAAATTTTAAAAATACAATTTCTTCTTAAATTTAGGCAAAAGGTATTCTGCTACAAATTTTTGGTAAAAAAAAAATCCCATTAGTTTACACATAGGGGTTTATTTACTAAAGCTGGAGAGTCCAAAATCAGACTCCCTTCTGCATAGAAACCAATCGGCTTCTAAACTCAGCTTGTTCAATGAAGCTTTGGCAATGAAACCTGGAAGCTGATTGGTTTCTATGCAGAAGGGAGTCTGATTTTGGACTCTCCAGCTTTAGTAAATAAACCCCATAGCGTCTACAAACTATAGGACATATACTTTTTTGTTTTTATAAATACTAGTAATAGCAGTGATCAGCGACTCATAGCTGAACTGTGATATTGCAGTGGACATTTTTACACTAACTGACACTTTGTGGGAACCAGTAACACTAATACAGTGATCAGTGCTAAAAATATGCACTGACACTATACTAATGACACTGCCTGCGAAGGGGTTAAACATCTAGGGCAGTGATGGCGAACCTTTTTGAGCCCGAGTGCCCAAACTGCAACCCAAAACCAACTTATTTCTTTCAAAGTGCCAACACTGCAATGAAACCTGAATATCGAGCTTTTGGTTTAGAAAAAACAACTCGTACAGTAGTGCAAACTAATTAACAGTACAGGGATGACCAGAGACTGCGGACACAGTACAGGGATGACCAGAGACTGCGGACACAGTACAGGGATGACCAGAGACTGCGGACACAGTACAGGGATGACCAGAGACTGCGGACACAGTACAGGGATGACCAGAGGCTGCAGACAGTACAGGGATGACCAGAGACTGCGGACACAGTACAGGAGATGACCAGAGACTGCGGACAGTACAGGGATGACCAGAACTGCGGACAGTACAGGGATGACCAGAGACTGCGGACACAGTACAGGGATGACCAGAACTGCAGACAGTACAGGGATGACCAGAGACTGCGGACACAGTACAGGGATGACCAGAGACTGCGGACACAGTACAGGGATGACCAGAGACTGCGGACACAGTACAGGGATGACCAGAGACTGCGGACACAGTACAGGGATGACCAGAGACTGCGGACACAGTACAGGGATGACCAGAGACTGCGGACACAGTACAGGAGATGACCAGAGACTGCGGACAGTACAGGGATGACCAGAGACTGCGGACAGTACAGGGATGACCAGAGACTGCGGACACAGTACAGGGATGACCAGAGACTGCGGACAGCACAGGGATGACCAGAGACTGCGGACAGCACAGGGATGACCAGAGACTGCGGACAGCACAGGGATGACCAGAGACTGCGGACAGCACAGGGATGACCAGAGACTGCGGACAGCACAGGGATGACCAGAGACTGCGGACAGCACAGGGATGACCAGAGACTGCGGACAGCACAGGGATGACCAGAGACTGCGGACAGCACAGGGATGACCAGAGACTGCGGACAGTACAGAGATGACCAGAGACTGCGGACCTTTGGGGAGGGAGGGGGAGCGGGTACCTGAATTTGACAGGTACCCGCTCTTACTTCCGCAGAGTTTTTTTTTTTTATCTTACCTGTTCCTCGATCCAGCCGCGCGCTGTCTTTCCGGCTTCTGTAGTGTGGGCGCTCGTCAGACAGCCGGATGCCCAGTGCGCATGCGCGAGAAGCGCTGCGCTTTGTGATTGGTCCGGCGGCTTCTGGGATCTGTCATGTGTCCCAGGTACCGCCTTACCATTCACAAACAGCACTGCTTCTTGTGCATGCGCACTTGGGACCCGGCTGTCACGCACACTACAGCCGGGAAGACAGCGCGCCGCTGGATTCTCCTGGCGTGCCCACAGATCAGGCTCGGCGTGCCGGCTGTGGCACGCGTGCCACGGGTTCGCCATCACTGATCTAGGGTAATCAAATTTAACTGTGTGCTTGGTGTACATTAGGTGGTGCTTTTGCTAGGGGAAGTGAAGGATGATGTTCCCAGCTTTGCAGGGACACACAATCCTTCACTGCCTCCCCTATCAGAATGAAGCTCTGCCTTGTTTACCTCTGTTCTGTTTCCTGCCTGATGATTGGTGGGTGTCGGCGCACATCCATTCAATTGGGGACTTGCAGAATGGCTTCTGTTGTGAGTGTTCACAGCAGAAGCGATCCGCCGACAGTGCGTGCACGTCCCTCTATGGCTGAAGTGCAAAATCACTTATCTATATGTGATTTTACACAGAAGGGCTGCCTTGTAGCAGTAAAACTGCTATAGGGCGGACCTTAATTGGCTAATACAGGAGGTGTGTTACTGGCCAGATCACCAAGAAACAGAGGGAAAATAGCCTAAAAAGAAAATTTAATGCAGCAAGCACATCTAATGATTTTAAACGGCAATATATACATTTTTTTTGTTTTGGGTTTATTACCGCTTTAAATTTACATTTGTATGTTAAAATGTATATGGCATTTTAGTAAGGGGCATATATTGCATGCGGAAATTAATTCCTCCAACACAGCTAATCCCCTACCACCCATTCAAAGATTTATTTAAAATGGAAGCCCTTTTCTACCATTACATGGCTGTCTGTTTGTGCCTCTTTGAAGACCTGTGATCCACCATTTGTTTCGGCTGCCCTTGACTGGTCTTTTATGCCTCTCATTATCATATCATCATACCGCAGCTAGGATCTTCAGAAACTCCACTGATCAACAGCCAGTGGTAATCTTTCTTGTCACCAGGTGGCGAGATTGGTAACCAAAGTAGAACACCCTGCAGTCCAGAAGAAAGAAGACTTGAAGATCAGTGTAAGACTTATTTTTTAAATTACTCAAGCAATTAGCTAGAGGACGTGTTTAGAAGGGAGGTCCCTGGCTGGAATACAGTCTTAAATGGTTTGTTCCCCTTCAGTAAAATTTCCAAAATTGCCTTTATCAATTCAGTATCCTGTGATTAGTACACATTAGTGCTACTTCTGGTTTAAATGGTGCTTGTCCTTCCATTACAGATGCAACTGTTGGGGGGCTCTCTACAAAAACTGGTGGCTCCTCAATGGCAGGACTGGCTGAACATGAACCACTTGCCTACTGGGCACTTTTACCCCCTTCCTGCCCAGGCCAATTTTCAGTTTTCAGTGCTGTCAGTGCTTCAATTGCGCAGTCATGCAACGCTGTACCCATATGAAATTTGTATAATTTTTTTGATTAGGAAGTACTGATGATGCTGCACTGATAGGCGGAAACGATGGGCACCGATAGACGGCACTCATGGGCACTAATAGGTAGCACTGTAGGGCAGTAACTGGTGGCATTGACTGACGGCTTTCGCGCATACACTCCGGTCTTACCAAGAAAACAATATTCTTGTCAATGATAATTCATAGAACCATGCAGTACATTTCACTAAAGCATTACATTATTTCAACACATTTGCTGCTTATGTAACAGGCATCAACCTTTGTGAATTCTTTGTTTAAGTTCGTTTTTCACCCCTTAGATTTTTATTGCAATATGTAAATAACCATAACTGCATTTATTATATCAAATCATCGGTGTGTATACATTTTTGCAAGACCGCAGCGTGAGGGTAGAAGAGTTTACAAAAGCGGCCTGAATGTTTTCTTTCAGCTATGGATAAAGGTGTGTTAGTGATTAATACCATCTGAAGGAGAACATAGAGCCAAGAATCACATCTAATGATATATGGAGAGACTTGCATAAGCCGTTGATACTTTATCAGTATAGTCCTTTTTACCCGAACACGTGTGGATGTGTGTGTTGTTTCACCCATTTTGTTCTTGTTTTCATTAAGATTAGGCGGTACATGCCTTGCGGATAGGATCAGACTTTAATAATGTTTATTTTTTGTCCGTTGTATTTGTCTTAATTGCGCCTAGATCCTTTTCTGTGTAACATTGTTCTTTACAAGGCTGAGTGGGATCATGGGTGCCTTTGATTAGAGTGTATGCTCTGTTCCTTGCGTTAATCCTTTACTAACCAGTTTGGCCAGATAGCTCAAAATGGTAACTGAGCACCTGCTGTAATAATTCTAATGAATAGCCTCACTTGTCTCCAAAGAGCTAAAAGTTGCATTCAGCTGTGCTCACTGGCAATTGCTACTGCTTGCTTTCAGTGCTTTGTTAAAGATTGTTTTTTTTATGGGAAATTTATATAACTACATACAGCATAATTGTAGTAGGCAAAATAGTGAAAATTCCAGGAGATAGCCATTTAAAACCTTGGCTCATAGAGAACTTTAAAGGGTTGATTTGCTGAAAGGTGATATTTCATCTAAAGTTTGAGTCTGTGGAGTCTCAAGTTGGCTATTTACATCTCTAGATGATGTTAGCAACAAGATCTCCTCCATCTTTGTTTACAGTTCTGCTACTGACCCTCTTTAGAATTGTCTACATTGGGGTGCATCTACTGCTCTTGCTGTGTTTTTAAATATACGAGGGGCATTCAAGTCAAACTGGGACTTTTGAGTTTATATAATAAAAGAACAAATTTCAAGGAGTGGAAACTGCATTAATTTTTCGCCATACTCCTCTGCTACATTTATACACTTATCACAGCATTAAATGCCTGGAAAGCCTTGGCATATAAAGATTTGTCAGTATGCCTGAACCTTCCTAGGGCAGTCTTCTCTTTGAATCATGGTGTTCAGCTTTCCCACAGAAAGATTTGTCTGTTGTGCAATTGTGTGGTATGCATCGATTATCCAGGTTAAAGCATTCCGTGGGCTGAATGTTCACAGGAATGACTGCTGTGGGCTGAGAGCCACCACAGCCTGGATCATCAATGACAGTCGTATGGCCATGTTTGAAACGTTTACACCATTCAGATGTCTTACTGCTGCTGAGCATCTCATCACTGTACTGTGCTTGAAGTCTTCTGTAGATATCCACGGGTTTCACGCCTTTGTTCACAAGCACCTTCATCACCACATACACTGTTTCATGCGCACACTAACACTTTTGTCTGCAATCTTGCTCAACGGACTGAACTGGCCTGCGTCATGTGCGCCGCCTATCAGTAATAGGACACACTTGCCACTTAGTACTGCGTGTAGCACCGCCACTCTAGAATCCCTTTTTATACAACGGGTAAAATAAGTTTTGAACACGTCACCATTTCTAAAGGGACTATTGACATGAAACTTTCCCCACATGTTGGTGACAATGGGCTGGGGGGTGAGGACGAGTAAGTTCCCCAATATTAAAAGTCAGCAGCTGCAGTATTTGTAGCTGCTGACTTTTCATTTTTTTTGGCGGGGGGGCCAGAACTCCACTTTAATGCCTCATCTGAATACAGCAAAGAAAGAAGCTGAGAGATTGTCATCTCCATTACAAGCATGGCTAACTTTTTATTATTCGTTTTTATATTTCAATATTGTTATTGTTTTTATGGGAGCAATTTTATACATTAAAGTTATATTGTATTATTATTGCATTATTGTATTATATTGTAAAGCGCTGCGCAAACTGTTGGTGCTATATAAATCCTATATAATAATAATTAAAGTGAACACATCCCTACCTGGACATCAACATGATTCATATGTTGTATTCAATTAAAAATACAAACAGAAAGCAATGTTTAACTCTTCACATTCTCTGACCTCAAAATACTAGGAATAATGTAAAGATCTCAAAGGGAAAACTAACCAATGTCCCCCAACACCAACCAAATTACTGCCACCTTTTACAACTCTTTTTGAAGCCCAGTGTTAAAAATACACTCTAAACATATGTTTAGCTTATGATGCAAAAGTTGTAACCATTGTGCAGCAAAAATCACAAAAATCTGTCAAATGACCAGGGCAGTGACCTGATACATGGTTTTCTTTGAAGATATCTTTTTTCCCATGCACAAATGGTCTTTGCTTTATGGAGCATCTAAGTTCATTAACTGTAGGAAAATAATAGATTTGGATTCAGGGATCTGAGGTATCCTTAAGAAACAAATTTAGAGATTGAGCTGATACAACGGGATTGAGTTTCTAAAGTTTATTCAGACAGGTCAGAGATGTTCCTTTTCCACAAGACTGTTTAACCTCCTGACCCTTAATTAGCTTTTATTCAGCATTTGTTTGGCACTGTCAATTTAAGAAGCTGTGTGTTTTAGGATGCTTGAATGGTCTCAAGAAAAAAACTACTTACTGGTTTAGTGAGAACTTGCTTGTGTAAAGTGATATGAGTTGCTAGTTGTCAGATAATGTGATGTTTCCTCATGCCATCAGTGTGTATCTAATCTTAAAGTGGACCCCCCCCCCCCCTTAATATGCTACCCATGCTAAATAACTGTGTTTGGGCAAAAAACATAGGGACATGCTTCTTTCTTTATTCATTTCCTCTTTCCCACAGGTCCTTACTGCCTGTCCCATGCATCCCACTCCACTTTTTTTTTCTTCCAAATAATAGCATCTGTAGCCTGCTTCTTCTTCCTTGTTCTCTGCTGATGACATCAAGCCAGATCTTGCTCATGCGCCGTACGAGATCTGCTGTGGCTTGTTATCCATTAAGAAGCTGCCTCAGATCTGCTATGGAGCATGCATGAGATTTGGTGATATTTCCCTGGAGGACACTAGTGATGTGGCCTTCCCAGCGGAACCTGTGTGAGAAAAAAAAAATGTACGTTTCTCAAAACATATTTGATTTTACTGTTTTTAATTACTTTTATGATGTTTTTGGATGGGCATGCAGTGCTGCATGCGCCATGGCATTTTAGATTTCAGGAGGTAAATGTCCACTTTAAATGATCGGCACTCCCCCCCCCCCCCCCCCCACTCGAGTATAAGCCGAGTTTTTCAGCACATTTTTTGTGCTGAAAAACGGCCCCCTCGGCTTATTCTCGAGTCAACGTCTGCAGATGTCTAGCAGGGGGACAGAACAGAAGGGAAACTAAGTACAGGGGTGGGCAGGGGGCTGCTGTCTCTTACCTGGCTCCGGTCCCACGACGATCCGGTCCAGGAAGCGCGGCTGCTCCTTCATTCGGTTCGTCCACTGGATGTTTGCTCGGCTCCACCTTCTCACCGGTGATTGGCCGCCAGAACTGTAGCTCAGGAAAGGCACACAGGCGGCCAATCACCGGCGAGGAGGCGGAGCTGAGCGGCCCCGCGAAAATCGAGTGAAGGAGATGCAGGTAAGTGTGCCGTGCTTAGGTGCTGCTGCAACCACATATGCTGGCTGCAGCAGCACCATACTGGAACAGGGGTCAGCAAGTGTCAGTGGGAGGAATAGTGCCCCATCATTGGTGTCACTGATACCAATGATGGGGTATTATTCCTCCCACTGACACCAACGATGGGGCACTTTTCCTCCCCCCCACTGACACCAACGATTGGGCACTATTCCTCCCCCCCCCCCACTGACACCAATGATGGGGCACTATTCCACCCCCCACTGACACCAATCATGGAGCCCTATTCCACCCCCCATTGACACCAATCATGGGATACTATTCCTCCCCCCCACTGACACCAACGATGGGGCACTTTTCCTCCCCCCACTGATACCAATGATGGGATACTATTCCTCCCACTGACACCAATGTTGGGACACTATTCCTCCCACTGACACCAATGATGGGACACTATTCCTCCCACTGACACCAAAGATGGGGCACTATTCCACTGACACCAATAATGGGGTGCCTCATTTCCCACCCTCGGCTTATACTCGAGTCAATAGTTTTTCCCAGTTTTTTGTGCTAAAACTAGGTACCTCGGCTTATATTCGGGTCGGCTTATACTCGAGTATATACAAAGTGGCCGCACTTTTTCTTCCACACTTTATTAATAATCCTTAACATTTTTTTCCATTTTTATGCTGGTAGTGGATTTTAAAGTGTGCGCAGTAAAATATTAATTATTTACACTTTGCTAATTGCCACAGGGCACAGTTGTCTGTCTGCATTCCATTGTGCCCACAGATCTCCCGAGGGTAAAAAACATAAATATATTTAATTTATATTGCAGGCCACTCATATAAGAATATTTCCTACCCTGTGTTTTAGGGCGGATGCCCAGGTAATATCAGTGCGTACTGTCATATGTCAATGAAAAAAAAGTTAAGAACACACATGGGCAGTTGACCTTCATGCCAGCTTTAAAGACACTCATTTCTTCTGATTCATTAACCCAAGTTAATTCTGACATTCTGCCTTTGCAAACCCCTATACTTTCTATTTCTCATCCATTTATTGAATATGATACTTGTACATTGCCTTAAGCCATTGTAAATGTTATGTGCTGTTTCATAAAACTGATTTTAATTGAAATCACTGAACGCTCATCTTTTCTTTCTACCAGCATTAATGTTCTTTATTTTACAGGATGATCATGAAAGCTGTGGATCCAGTTCTACCAGTCGCAGCAACACAGAAAGTGCCAAGTCTCCAGTTAAACCGAAGAAGATACAGCAGACAGCTCCCAGCGATCCTGACCTACCACCAGGTATTACGTTAGGGTCAGCCTAGTATACTGTATTCTACTGCACCATCAGTATGGTGGTGGATTTGGAATCATGGCAGAATATTCTAACCTTGCAAATAATTACTTTAAAGGGCTAAATGATAATTATGTCTGTAGCAATTATATAGACTTATAGAATATTATTCTCCTATTGTGTCATAATTTTTATCCTTTTCATTTTTTTTTTTTAATAAAGCAGCTATAGAGCTTTCTATGAGTCCATGAACACAGCTGCGTAAAGATCAGTAAACTTGAGCTGTTCAGATACAAAAAAAGAAAAAAATGTAAACATCTGCATCAGAGGTCAATGTTTTACACTGCGCACATGTAAACAACTGTGATATTGTTTACATTGGCACAGCGCAAATGCACTTTATTTGTGGCGCTTGTGTCCTAACAATAGAGAACACTAGGTTGCCGAAGGCACCTGCATCCTAGCAACGGGATGACGCTAGGAGCAATAAGCTGCCTGCGGCCTAGCAACTGAAGGACTTTATACCTGTGCTCAAATACCAATAGCTTGTACGTGTTTATAATCCATCAGGTGCTAAAGGTGTGTGACCACATGTTAACACTAGAGATTCTGAATGAACCCTTTGCACACTACTATATACCCTTTCTAGCAGACTATGCAATAAAAAATAGGGATTTTTAGTTCACACATATTGAAATACATGTTTAAGCTGGCCAACTGTGACAAAGTAATCCCCCAATTTGTGTCTGTTTGCCCCATGTTGGCTATGTGCCCACTTTGTATGCAGCTATAGCACTGAGTGCTACTGCATCCAGAGGTTGCATTTAGATGCCTCTGAAAGAAACAGCCTATCCATCCTCATTTGCTCATCTGAAGTTATGCAGTAGGCTTGAATTCTAAAATGACTTTGGTTTAAAGTGGGTTTAAAATGTACTTTTCCTTTAAAACTAGATTTAAATTTTTTATTTTAAATTTTTTTTATTATTCTTAGACTCAGAATAATCTATTACAGTGCTGTACTTGTCACCAGTTTGTCTTCTTTCTATCTCATTAACTGCTCATTTTGACTCCGTTCTTCCTGCAAACCTATAAGATGACACTAGGGGAGAAGGGCATGCACGGTTAGTGGAAAGGTCAGAGCATGGTGGAGAACTGAAAGTGGGATGTCTTCTTATTGACAGCTCTCACGCCAGGGCCCTCTGCATTCCATCATGCTTCCCTGCACAGAGGAGAGCTTCTTCCACCCAGACTCCTTCACTCCATGTTTATTATACTTTAACACTGCCATAGCAGCTTGACGATGATGGAATAATAGAGATAGGTTTGAAAAATTGCTCTTCAGGGATCCTTTGCTCTTTTCATGTGATTTATTGCAGGTCTTAATTGAAGTGTATTATCTGGCTTAGACTTGCTTTACGGGAATGACCTACTCTTCTGCCAAAAGCCAATTCCTCACAGAAGTAATTTTACTGTTAGGGTACCAGTGGACACAGTAGTTACAATTTTGGTCCACATACAAATTTTTGATCATACAGCTGAACTATGGACATATCATTTGTTGTTTTAAGTTGCTTATTGAGGAAGTATACTGTACATTTAATATTAAAATTGACCTTTTCTTTTTAAAGTTTGCTTTAAAGTTGCTAAACTCTACATGTAAGGCACTTGTAGCATTTACATAGTGTGTATGTATATGTATGTATGTATGTGTGTGTGTGTGTGTATATATATATATATATATATATATATATATATATATATATATATATATATACACAGAAACATACAGTATTCTTAAATATGCAATATACTTATGTATTTAAATTTTGTTTTGCTGAATTCAATTTTGAAGGGAATTTAAGTGGAATTAGTTGACTTGATGGCTTAATCGTATGCTCTGGCAAACAGTCGATCAGAAATCTAACTGTGTGTGGCCAGCTTTAGAGGAAGAGAAAGATACCTCCTCACTTTTCAGCTTGCTTGCTACTTACTGAGAATCAGATATAACACTATAATATTCTTGGTTTCTTCTCTTATGGAAAGGACCTGGTGCACTGGGCACTGTTCTCTCCTTAGCAATGCCTGTACGCCCTTTTTCTGCAAAAAGCTAAAAGCACCTGTGCATTGCAAATTGTTTGATCAGTTTAGCCATTTACTGTGTGGGTAACATTGGTTTGTTGGTAGGTAGTGCCACAATACTGGCTGAGTCTGTTTAAGGGAATTGTGATTGGCCAGAAAGCAAAAACATACACATCTGCAGAAGGCTCTTTCATTTGATCATTTGGTTACTGTATTGTGCATTTAAGAGTAGTTGGTGTCTACTATTTCTCAACAATGTAAAGGAAATATTCAGTATGGAAACCATGCTCTCAGTATTCATGCATGAACCCAAACTTTTGAGAATCTGTGCTTTCTAAATGCTGGAATTTTTTTTTTTTTTTTTTGCTTTGCATGTGCTGTAACTTTGTAGCCAAAAAAAAAAAACTGGGTGTTTCAGATGGTCATGTTTTAGAGACTGAAGCCATTAATTACTCAGCATCCTTAGTACCAAGTCATAAGGGTCATATCACTAGGAGAGGAGGTCAAGTAAACACTTAAATGCCCATATGCAGCTCTACAAAGGCTGCCCTGAAGCTATATATTTGCACTTGACATGCTGTGTCTGTCTTGAACCCTTGCACTGAATATCTGCCATGCTACATGATTGTGTTCATTTTAAACTAACTGCTGTCACTCACTGCTTTGGCAATAAAGGTTTGAAGAAACCCCAAACCACCATACAAATCAACTCTTACATAGACCATTATTAGGGTTACAATTTGTTTTGTGTGAGGTCTTTATGTGCAATAATTATTATTATTATACAGTATTTATAAAGCGCCAACAGTTCGCTCAGCGCTGTACATTACAATGGGAGACAATACATGCAACAGTACAATAACAATACAATGCGATACATGAGGGGTTCGAGGGCCCTGCTCCTTGGAGCTTACAATCTAGGAGGAAGGAAGAGTAATATCACAACCTTCCACTAAAATCAGCAGTTGTTGTTATTAATAATAATAATAATAATGAACCTTGTCTTTATTTGAATTTTTTTTTTTCTTTTTTTTCGTGAAGGATTAATATTCGGATGTGCAGTGCAGCACAGCTATAGTAAGGCTATATTAATGACACAGTGATACACTGAAGTACAGCCTGCCTGCAAAACGAACCTTCAGCTCCTATCTGTTGATGAGCCAGGGGACTACATATCCCATAAGGGATGTTGACTTAAAGTAGTGTTATTTCTACCATTTTTGTATATGCTTGAGGATGTAATCACAGTATGGGACAATTGGCCAAAGCTTGCTTCAAATATTTTAGGAGATTTAGGGCTAGTTCACATTAGATGCAGTCCAGTGCATTTTTTTTTCTACATCAAAAACGCATGTACAGTGTTTTCCATGTATTCCAGTGGCCCTAATTCACACCAGTGCAGTCAGTTCCAGTCAGTTTCCGGTGCAGAAAAAAAAGTAGAACATGCTGCATTTTTTCTGCACATAACTGTTCTGGAACATAGCAAACTGCATCAAAACTGAACCGGAATGGAATGTTGTGTGAACTGTAAGCAAAAACGTATCCAAAATGCATCCATAGTGCGTTTTTGGGGTGTGAACTGGCCCTTACTGTTTGTTACTTTAAGTGGCTTTCATTCTGTCAATTGATATGAATCTCTTTTTCACCAAAACTAGTTTCCAGTGCTAAACATTTTAATACCCAATAATTATTACTATACAGGATTTATAAAGCGCCAACAGTTTGCTCAATATAATGGGAGACAATACAGCAACAATACAGTTCAATACAAGAGGGTTAGGAGGCCCCCGCTCCTTGGAGCTTACAATAATGCCATACATTTCATTACACGGCTGTTCCTAAGTCTAAATATTCCTTTGAAAATGAGCAGAAAATGCAACTTATTGTAGAGTAGTGAGCTCAGAAATAGTACTTTGATCCCAAGCAGTATGAATAGTTTTGTTCATAAGTATGTTTTGTAAATTTTGTACATCTGCACTGCCTACTTTTTGGAATTTTAAAGTTAAACTCTAGCTTGGCTAGCCCTTTTTTGGATCCCCCTTCCCTTGCAGTGAATATATTTATTATAGGTACTTGTATAGCGCGGTCAATTTGCTCAGTACTTTACATATATTGAACATTCATATCAGTCCCTAACCCTCAAGGGGCTTACAATCTAAAGTCCCTAACTTACATTCATACATACACATACTAGGGCCAATTTAGACAGGATTCAATTAACTTACCAGCATGTCTTTGGAGTGTGGGAGGAAACCAGAGTACCTGGAGGAAACCCATGCAGGCACAGGGAGAACATGCAAACTCCAGGCAGGTGGTGCGGTGGTTGGGATTCAAACCCACGACCCTATTACTGCCAGGCAGAAGTGCTAACCATTTATAAACACATTTTCAGCATACGCACCTAAATTCCAGGTGTTTTCTGAGAAGTCATAAGTGGGTCCTTCCAGTTCCCTTCTAGCATCAGCAGTAGGTTGTCCCAAGTGCTGTAGTGAATAGTTCTTATTTTGTGACATGTGGCACCTTTCTATGCAGCATTCATCTGTAAGCCCACATTAGGGATGCATCTCTCATGATTCAAGAAGCATGAATGAAATGTGAAGTTATCTCTCAGATATGTTTCTCCTGCTGTGTTAGAAATCTTCAAAAATACATGGTCTTTGGAGTAGAAAATGAAAAAAAGGTCTTCCTGAAAAGAAGAATACTTACCTGTCCTGCCAGTGTGTCCTGTGGTGTAATACAGGATGGTTGGGGGAACCAGCTTGGAGACCAAACATCGACAGACGCAGGCATGTCCGCTTCTGAACTTTCTTCAGTAAGTTTAGCTCTTCAAGAGCAAAGATCTAAAGTATAGGTAGGGAGAAAGGTAAATATTCTTTTCTTTGCAGGAAAAATGTTTTTAAAAGTTTTCTTACTCTAGTGACAGAGCTACTTTAAAGTGTATATATAGCCAAACCTTTTTGTTTTTGATAGAGTAGGGAAGGGTTAAAACCCCGGCCTGTCTGTGTGCCATTGGGAGAAATTTCCTCTCACCGCTTTTGTTCTGGGAACAACCCTAAAAATTTTAAATTGTAGATGATGAGTCTTCCCCATTAATAGGAACCCTAACCCTTCCGAACGCTATCCAAAACATAAAAAAATGTTGTATCTGGAGGTAAGCTTTAAAGTACAGTTGTGCTTAGAAGTTTGCATACCCTCACAGAAATCACAAAATGTTGGCATTGATATTGAAAATATGACTGATCATGCCAAAAAATGTTTATTTATTAATCCTTGTTTAAGGATAGTGATCATATGAAGCCATTTATGATCACACAGTTGTTTTGGCTCCTTTTTAAATCATAATAATTACAGAGATCACCCAAATGGCACTGACTAAAAGTTTACATACCCCGGGATGTTTGATCTTGGTACAGACACACAAGGTGACACACACAAATATAAAGTGGCAATGGAGCCCGGGTTCACATATATGCAGTTCGGTACATTGCATGTGATTCGCACAGGAACCGAATTGTGTGTGGTGCGATTGGAGCCAAACATTTTGTATGGCTGTAATTGCACCGCACCAGAAAGGTGCAGGACCCTTTTTTTGGTCCACACTAGAATTGGATCGCATGGGTATTCATACCTATGCAATCCGATTCTGCACAGTGTTTTGCGGACCGATTTCCGGGTGTTAAACACACACACACACACACACACTGCAATTCTTATGCGGTGTGGAATTCGCACAGAAAACACTGCAAATTCCGCATCGCTGTGAACACAGGCTAAAGTTTAATTTCCCACATCTATGGCCTTTTAAATTGCAATTAGTGTTTGTGTATAAATAATCAATGAGTTTGATCAGTGTGTGTGTATGTATACAACAAACAAGAGATCCCTGTGCTCAAATCCATACAGCTAGTGCATGCATTTATCCATCAGGTGCTAAAGGGGTGTAACCACATTAACTCTAGAGATTCTGAAGGACCCTCTGCACACTATGCAAAGAGGGATTACTTTGACGCAGTTGGCCAGCTTAAACATGTATTGCAATATGTGTGAACCAAATATCCCTATTTGTTGCATAGTTTGCGTGAAAGGGTATATACCAGTGTGCAGAGGGTCCTTCAGAATTTCTGTGTATGTATACACACACACACACTTGCAGAAATCGTGAAATGTTGGTGTTGATATTGAAAATATGACTGATCATGCCAAAAACGGTATTTTATTTAAGGATAATTGTCATATGAAGCCATTTATTATCACATAGTTGTTTGGCCCCTTTTTAAATCATAATGAAAACAAAAATCACCCAAATGGCCATGATCAAAAGTTTACATACCCTGGAATGTTTGGCCATGGTACAAACACACAAGTTGACACACACAGGTTAAAATGCCAATTAAAGGGTAATTTTCCACATATGTGGCTTTTTAAATTACACAGAATTGTGTCTGTGTATAAATAGTCAGTGAGTTTATTAGCTCTTGCATGGATGCACTGAGCCGGCTAGATACTGAGCCATGGGGAGCAGAACTGTCAAAAGACCTGCATAACAAGGTAATGGAACTTTATAAAGATGGAAAAGGATATAAAAAGATATCCAAAGTCTTGCATATGCCAGTCAGTACTGTTCAATCGCTTATTAAGAAGTGGAAAATTCAGGGATCTCTTAGTACCAATCCACGGTTAGGTAGAGCAAGAAATATTGCAGCCACAACTGTCAGAAGAATTGTTCAGGAAACAAAGAAAAACCCACAGGTAACCTCAGGAGAAATACAGGCTGCTTTGGTAAACGATGGTGTGGTTGTTTCATGGAGCACAAAACAACGATTATTGAACAAAAATGAGCTGCATGGTTGAGTTGCCAAGAAGAAGCCTTTACCGCTCCAGTCACAAAAAAGCCCAATTACAATATGTCTGATAACTCTTTGACACTCCTCACAGCTTCTGACACACTGTAATCTGAAGTGACGAGAGCAAAATAGAGCTTCATGGCCATAAGTGATATATTTGGAGAGAAGTCAACAGCGACAAGAGTACAATCCCCACTGTGAAGCACGGTGATGGCTCACTGATGATTTTGGTGGTGTGTGAGCTCTAAAGGCATTGGGAATCTTGTGAAAATTGATGGCAACATGAATGCAGCATGTTAACAGAAAATACTGGTAGACAATTTGCGTTCTTTTGCACGAAAGCTGCTCATGGGATGCTCTTGGACTTTCCAATACGACAATGACCCTAAGCACAAGGCAAAGTTGACCCTCCAGTGGTTACAGCAGAAAAAGGTGAAGGTTCTAGAGTGGCCATCACAGTCTCCTGACCTTAATACCATCAAGCCACTCTGGGGATGTCTCAAATGTGCTGCTCATGCAAGATGACCAAAGACTTTGCATGATCTGGAGGCATTTTACCAAGACTAATGGGCAGCTGTACCACCTGTAAGAATTTGGGGCCTCATAGAAACCTATTACAAAAGACTGCACGCTGTCATTGATGCTAAAGGTGGCAGTACACAGTATTAAGAACTTAGGCTATGCAGACTTTTGAACAGGGGTCATTTCCTTTGTTTACTTGTTGCCATGTTTTGTTTTATGATTGTGTCAATCTGTTATGACCTAGTAAAACAACCCATGCAGTATAATGTAGAAAGGCAAAAGATCTGTGTATTTGTGTATACATCACACACATCTAAGACCACTGTTGCATTTCTGAAGAACAGGGTGAAAGGTATTCAGTGGCCAAGTATGTCTCTTGATCTGAACCCAATCGAACACCTATGGGGAAGTCTAAAGAAACAAGCTGAGCATCACTCTCCATCCAGCATCCAGGCTCTAAAAGAGGTCTTTCTTGAAGAATGGAAAAAGATAGATGTTGCAATATGTCGCCAACTTGTTCATTCCATGCCTAGAAGACTTGGTGCTGTCCTTACAAATCATGGAGGTCATACAAAATACTAGATGTAGTAGTTTTTGTTGTGGGGTGTATTCATTTTTGCATCAACTAATTTGAGTAAAACTGAAGATTTTGTAATCTAAGTTATATTATTAAAGTGTTACTAAACTGACAACAGATAATCAGTCTGTATATGAAGTAAAGCATGCTTGTTGTGCTCACTGTTGAACCTAAGGGGTTATTCGTCCACATTGTGTAAAAAGGATATTTGATCCTGTCTTCTCTGATTCTCCCCTTCTTCCAGTGTCTCCTAAATATCAACTGATAAAACAGAGGCTCGGGGGGGGGCAAGCCGCACATGCTCCATTTGGTGTGTATTGCTATAGAGTTTTTTTTTTTCTCTTGGGAGAGTGCATGTGATCAGCACAGGGCCACTCAGCACTCTCCAGACAGAGGTTAGGGGTCCTACATCCTACAGGAGAATGAACACTCCTCCTACAAGCTGTAACCAGTGCTCTGCTGAACACTGATAGAAGTCACAAGAATGGTCTAACTGCTGATGAGAAAATGTATTTAGCAGTTTATATTTACTATAATAATTGCATGTTGATGTTCTGTGTACTGTGGGAGAACAGATATAGTGAATGCAGGGTCCTGGGTTTAGTAATGCTTTACCCTTTCTTTCATGTAATGAGCTAAACAAATGTTCAAAAAAAAAAAAAAAACCTCAGTTTTGTCAAAATTTTGGAAATTGTTCTTGTGTTCATTGAGATATTGATTAAAATCTTACTTTTCAAAAGGGGTGTACTCAGTTATTCTGAGGACTGTATGTTGACCGTGGTGACCAAAAATATAAGGGAATGTATCCTCATCCAATAATGACAGACTTTTGGGCAGGTTAAACATATGTGTAGAACCGTGCTTGTCTGGCCAAAGCTTCTACAGCATGAGGGCGATGATCCCGGGGACATTTATGAGATCCAGTCTGGAACCAGGTACCACCTTGCATGTTCTTTTTATTCTGCTTCTATCAGAGCAACATTTAATATGCCTCTATAAACACAAGAGTTCCAAGACCACCAGTCCTCCTCCTCAATAGACATGTCCAGATCCCTCTCCCATGCGACTTGATAAGGAAGTTTGGTCGACTGGGTGGAAAGAGTTTGTACAGTGTAGAGATGCATCCCTGCAATTGAGTTCCTTGAATACATCTGTTTTCAAACAGTGTGTAGAGTCAGGTTATGACTTTTTTTCTGTAAAGTATGCAAAAAATGATAAATTTGCTGCAAATGAAAGTTCTCAGAGGGAGGCATCTCCAGGCTGCACAAAAATTATCAGGATGGACAAATCCCCTTATGTTCAAGGAAGTCCCCTATTCTATAGAGTCCCTTATTGACCCACCAGCTAAAATGAGTGGGGTACAGTCCTAGGGGGAGCAAAGGGTTATTATGAAGCAGGGCCACCGCCATGTGTGGGGAACGCAAGGGCCATCGTTTACAATTCACGTCCGGCAGACTGAGGGTTTGGGACTGAGTAGGGCATAGAATTGCTTTGCAATGATGTGACAGGAGCCATAACAACAGATCCATGGGAAGTGGGGCGCAGGCTTGGGCCTCAATAGACACCCAGTCAGGCCTATATGATGATGATGGAGTTGACATAGCTGCGAAAATTATGCCTCCATGCAGTATTTTCTAAAATCTGGGACACCCAAACTGCATCCAGCCTTGTCTCCATGTCCTCCAATAATTTCCTGAACAGAACTGGGTTGTCTGCCTTATATACAGAGGAGACACTAGGGGGTTTATTTACTAAAGCTGGAGAGTGCAAAATCAGACTCACTTCTGCATAGAAACCAATCAGCTTCCAGGTTTCATTGCCAAAGCTTCATTGAACAAGCTGAGGTTAGAAGCTGATTGGTTTCTATGCAGAAGGGAGTCTGATTTTGGACTCTCCAGCTTTAGTAAATAAACCCCCAGGAGTCAATCTTATACCTAACTAAGGGAGTGAAGTTTGCTACCATTAAAAGGGATACTGTGTCTGAAGACTTTGCAATATCGAGTCATTCAGATTTATATTCATTGGCTCAGACTCATCCCGATTGACTCCCAAAGCGATCTAGAAGTCAATTTGGCAAAGAAATGTGTGGGAAGGTGATGAATAACAATAGGTTCTCTACAAATAATACACAGTTGTGACTTCGACCCCCCACTCTCTATCCCCAGAATGTCAGGGTAGACTTTAGAACCTTTTTAAGTACAAAAATTTAATTTTTTTTTTCTGCTCACAAGAGGCAACAAGTGACAACTCTTCACATATAAAAGCAAATGGACAAAGATGAGGAGAGCTTTTATACTATAAAAACAGTAGTTTATTGTGCGTTTATCAAAGCTAACTTACTTACAGGTGTCATTAAATTTAGCAGCTCATAAACAATACTTGATGAAAATAAAACCTGCCTTACATAATGCAAGTGCCCCTGTATACGTTTCTTATCCTGATTGAAGGGACCTACAGAACACCAGTCATTTAAAAGAAAGTAGGAAATTGAGATGCAGCTGCATTGTCCTTGACTTGCTAATAAATATTTATGCTGCATTTTTTCCCACCCTGAGCAATTGTCATCCATGGGGGAAAGAGTGAAACAAAGTTGGAAACGATTTAGAAAATAAAACATACAGCACTTCTTAAATCACCACTAATGCCTTGGACAGAAGTGTTTGCTTGACTACTTGAGTCATACTGTTGTGCTGTGTGAACACTGATACACAGAATGGGAAATATTTCTGGACGCATGTTTGCCAGAAATGTAATTTTTGTAATGCAATATCTTAAAACTGTGTTCCAGCGAAAATGTAAAAAAATAAAATTAAGCAGCTACAAAAACTGTAGCTGCTGACATTTAAAAAACAGCCACTAACCTGTCCCTCGATCCTGCGGTATCCCCCCCACAGCCCATTTACCGACTGCCCTGTGTTCCCGGCGTTGGCATCTTCAGTGTGGGCACCCGGCTGTGACAGCTTGTAGCTTCACTGCTGAGTGGCCACTGTGCATGCGCGATTAGCGCTGCGCTTTTTGAATGGTCCCGTAGTCTTCTGGGACCTGTCAAATGTCCCAGAAGACTACAGGAAGGGAGGGGGAAGGGCAACTTCCTAGGCGAACACAGAGGAAGTGGGAGTGGGTACCTGTCAGATTTGGGTAACTGCTCCCCAAAGGTGCCAATATTTAATGGGGAACAGGGGACCAGTCCTTAAAGCGGACCTTCCCCTTTTGGGTGGAGCTCTGCTTTACATAGTTACAGTGGGGCAAAAAAGTATTTAGTCAGCCACCAATTGTGCAAGTTCTCCCACTTTAAAAGATGAGAGAGGCCTGTAATTGGCATCATAGGTAGACCTCAACTATGAGAGACAAAATGAGAAAAATAATCCAGACAATCACATTGGCTGATTTGGAAAGAATTTATTTGCAAATTATGGTGGAAAATAAGTATTTGGTCACCTACAAACAAGCAAGATTTCTGGCTCTCACAGACCTGTACCTTCTTCTTTAAGAGGCTCCTCTGTCCTGCACTCATTACCTGTATCAATGGCACCTGTTTGAACTTGTTATCAGTATAAAAGACACCTGTCCACAACCTCAAACAGTCACACTCCAAACTCCACTATGGTGAAGACCAAAGAGCTGTCGAAGGACACCAGAAACAAAATTGTAGACTTGCACCAGGCTGGGAAGACTGAATCTGCAATAGGCAAGCAGCTTGGTGTGAACAAATCAACTGTGGGAGCAATAATTAGAAAATGGAAGACATACCAGACCACTGATAATCTCCCTCGATCTGGGGCTCCACGCAAGATCTCACCTCGTGGGGTCAAAATGATCACAAGAACGGTGAGCAAAAATCCCAGGACCACACAGGGGGACCTAGTGAATGACCTGCAGAGAGCTGGGGCCAACGTAACAAAGGCTACCATCAGTAACACACTACGCCGCCAGGGACTCAGATCCTGTAGTGCCAGACGTGTCCCCCAATTCAACCATTAAAAAAAAAAGTTATAATCCTATATAACCACAGTTGATCCAGAGGAAGGCAAAAAAAACCCCAGCAAAGCATGATCCAATTTGCTCCTGCAAGGAAAAAAAGTCCTTCCTGATCCCCCGTGAGGCAATCGGATATTCCCTGGATCACCTTTACCTATAAATGTTAGTATCCAGTTATATTCTGTATATCTACGAAAGATTCCAGGCCATTTTTAAAGCAATCCACTGAGCTGGCCAGAACCAACTCTTGAGGGAGTCTATTCCACATTTTCACAGCTCTCACTGTGAAGAAACTTTTCTGTGTTTGGAGATTAAATTTCCTTTCCTCCAGATGTAAAGAGTGCCTCCTTGTCTTCTGTGATGACCTCAGGGTGAATAGCTCTACACCGAGTTCACTATATGAACCACTGATGTATTTATACATGTTGATCATATCCCACCTTAATTTCCTCTTCTCAATAGAGAATAAACTCAGTCCGTCTAATCTTTACTCATAGCTGAGCTCCTCCATTCCTCTTATCAGTTTGGTTACCCTTCTCTGTACTTTCTCCAGTTCCCCAATGTTCTTTTTGTGAATTGGTGCCCAAAACTGAACTGCATATTCCAGATGAGGTTTTACTAATGATTTGTTCCGGGGTAATATCTCTCTCTCTGGAGTCTATACCTCTTTTAATACAAGAGAAGATTTTGCTCACTTTAGAAACTGCAGCTTGGCATTGCATGCCATTATTAAGCTTGTGATCTACCAGAACCCCAAGATCCTTCTCCACCACTGATTCCCCCAATTGTACCCCCCCCCCCCCAGTATGTATAATGCATGCATATTCTTAGCCTCCAAGTGCATAAACTTGCATCTATCAACATTAAACCTCATTTGCCACATAGTTGCCCAATTAAACAGTGCATTGAGGTTGGCTTGTAAGTTGAAGGCATCCTGTAAGGATGTTATTCCACTGCACAGCTTGGTGTCATCTGCAAAGACTGAAATTGTATTTTTAATCTTGGACCCTGTATTGTTTATAAATATAATAAAAAGTAAGGGTCCCAACACTGAACCTTGGGGTACACCACTGACAACCCTAGACCATTCAGAGTATGAATCATTAACCACTACACTACTCTTTGAATACGATCTTTTTAGCCAGTTTTCTATCCATTTACATACGGATTTGTCCAAGCCTGTAGACTTTACCTTACACATTAGCCATGTGTGGGGAACTGTGTCAAACGCTTTTGCAAAATCCAAGTATACCACGTCCACCGCCACCACTCTGTCCATGGTTTTGCTCACCTCCTCATAAAAAGAAATCAGATTTGTTTGACAACTTCTGTCTTTCATGAATCCATGCTGTCTGTTGCTTAAAATATTTTTTTCCAGCAAGAACTCATCTATGTGGTCTTTTATTAAACTCTCCAGTATCTTCCCAACTATAGAAGTTAAACTAACAGGTCTATAATTACTTGGTAAGGATTTTGATTCCTTTTTAAATATTGGCACCACATTGGCCTTACGCCAATCCAGTGGTACCATGCCAGTCATTAAAGAGTCCCTAAAAATTAGAATGGTTACAAAAATTAGTAAAATTACAATGGTTTTGAAATGACAGAGCTCAATTCTTTAAGGACCCGTGGGTGTATGCCATCTGGTCCAGATGCTTTATTCACCTTTATACTGTCTAAATGTTTTTGAATCATATCAATTGTGAGCCAATGTGGATCATCTGGAGCTGTGTCAATACCATGCCCATTATGGACAAGATCTCCCCCATGCTCCTTTGTATACACAGAGCTGAAGAAGGTATTTAATAAATTTGCCTTCTCTTTGCCCCAGTCACCCACTCTAGATTATTTTGTAAAGGGCCTACATGCTCAGACCGGACCTTTTTACTATTAATATATTTGAAGAGCTTTAAGCTTGTCTTTTTTTCCCCTTTGTGAATCCTACAAACAGAGCTTTTGTTATGATGTACATTTTGTGTAATTTTTTGGAAATAATTTAGAAAAGATCACAATGGAATGCCTTATTCAATTAAACATTTCATATTGAGAACAAGTGCTAAATTCCATCCCTCAAGACAGGTGCCAGCACGTGAATTACTTTGGTACTGCCCCCCTGAGTATTTAGACAAATACCAACCTCTGTATCTCACTGCAGGTATCAATGAGATTTGCTGACATTACATTATGTAACGCATGTGTATTAAAGTGATACTAACCACACACGGTTTACTTTACATTATCCCTTCTCTTTCTGTGTATGCATGATGGTACTGTAAATATTTTAAGAAAAAAAAAACTAAGTACCTTTTTTCCTAATCGACATATAGCTGTCACATGACCCAGCTCTGTCCCAGCCTGTCTGCATGGAAACAGTGGCAGGGGGAGCTTCCAGTCCTCTGCTGCTGGTCACATGTTCAAAAGAAAATAAAAAAACGGCCTTTGGGATACAGAGTAAAAATAAATAATAAGAATAAACAGTTTTAAATTGTTATACAAATATATATTTCAAATGAAATCTATTATTTTTTTTTCCAGTGACATGGTGTGGCTGGATTTCTGACAGTCACAGGCTGTGTCACACCCCTCCAGCCTGTGTCTTAGAATAACAGGGAGGTGAAGCCTCCAACCATCCCATGTAATATCCCACCCCCATTGTGTTTAGCGGGCATGGAGAAGGAGGGAGGGAGTGGGCTGTCATTGACCACTGTGTATATACACCTACTCTATAGTCACACAGGCTGCTCAGATGTAGGTAGGAAATGCTCTGGGTAGAAAATGCGCTACACACTAGGTTTTTTGCAGAATAAAGTAAACGAATCCCCATAGTGACTAAATGAGTATAAACAGCATGTAATACAGCATTTATTGATAGTTTTTAATTTTAACTTTAAGGCCCAAGCTTCCAGGAAAAGCAGATGAAGACCAGAATTACAGAAGAGCATATTTTAAATGTCTGTGTACATTTGTTCGGTGTGTTAACATGCATTGTGACAAGGCAGTCCATTGAAATGAATGAGCTGGCAACGCACTCAAGCATCTTCAAAATCTAGTGTGTCTCTAAATTTGTAATTCAATGCACTTTGATGTTTTACCATTCCTTGAAGCATGCTCCAACAGATGTATGTTGCCGTAATGCTTAGGGTGCCATTCACTGTAATAGCCACAGATTGAAGTAATACCTGTGTTACCACAACAGAAACATGCAAATGGACCCTGAAAATGCCACATTCCTGTACAGCCACCTGTTTTCACAGACCATGCTAAGTGTTTTTTTTTTTTTTTTTTGTTTTAACAAAATAAAAGTGCAAAAAAGTGCAGTGATGAAAGCTTATTATAATTATACAGGATTTATATAGCGCCAACAGTTTGCTCAGCGCTTTACAATATAACGGGAGACAATACCGCAACAATACAGTTCAATACAAGAGGGAAAGGAGGGCCTGATCCTTGGAGTTTACAATCTAGAAGCTAATACCCACCTTTCCCACTGCCTGCACCGATAATATTGCAACCTGAAGACTCTTTAGATTTTTGGTCCTGTTATGCTTAGCTCAATCCACTGGTCCCTTTATGACTAAGGGCCTTTTTATTTTGTTTTTGTAATTGTTTTTTAAGTTTAAGAAGTAAAACAGTCTGGCAATTTTGACATGGTTTTTCTCTTTGTTCATGAAAGGTTTTCAATAAACCTCCTGGTTCATTGAGGACAGTGCTTTAGCCCACAATTATTTCAAACACTTCAGTGTGCTGAAAAAGGTTGGATAATATTTTAAAATAAGGGGCTGTTGTGAATTTACCTGTTGCAAGAGCAGTTATTATTATTATTATTATTATACAGTATTTATAAAGCGCCAATAGTTCGCTCAGCGCTGTACATTACAAAGGGGGACAGAACATGTGACAGAACAATACCAATACAATGCAAAACATGAGGGGATTGAGGGTCCTGCTCTTTCGAGCTTACAATCTAGGAGGGAGGGGATGGTGGCACAGGAGGAGATAGCTTTGGGGGATGGAGTGGTAGGAAGAGTGGAGGAGGTCGGCAAGTTAGCAGGGGGTGGGGTAGGCTTCCCTGAAGAGATGGGTTTTCAGGGTGCGCCTAAAGGAGAGGAGAGTAGGTGATAATCTGATGGGTTGGGGCAGGGAGTTCCAGAGGATGGGTGACACCCTGGAGAAGTCCTGGAGGCGGGCATGGGAGGACGAGACCAGGGAACTAGAGAGAAGGAGGTCTTGTGAGGAGCGGAGTGTGCGTGCTGGGCGGTACTTGGGTATTAGGTCAGTGATGTAGTTCGGGGCAGTATGGTGGACAGCTTTGTACGTCAGCGTTAGGATTTTGAATTTGATCCGTTGCGCAATCGGAAGCCAGTGGAGGGATTGGCAGAGGGGGGTGGCGGAGACGGAGCGGTTGGAAAGGTGAATGAGTCTGGCAGCCGTATTCAGGATCGACTGAAGCAGGGATAGCCAGTGGCGAGGCAGGCCAGTGAGGAGGGAGTTGCAGTAGTCGAGTCGTGATATGATGAGGGAGTGGATGAGCTGTTTAGTGGTTTCTGGGGTTAGAAACGTGCGGATTTTGGCGATGTTGCGGAGGTGGAGTCTGCATGAGTTTGTTAAAGATTGGACTTGGGGCTGGAAGGATAGGTTGGAGTCCAGAATGACACCAAGTACTTTGGCCTGCAGGGTGGGTTTGATGGTAGCATTGTTGGATGTGATAGAGATGTCAATGGGGGGTGGTGTCCGGGCTGGGGGGAAGACAAGAAACTCGGTTTTGGAGAGGTTCAGTTTAAGGAAGTGGAGCGACATCCAGTATGATATGTCGCTCAGCAGGTGTGTGATTCGGGCAGAGATCGAGGGGGTGAGGTGGGGGGTTGAGAGATAGATTTGTGTGTCGTCGGCATAGAGGTGGTAGTTGAAGCCGTGAGAGTGTATGAGTTGGCCTAGGGAGGAGGTGTAGATGGAGAAGAGAAGGGGCCCGAGGACAGAGCCTTGAGGGACCCCAACAGAGAGGGGGAGTGAGGGGGAGGTGGTAGCATTATAGGTAACGCTGAAAGAGCGTTGTGACAGGTAGGATGAGAGCCAGGAGAGAGCAGAATCTCTGAGGCCGAGGGAGTGTAGTTTTTTGAGGAGGAGGGGGTGGTCGACTGTGTCGAAGGCCGCAGAGAGGTCAAGGAGTAGGAGCACTGAATAATGGCCATTAGCTTTGGCGGTTAGCAGGTCGTTGGATAGTTTGAGTAAGGCAGTTTCGGTGGAGTGTAGAGGACGGAAGCCGGACTGTAGGGGATCGAGGAGGTTGTTGTCGTTGAGGTGAGAGCATAGGCGGGTGTAGACTAGGCGCTTGAGGAGTTTAGATGTAAATGGGAGCAGGGAGATGGGTCTGAGGTTGTTCGGGTCATTGGGGTCCAGGGAGGGCTTTTTAAGCATGGGGGTGATGTGTGCATGTTTCAGAGGGGAGGGGAAAGTGCCGGAGGAGAGGGAGAGATTGAAGATGTGGGTGAGGGAGCGTAGGATGGAGGGGGAGGGAGGCCGTAGGAGTTGTGAGGGGATAGGGTCGAGGGGGCAGGTGGTGAGGCAGGCATCAGAGAGGATCTTGGAGACTTCTTCGATGGTAGTAAGGTCAAAGGTGCGGAGTGTTGGGGGAGCTTCAGTATGAGGAATGTAGGGTGGGGCCGTGGGAGAGGGGTGTAGAGGGGGTAGCTGAGTGAGGGGGAAGGGGGTTGGAGGGAGTTTGAGCAGCGACGAAGTCCCTGCGGGTTATGATGAGGGGGTAGCTGTGTGAGAGGGGATGGGTTGAGAGGGCGTGTGAGTAGAAGCGATGTCCTTGCGAATTGTGTCAGTCTTGTTTTTGAAGTGATTGGCAATCTCAAGGGCAGTGAGTGAGGTGCTGGGTGGAGGTGGGAGTGGCGAGAGTAGTGAGTTGAAGGTGGAGAAGAGTCGGCGAGGATTGGAGGAGAGGGCCTTGATGAGGGTCAGGAAGTAGGCTTGTTTGGCTGCGTGGAGGGAGGAGGTGTAGGTGTGGAAGGCAGATTTGTAGCGGGTGAAGGCTTGTTGGGATTTGGTTTTGTGCCATAGTCGCTTCAGGGCACGACTGTGTCGTTTGAGGGTTTTGGTGTGATCAGTCTGCCAGGGCTGGAGCGGTCGGGGTCTGATGTTGTGTGCGGTTAAAGGCGCTAGTGAGTCAAGGGCTGTTGAGAGCGCGTTGTTGTAGGCGGTCATAGCCAAGTCGGGGCAGGACAGGGGGAGGATGCTGTCGTGGAGTTGATCAGCTGCAGAGTGGAGGGGGGCTGCGTTAAGGTTGCGGCTGGTATTAGTGTGACATTTGGAGGGGTAGGCGTTGGAGGATGAGGAGATAGAGAAGGTAATCAGGTTGTGGTCAGAGAGAGGGAAGGGGGTGTTAGTGAGGTTGTGGGGAGCGCAGCGGTTGGAGAAGACGAGATCAAGGATATTACCGTCAGAGTGGGTGGTGGATTCTATGCACTGTGCAAGTGCAAAGGAGGAGGTTAAGTGGAGGAGACGGGATGTGTCCGGGTTGTCAAGGTTGACAGGGATATTGAAATCCCCAAGGATGATGGTGGGTAGCTCAGAGGAGAGGAAGAAGGGTAGCCAGGAGGAAACGTCATCCAGGAAGCGGGGTATGGATCCAGGAGGCTGGTATATCACAGCAATTTTCAGGGGGGTTGGAGAGAATAGTCTGACGCAGTGGGCCTCGAAGGAGGAGAAGGATAGGGAGGGGGGGTTTGGGAGGACTCGGAAGGTGCTCTGCGGTGACAGGAGCAGACCAACCCCACCACCTTTACGACCGTTAGGCCTAGTTGAGTGGGTCCAGGTGAGACCGCCGTAGGAGAGTGCAGCAGGGGAGGTAGAGTCAGTGGGCTGGATCCAGGTTTCCGTAATCGCCAGGAGGTTGAGGGAGCGGGAAACAAAGAGGTCGTGGATGGTGGTAAGCTTGTTGCACACCGATCGGGCATTCAGGAGTGCACATGAAAACGGGGGGGAGATTTTAGGGAGCAGGGGGACAGATACTAAGTTGCGGGGGTTACGGCGGGACGTGGAGGCGGGAGGGTGTTGTGCGGGTGAGGTAGGTGGTGGAGGGCCAGGATTCGGGGAGATGTCCCCTGCGGTTATGAGGAGGAGAAGGGTGAGAAAGGTGGCATGGGAGCGGGATGTGCAGGAGCGTGAGAAACTACTAGTGGAGGTGTTCGGGTCAGTGGGAGAGTGGAGTAATAGGAGGTGGTGGTGCAGTACAATGCAGTGCTTGGTACATTCAGATACAGTGACAATATTCCTACTGGATGCACAGCTTAAAGCAAGCAAGATTTTTTCACCCACACCTGAATCACATGGCACAGGTGTTCTCATCCATGTGATGTGATTTCTGGCAATTGCATCACGTTTTGTGATCTGTTTCGGGGGTGTCATTAGTTTAACATTGACACCTGCAACAGATCGCATGAATGCAATGCGATTGCAAAGCGGTGTGGGAAACACACAGGACTTGCGGCGTTTCCCACACAGCATTAGTATGAACCCGGTCTTAAAGTAATTTCTGTATCGTCAGATTCATATCGATGTAAGCAACCCAGGGTTATGTTGCCACCTACAGGAGAAACAATAGAAGTGGAACACCAGCCCCCTTGATGCTGTAACCTCTCTCACACCACACCTGCTCAGATTCACTGAGCTTTGAAACTTAAAGAGGAGCTTCCATCAGTTCAGCAAAAACTAAAAGCCAGTAGCACAAAAACTGTAGCTGCTGACTTTTAATAAACACACTCACCTGTCCAAGGATCCAGAGCCTTCATCACCCAAGCTGGTTCTTCACTTGTCTTTTGAGTTCCCAGCGCCAGCTTGGTAACTGTGGGTAGCTGGCTGTGACTCCTTCCCACTGTGCATGCTGGGCTGTTCTTTGTGAATGGTCAGGGAGGAGGGGAGAGGAGGACTTCTGGTGGAATCGCTGCAGTGATAAAACCAAAAGTGGGAGCGGGCCTCTGTCAAAACCAGATATCTTTTCCCTTTACCCCCAAAAATGTATATTCCTGGGTGGGTGGGTGTGAAGGATAGTGAAGTGGAACTTTCCCTTCTGGTTGAAGTTCCATTTAATGAAGGTATTGTGTTACCTTCACTTTATACGGCATTGGTTCTCCCCAAGGAAGTTTCTCTGCATTGTCTGGATGTGGTGAGGACTGTCAGGGTTTACCTCTCTGTTGCTGCTTATTCTGGTGACTGATTCCTTCTTTATAATTCCAAAAGATCCTAAAAGAGGTTCTCTGGGTTCCAGATCCACTATTTCCAAGTGGATTTGTTAAAAACCTATTATAAACTGAATAGAAACATATTAATGCTCACCTTATCTTTTATCATGCAGAGTGAGCTTGCCAAACTGTTTATTTCAGGGATTAATTGATTTGCCCTTCAAACATTGGCGTGGCAGTCTCTAACTTCCAGCTCAGAGGCTTGAGCAGTGCATGTACTGTATAATCACACTCACATGCACTGCTAGCCTCCGACTACATGACCCATAATGACTTATGCCTGCATTCTTTAATGTGCTAATTATTATTTGCAATGTGTTTGATATGTCCTTGAGCTGCTGTCAGTCATCTAATCTATTGGTGAAGCTATGAAGAAAACTGCTTACCATTTGCAGGGGTTGCTATGTTCCAGAACTTATAATAGAAAAGTGCAGCGCTATGTAATGAATATTGCTAAATAATGTCCCCAATATCATAAGTATATAAGTGCTTAATAGCGGTGACAGTCTATATGGTTCTTCCAGTGTTAAGGTAAAAATTATGCACTCACCAGATGCGTAATACAAGTACTCAGTGTATAAATCAACACGGATCTCCTTCACAGATATAGGTCTGGAACACAGGATAATTCTCCCTCAGGGTGGTATGGTTATGAGCCCTCAGAGAAGTAAGATGATCCAGCTGACCAGAGGTTCCTTTAAGGGATGGGTGGGTACAGGTGCCTGCTTACAGGAGCTTCCCTCTCTGGATACGGTGGGTGGATGACTGGATCACAGCAGGGCTCTATAAATAACATAGCTCAGCAGCAGGCAGAGAGGAGAGCGCTGTGGAGTGTGAGCTCCTGGGGTCAGTGTCCGGGGACTGTGCGAGAGATCGGACCCTCCACGCTGGGAAGTGACCTCCTCCTAGTTTCAGTTGTAAAAGGTGGAACTGATTGAACGTAGCCACTGGTAATTTTCTGTGATCCAGTCATCCACCCACCGTATTCAGAGAGGGAAGCTCCTGTAAGCAGGCACCTGTCCCCACCCATCCCTTAAAGGGACCTCTGGCCAGCTGGATCATCTTACTTCTCTGAGGGCTCATAACCATACCACCCTGAGGGAGAATTTTCCTGTGTTCCAGACCAGACCTATATCTGTGAAGGAGATCCGTGTTGATTTATACACTGCGTACTTGAATTGTGCGTGGTGAGTGCGTAATTTTTACCTTAACACTGGGATCACCGCCACTGGATTGGATTGTCATACCATATTATCTTCACCATATAGACTGTCAACGCTATTAAGCACTTACAGTCAGGTCCATAAATATTGGGACATCGACACAATTCTAACATTTTTGGCTCTATACACCACCACAATGGATTTGAAATGAAACGAACAAGATGTGCTTTAATTTCAGACTGTCAGCTTTAATTTGAGGGTATTTACATACAAATCAGGTGAACGGTGTAGGAATTACAACAGTTTGCATATGTACCTCCCACTTGTTAAGGGACCAAAAGTAATGGGACAGAATAATAATCATAAATCAAACTTTCACTTTTTAATACTTGGTTGCAAATCCTTTGCAGTCAATTACAGCCTGAAGTCTGGAACGCATAGACATCACCAGACGCTGGGTTTCATCCTTGGTGATGCTCTGCCAGGCCTCTACTGCAACTGTCTTCAGTTCCTGCTTGTTCTTGGGGCATTTTCCCTTCAGTTTTGTCTTCAGCAAGTGAAATGCATGCTCAATCAGATTCAGGTCTGGTGATTGACTTGGCCATTGCATACCATTCCACTTCTTTCCCTTAAAAAACTCTTTGGTTGCTTTTGCAGTATGCTTTGGGTCATTGTCCATCTGCACTGTGAAGCGGCGTCCAATGAGTTGTGAAGCATTTGGCTGAATATGAGCAGATAATATTGCCCAAAACACTTCAGAATTCATCCCGCTGCTTTTGTCAGCAGTCACATCATCAATAAATACAAGAGAACCAGTTCCATTGGCAGCCATACATGCCCACGCCATGACACTACCACCACCATGCTTCACTGATGAGGTGGTATGCTTAGGATCATGAGCAGTTCCTTTCCTTCTCCATACTCTTCTCTTCCCATCACTCTGTTACAAGTTGATCTTGGTGTCATCTGTCCATAGGATGTTGTTCCAGAAATGTGAAGGCTTTTTTAGATGTCGTTTGGCAAACTCTAATCTGGCCTTCCTGTTTTTGAGGCTCACCAATGGTTTCCATCTTGTGGTGAACCCTCAGTATTCACTCTGGTGAAGTCTTCTCTTGATTGTTGACTTTGACACACATACACCTACCTCCTGGAGAGTGTTCTTGATCTGGCCAACTGTTGTGAAGGGTGTTTTCTTCACCAGGGAAAGAATTCTTTGGTCATCCACCACAGTTGTTTTCCGTGGTCTTCCGGGTCTTTTGGTGTTGCTGAGCTCTCCGTTGCGTTCCTTTTCTTTTTAATAATGTTCCAAACAGTTGTTTTGGCCACGCCTAATGTTTTTGCTATCTCTCTGATGGGTTTGTTTTGTTTTTTTCAGCCTAATGATGGCTTGCTTTACTGATAGTGACAGCTCTTTGGATCTCATCTTGAGAGTTGACAGCAACAGATTCCAAATGCAAATAGCACACTTGAAATGAACTCTGGACCTTTTATCTGCTCATTGTAATTGGGATAATAAGGGAAGAACACACACCTGGCCATGGAACAGCTGAGAAGCTAATTGTCCCATTACTTTTGGTCCCTTAACAAGTGGGAGGCACATATGCAAACTGTTGTAATTCCTACACCGTTCACCTGATTTGGATGTAAATACCCTCAAATTAAAGCTAACGGTCTGCAGTTAAAGCACATCTTGTTCGTTTTATTTCAAATCCATTGTGGTGGTGTATAGAGCCAAAAAATTTAGAATTGTGTCGATGTCCCAATATTTATGGACCTGACTGTATATACTTATGATATTGGGGACATTATTTATCAATATTCATTACATAGCGCTGCACTTTTCTATTATAGGTTTATGACAAGGTTTTTTATTTGGTTTCCTTGAGTGTTCCAGCTGCTTATCTTAGAGCGCTCACTTCCATTACCTTACTTACAATGTTCCAGAACTGGCTGCATTGGCATATATCATTGGAGTCCACAACAATACACTGAGAAAGGTGGCTACACTAGCCCTACAGTTAAACCTCGTTTTGCAATGGGGCAGTGTGAAAGTAGCCCAACACACATAAAAATACTAATAAAGCAGAATTGCTAATAAACATAGACATGTATAAAAAAAATAATAATAATAGACATATCCATTGAAGGGAGAAAAAAAATGTTCTAAATGTTGGATATACACATATACTGTGACAAACAGTCCCTGTCAATTGTGGATGGAGTGTATCAGCCACATAGAATTTTGAGGTAAATGGGTGGCAGTGAGAGGTCTATAGCAGAATGCAAAGGATTAAGCACTGACCACATTTTGCTCCCCACCTGGGTTATAATTTGTCTTCCCTGGGTTAATCAGGGTTGGTGCTGAGTAAGGAGACAAAGCAGTCTGTGAGGTAACATGTCTGCAGGACTGGAGCTGACCCAGTGAGGTCTATTTACTATCCAGGAGGCTTGAAACTGTGTGACTGGACTTTTGTTTTTGGACTTTGTTTATTACTCCTGTGCGGGAATGTTTGCTGTAAACTGACGAATAAACATGAGCAAGAAGCCCTTTAACCTTACATATGGCTTGGGAAGTCCTCTCTGCAAGCTCTCCACTTGATGTTGGACCCCACAATACATACATACAGATCTTCAAAACCAGAAACTACATTGCAATACCGTGTGGCTATGGACATGACTCCCCCTTAATGTTGGCTATCAGTTTGGACTGATTTTGGATATCCCTACCTTTTCTTATTTTCAGGCTGTCCCCCTCAATGAATTGTTGGGAAAATAGGATTGTGGTTAAAGCGCTTTCTCTGTGTGTTCTCATTGAAAGATACAGCTCCCTGCCCCCCCCCCCCCCCCCTATGGTATCATTCTCTCTTTAGACTGCCAATTACAACTGACCATGTGTGGTGTGGCAAGGGCTTATAGCCTCAGTTTCTATTGCCTAGTGTCCTTTTTCTCCTGTAGACAGCGGTATAATTCCAGGTTTAATATCATCTTGTTGTGTCCTTCAATGGATTGCACAAAAAGGATTCTAGGATGACAACAAAAATCCTATTTTTTCTCTAATAGATTTTTTTATAGGATATAAAATACAGGAATTAAACAATACCAGTGTGTGGGTACACCTAGCAATGCTCTTTGATATTCGATTGTGGGTATGAAGCAGTGCTTAGGTGTCGTGTGTCTAAATCTTTAAATCGGTTTGCTTTTTGACCTTCTTTGTTGTTGCTATCCACTACTTTTTGGTTCATTTATAAAACCCCAGAAAAGTCTGCTTTCTGTAATGATTTAATCAGAATGTTTAATTTTCTAAATTTCTCTTAAAAAAATGACATCTGGAATCACATTAATTACCTTAGTCAAAACCCTCAAATCGCTCTGAGACCCTTTATTGCATATCTCATAGGAAATTGACCTTGTATTACTGCCTGAGTGGGGCATGTGTGGCAATAGTTTATCAACTTATTTGCTAGTTCTGAGTTGGATTAATACTTATATTTTATAACACAGTTCTACAAAAGGTTACATTCTTTTTGTCACATTTATTTTTAGTGGTACATTTTACAAAAGTGTTATTTCTCTTTTAGGATATGTGCAGAGTTTAATTCGACGAGTTGTCAATAACGTGAATATTGTGGTAAACAACTTGATCTTAAAGTACGTTGAAGATGATATTGTTTTGTCAGTCAACATTACTTGTGCAGAATGTTGCACAGTGGATGAGTTCTGGGATCGAGCGTTTATGGATATATCTGGTAAGCTTAACTTTTATTGATGATTGTCTGTCTCTTTACCTTTTGTGTCTCCCCCTCAAAATTTCCTGCTAAAGGAAAACATGTAAACTAATCCTTGCAAGAGAACACCACCAGTGCCACCAGAATACCAGTGAAAATCAACTTCCTGAAGTCAGTGCCAGAGCAATCTTTAGGCAGACCTGTGCATTGCCCTGTGGGTGACATGCCTATGATCTGGTGCGTATGAAAAATGCTCTTGGTTTAGCCATGGTCAGTTTGGCTATGGTAGGCAACCATTATTCTGGTTTAACTGCCTGCTCTAGCCACAGAGCTAAAGAATCATTTGAGAATGGCAACTCTTACAGAAAGAACATATTATTTTGGCATCTATTTTGTAGTCTATAGTGCCTTTAGGCTTACTAAAATGGGCTAACACCTGCTTTACATAACGTAATGTGCTTGGTCCATTCCTGTATTCTCTCTAGGATTTTTCTGTATTGGATCCATTTTGGTCAGCTGTTCCACACACCATCTTTGAAAATTTCTCTTTCCCGAGTGTATGTGCAGCTCATCGTCATTAATGAATTTTCCTGGAAAATTGGAGAGAGTGTTTTACAGAGCTGTTCTGTTTTCTGCTCCTTAATGATCACATTCATGTGGATATAAAATGTGCCACATGCTATCCCTTAATTTTAAAAATGTTGTTACTAATTCTATGCCACGCTATAAGTCATGCTATGAAAGTTACGGTTGTCAAAATAAATTTGATGGGCGTGGGCTGACTCACCCTCAACAGCAGAGGAAAGGCCTTGGTAGAATGATTGTTCACTGAATTGATTCTCTAAACTGCTACTACCACTACACATCTTATACTGACATAGACTCTTTCACTGTGTGAAAGTGTAATAAAACATATAAAGAAAAAAAAATACTAAGGTGAAACGCATGTATAGCAAGTTGTTTCCTAAAGCTCTGTATTGTAACATATAGTCTTCTTTACTCCTTGTGCACTGGATACCTGCATAGCATAAGAACTTTTCTACTGCCCTGCTTCCTACCTGCTATTTGGATTATTAGCAAAAATTGCCACAATTCTTACACCACCCTATACTCCCTCTCAGACCCTTAAATAGGACATGTGCTTTGCCTCTGCAAATTCTCTTAACTGTCGTCTTTCCCATTTTTACATGCATCATTTCTTTAGCTTTCTTACTACTCTATTCAGCCACTGGAAACAGCGAAGCCATGAAACTTACACAGACTTATGCAGGCCATAGATGGGTCGAAAATCGGCCGGTTTTTCGGCCGAAAATAAAATCGGCCAATTTTCGGATCGTTAGTGGGCTAAATGTTCGGCCGTTTTTTGGTATTTTGGCAGATTTTTTTTATCGGTAAAGTTGGAAAAAAAACGGCCGATTTTGCCGATCGGCCGATTTTCGTGGCAATGATGGGCAAATTGGCCGATCTTTTACCGATAAAAAAATCTGTGCATGAGCAGTGACCTGCAAGAGGAAGACAACAAGAAGAAGAGGATGAAGGAGAAGAAGAGAATGAAGGAGAAGAGGATGAAGGAGAAGAGGATGAAGGAGAAGAGGATGAAGGAGAAGAGGATGAAGGAGAAGAGGATGAAGGAGAAGAGGATGAAGGAGAAGAGGATGAAGACGAAGTAGAGGATGAAGACGAAGTAGAGGATGAAGACGAAGTAGAGGATGAAGAAGAAGAGGATGAAGAAGAAGAGGAATTCCAGTCCGGCAAAAAGTGTCCCTGCAGAGAGCTCCGCTATTTCTTTGACAGTTCCTTGACATTTATAGCGGTTGCAACAATGTATCTATTTGTTTCTGAATAAAAACATCTGTATCCTAAATGGATACAAATAGATACATTGTTGCAACCGCTATAAATGTCAAGGAACTGTCAAAGAAATAGCAGAGCTCTCTGCAGGGACACTTTTTGCTGGCTGTAGATGGGATGAAAATCGGCCGATTTTTTTTTTTTTTTACCGTTGCTGGTAACGTCGGCCGCTTGAACGACCGATTTTTCGACCCGTCTATGGCCTGCATAAGAACACTCACCCTGCTCCTGTGTAACTGCCCTGCATGTGCGATTGCCAGCTCTAAGCAGCAGAGCTGTCTCATGCTAGTTAAGGGCAATAGGTAACATTCTGTATCTGGAAGTATCATTTATTTCTTTTTACTCTTGATGATTGAAGCAAGAGTCATGGGAGCAAAGGGAAGATGATTATATGGAACTGCGTAAAGGCTGGAGGGGAACAGTTAGGTGGACCTGTTGGTTGCACAGGATTGGGAAAGCTCTGGTTCACTTTAAAGAAAACCTGGAGGCTGACCTTTGCTTTTGAAGTTAGTTGCCTGATCGGTGAGCTGATCCAACTGCTCTGCTTTGCTTTTATATGTTTGCCTATATGGTCCATCATATTTATTTAGTTAACTACATCAGAGAGATCTTGTAAAAGCCTTTCTTGTGTGGACATCCAAAAGCCCTGAGACTGCAGCTTGGCACAGCCATTTTGGATGTGACGTCAGCAGCCCCAGCAGACTCAGAGTTGTCACTCAAATGGAACTCTTTGCTGCATATGTAGTATTCTCCTATGCTCCACCCTGGCAACTGCAAAAACAGGCTGTATGGGGAGATGGAGATGCTGGGCCAGCACAGAACATACACTATATTGCCAAAAGTATTGTGATGCCTGCCTTTACACGAACATGAACTTTAATGGCATCCCAGTCTTTGTCTGTAGGGTTCAGTATTGAATTGGCCCACCCTTTGCAGCTATAACAGCTTCAACTCTTCTGGGAAGGCTATCCACAAGGTTTAGGAGTGTGTCTATGGGAATGTTTGACCATTCTTCCAGAAGTGCATTTGTGAGGTCAGGCACTGATGTTGGACAAGAAGGCCTGGCTTGCAGTCTCCTCTCTAATTCATCCTAAAGGAGTTCTATCGGGTTGAGGTCAGGACTCTGTGCAGGCCAAGCAAGGTCTTCCATCCCAAACTCGTCATCCATGTCTTTATGGACCTTGCTTTGTGCACTGGTGCGCAGTCATGTTGGAACAGTAAGGGGCTATTCCCAAACTGTTCCCACAAAGTTGGGAGCATGAAATTGTCCAAAATGTCTTGGCATACTGATGCCCTAAGAGTTCCCTTCACAGGAAATAAGGGGCCAAGCCCAGCCCCTGAAAAGCAACCTCACAACATAATCCCCCCTCCATCAAATTTTACACTTGACACAATTCAGTCAGGAAAGTACCGTTCTCCTAGCAACCTCCAAACCCAGACACATCCATTGGATTGCCAGACAGAGAAGTGTGATTCACCACTCCAGAGAACATGTCTCCACTGCTCTAGAGCCCAGTTGCAGCGTGCTTTATACCACTGCATCAGACGCTTTGAATTGCACTTGGTGATGAAAGGCTTGCATGCAGCTGCTCGGCCTTGGAAACCCATTCTATGAAGCTCTCTACACACTGTTGTGTTTAATCTGAAGGCCACACAAAGTTTGGATCTCTTTAGCTATTGACTCTGCAGACAATTGGCAACATGCACTGACCCTGCTCTTTCATTTTACGAGGCCTACCACTTCGTGGCTGAGTTTCTGTTGTTCCCTGTTGCTTCCACTTTGTTATAATACCACTAACAGTTGACCATGAAATATTTAGTAGCAAAGACATTTCATGGACGGGCTTATTGCACAGGTGGCAACCTATCACGATGCAATGCTTAAATTCACTGAGGTCCTGAGAGCGACCCATTCTTTCACAGATGTTTGTAGAAGCAGTCTGCATGCCTAGGTGCTTGATTTTATGCGTATGTACTCTCCAGCGCCTCAAGATATGCACAGCCAAAAGGGAAGCCAAGGATACCAGGACAGCGACAACCAAAAGGAAATGTTCCAGGGGTGCAGCCCTCCTCAGACGGGGAAATCAGCCACTGGATAGAGAGAAAAACAGGTGGCGCACACACCTAGTGCATTATCCAAGGTTTATTGTAGGAATTAAATCATAAAAACATACTCACAGACGAAGCATGTATCTAAAAAGCATAGAAAAATGACAATGGCCACAACGGCAGGCAAGGTGTTCTCACTGTCAGTGCGGTCAAATGGCTGACGCGTTTCGGGGACGAATCCCTTTCCTCAGAGCTGATGACCAACCTCTGATGCTGATGCACGATGAATGGAAAGTAAAGTGAGAGCCCTGCTGTTGAACTGATCAACAGCAGGGCTCTCACTTTAAACCTTGGATAATGCACTAGGTGTGTGCGCCACCTGTTTTTCTCTCTATCCAGTGCTTGATTTTATGCACCTGTGGCCATGAAGGTGATTGGAACACCTGACTCCAATGATTTGGAGGGGCATCCCAATACTTTTCGTAATATAGTGTATTTAGACATTCTCAGAATAAGAGAGAGCAATAACGTGCAAGGAAAGAGGGATCTATGCCAGGGAATTGACTCTCCTGGAGTAGTCAAATTTTCTAGCAACTTCAAAGGCACATTGCAAAGTAGTAAAAAATAATAACTACATGTGTGTGCACTCCTCTAGTGCCTGTGCAGTGTCTGCGACTGCTTCACCTGTGTCTTTGAAGGTGGGAATGCTAACTGGAGCAATATATGTGTGTGTGTGTGTGTGTGTGTGTGTGTGTGTGTGTGTGTGTGTGTCACTGCAGCATCAGAAATGCCTATATGTTAAAAAGCATCTATTTGTATGGTTCAGCAAGCACGAGAAACATATTTTATGGTCAGCACTTTTTTGGGTAAAGCCTAACGGATTACTGATATTATAGAGCTTTTATTTTTATAGTTATCGCACAGGTTTGCACATTGCATAACTAATTTTTTTGCTTTGTCTTTCAGCTACCGAATTGGTCCTTAGGAAAGTTATTAATTTCTCTGACTGCACAGTTTGTCTTGACAAGAGAAATGCTAGTGGAAAGATAGAGTTTTACCAGGACCCACTTCTATACAAGTGTTCCTTCCGAACCCGTTTGCACTTTACCTATGACAGCCTTAATTCTAAAATGCCAGCCGTGATCAAGGTAATTTTTTATAAGCTGTACATAGCTACTTCGTTAGGGATGCATACAAGTATATGTTCAAGATGTGAACAGAGAAAACATACAAGAAAATATCTTAATGTTTACCTTTTAGCAAAAAATCTAATCCAGTTATTTAAAAGTGCTAGGAGGTTTTACACTTTTTGGTTTTACAGCAGCCCTAAGGTGAGTTTTAAAGGCATCAATTACTGTCCTCCTTCTTAAGATGTTTACTGCTGCCATTCTGATGAGCTTGATTTATTTTAATTGAGTTTATAAGTTTATACAGGAGTGTAGCAATATACACGGCAATGAGATATCCCAACAAGTAAGGTGAACAGAAGTTGGATAAATAGTAACTGTGAAAAATATGCAATCAAATATTAGCAGGTGGGCAGGTGTTAGTAACCAAGGTATCAAGAAGAGAGCAGTGCTCAGTACACTTGGGATCCAGGAAGATTATATGCATATCTTCCTTTGGGAAATTCAAAGTAATGTGACTGATGTCTCACTGTTTAAGGGTGGAGATTGTGAGGGGAATAATTGCAGCCCAACGGCCATGACCAACTAAAAGAAGAGAGGGGGGGGGGGGGGGGGTCATCCGATAATAGGTCAGGGAAATATACAGGGAGTTATGGGGTGAGTAAAGGGGGAGGGAATGGGAAGGCAGAGCTTGAAAAAGGAGGATGGTTTTGTAAGGTCCAGCTGGGGTAACCAAACCCACCTATATGTGGGTATCATTCAGAGAGAAAACGGACAAAGGTCTGTCTAGGTCTATAAAGTGGTTTTAGTCCAGCCAGGGAGACCATAGAATTTAGCATGAGTATATTTTAGAATGCCCATAAGCATCTCATTTATCATAGTGCCTGCCATTTTCTGCTTAACCCTCATGGAGTTAAAAGTTAGCTACTTTCAAACTTTAACAATTGTCTGCCGAGTTGCAAAAAAAAAAAAAGATGTTAGCAGTTATCTTTTGTGTTTGGAAGGTCAGAGGTTGGAGTATTCAATAAGGCTTCGCAAGAATTGGGTGACAAGTTTTGATTTAATATGGATCTGAATTAATTGTATACTTGTATCCAAAGTCTTTTTGCCTTTGGACTCTGCCATCATATGTGGTAGAGTATGCAGCATCATATGTGGTAGAGTATGCAGCATCATATGTGGTAGAGTATGCAGCATTCCCTACATCCATGAAAGCATAATAACTAGGTACTGGAGGTAAATTTGAGTATACGGTCAGGATCTTATAGCAGCAGTAAAGTACTTTATGTTCATTTTCTTGAGCTAAAGTGATGGTTACATTTTGTTACAGCTGTCCAAATTTTGTCCAGCTCAGTTATGTCCAGGGATTCATTCAGGTCACATTCTTGTTTAAGGATAGATGGACATTTAGAGTTGTTTACTGGGTTTGTGAAAGCTGTGTACAAGAAAGATATCAGTACCACAGAGTGTGGATCATTTAGACAATGATTTTTGAATAAACGACACGTGTATTGAGGAAGCCAGTGCATACGTAATGATTAATTTGGTAATAAAGACAAAAATGAATCTAGGGAATCTTGCAGTGTTTTCTGAGGTATTTGAAATATTTAATCTATTATCTATTTGGATTGTAGACTTGTTTAACACCTCTTGTTGATCATCTTGTTTAAAGGGTGCGTGAAGGAACGCTTCGGATGCTATCTGGACTCCTGGATTAGTCTGGATGGCAGCAGCATGGGGCTCTAGGGGTAAAATGAAATGGATCAGGGTTAAGGGGCAACCCCTCGAAATATAGGGAAGAGTTTTTAGGGGCTCATTACTTGATTGGTTGTACAGGCAATTTTTAGGTTTTTTTTGTAGGTTTTTTTTTTTTTTTTTAACAATGGAAAGATAGTTATTAGGGTAAAAAAATATGTGGTGAAACTACAAATTCCATCCTACTTCTGTCTCTGGGAGTTGTGCCTGTGGCTGTCAGTCTAGCTGTGTCCTATGGGACTTGTAGTTCCACAACAGCTGCAATTCTGGGGTTGCCTATCCTTGGATTCAGCTTAAGATCAACAGGATATCCCCAACACCTCCCTCTTCTGCTCAACTCTTTAACTTGGAGGGGGTGTTGCTGTCTACAGACAGGGAACAATGCAACTGATATGAGTGTTTTAATAGAAGCTCCCAAGATTTCTGTCAGGATCAGCAGTTTTGTTTTTGCACTTATTGAAAAGATGTACTAAAATTCCATTATTGGTATATTAACAGACCAAATGGGAGCAGATAAGAGAAGTTTATGGTATTAAACTCAAACCCATAACCAAAATTGTAATATATTACCGCTTGCCAATCATTAGATGTGGTCGGTCGTTGCATTATTTTTCTTTTTTCCCTCTGTTTTCATATGGTGATCTGGCCAGTATCGTATCAACTATTTTACAGTGCCCACACTGTGGATGGAGTACAGGGGGCACTTTTGGATAGCAGCACTGTCAGTATGGAAGGTTACTAAACCCAGGACCCTGCATTCACTATATCTCGTCTCAATCAATACACAGAACATGGAAATACAATTATTTTAGTAAATATAAATTGCTAAATACCTTTTCTCATCAGCAGCTAGAGCAGTATTATGACTTTTATCAGTGTCCAGCAAAGCACTGGTTAAAGCTTGTAGGATAAATTTTCTCTCGGAGGATGCAGAACCCCTGACCTCTGTCTGGGCAGTGCTGATTGGCCCTGTGCTGATCACATGCACTCTCCCAAGAAAAAAAAAAAAAACCTCTCTAGCAATACACACCAAACTGAGCATGTGCAATGTCTCCACACAACATGTCTTATCAGGAGATAAGAGGGAGACACTGGAAGAAGGGGAGGATCAGAGAAGTCAGGATCAAACAACCTTTTTACACAATGCAGAGGATTAACCCCTTTGGTTTCACAGTGAGTATAACAAGCATGCATATACAGACTGAGTTTACTGTTGTGGGTTTAGTAACACTTTAAATACAGTAACGAATTGGAGCCAAACTCCAGCCAATACTTAATAGTAATTAAAGCAAACCGTATTTTCGTTTTGGAATAAAGGTTTTACATTAAAAAAAAAAAAAAAGCTGAGCATTATAAGTACCCCTGTCAGTGTTGAATGGTTTGTCTCAACCCTGTAACTGATACATCTGCAAGAGAGCTTGTTCTTTTGAAAAACAACAGATTTATTGGCTTGATCACCAGGTGAAAACAGAAGAAATCCTAAAAAAATAAACTTATGCAGCCATCACATCTAAGAATGGGTAAGCTGCAGTATAATAAATGTTTGATTTGGGATTTTATACTGCTTTACATTTGGATGACATGTTTAGAACTGAATTTTCCTTTTTTCTGTTTTAGATTCATACAATGGTGGATAGTCTGAAACTCTCTCTTACCGACCAGCAACTCCCAATGTTCATTCGCATAATGCAGTTAGGTATTGCCCTGTACTATGGTGAAATAGGAAACACTAAGGAAGAAGTGGAGGATTCACCCAGCCATGTTAAGGACACAGTGGTTAATATTCCTGGTAAGCTGGTGAGATGTGCAGTCTCTCTAAAAGGAGAAAATACACCAACTGAAGCACTTTCTCAAGGCAGCCAGATGTGATGGCTGCATCAGTTTACTTTACTTTTGAATGGTAACTGGTTCATTGCTGTGAGCAACTGCGCCACTTTTGCACTAGCTTTTTTGTCTGGTTTATATTTAAAGCTGATCAGGTATCCAAAATGCCTTTTTATTTGTTACAAATGACTGTGCATTTAAATATGGCTAGTTTATGTACGTTAAATATTGCCTGTAGCTTTGACTTTCTGCAATCTAATGCAGAGCCGAGGTCAGACTAGGAGAGGCAGAGGCAGGTCTCTAAACATTTTTCTGCCGTTGGAATTTTGACCTTATCTATATGTTGCTGGACCAAGCTTTTTTGCTAATTCCTTTCCCCCATAATTCCTTTTCTAAGATAAATATGTAGGCTGTACATTTTGAGCTAGGTGACTGCCAAAATTCTGCATCCCTGGCTTCAGTGCTTTCTAAGTCGATGACCTGGAACAAGTATTCAGATTGGGAAAAATTTGTAAATTTTAGTTTTTTTTTATTTTTATCTGCATATTTTTCACAGAACAGTGACTCAAAGTATTGAAGCAAGAGGTTCAGCTAGACATTTAGTATGTTGAAGTTCAGCAATGGCAGCCCTTGTGTTATGGACATGGGTGAATTTCTTGGAACCCATCCATGAAGCGAAGAACTAACACATTTTCTCCATTATTTTAATTATTTAATAAAAACAAATTATTAATTATTTAATAAAAACAAACTTTGTTTTTGTGTAAAACACATAAACACTTCAAGAGCAGAGTTCTGCCTCAGATCGGGGAATCTACTAGACAGCTGTAAAGAGCACATAGAAGGGCGCACATGCCTAGTGCACTGCTGAAGGTTTATTGTATAAAACAAAACATACAGCCAAATGAATACTCACAAAATTAAAGAGATACAGGCATTGTATGACACAAAATCTCAGTCCAGTGTGGGAATAGCATGACCAAACACACCTTAACGCTGCACTGGCAAGCTGACTTCTTTTGGGGGATGCAACCTCTTCTTCAGAGCTCTAAAAAACGGGGTGTGCTGGATTGTGAATTTAGTGTCATACAATGCCTGTATACATATAATTTAGTGAGTATTCATTTGGCTGTATGTTTTGTTTTATACAATAAACCTTTGGTAATGCACTAGGTGTGTGCACCCTCCTGTGTGCTCTTTTATAGACTTTGTTTTGATTTAACTGAACATTTTAAATAATAAAAGAATGAAAATGGCATAGGCAAAACTGATGAATCACCAAACAGTATTTTGTTTTACAACCTTCAGGCTCCATTCACACTGGCACTTTAGCTTTTCCAAAAGCAAGGATAAATCATTTGATAGGTATAAATGCATCTAAACATGTTCACATTCAGTTGCACACATTTATAAGCATTTAGCAACATTTAGAGTGTCTGGATCCTGGATGCAAAGAATTATATTTTCTCTAAATGCAGCTAAACTGACCACGCCAAAACCCAGACAAATGGATTGCTTGCATGGCACCTCTGAAAAAATCATCACATGCATTTAGAAATGACCTCTAAATGCATATAAACAGGCTTGACAGTGGCAGTGTCTTAGTGACAATCACTGTAAGCAAATGATTTCTGAAGTTTTCAATGGGGCTTTTGCACCTGCCGACAGGTACTTTGCCTCACTCTCCTTGAGCAAACTGCTCCAGCTGTCTCAGGTTTCAAGAGTGCCTTCACCAAACTGCATATTTCATTTCTTTCATAGATGGGATTCAGATCAGGGTTCATAGAAAGCAACTTTATAATGGTCCAATGTTTTGTTCTTTGCCATTCTTGCATGCTGTTAGAAGTGTGTTTTGGGTCAGTATGCTGTTGGAGGACCTATGACCTGCGACTGAGACAAAGCTTTCTGCTACTAGGCAGTATGTTTAGCTCCAGAATTCCTTGTAGACCTTGATATTTCTTTGTTTCCTGCACAAATGCAAGGTACCCTATGTCCAGACATTGCAGAGCAGCCCCAAAACGTAATGTTTCTGTCTGTCCCTACTTCATGACCATGAATTGTTCAATGATGTTAATAGCTAAGATATAGTGTTATAAAATCTTATGTAAATCTTATACAGGCCTGAGCCGGGTTAGTGCTAGAGGAAACCTCTGGACTTTTGCAGGCTTGCAGTCTGATGTATATGAAAAACATGGGAAGCCTAAGATGCTACAAACTTTGGCTGGTCTTAAGCCTAGTACACACGATTAGAAAATCATGTGAAAAATACCACTTTTGAATCGATTGTACGATAATCTGATCGTTAGTACATAACTATCGTCCGAAATTATTCGAAGGGATATGCATGAAAATGTTTATTGTACGATACCAGATCGGATGATTTTTATTTAATCAGTACAGTTTTCGTCTGAAAATGCAATACAAATACATTTATATCACTTTCTAATTTTTATTGTGTAATCTCTTTAGTAACCTCTTCACTTTCAATGTGAAACTAGCATGTGGAAAAACCCCAATACAAACGATCGTTAATCCAATATTCCCATCGTGTGTACAGGGCTTTAGCAAGCTCTCCAAGTCAGAGAGCATGAAGTACTTTATTACCTGGTTAAGACAGCTGATTATTCATGTTAAGGACCACTAAATCACTACCCAACCCTTAAACAGTACAAGCACAGCCAAATTTCACATGCCACTGTCCCTTCACAGACTGATAACTTGACTTTACATGAATGAGATTATGGCATGGATTAAACATGCTGTGTGCACTTGTAAAAATCTAGGTTTCTACGAAAGTGTATATGAAATTGATGATGCAGGGAGACTGATTATGACTGTTTTGGAATTATCACTCTGGTAAGGTTTAATAAGCTTCTTCTTTGATCATACTTTAAGGAAATACCCACGTTGTGGACCTGGTGCCCAGGCCTAGTTTTGCATTGATTTTCAGAGCCTGAGTAGACCTTGGTTTGAAATGTGCTTCATGTTTGATAGGCTCTCTTGATGTTCACTTCATGTAAAAAACTGAAAGAGTGATTAGAGTAGAAACAAAGCAACTTGGGCAGCTGTGGCTATCATCTACTGGAAGTTCAGATTTTCACCCATTTCTGTTGTTCGTGATTACAGGCACAGTTCATCTTTGATCAGGGTTTCAGTCTTGTGAAAGCAGGGTTCAAGATGAGGGATGGGCCCAGTACATCTGGTTTTAACAGCTTACAGATACGGCAACTGCCCTACATGACTATCCTAATTACTGCTGATAATTGATTGGTGACATGGTCTTGAAATGAGATGATACAGGGCTTAAGTAATGGCCCATGTGCTGGGATAGGAAGCACCTTTTTCAAATGGAAAATTTAATTTAAAGGATGGTTAGGCTGGTTAGTAATTTTGAACACATGTTAATGCTTCCTTTTTTCATTGAATCTATTGAGCTTATCCTTAAATGCATCAAAATCCATTAGATTACCTATATTTTTTAAAATACAAGCACGTTTTAGATTGCTCATCTAACTGAAGAAAGCACATTTTTGAAACTGAATTAAAATTGAAATCTGTTTGACAGGCTTGTTGAATAACCCCTCCATAGCCATGTCTACAGATGTTTGTTAACTGGGCACTTATCTGAATCTAATCTTTAGGCTGTCCTCTTAGTGGGTGTCGTACCTTTTCTATAACCGTTGACTGAGCTATGCACTTTAAGGTTTAAAATTCATTGTACAATATTTGTATTCTTTTTTGTATTTTGTACTTGTGGCTTTGGACCCCTGAGTGAGCTACATTCCAGTGGTTTCTTTGCTTTTGTACATTGACAGAAAAACTCAAAAGATGTTAAAAAAAAATTGAAACCTGAATTAAAATGCCATTAGGCGGCTTAAAGTTTTATTATTTAACTATAAAGGTACATAGTGTTTTTAGATTGTAGGACAGGGGTAGGCAACCTTTTGAACATGGTGTGCCGGAAAATGTTTTCGAAGAAATTGAGAGTGCCAGTTACATAAAGAGTCAACTTTACACACTCAGTCGTGAAAAGGATTTTTTATACAGTAAATGCTGTAAACTATTTGAACAATAGTAAGAAAACTTTGAGCTTTCAAAGATGATAAATGGAAACTTACCCCTTTTCCAGAACACATGTGCTGTGAAGTAAGTATGGTAAGGTTAAAATCAATACATCAACCAATACATCAAGGACTTCTGAAAAATATACAGTTGAAAATGAAGTGTGAGGTGATGGTGGTCACCTAAAAAAAAAGTTCTCTCAGATCTAACTCAATCTCTGCACCTTTAGACCCTAAATCAGCCCTCATTCCTGCACCTTCAAACCTCAGATCACCCCAAATCCTGCACCTTCAAACCTCAGATCACCCCAAATCCTGCACCTTCACACCTCAGATCCCCCCAATTCTTGTATCTTAATAACTCAGATCACACCAGTTTTTGCACCTTCACCCCTCAGATTATCCCAGTACCTGCACTTTCACACCCAGATCAACCTCTCCAGTCCTCAGATCAGCCCCACTTTCTGTACCTTCACACCTCATATCGGCCCCAAATCCTGCACCTTCACACCTCAGCTCACCCCAATTCCTGCAACGTCACACCCCAGTCCCCAGTGACAATTCCTGTGCCTACAGGCCTTATATATGCCCTAGTTCCTGAACCCCCAGAACTCTGATCACAATTTCTGCACCTCCAAGCCTCAGATCAGCTCCAATTTGTGCACTTTCACACCTCAGGTCAGTCCCAATATCTGCACCTTCACACCTCAGGTTACCCCAATTTGTACAATTTTGGACCAGAGTTCACCCCAATTTAAGCATTTTTACAACCCAGATCATCCCCAGTTCCTGTTCCTTCAAACCTCAGACTTGTTCCAATTCCAGCATTTTCACACCTCAGTTCATGCAAATACCTGTATAATTACACCTCTGATCATCTCTAATTCCTGCACCCTTACAGCTCATATCACCACAATTCCTGCACCTTCACACTTCAGCTTGCCCCAAACCCTGCAATGTCACACCTCAGATCGGCCCCAATCCCTGCACCTCCAGGTCTCGATCAGCCCCAATTTCTGCACCTTCACACCTCAGCTCTCCCAATTCCTGAAACTTCACACCCCATCCTCCAATGACAATTTCTGTGCCTTCAGGCCTCAGATCACCCCCAATTCCTGCTCCTTAAAGCCTCAGATAACCTCCAGTTCTTGAACCCCCAGACCTCAGATCAGTCCCAATTCCTGCACCTTCACACCTCAGATCAGCCCCAATTCCTGCTCCTTCTGGCATAGACTAAGCTGTTTCCACATAGATGCTCTAGAAATGAACACCAGCCAATGCTCCAGTCAAGACAGCACCACCTGTACCATACAATAGAAGAATTGAGTCCCATTTCCTGCAGTTCCTGATTCTTTTTTCTAAGGTAGTAGTTACCAATATCTCTTCTGAAGTTGTAGTTCCCAGTAAAAGTTTTAAAGTAGTAGTTACCAAGCCTTGTTTTAAAGTAGTAGTTCCTTTTATTTGGATGCCATGGTGAATGTCATTGGCAGGAATCTGCTTTTTCCTGCTGCTGTTTTTTACACCTGAGAACTTATAGCTGCAGCCACTGAGCCAGTACAGTACACTTTTATGACAAGTTGCCGGTGGCCATAGCTATTTGTGGTTGTTTACACAACCTGTGGTGATCATTGATGAATGCACACAAAGTATGTGTTCAGAAGCCATCACCATGGGTAATCACTGACTTTGTGAACAGTGATCAATAGCTGCAGCTCCCAGTAACCTATCATTGGTAGCTGTAGCTAACAGCTCACTGGTGTCAAAACAGCCGGAATCAGCAGATTCTTGTTGCTGCCATTTGCACCATGGCTAAATGCCTGTGCAAATGTAGCCTAAATTAGTAGTTCTTAATAGCTGTTATCTCAGAAAAGCCTTTAAAACCTTTTCCCTCCACATTAAATCCTTCTTTGCATTGAGTTACTCATAAAAGGTTCCTGTGGAAGGGGTTAATAGCCATTTTAAGATAAACCTCTCTGGCTGTATCCCCTTCAAGTTGAGCCAGACGCATAGTTGCTGAGGCAGGTACACAGATGGTAAAAGCCTGGCCATGAGCCGGCTCAGGCTAAAAGAGTGCTGTACCACAGAGGAGAAAAAATACTGAATATAATGACCCTTCCAAAGTGAGAACAAGCAGCCTGGGGAATCAGACTGTACACAGCTTCATTGTGGAGAGAGCAACGCAGGAACCAACACCAGCAGGAATAGAGGTGGGCTGGCAGGCACCAGCCACTCTGCTTCTTCTGCATGTAGCCGCTGGCCTGCTTTATTGTTTGGGGGTGGGTCTCCTAGGACTCCCTTATGGGTGCCGTCCTTGATGCTGTCGCATGCCACCTCTGGCACTAGTGCCCAGGGTTGCCTACCCCTGTTATAGGATCATTTGGCACAGCTGTAACTGTTTAAAAACCAAACTCTAGGGTTTAGAAATAATTCAAATAAATTTGCCCAGCAAGTTCAGAAAAAAAGGAAGCTTTTACTACAGTAGTCACCTTCTTTCCAGTGTTGGGTATCTCAAATTCCCTCACAGCACAAGTCTTCATTCCAGTTAAATGACACTTGGTGCCATTCAACCCACTACCTGTGAGTCCAGGGAGGCGTGAACATACCTCCTTGGGATGCGTCCTACTATATGCCTGGGCTCACATTACTGCTATGCAGAGTGGTATTCACTAGTCATTACTTTATCAGTGAGGAAGAACCAGGTACTCCTGTTTTTGTAGCTTAATTTCTTGATATACTGTATGTTGTGTGAGATAATACAGTGGTTACTGTATCTGTATCCGATCACCAACTTTTTTTTTTTGAAGATTTGGAGTTAGAATTGGTGATGCTTCTCAATGTTTGCTGGAGAGGAAACTGTACCTAAGGGAAAGTAATGCAATGATCTCCCTGTTTCGGCGCCATTTATTTTCTGGATCTGTGTATTCTGCGCCGCTACTGCTGCTTCTTGATCATTAAAGCGGAGTTCCACCCAAAAGGGGAAGTTCCTCTTTAAAGATTGGTCCCCCGCTCCCCATTAAGGATTGGCACCTTTGGGGAGCGGGTACCAGAAATTGACAGGTACCCGCTCCCACTTCCGCTGCGATCACCTAGGCGATCAGAAGCGGAAGTTGTCCTTCTACCCTCCCTCCCCTTAGTCTTGTGGGACACATAACAGGTCCCAGAAGATGACAGGTCCATTCAGGAAGCGCAGCACTACTCACGCATGTGCAGTGGGCACACCGAAGATGCCGGCGCCTGGAATACAGGACAGCCAGTGAAACGGGCTGCAGCGGGGGGCATCGCGAGATCATGGGACAGGTGAGTGGCTGTTTTTTTAAAAGTCAGCAGCTACAGTTTTTGTAGCTGCTGACTTTTATTTTTTTTACAGAGTGAGTGGAACTCTGCTTTAACTTCCCAAAGTATCAGATCACCTTTTAGCAGGAAGACAACTCTGACTTGAGGAAGCAAAGTCCAGTTAATCTACCAAGATGGCTGCCGCCACAAAGAGACAAAGTGCAGAACAGGGCATGTTAAGTCAGTAGTGAGAAAATATTAGATGTAGGAAGCCAACAGGTAATACTAGTGACTAGCCCTTTGCCATCTGCTTGCTTTTTTTCTTTGAATGTGGGGGGCACAGCTTCAACAGTTCATATCCTTTTTAACAGCAGTGTACATTATGCAGAAATATGTACTGATCAATCAGCAATTCACTTTCATTGTTTTGACGACTTCAAATTTGAAGGGGGAATTCAGTTGATGAAAGCAATGTACTTTTGACAACACTACTTTGTGCACAGCTCTGTTACTTAGAAACTTGCTTTAGCCCCACTGTGTTGATAAGAATGATAGTATTAGGTAAAGAATTTTCAAGTGGAGATATTAATGTACATGTGGGAAATACACTGATGTATTACTCTGTGACAGAAGATGCTGGAAGTTGTAGTTCAATGAAGAACTGTTGAGCCCTAAATTGTCTTTGATCGCAGCAGAAACATAAAAGGCTGAAACAGGAGGAGATGATTAGTTTAGCTTAGCCCACTGTGTGAGGAAATAGATATAATGTTTCCTTTTTCTATCTGCCACTGTACATTACTCAAACTGACTCTCAGCAACGGAATCATTCTCCTTCCCAAAACATAATCCTCCTGTGCTTCTGTTCTATTGGCAGCACACATATTTGGAGCTTCTTTTCTTGCTGTGAGGATTGAAGCTTCTGTGTTCTCAAAATTTCCACTGTAAAAGTCCTTCCTCTGTTTTCAGGGAAAAGTTAACATAACTAACAAAATAAAAATGTAAAAAATAAAATAAACACACACACACACCTCAGCATAAATGAGTACACCCCCACAGATTTGTCATAAAATCTTTACTTTCAGAATCAACATTTTCTATGTGACACTATACTATAAAATATTCCCACAAATGCCATTGATTTGCACACACAAAAAATATTTTTCCTAACAAAATCATTCAAGATGTTGCAAAAATGAATACACCCCAATGAATATCTTAGGCGCAAAGCTAAATTTTAGACAACAAAATCCTAGTTAACAAAAATTCAGCTACAGGGGAGTCAGTATTCATTTAACAGATGTCCAGCAGACAGTTGATTACAAAAGGGCATTACTTAACCACTTGCCCTCCAGAGGATTTACCCCCCTTCATGACCAGGTCATTTTTTGCGATACGGCACTGCGTTACTTTAACTGACAATTGTGCGGTCATGCAATTCTGCACCTAAATTAAATTTATGTCCTTTTTTCCCCACAAATAGAGCTTTATTTCAGTGGTATGTGATCGCCTCTGCAGTTTTTATTTTGTGCGCTATAAACAAAAAAAAATCAACAATTTTGCAAAAAAAACTATATTTTTTACTTTTTGCTATTGACCACTTCAAGTTCGGACACTTTCACCCCCTTTCTGCCCAGGCCAATTTTCAGCTTTCAACGCTATCACACTTTGAATGACAATTGCGCGGTCATGCAACACTGTACCCATATGAATTTTTTAGCATTTTTTTGAGACCGGTTAGACTTTATTTTGGTGGTATTTATTCACCACTGGGATTTTTATTTTTTTGCTATATAAATGAAAAAGTAAAAAAATTTAGAAAAAAAAGTTTTTCGTATAAAATTTTGCAAATAAGTAATCTTTCTTCATAAATCTTGACCAAAATGTATTCAGCTATCTTTTTAGTAAAAAAAAAAAACCCAAATTAGTTTGTAAGAAAAAATGTTATAGTTTTTCTAAATTCTTTTTTACATTTTTATTTTTTTTATATTATTATGTGATTTTTTTTTAACATACTGTCACCCTAGCACAGTGGTGGGCAACCTTTTTTTTCAACTGAGCCAAATCTCGCCAAAACCACGATTGAAATTTATTTTGAGAGCCACATTTTTAAAACTGAAAATACATCCCCCATATAGTAATTCATCCCCCATATAGTAATTCATCCCCCATATAGTAATTCATCCCCCATAGTAATTCATCCCCCATAGTAATTCATCCCCTCTATAGTAATTCATCCCCCCTATAGTAATTCATTCCCCATATTGTGTCAATTCACTTACCTTTGCTCCGCGCGTTTCTCTCGACGTGTTCCCGCGCCGTTCCGGTCTTCAGGGCGGACTGTGAGAGGAGAGGAGTTCGTCACGCTGCCCCGCCTACATCCTGGCTGCCCCGCCTACATCCTGACAGCCAATGTTTGCCACGCTCCGCGGGCCGGATTAAAAGGTCTGCCGGGCCGTAGTTTGCCCATTGCTGGGCTAGCTGCAGAATCCTGACTTTTGGGGCGGCCGCCCGAGAGGAGGGAGGGAGGGGAGCGGGCGCCCGGCACACAGAAGAGCCGCATTAAAGTTTGTAAAGAGCCGCATGTGGCTCGCGAGCCGCGGCTTGCCGACCACTGCCCTAGCAGTACAGTGTCACCATAGTGACACTGTACTACTTAGGGGGTCTTTTTTTACACTGATTGCTTTTACACCCATAAAGGCTGTAAAAGCTATAATTTCTATTGCTTTCTGGCTGCATTCTTGCAGCCATTGAGAAATACTGTGAGAGCTGTGATTGGTCACAGCTTGTCACGTGGTACAAAGCTGTTGTGAATAGCCTTGTACCATGTGACCTCTGCGATCATTCACATATTTCACAAATAGTAAGCAGTGATGTCAGGAAGTGACATCTTGTTTACTACTGCTCATGTGATCACTGATTGGCCAACAGTGATCGGTGCTTCTGACAGATCACATCCCATGCAACAGGGTCACACCTGGAAGGAATCTTTGCCAATATCCTATATAGAAAACTGCCTTATTCTCTCTCTGTTAATTAGGGGAAGACCTGCTCTAGTTACTACTTCTCTCTAAAAAAAAAAAAAAAATAGAAACTGGCTTCGGTGGTGTAGATAGACCTGAATAGGTCTATCTGCTTAGGTAGTGTGGCTCTCACCACTTCTGACAGTTTCATCATTCTCCTGAATGTAATTACATTGATATGATTTTTTCTTTTACACTGATACTGTAAAATCTACATTGATGAATTGAAATGTCAGATTCATATGATGTACTGGTATGGTAACTGACATAAATGTTTGTGAATATTAATTATAAAGTAATATTTGCCAGCAAATAGAATTGCATATCTACTCCTTATGTCCTCCAATGAGGACAGTAATGAGATCTCTGCACCTGAGTGCCACTCAAATGCTATGGCTATTGTATTATTTTTCAGTGTATAATTAAAGGGAAATATTGGAAAAGAAATGATACTCCCAAGGTGCTGTGGGGGGAGGGAAAAGTCAGTACTCTGCCATTGCCTATTTAAAAAACAAATGCTTGCTTATGTGAATATTTTGAGTCATTGACCTAGCATAAGAATGCTCACCAAAAGTTCTGACTTTTCTGGCTATATGTTTTTTATAGTTTTTCAAATCATAAAATTTTGAAAGCAGAGACAGCCAGGCGACTAGCAGTGTGCATAGTCGCCTGAAGCCAGCCTACATATTTTCTCATAATAGGTTTCCTTTAAAGAAGTACACTAATTGTTAAACATTTTAGTGAAGGCCTCTGGCAAACATGTTTTGTCAGTGGTCCCAGAATACTGATTTGGAATCCCCTGTTATAGAAATACGTCTCTTTGAAACGCCAATTCTCCAGCAGCTGCTCCGGTCAGATTGGAGTACTAAATATTGCTTTCACTCTTTTGTAAAACGTTTATTTGGTCCTCAGAGTCAAACATGAAAAAGCAGAACTCGTTCATCCCATTTCTTTTAAAGAGGTCTTGTATCAAGATAAAGTATCAGCTCTAACATCTGTGAGCCAGTAGCCTTGTTCCTAGTCTCATATAAACTTCCATATGCATCTTTGGTTTCTCAGGAATTAATTCTGAGAAAATCTTCAAAGTGCTGGCTTGCCGGCAGTTTCTGGACAGGACAACTTGATAGGAAACCAAAAACATTCTGAGTAACTTATTTTATTCATTTATTTTTTTTCCCTAGGTGATTATATAAAATAAAGAAAATTAGTTCTTAAAGATTTGCAAGAGATTTGTACATCCCAATTCTTGCATTAAAATAGTCCTTGACAAGTCAGGATTGTCATGTTTGTTACATTGGTCGTAATAAACTCCTGTCTTGTTTTCGCAATCGGTTATTCATTTTAGAAGGAGTCGAACGTGCAGAATTCTATCAGTTACTTTTAAAACCACTTATTAATTTCAATAATACATTGAAGTTTTGCTAAAATTTCTATTTGATTAAAAAAAAAAATCTTCACATTTTTGAAAAATATCTTAACTACAGGAGGTTTGCTTATGTTTAAATGACTAGCAAGCTTTTATGCAGTAAATGTATTTCCATAAACCATTAATGTAGAACTAAAGGAAATGTTTTTTTTTCTTTTTTTCATTTTGGATAGAGTAAGGAGGTAGGTTTATTTTGGCCATCTGTGTCCCATTGGGGAGATTTCACTTCACTTCACTTCCCGTCCCATAGCCAAAACAGGAATGGAGAGAAAATCCATCTAAAGTGAGGGAATCTCAGGTTGTCACCACAGTCACCAGAACTAGTGTCCCCATTGGAAGACAAATCCCCACTATTCCTGTCCTGGGGACAACCCAGAATTTGGAATTTTCTTTCATTTTCACTTTTGACAATAATGGTAAATAGGACAAATAGAGCAGAAGGGGCACAGACAGCAATAAAAACCTGACAGGTGTTCTAATCCTTCTCCACTCTATCCAAAACTAAAAGAGTTTTACCTTTAGTTATACTTTAAATTGCACTGAAACCTTACAGCTGGCCATGCACTGATTGAGAAAAGTTTTGCCTTTAGCTATACTTTAAACTGGCTGTGTTCTGCAGGGTTTATTTTTCTTTTTTTTATCCCTTTGCCAACCTCATAACGCAGCAGCAAGGAGGTGGTCCTTTGCATCAACACATGTACATCCATGCTGGCCAAGGTTTCTGTTCTGAGAAGCGCACTGATTGTGGACTCCCAGCACAGTAACCAAGCTTTCACAGACAACTACCAATCTCTGTTTGTGATTGGGAGCCTGTCTCACCATAGAGTGGCGTGACAGCCAGTTACAGTGATCACATGATTGGGAAGGTCATCCTGCTCTGGAAGGGGTTAATCTTGCTACTTGCAGGATTTTTTCAGCTATGTGGCTCCTGTAAAAGAAGAAAAAGAAAAACTAGTGCACAGGATAGAAGGGGTTTTAGGTCCCATTCACAAAAGAAATGCTTACTTCACATTTTTGAATGCGCACTGATGTGCATTTAACGTGCATTTGCATGCACTAGTATGTTTTTCCTAAGCTTGCATTTCCTTTGAGGTCACTTCCGTGTTCTTTCTTCTTTGGGCTTTTATGTGCACTGCAGGATGGTGTATTTACATACATTTGTGTACATTTGCAATGCATTTCCAAAAAATGCAGATTGCTGTACTTTTTTACTGCACTGCAATGTGAACTATTGGAGAACCTGGAGTTTGGGCTGTGTGCAGTCAAAAATCCATCTCACTGCATCTGGTGTGAATGTCATTTGTATGGGCCAAATTCTAGTTGGAAAAAAAAAATTGTTGTTTCTTCAGCACCTTGTCTAAACAAGAAAGGCAGTGGTTTGTGGAAATAGATGAACTTGGGCCTGTGTTAATTTGCTTAAGAAATTGCTTCCCCGTGCAAGCAAATGGGAATGCAAAAATGGCAAGTATACCTGCCATTAAATTCTGATCTCAAAAGTGTCTCAAACTGATCGCAAATGCAGATTGGACACACCTAAAAGTATTGTTAACCATTAAGATCCTACACAATCTAGACTTTTTTTTTTTCTTAGAAAACCAAAGACTTCTGTTTTATGGGTAACGTAAGTAGCAGTTATAAATCAATTATCAAAATATTGGCCTATTCCATACAGTACTTTGACTGTGTCTGGCTGACAGGTACACTTTAAATCCAATTGCAAAATGTTGTTTATTTTTTTTTAATTGTGAGGCTTCTGCATGGCAAAGGTCAGTATAGTGTCACTATGATAGTGTGTGGGTTTATAATACCTGAAATGTTTGGAAGCAAGACAAATGTGTGTATGTGTTTAAATGCATATAAATATACATAGCACAGCTGCACCATTTACACATTAATTGACCTATTTAGGTTGTTTGGACTCTGTTCTTTTCTTTCCTTTGAAAACATTGATTCCACATGCAGGTTTGGTATAATTAACCCTTTAAACAGCCAGAAAGTTGTCAGAACATTTTTGGTGTCTTCCCCTGTTTGAACCCCACATTTTGATTGAATTTAATTTGTTATATGCAAGGTAGAAGGAATGGTACATAGAGACACTATTCACATTCAGAAATTGATTCTAGCTTTACACCAGTGCATTGCAGTAACATGCAATATATGTGCAATATATGGTGGTGCCATTCTCCTGCGAATCAGTTGTGAAAAAAGTACATCTGGTTTTAGCACAGTGGTGACCTGTTAGAAATGAATGGGCTGCCTTAACAACCCACGTCCGTGTGCAGTTTACTGGAACAGTGTGAAGGGGACCTAAAACATACTAAATGTCACACTTAGCAATAGGTTCTTAAAGTGGATAATATTTGTCACATGTTAAAGTATAGGTTCACCTTTCATAATATATGTGAACAGGGAGGTGCAGCGCTGTATAACCAAACAAATAATAATTACACAATAGTGAACAGTGACTGTAAATTAGTAATGCCACTATATGGTGGCTCCAGGTGAAGAGAGTGAAAAACAGTCCAGTGAAGGAGTGCTCTTAAGATCCAGGGTGATCTTCAGACGTCCAATATACAGGACCATCAGGTGATAAAATATAAAGACTGCGCACTCACCAGATACGCAATCTTTATGCGCATTTGTGTAAAATTATCACTAGGCCTCCTGTATCATCATCCTGGTCTGGTCAGATCTGGTCAGCATATCCCTCATGGCCCGGTAACTGGATGGATGCAGCTGTTCCGTAGACTTGGCCGGTTCGCGTTTCGAGCGAAGGCTCGTAGTCATAGGGCTGCACCCCTATGACTACGAGCCTTCGCTCGAAACGCGTCAGGGATAGCTACAGCAGGTTGGACGCTTCACCGCCGGCGCCACGAGGGGCCCCGGTGGCCATCTTTGATTTATACCTGGGTCAGTATTTTTTGTAAGTTGGATTTTCTGCTACCCTGTGCCTTCAATAAAGATACCTGAGGATATTACACTATGTGGCCCTTTCTATTTATTTGAGTTCTGGTGAGAACCGGCCAAGTCTACGGAACAGCTGCATCCATCCAGTTACCGGGCCATGAGGGATATGCTGACCAGATCTGACCAGACCAGGATGATGATACAGGAGGCCTAGTGATAATTTTACACAAATGCGCATAAAGATTGCGTATCTGGTGAGTGCGCAGTCTTTATATTTTATCACCTGATGGTCCTGTATATTGGACGTCTGAAGATCACCCTGGATCTTAAGAGCACTCCTTCACTGGACTGTTTTTCACTCTCTTCACCTGGAGCCACCATATAGTGGCATTACTAATTTACAGTCACTGTTCACTATTGTGTAATTATTATTTGTTTGGTTATACAGCGCTGCACCTCCCTGTTCACATATATGCTATTGAAGGTTTGATACGGTGCCTTTTGGGTGTACAGCTGCTGCTTATTATACATTATATACTATCACATAAGCGCTCACTTATCCTCTGTTTTTCTTGACCTTTCATAATATGTTACATGTTACACCCGTGTTTAAGGTGTAAAATGTACCATGTTACTAAATCAGCAACTCCCACCCCCCCATCGTCCATTGTGACAGCAGGCGGTAGATCCTCTTTCCACACCCGCTGTCACAATTTAAAAAAAAGTGCTGCCGTGCAGGTCTGTATCCACCTGGCCGTGTCAATCATTCACAGAGTTTTGTGAATACATGAACTACAACTGCCATTGCTGCTGACAGCTTATAGTTCTCAGTGAACTGCAGGGGTGTTCTCGTAGTTCATTGATCATCCTGGACCTCAGTAATTGCCTGACCATATGGGAGGTACAGGCAGATAGCTATACTGACAGTCTGCAGGAGCCTAGCACTGCACCTGCGATCAGCAGGAAATATATTGACAAGAAAAAAAAATGGTGCTATCTATAGGTATCTTTACTTTTCTAAAGAATCTTAGTTGAACTCAGTGGACATTTACCTATTTTCAACCTGATACAAAGGTGTGAAATTACCAAAACAAGTGAATGTACTTCATGTGTCTCTATGTTCCCTTGAGGAAGGTACCCTACGATGCCTCAAAATATTGGTTTCCTATGCCTTATGTGATGCTGTCTTCACTGTAAACACATGAAACACGTTCACTTGTAGTGCTGGTGACATTGCATCTTTGTATCTGACATGGTACCATCCAAGGCATTTACTTTGCCTACCCATCATTAACAGGTCAAGTACTGTGAGGGGAAGCTTCCATTTGGACTTAATAAATATGTGACTATGACTTACTGTACGTGTATACATTTTATCCTCCAAAAGAAAGCAGGCCCAGTCTTTTTCATTTTTAGTATTTCCATGTGGATATTGAGAGTTAGGTGGCTTCACTTGTTCTGCCTCTTGTATTCCCGATTCACCCTCCACTCCAACTGAGCTAGGAAAGAAATCTAAAGTAAAATGTTTATTGGTGAGATCCTACAAAATAAAATGTTATCAGTGCATGGGAAAAGCAAAATATTTCCACCACACCTTGTTTATTTAATACAGCAGCTTACCTTTATAACTTACATTAGGCAAGACAAAGTTTGCAAAGACTTTGCTTTCTTCAGCCTAATATTTTGGCTATTTATTTTAGGGTTTGTTTCCCTAAATGGTCTTAATTGTAATTTAGAAGTTATTGGCTCCAAATTGAGGTTTGTACAATTGCTGAATGACCTGTGGATTATTTTAACCCGTGTGGCAGAACCTCTGACTGTAGAGGGTAAATCAATTCAGTAAGTAAGTTGTCTTTCTGCACACAAATGAGGCCATTCCTGTGTCTTGGCAAACAGCTGTGCTCTCCTTAACCTTTACTTTTAAGGTTTGGAGGTGGTTCATAATATGTCTGTCAGGAGTGATTTTTTTTTTTCTGATCTAGAAGCAACAAGCAGGAACAGATGAATTGCTTTCTCACCCCTAAGGTGGCTGGTTGCTTTGCTAGTCAGAGGTGATGTCAATGGTTATGTTTGTATGTGTTAGACTTGTTTGACTATGCTTGTATGTGGAGGAAGAGAGGGAAACCTGCAGTATTTCCATAGCAGAGCAAATGTTACCTTTCATCTAATGCATATATTGCCACATTTCACAACCTTTTTTTTTTTTTTTTAACAATAATGTAACTGGTATGTATTGATATGTAATACTGTGTGAGTATTTTAAAGAGGCATACCAGTTATGAAAAAACATTTTTTTTTTAAGAAAGAACTATTTGCATATTTTAAACAAATGTACTGCTTCTGTTGACTTCAATCATACCTGATTATGATAGGAATGAGCAGCTACCCACCTAACCAAAGTAAGTCATGGTGTACTCCCAAGCCCATCTGTCACACGGATTAACTCTTCAAGTAAAGGTTGCAAAAGAACTCTTGTGCTGATCTTTGAATCTATTAACAACATTGGAGGAACTAGAGCAGTTCTTTTGATGCTTACATAAGTACCTTTATGCTCGACATACATTAGTCGAAAAATAATTCAAACGGGTTTTCATAAAACAAACACATAATTGTGAGAGCAAACGATATTCCCATCATGTAATGATCAAATTTCTAATGATAAATCATATAGTGGACATAAATAATTTTATTGTCGGTTTTTTGCTTCTGGTTCACATATGCACAGTACCAACAGTTTGATTTTTAACCACTTCCCGACCGGCCGTTGTATATAAACGGCCGTACGGTGGCACTGCAGGGTCGGGTGGCTGTTTATAAATGGCCTCCCTGCACCCTGCTTGTGCACGCTCCCTGGGAGCACGCAGCGCCGCGATCCGGTGCCCACTGTGTCCTCCGGACACAGTGAAACACCGATCGTCGGACGGGACCTCTGTACGAGGTCCCGATCATGTGATCACTGATTGGCCAATCAGTGATCACATGCAAAGTAGTAAGCAAGATGTCACTTGTGACATCATTGCTTACTACGTGTGAAATCTGTGAATGATCACAGAGGTCACATGGTACAAGGCTATTCACAACAGCCTTGTACCATGTGACAAGCTGTGACCAATCACAGCTCACTCAGTACTACTCAATGAGTGCAAGAATGCAGACAGAGAGGAGAAATGATTGCTTTTACATCCTATATGAGTGTAAAAGCAATCAGTGTAAAAAAAAAAAAAAAATCTTCATCACAACCCACAAGTAGTACAGTGTCACCATGGTGACAGTGTACTGCTAGGGTGACAGTATGTAAAAAATAAAATAAAAATAAAAAATAATATAAAAAAAATAAAAATGTAAAAAAAAAATATTTAAAAATTATAATTTTTGGTTAGAAACTAATTTGTATTTTTTTTTACTAAAAAGATAACGGAATAAATTTTGGCCAAGATTTATGATGAAATATTATTTATTTGAAAAATTTTATTAAAAAAACACTTTTTTTTCAAAATTTTTGGACTTTTTCATTTACATAGCAAATAAAATAAAAATCCCAGCGGTGAATAAATACCACCAAAATAAATCTTTATCTGTCTCAAAAAAATGGTAAAAAATTTGTTTGGGTACAGTGTTGCATGACCGCGTAATTGTCATTCAAAGTGTGATAGCGCTGAAAGCTGAAAATTGCCCTGGCCAGGAAGGGGGTAAAAGTGTCCGGTCTGGAAGTGGTTAATGGGCGAGAAGCACATTAACCTCTCAATGCATTGTCCATTCATCAGCAGTTTTCCAAACTTTTCCTTTGATTTTTTTGCCTCAAAAACATCACTATCAATTTTTGATTTGTCCCCATTAACTGGACGAACAAACTGTCCAAATGACTGATTTTTTTTAACTAATTCTCATATGTATGGGTACCATTAACCTCCTCTTGGATGGCAGTGGATCTGTTGCCTATTATTCATTTTTTTAAATTAACTTAGCTGACCCAGGTTTGTTGGGAGCCGCAAAACTGCTATGAAATTATATTATTTTATTTTTATTTATTTTTATTGGCCCGTTTTTATATACTTTTTTTTACTGAAAAATAATACAGGAAACTTGTAGTGAGAAATTTAAATGGACTGCCTTTGTTGAAGTTTGATGTTTTGTTCAAAATTACATTGCTGTAAATTTTAGTCACCAACCTGAAGCAACTATGCAAATCAGAAGATATTTCTCTGCTTCACTAGGGTTACTTGTTTCTAGGTCTGTCTCTCAACAGCTAAGCACCTAGCATTTCTAGAAAGAGGGCATCAGTACAATCCATGGTTTTCTCTTTTTCAGTACAGATTTCTTTTAGGTATTGATTGTAATGAAACCTGGCATTCTCAAACTGTCCCTACTCTGTCCAAAACAAAATAAAAAGCATTGCCTGGAGTTAGGCCCCATTCACACTAGTGCATTTTTTTGTCTGTGTTAGGTGCGATGCGTGTAAAAAAACAAACTAAAAACAAACAAAAAAAAAGTCCTGCGTGCTGCATCTTTGATGTGCTTTCATTAAAACCCTTCCTTGAGGGGTGCCGGTCTGTATGATCAAGATTGAACTCTTTGACCTGAATGCCAAGCGCCATGTCTGGAGGAAACCAGGCACCGCTCACCACCTGGCCAATACCATCCCTACAATGAAGCATGGTGGTGGCATGTGGGGATGTTTTTCAGCAATAGGAACTGGGAGACTAGTCAGGATTGAAGGAAAGATGAATGCAGCAATCTACAGAGACATCCTTGATGAAACCCTGTTCCAGAGCGCTCTGGACCTTAGACTGGGGTGATGGTTCATCTTTCAAGAGAACAGTGACCCTAAGCACACAGCCCACATAACAAAAGAGTGACTACGGGCCACTTTCACGTTGTCATTATGGGGTATTGTTTGTAGAATGTTGAAGAAAAAAATTAATTTAATCCATTTTGGAATAAGGCTGGAACATAAAATGTGGCAAAAGTTAAGCGCTGTGAATTCTTTCTGGATGCAGTGTATGTGTGTGTGTGTATATATGTATATGTGTGTATATATGTATTTATATGTATAAATAAAAGTATAAATATAAATCATTTTTTTTCTTCTTTTTGTAAACAGTAGGGCTCAGCATTTGAAGGTCCCTTTTTGACAGCCCACTGCCCTCCTTCCTCAACAGAACTGGCTTTAAAAACTCATTTGTAAACAAACCATTTGCCCAAAAAAAAAAAAAAAATTACCTCAGCCATACATACAATTTGTTATTTTTATGCTCACAAATGATCAGATTCAAAGCCTTATTTTAACACATGTGAGAGCAATTAAAAATGACAGGTAAAAATGAGCTTAATCATTTGACCTCTGGAAGGTCCCCCTTCATGACCAGGCCATTTTTTGCTATTCAGCACTGTGCTTCTTTAACTGGCAATATATACACACGTGTGTTTGAGGTGCACACCCTAATGCAATAGGCTGTGCACACCTATGATTGTTGTAAATTGAACTATATATATTAATATAGTGCATTATATCGTGGCAGTGCGGCATTATAATGTGCTTGCATTTATATTTATGGTGCATACATTTGTGTTGTGGCCATGGGCAGCTACCTGCTGTGGTCTTGTTGCGGCATCAAACACAGGCACAGTGACATGCAATGTGACCACCCGCTAATACTGTAAATAGGGGGGCTTTAGAATCCTCTGCCTATAGGCTCCTGAGATGCAAGTCTGGCCCTGATTCTAACGTGCCTAAAACGCTTGTAAAATACACCTAAAATGCAAGGCACCACAAAAATGCACTGCAGAGAGGGGGATATGACCATTAGTGTAATGTGTCACTTCTTATCTATATTACTGTGGAGATCATTCAGCAACCAGACATTGTAAACTCAGGCATGATGTAGGAGCCTTGATTTATTCGTTTACACTGCAGTAATACCAATGAAGTGTCATTTTAGGTTTTCATTGCCCGAATTCTTAAGAATAATATGTTATCATTTTCACTTATTTTATCAGATAACCTTTCATAGGTAAGTGATATAGTATCAGACAATATATAAAGGAATGTCAAGATAGAGAAGTGATCAATGTAGCCTTGTCTTGTGGTGTCAGCAGAATTATTTTTTTTTAGTTTGATTTGTAGGTTTCCATACAACTCAAGTTCTTCACTAGTCTCAGACCTGATCTTGTCAGCAGAGGTCATAGAGTTCATCTTGAATTCCTGAACAAGGGGAGATACTTATGTATAGCTTGTGTTTGTTTGCAGTTGTATGTATGTGTGAACTTACAGTATAATGAGTGTGTGTATATGTATATATATGTATATATATATATAGCCATCTTGGCACATGACCGCACAGTTCCGCCTGCTATGTTTCCATGAGAGACTTGCTGTGCCTGGTGGGAGGGCACTCTGTACCCCTTCGACAAATGCTAGTATGCTGGAAGACAGCGGGTGACATCATGGCTCTGTGAATTCAGCTCCCTTGTTGAGCCTCTTACTAAGACACAGCACACAGAGCAGTGTGATCACTTGATTGTCCCAAATAAGTAGGGGAAAAAGGGCATTTACACTGATTTATTGCAAATAGTATGCAGCATGGTTATCAACAGTGGGGATGTAAAAAGTGTAACATTGTTTTTTTAAGCCTTTACTTATGCTGTAAGCAGGGAGCCTGTCTACTTTGAATGGCAGAGGTGCTGGGAGGGAGAAGGCATTGTATCTTCATAGTAAAGGAGAATGTCTAACCCTTGTAGAAATTAAGTAGAATATGCCATCCGTTGACAGTCATGCATTTTTTTTGTATACGAGGGTGTAGTTTGTGTGCATCCCACATAATGTAGTAATTGTTTATTTTTGTCTTTTTTTTACAGGAACTGAAGAAGAGCTAGTAGCAGGAATACAGTATCCAGCACAAGACCTGTACTCTATGCAAGATGATGATGAACAGCAAGGATGGGTGTCATGGGCCTGGTCTTTTGTTCCTGCTATTGTAAGTTACGGCAATGATAATGATGGGGAAGGTGGCTACATGGGATCAGAAGATGGAAATGCATTCCAAGGAACAAAATCTCAGCTGTCCAAAGATCCAGTTGTCTCCATAGGTTTTTACTGCACAAAGGCCACTGTAACGTTTAAGGTAAGCATGCAGTATTTAATAGCTTTCTGACTTTAATGTAAAACACAATGTAGTAGAGTAATCATAAGCTTGCTGCTAGGGATGAGCTCCAGGTCAGGTATGAGTTTGTCTCAACCCTAAGCATATGCGGTTTCATAAGATGACAAACTAATACGGCTACTTGTATATTTAGAAGCCAACTACCACAATGTGATTCCTGCTCTCTGAACTCTGGTCATGTGGCTTATAAGGGTCAGTCGAGGGGGTTCCTTAACTCTGCAATTCACAGCATTCACAACAATTTTCTGGTGGTCTCTCCTCTTTAACTACCTGTGATTCAGGCAAACATTTGAACCAGTTTTGTTATTAGATCAGACACATGAGACAAATTAAGATAGATCTTGCAACCTCCACTTTAAGAACCTATCACTATAGCTGCAACAGATTCCTAAAGAATTGCCATGAGTTTGCAGATTCAGAAACTGCTGATGATTAAGTCCAACTCTCAGGTGACATACAGAGAGATGCCACTTCTCAGCATGGGGCATGTCTGCGTTGGGAAGCTGTCATGAATGTGACCGTTTCCCACACAGGGCTCTATCCCCAGTCCAATTCAACTGTTGTCCGGGAGAATCTCTTGCAGAATGCAAACAAAAGGGCAGGGATAATGAATGACCTCATTTAACCAAATATGATGTCATTGCCCGTATGTGACTGATGAGAAGTCACACGGGAGGCAGACCTGATGAAGATTGAGTCTTAGAGTTCCCCATCAGGATCCACTAACCCAACTCAACACCAGTCCTTTGCCATTGGTTGTCAATCATAGGCAAGGCAGACCTGATGGAAAATAGTCTCTTAGTACCCCACCCGGCGCTGCCCACCAAGCTACAAAGGTCCTTGGCCATGTGCCTGTTTGTGTGATGGGTGCACTGACCAGGAAGTGAGCTCAGGAATGTGGAGCTGCATTGAGGACAGAGTGTCTTGAATTGGCGTCTGGGCCTCAGTACTTCCACTTTCTAAAACAGATTCACGTACCTGTGCCTGATAGGTACATGAATCTCTTACACACAGCGACAATTTCATTGCAGATGTTTGAGGAAATTCTATGATGTTCTTTATGAATTCTCCCCAAAGTGTGGATATCCCCTCAAAGGACTTTGCAGATATTCACTACTGTATTTTTATGGCTTTTTCAGTGAATTACATTCTAATGTTTCTTTTTAATTAAAGTTTGGCTGGTGTGGGTCCTGTTGAATAAGCTGCCTAGTGAAAGTGTTTAAATACTGTACATGTGACATATTCTCAGTGAAATAAATGCTTTGATTTTCTATTAAAAACTGTTGAAAAAGTGGTCTAAAGTAAGTGTTTAAATACTGTTCATATACTTATTACAATAATACAGCATAGTGGCTTAAGTGGTTAGAGCTTCCACCTAGCAGCACTAGGGTTGTTGGTAGAATCCCAACCATGGCACTACCTGCCTTGAATTTGCATGTTCTCCTTGTGCCTGCGTGGGTTTCCTCCAGATACTCAGGTTTCTTCCCACACACCAAAGAAATACTGGTTGATAAATTAGCTTCTGTCCAAATTGGACTGAGGATGTGTATGTATGAATGGAATGAGTTATGGACCTTAGATTGCTAGCTCCTTAAGGGCAGGGACTGTTGTGAATGCACACAATGTACAATATATATGTAAAGTGTAAACTGACAGCAATATATATATATATATATATATATATATATATATACAGTCAGGTCCATAAATATTGGGACATCAACACAATTCTAACATTTTTGGCTCTATACACCACCACAATGGATTTGAAATGAAACAAACAAGATGTGCTTTAACTGCAGACTGTCAGCTTTAATTTGAGGGTATTTACATCCAAATCAGGTGAACGGTGTAGGAATTACAACAGTTTGCTTATGTGCCTCCCACTTATTAAGGGACCAAAAGTAATGGGACAATTGGCTTCTCAGCCGTTCCATGGCCAGGTGTGTGTTATTTCCTCATTATCCCAATTACAATGAGCAGATAAAAGGTCCAGAGTTCATTTCAAGTGTGCTATTTGCATTTGTAATCTGTTGCTGTCAACTCTCAAGATGAGATCCAAAGAGCTGTCACTATCAGTGAAGCAAGCCATCATTAGGCTGAAAAAACAAAACAAACCCCTCAGAGAGATAGCAAAAACATTAGGCGTGGCCAAAACAACTGTTTGGAACATTCTTAAAAAGAAGGAACGCACCGGTGAGCTCAGCAACACCAAAAGACCCGGAAGACCACGGAAAACAACTGTGGTGGATGACCGAAGAATTCTTTCCCTGGTGAAGAAAACACCCTTCACAATAGTTGGCCAGATCAAGAACACTCTCCAGGAGGTAGGTGTATGTGTGTCAAAGTCAATAATCAAGAGAAGACTTCACCAGAGTGAATACAGAAGGTTCACCACAAGATGTAAACCATTGGTGAGCCTCAAAAACAGGAAGGCCAGATTAGAGTTTGCCAAACGACATCTAAAAAAGCCTACAAAGTTCTGGAACAACATCCTATGGACAGATGACACCAAGATCAACTTGTACCAGAGTGATGGGAAGAGAAGAGTATGGAGAAGGAAAGGAATTGCTCATGATCCTAAGCATACCACCTCATAAGTGAAGCATGGTGGTGGTAGTGTCATGGCGTGGGCATGTATGGCTGCCAATGGAACTGCTTCTCTTGTATTTATTGATGATGTGACTGCTGACAAAAGCAGCAGGATGAATTCTGAAGTTTTTTGGGCAATATTATCTGCTCATATTCAGCCAAATGCTTCAGAACTCATTGGACGCCGCTTCACAGTGCAGATGGACAATGACCCAAAGCATACTGCAAAAGCAACCAAAGAGTTTTTTAAGGGAAAGAAGTGGAATGTTATGCAATGGCCAAGTCAATCACCTGACCTGAATCCGATTGAGCATGCATTTCACTTGCTGAAGACAAAACTGAAGGGAAAATGCCCCAAGAACAAGCAGGAACTGAAGACAGTTGCAGTAGAGGCCTGGCAGAGCATCACCAGGGATGAAACCCAGCGTCTGGTGATGTCTATGCGTTCCAGACTTCAGGCTGTAATTGACTGCAAAGGATTTGCAACCAAGTATTAAAAAGTGAAAGTTTGATTTATGATTATTATTCTGTCCCATTACTTTTGGTTCCTTAATAAGTGGGAGGCACATATGCAAACTGTTGTAATTCCTACACCGTTCACCTGATTTGGATGTAAATACCCTCAAATTAAAGCTGACAGTCTGCAGTTAAAGCACATCTTGTTCGTTTCATTTCAAATCCATTGTGGTGGTGTATAGAGCCAAAAATGTTAGAATTGTGTCGCTGTCCCAATATTTATGGACCTGACTGTATATATATATATATATATATATATATATATATATATATACAGTGGATATAAAAAGTCTACACACCCCTGCTAACATGTCAGGTTTCTGCGATGTAAAGGAATGGGACAAAGATAAATCATTTCAGAACTTTTTCAACCTTTGATGTAACCTATAAACTGTACAACTCATTTGAACAACAAACTGAAATCTTTTAGGTGGAAGGAAATAAAAATAAAAAAACTAAAATAATATGGTTGCATAAGTGTGCACACCCTTAAAGGAATACTTTGTTGAAGCACCTTTTTCATTTTATTACAGCACTTTTTGGGTATGAGTCTATCAGCATGGCACATCTTGATTTGGCAATATTTGCCCACTGTACCTTGCAAAAACACTCCAAATCTGTCAGATTGCGAGATCTCCTATACACAGCCCTCTTCAGATCACTCCACAGATTTGCGATTGGATTCAGGTCTGGGCTCTGGCTAGGCCATTCCAAAACTTTAATCTTCTTCTGGTGAAGCCATTCCTTTGTTGATTTGGATGTATGCTTTGGGTAATTGTCATACTGAAAGATGAAGTTCCTCTTCATGTTCAGCTTTCTAGCAGAAGCCTGAAGGTTTTGTGGCAATATTGACTAGTATTTGGAACTGTTTTTAATTCCCTCTACCTTGACTAAGGTCCAGTTCCAGCTGAAGAAAAACAGCCCCAAAGCATGATGTTGCCATCACCATGCTTCACTGTGGGTATGATGTTCTTTTGGTGATGTGCAGTGTTGTTTTTGCGCCAAACATATCTTTTGGGTTCTGGATGTTTTTCTTCGTAAGAAAAGACTTCCGTCTTGCCCCTCTACCCCATAGCCCAGACATATGAAAAATATGAGAGATTGTTGTCACAGCCAGCACATGCTAGATATTCCTGCAGCTCCTTTTAATGTTGCTGTAGGCCTCTTAGCAGCCTCCCAGACCAGTTTTCTTCTCATCTTTTCATCAATTTTGGAGAGACGTCCAGTTCTTCGTAATGTCACTGTTGTGCCATATTTTTTCCGCTTGATGATGACTGTCTTCACTGTGTTCCATGGTATATTTAATGCCTTGGAAATTCTTTTATACCCTTGTCCTGATTGATACCTTTTAACAATGAGATCCCTCTGATGCTTTGGAAGCTCTCTGCGGACCATGGCTTTTGCTGTAGGATGCGACTAAGAAAATGTCAGGAAAGACCTACTAGAACAGCTGTACTTTATTTGGGGTTAACCAGAGGCACTTTAAATGATGGCTGGTGTGTACTGAATTCTATTTAACATGATTTTGAATGTGATTGCTTAATTCTGAACACAGTTACATCTCCAGTTATAAGAGGGTGTGCACACATATGCAACAACATCATTTTAGTTTATGTTTACTCCCCCCCCCCCCCAAAAAAAAAAAGATTTCAGTTTGTTTTTCAATTGAGTTGTACAGCTTATAGGTCACATTAAAGTTGGACAAATGTCTGAAATTATTTATCTTTGTCTCCTATTTTTACATCACAGAAACCTGACATGTTAACAGGGGTGGTGTAGACCTTTACATCCACTGTGTGTGTGTGTGTGTATGTATATATATATATATATATATATATATATCTCTGTAATACTCAAATGATAAAAATTTTAGCGGGATAAGTTAGCAAAATAATAGACTTCAGTGTAGACTTTTTTTTAAAATATATTTTATTAAAAATTATTTTCTGCACTGTCCAATGTACTTTCCGCTTATGACCTCAGTAGTTGCATGCAATCCATACATACAGTGGGGAAAATAATTATTTGATCCCCTGCAGGTTTTGTAAGTTTGCCCACTTGCAAAGAAATGAAGGGTCTATCATTTTTATCATAGGTGTTTTTTAAATGATAGAGACAGAATATCAACCATAAATACAGAAAAAACACATGATAAAAAGGTTATACAGTAAGCTGAGTTGCAGTTCAGTGAGTAAAATAAGTATTTGATCCCCAAGCAAAACATGACTTAGTGCTTGGTGGAGAAACCATTGTAGCACAGAGGTAAGACATTTCTTGTAGCTGGTTACGAGGTTTGCACACATCTCAGGAGGGATTTTGGTCCACTCTTCTTTACAGATCTTCTCTAAATCTTTAAGGTTTCTTGGCTGTTGCTTGGCAACTCAAAGTTTCATCTCCCTCCATAAATGTTCTATCAGATTAAGTTCTGAAGACTGGCTAGGCCACTCCATGACCTTAATGGAGCCACTTCTTTGTTGCCTTGGCGGTATGTTTTGGGTCATTGTCATGCTGGAAGACCCATCCATGACCCATCTTCAGTGTTCTGGCTGAGGGAAGAAGGTTCTCATTCAAGATTTTACAATACATGGCTCCTTCTATTGGCCCCTCAACGCAGCAAAGTCAGCCTGTACCTTTATCAGAGAAACAGCCCCAAAGCATAATATTTCCACCTCCATGCTTAACTGTGGGGATGGTGTTCTTATGGTCATAGTCAGCATTTTTCTTTCTCAAAACACGGTGAGTCGGGTTAATTCCGAAGAGCTTAATTGTGGTCCCATCTGACCACTGTGCTTTCTTCCAATTCTTCTCTGAATCACTTAGATGTTCATTGGCAAAGTTCAGACAGGCCTGTACATTTGCCTTCTTGAGGAGAGGGGCCTTGCAGGCGCTACAGGATTTCAATCCAAGGCTGCATATTGTGTTACCAATGGTTTGTTTGGTGACTATGGTCACAACTGTTTTGAGATCATTCGTAAGCTCCTCTTGTGTAGTTCTGGCCTGATCCCTCATTTTTCTCGCGATCATCCTTAACCTATGAGGAGAAATCTTGCTTGGAGCTCCAGACTGAGGGCAGTTGATGATTATTTTTTATTTCTTCCATTTGCAAATAATCACTCCAACAGTTGTCTCCTTCTCACCAAGTTTCTTCCTGATGGTCTTGTAGCCCATTCCAGCCTTGTGCAGGTCTACAGTCTTGCCCCTAACGTCATTTGACAGCTCTTTGGTCCTGCCCATGGCGGTGAGGTTTGAATGGAAGAAAGAGATTCTGTGGACAGGTGTCTTTTATACACATAACAAGTTGTCCTAAGGAACACCTTCTTAAATTAACAGGATTAATCTGTGTTGCATATGAGCAAGCCAGTCTGTGGGAGCCAGAATTATTGTTGGTTGGTATGGGATCAAATACTTATTTTACTCACTGAACTGCAACTCAATTTATACCATTTGTATCATGTGTTTTTCTGGAATTTTGGTTGATATTCTCTCTCTATCATTTAAAATATACCTATGATAAAAGTTATAGACCCTTCATTTCTTTGTAAGTGGGCAAACTTACAAAATCTGCAGGGGATCAAATAATTATTTTCCTTACTGTATATACCTCTCTGCCCCTCTCTTTATTTGAGGCATGTTGTATTTGTGTATTTTCTCCAGTTTCTTTGAGAATTGCAGTGATCTACTGGTCTCCTGAACCAGTAACCTTCCTTGATGATTTCTCTGCATGGCTGCCCTAATTTATCTCTTCTGCAATTCCCACAGTCATTCTTGGTGACATCAACATTCCTGTTAATACTAACACTCCTGCTACTTCTAAATTTCAGTCTAATATTCTCTTTTGACCTGAGGCAATGAATACATGCTTCTACTCAATCTGATGACAACACCATTGACCTTGTTTTATGCTACCTATGTACCCCGTGCAACCCCTTCAACAATTCTTTGGCTCTTTCTGATTACTTCCTTATTACCCTCTGGCTCTATCTTACACTCTCTAACTCACATCTTCAATCTCTCCCTCTCTTATAGCATCTTCCCCAACTCTCTAAAATGTGAACTAGTCACAACCATACTTAAAGTGATACTAAAGCTAAAAGCGTTATTTTACCTAATTCATCCCACGTTTTCTATTTCTCCACCCCCCCCCCTTCCCTATGTGAAGGGGAAGAGAGGGGAGAATAGATTCAGCACTGTGCATGGCTGCATCTCTTCTCCCCTCATAGCACTCGAGCAGCAGCAGAAGCCATTGGCCAATAATGCTTCTGTCAATGAAATGCAGTGAGGAGGAAGTGGGGGCAGGGCTAAGTCTATGGAGTGTGGCAGTATGCAGGCACTGTGTGCCTCAATAGCAAGTGTCTTGCTACGGGGACACATAAAGAAGAGGAACCAGGAGCACTACCAGGGACCCGAAAAGAGGAGGATCAGGGCTGCTCTGTGCAATACCACTGCACAGAGCAGGTGAGTATTACGTGTTTGTTATTTTAATTAAAAAAAGATTTGACTTTAGTAACACTTTAGGACCCCACCAATCTGAACCTACAACCCATCTCTTTGACTCCCTTCCTCCAAACTCCTTAACTCCTTGAACATCTGGTCTACAACTGACTGAGCTACCACCTCATCGAGAATAACCTTCTTGATCCTCTTCAATCTGGATTTCACCCTCAACACTCCACAGAAACTGCTCTCTGTGGAGTGTTCACAAAGATTTACCAAAGGCTAAAGCCAATGGTCGTTATTCTGTACTCCTGTTTATGGACCTCGATGCTGCCTTTAGTACATTTCACCACCCCCTCCTCCTCAAAACAACTCCATTACTTTGGCCTCTGTGACTGTACTTTTCATTGGTTCTCATCCTACCTAGCAACTGCACCTCCATTAAACCTTCAATACTGCCTCATACTCTCCTCTTCATTATTCTGTCAGGGTCCCCAAGGTTCTGTTCTTGGACCGCCTATATTCTCAATCTACACCTTCTCCCTGGGTCAGCTAATAGCCTCCCATGGCTTTCAACACTATTTCTATGCTGATGACACCCAAATCTGTCTCTCTACTCCTCAGCTCACTCCATCAGTCCTTTCACGCATCATTAATTTACTAACAGACATATCAGTCCAATGTGCCCCTTCCCCTAACTTCGAGACTAAGATACATGGCAACTATTAACCCATCCTTGCATGCTAGGTGTAATCCTGGACTGCAAGCTCCCTTTTCAGCCCCACATACAATCACTGTCCAAAGCTTACCACCTCAACCTCTAGAACATCCATCTCCAAAATATGCCCCTTCATAACCAATGGCACCACAAAGTTTCTGATTCACTCCCCAATTATCGCTCACATTGTCAAGGCAGGGGCTGTGGAACGGACAGGCAGGCCTAGTGGCAGGGTAAAGCACTGACTGACGACAACCACCACCCACAGACCGAAGTCCCTCAGGGCGCGGAGTCTAAGTCCCAGGCTGCCCTTCACTAGAGCCCCTGATGGTGGGGATGGACTTGACGCAGCCAGGAACCAGGTCGCGGCCCCTGAGACACCCCGACTGCGGCAATGGCCGCCGCCAATGGCGTGTAGCTGGTAGGAATGACAATAGCGTAGTCAGGCAGGCCAGGTTGACAACAACGGGACAAAACGGTACAGAAACAGTGGACAAGAATCACAGGTCACGGGCCGGGTTCAGCAACGGAAGGTCAGATCAAAGGAAAACACAGAGAATGGTCTAGTCACAAGCCGAGTCAGATTCCAGGAGAGTCACAAGAGTATACACAGAGCTGTAGCAACACAAAGACATAAGACACAAGTGCAAAGGGCATGTGCGGATCACAGGCTTATATGTAATTAGCCACACCCCTCTGGGGGATGGACCTCAGAGGCCTGAAGGCATAAAAGACTCCCACCATGCTCTGCAGAAACCCAAGATGGACGCCAGCACATGAAGCAGCACAATCTCTGGGAAAAGGTAGGACCTTGACACGCATCAGCTACTGCAACTACCTACTCATTGGCTTACCTTTACATAGGCTAACCGCCCTTTAGTCAATCATGGATTCTGCTGCCAGACTCATCCACCATACCAACCGCTCAGTGTCTGCTACTCCTCTCTGCCAATCCCTCCACTGGCTTCTGCTCATCCAAAGAGTTAAATTACAAATGCAAACAACAATTTACAAAGCCATCCACAAATCTGCCTCTCAACTACATCACTAACTTTGTATCAAAATACCAAGTTCCTCCGAAGACCTCTCCCATTATATCAAACTCCCTACCCCAGTTGATCCCATTATCTCCTACTCTGGCCACTTTTAGGCGATCACTGAAAACCCTTCTGTTCAGGGAAATCTATCCTGCTTCCACCTAACTACTGTACTTTTATTTTCTCTATCATCTCATCACCCACGATTGTTTATCTTTTGTATCACTTAACCCCTCTTTTAGATTAAGCTCTAAGGCACAGGGCCCTCTAATTCCTCCCATGTTGAATTGTATTGTAACTGTACTGTCTGCCCTCATGGCGCTATATAAATTCTGTATTATAATAATAATATTATATTAACTCTAAAGTTATATGCCCTTTTCAATGATTCTCCAGTGAACACACCTGTCCAAAAAACAAGTACTCACCAACATATTTGTAGTACCACACAGCTAATCTCAGTGTTTTCATTTCTGCCACTGATTAACAAACTCTGTCCCCATACTATAATATGCATTGTGAGTAGCAGTTCTGCTGCTTTTTAACACCTCCTACCCTCGGATGACCTGCAACAAATTAACAAACATCCAACAGGAAAGAGAAGTTACATCTGCAATGAAATGTTCTGTATGAGATTCACATGTTACATTGAGATGGAAAACATTAGCTTTCATTGTTCTCGTTTCTAGCAAAGAATGTATGGAATTAATTTGTGGTTCATTTTTTGGTATTAAAAAAAGGGGGTTGTATTTCTGCATTAGCATTTGGAGTGGTTGATACCCTTCCAGCGCAAAGAGAAAAAACATGCCAAATTAAACTTAACATTTTCCTAATACTGTTGAAAATTGTTCTTGTAATGTTTGAGTTCTTTTAATCAATTAATTGCTTTTCCTCTGCAATAATTGCTGACAGCTGATGAGGAGGAAAGAGGGAATTTGTGCTATATATAAAGCTAACTTTCTTTTCATAGCTTCTTGGCTTAACATCACGCTCTGTGTGACATTATTAGAATCTGGTGTTCAGATAGTTCAGCAGAAAAGTCCCATGGGACAACAAAGAAATATTCAGTTGTATAAACTGCAGCATTCATTTCTACCTCTCCGTTGATGGGGAAGAGCACTGCTTCTTTTTGTGGGCCATTGACGGGTCACAGCTTCCACAGGGCACCTAGAGCTTGTTGGGTAATATGCTGCAACCCCATATTTATAAGTATAATGCTTTCTTTATCCTCAACTTTGTCAAACTTAATGTGATTCAAGAGTTTTTTTAATTTGTTTTTAAATAAACAACATGTAATACCTTCTCTTTGCAATGGTTTTACACAGAGCCAGCCCCAAACCTCCTCTTCTGGGGTCCCCCGTCAGCAGTTTTGGCTCCACCTCTTCAGCGAGTGCCCCATAAGAAGCCACTTCCTATGGTGGCACTTGTGCAGGCTTGATCCCTAGCTGCTTTACCTGCTTCTATAGGCACACACAGCGTGGCTCCCACTGCTGTCTCTCTGTCCTGTGAGGAGAAAGTCGCTGCTCTGGGCAGGAGGATCCTGGTCACAGAACATTTTTTTTACCTTTATGCAGAGAATACGTTATCGTTAAAAACCATAAGCCTTTAGATCCAATTTTATTCACTTTTAGTGCAGTTATACTCCTTTTTTTTTTTTTTTCAACCCCCCAGCTCTGCTGCCAGTACCCCTAAGTGCAGCATAACACTTTATTAAGGATCAAAGGTAGAAACACTCACATTACTGAGGTAAATGAATAGCATAAAAATGTGGTTCGGTGTAACATGGGACAGGTGGGTATGCAGAGTAATGAGCTGTCATCAGTGAAAATGAGATGCTTGAAAAAGGAGCTCACGTCCGCCTTTCCCGGCCAGCGCATGCTCCGAAACGCATCAAAGTGCACCTTGGGTATCTGACATCATCACGGCCACGCTGTTGCGTTCCAGCGTGCGTTCCATTCAGCTTTGAGTGAGGAGGTGCACGCCGGCCTGCTCCACAGCTGTCCCCCTCCAGCTACCACGCTGCTCCAGTGGTACGCTGACTACTCCACACTGATGACAGCTCATTACTCTGCATATCCACCTGTCCCATGTTACACCGAACCATGTTTATATGCTATTCATTTACCTCAGTAATGTGAGTGTTTCTACCTTTGATCCTTAATAAAGTGTTATACTGCACTTAGAGGCGCTTCTTCTCCTTCTCTCATCCTACAGAGTCTGCTACAGTACTTTTGGGAGCATTTCCCTTAGTGCCATATAGGCCCCCCCATTTCTGTCATTATCATTGTGACGATTGCGGCATCAGACCCCAGTCCTTCTCACCAAACCCGTGACCGAAGGACTAGCCAATCTAAAACCGCGCTGTCACGTGCGTAACAATGCCACGCCCAGCTGCACCCTGCACAAAGATTTTCCAGCTAATGGACCACAACCTGTGTGCCAGCAGCCTGGGAGCGATTGTTACTGGGTTAGGTTAATTACGCAATTAACCCTTCACACTGCCACCACCTCCTTTTTGTACAGAGAAAGAGGAATATCAGCAATAACACTATGATGTTTGAATAATCGTCGGTATACCACTGTCACTGCAGGCAGAGATATACCGAAATTTAAAACACACACAGTAGCGCTCTTTAGAGGCAGGGGTGCTTAGTTTGCATTAAAGAGCTTTAGAAACAGTTCAACACTTTCAGAAAGTAAGATTTATTACTAAAAGGTCAAAAGGGTGCAATAAAAATATTTACAGAAAAAGATGTAGCCAATATATAAATATACAAAGAGCAAGCAATAGCACAGCAAAGAGATAACGGAAAGGAATTTAGATAAATAAAATACTTGCCAAAAGCCTTGGGGTAAGCAGTTTTCAAGTTCAGAGCAAAAGGGCCGTCTCCCATAGTTGGTTCCGATGTTACAAGGGAGAATCTTCAACTTTAGTCAACTCAGCTTAGCTTTTTCTAGGAACTCCACAGGGTGTCTCCCTGAAGCAGAGAACCAATCGCCTCATTTGGGGAGGGGGTTGTGCAGGTGGGGAGCTCAGGCTGTGACCAAAGCCTTCACAAAATATACTATGGCCAATAACTTTTCCTAGGTACATATAACATTCTATCCACGAGTAGATTAACACCCAGAATCATCTGCTGAATGGTTAGATATGAAATATAACATACCTGCTTGAATGGTTAAGGAGATATAATTTTCTGCTCTCCTGTGTAGGTCAGATAGGGGGTGTAATATACCAGGCGATTTGTATTAAAGTGAGCCATCCGAGTATGTGCTCCATATTTTGTGTAATTATTTCCTATTTGGAGATATAAAATTATTTGGAAAACTGGGTTTTAAAATGTAAGTCTGTTTTACGACTCCCTGGAATGTCTTTTGAAGCTCAGTGAGGACTCGGTTTATGGCTTTACGACCCCTTCTCCAGCAAGAGTCTCGCAGACAGGGGCACCAGCTAGTTGTGGGATTTATATCCATGATGCTCTCAATGAGTTTGCTGCCTGTGATCTGCATCAAACAGACCACATGTCACTCAACAAAGAGGGAGGGGGGATGAGGAAAGCTGATTTGGGAGTAAAAATTATACAAAATGGAATATTCTTAACAAGATGGATGACCGCGTCCATTTCGGTGTGCACGATTGCTACAATCTTCAGTACTACTATCACCTAACACCAGGATAGCTCTGGCCAATTTGCGCTGATTACCTCCCTTCATTTTCTTTAAACCTGCTGCCAGTACCCACCGATCCTGTGGAACTCACAGTTGCTTGTCCAAGTCATCTCCACTGAATCAATGCATGGAATCCCCATTTAATCCTATAGAAAACTCCTATGAACAGATTACAAAAAAATTGTTCTTTTGCAGAGTCATTATAACCCCAAAAGGTAGTTGTGAGCTTTAGCTGCATTGAAGAAAAAATAGGTGTTGCCATTTCAGATCTCTTTTAGAATAAACTTTTATGTGCCTGCTATCCTTATTCCCTGGCATCGATTCTTTGAGTCAGTGATCTGCAGCAGGTAGTATCCATGCAAAATTTCCTCATTTTTATAGCCAGTCCATGTTTGTTTTCAGTTAAAAATGGCAGCATTCATAGTTCTCCTATAACATGTTTTACTTTAACTTGAACACAACCCTAAACTAAGCTAAACCTAACTAAAAATGTTACCAGGATAACTATAACACTACCTTTGTGATAGAATACTTATAATAAGAATGTTTGTTTCTTTAGGACCAAAATCTACCATACTCAAATGGTTACATCAAAAACTCATCAGCAAGTGCTATTGATCAGGAAAATGACAGGTTTTTGTATATTACATATCACCTGCTTGTTCTGTTATGATTTAGTGCCCAGTGGGAATGGTTAAGGTATCGCTGTCAGCCATGTTGTTGCATTCGTGGTCAACAGTTATCTACAGCTGAGAATTCAGTGCTCAATTAAATACAGCAGCATTGAAGTTTGAAAGTGTGTGGTCTTTAACTACACTGGGTTCCTGGCAGCAAAGGTCATAAATAATGTGGCCAGCAAAAATGCAGTGCCAAAACTGTATTATTAGGAGAAGCTGTGAACGTATAAGCTAAATGTATTTTGCTGGGTGTAGCCCTCCCTTCTCTGTTTACCTGAGTAGCTTTGTGCGTTGGTACTCTGCTAACCAAGAACACATGGGCTTTCTCAGTGTAGAAGCCCACATGTTTCTTTTCCATAACTGTTACTGCCTATATTCTGCTAACATCTTGACAGATCTAGACATAAATATCTTTAAGAAGATCTCAATGATTGACTAATGTTTAACCTTTTGTCAGCTAGTCAATCCCCGCCATTCACGAAATCACAAGACTGTGGCGGAATGCAAGGAGCCATGTACCACACAAGTGTTGTTTCAGATACCCCGCCATTTTTCATCCCATGTAGAAATGCTGTGTTGAGAGAAGGGGTGAAAGTAAAATGAAAGGCAGTGTGTTGACTGGACTGGCTCCTGCCCTGCTTTACATTACACTTGGCATATTTAAGTTCAGCCTCCTATGCAGTGGTGTGCTTAATGTCTTGCAGCTGTTTCGTTTGCACCTGTTTCCTGTCCAATAATACACTCTGGCCAACAGTGAACTTTAATTTGTCTTCATCAATGCAGTCTAGTAATGACAGATTGCCACTTTTTAATGCTGGTGCTGGCTGGATTGAAGGTGTGTGTGTTGTATTGTTTTCCAGCTCACTGAAATGCAAGCCGAAAGCAGCTATTACAGCCCTCAGAAGGTGAAATCCAGAGAAGTCATTCGATGGGAACAAGAAGGGACAACAATTGAGGTAAAGCCTGTCTATTTTAAGCTGTTTGGTCATCTGTGCAAACATAAAATATGTGAAGTACAATAATGGCTTAATGTAAATTCAAATATCACTTCCAACATCCAAGCTAAAGTAAAGGTGTGTTGGTAGCTGTAAAATGGGGATTTTACAGGGGAGCATGAAGCCAGTTTGACCACTCAGTATGGTTAAATGGACCTAAACAAAATATAATGTTCTAGGTTTAAGTATTGCAAGTTATAAAAAAAAATTACTTGTTACTAATTTGCTTAATTGGTCTGAAAGTTGAAAGTACAGTGAAGGAAATAAGTATTTGATCCCCTGCTGATTTTGAATGTTTGCCCACTCACAAAGAAATGATCAGTCTGAAAATCGAATGGTAGGTGTATTGTAACACTGAGAGACAGAACAGCAACATAAAATTCAAAAGAAATGCATGTCTAACAAATTCTGCACTGATTTGCATGTTCATGAGGGAAATAAGTATTTGATCCCCTTCACAAAACATGGCTTAGTACTTGGTGGCAAATCCCTTGCTGGCAATCACAGAGGTCAGACGGTGCCTGTAGTTGGCCACCAGATTTGCACACATCCCAGGAGGGATTTTGGCAGATCCTCTCCAAGTCATTAAGTTTTGGTGGCTGACGTTTGGCAACTCGAACTTTCAGCTCCCTCCACAGATTTTCAATCAGATTAAGGTCTGGAGACTGGCTAGGCCACTCCAGGACCTTAATGTGCTTCTTCTTGAGCCACTTCTTTGTTGCTTTGGTCGTGTGTTTTGGGTCATTATCATGCTGGAACACCCATCCACGACCCATTTTCAATGCCCTGACTGAGGGAAGAAGGTGCTCACCCAAGATTTGACAGTACATTGCCCTGTCCATCGTCCCTTTGATGCGGTGTAGTTGTCCTGTCCCCTTAGCAGAAAAACACCCCCAAAGCAGAATGTATCCACCACCATGTTTGACAGTTGGGATGGTGTTCTTGGGGTCATAGGCAGTATTCTTCCTTCTCCAAACAGTTGAGTTGATGCCAGAGAGCTCGATTTTGGTCTCATCTGACCACAACACTTTCAACTAGCCCTCCTCTGCATCATTCTGATGTTCAGTGGCAAACTTCAGACGGGCCTGGACATGTGCTTTCTTGAGCAGAGGGACCTTGCACTGCAGGATTTCAATCCTTGTCAACGTAGTGTGTTACCAATTGTTTTCTTGGTGACTGTAGTCCCAGCTGCCTGGAGATCATTGACAAGATCCTCACGTGTAGTTCTGGGATGATTCCTCACTGTTCTCATGATCATTGACACTCCACGAGGTGAGATCTTGCATGGTGCACCAGACCTAGGGAGACTGACAGTTATTTTGTGTTTCTTCCATTTGCGAATGATTGCATCAATTGTTGTCACCTTCTCACCAAGCTGCTTGGCGATAGTTTGGTAGCCCAGACCAGCCTTGTTTAGGTCTACAATCTTGTCCCTGACATCCTTGGACAGCTCTTTGGTCTTTGCCATGGTGAAGAGTTTGGAATCTGATTGCTTGATTGCTCCTGTGGACAGGTGTCTTTTATACAGGTAACAAAATGAGATTAGCAGCACTCCCTTTAAGAGACTGCTTCTAATCTCAGCTTGTTACCTTTATGAAAGACACCTGGTAGCCAGAAATGCTGCTGAATTGTAGGGGATCAAATACTTATTTCCCTCATGAACATGCAAATCGATGTATTATTTGTTAGACATGCATTTCTTCTGAATTTTTTGTTGCTATTCTGTCTCTGTGTTACAATGCACCTACCATTCGATTTTTAGACTGATCATTTCTTTGTGATGGGCAGACATTCAAAATCAGCAGGGGATCAAATACTTATTTCCTTCACTGTAGGTGAACTCTTGTTACAATGGTTTAGATTGAAGCACCTAATGCTGGTCACAGCAGGACTCCAAAACTTTTCACCTTAGGAATTTAAAATAACCGTGCTTTCCATATATTTTTTATTTACATATCTTCTTTGTAACAGTACTGGACAAATTAACCCTAAAATATAAGTGCAATCTTCAAAAAGATTGGAGCCAGTAATAAAAATACTGCATTGATCTCATGTCTTGAGACTATATACTGCAGAGCCTCTTTGGACGCACTCTTCCCTCTCCTAACAGGATGAAAAGCTCGGTCACAGTTCCATCTTTACTGCCAAGTCTCGCCTTATTCTCTTCCTTAAGCTGGCCATACACTTACTTTTTTTTTTTGTTCAGCCTGCAGACTGTGTGAATGGACAAATCTCTCCAGATAGCTGACAGCCAGGTCTAGCGGCTATCAAAATACCTGAACAATTGTTCAGTCGACTTTTGTCAAGCATGATGGTGCCATCAGGGGCACCCACAGCTTGAATTTTGCCCAGTTCATACTGAATCAGCTGCAATATGAGCCATTTGTGGCAGCCTTTACTCTCTTCCAGTAGAGTACAAGAATACATTCTGATGTTGACATTAGGATTCTTAATCAGCCAATAAGAGAGCAGGAATGTACGCTTGCAAGCTAGAGATCTGGAAATCTTGGTGACTATTCAAAATGTCAGACTTCTGTAAAAGATATATAAACCATTAAAGTAGAATTGCAGCTTCAACCTAACTAGTATTAATAATGCTCTCAACACCTATGCTGACTATCCTGTGTAAAAAAGATGTATATACTTATTTTTAGCGTGTTTCTGTCCAGTCATGTGATCCCGTGTCAGTAACTGCCAACTGCATCGGTGAGGGGAGAGCACTTGACAATGGCTGGGAATGCCTGGAATTGGTGTCGTTACCCATAGGCTCCCATGTCCCAGCGCTCCCTCTCAGCTGCCACTCACTGACACAGTGGAGCCAAATCACATGACCGGAGTGGGCTGAAAATAGGTGAATATATATATATATATATATATATATATATATATATACAGTGGGGATCGAAAGTTTGGGCACCCCAGCTAAAAATGTGTATTAATGTGCATAAAGAAGCCAAGGAAAGATGGAAAAATCTCCAAAAGGCATCAAATTACAGATTAGACATTCTTATAATATGTCAACAAAAGTTAGATTTTATTTCCATCATTTACACTTTCAAAATAACAGAAAACAAAAAAATGGCGTCAGCAAAAGTTTGGGCACCCTGCAGAGTTAATATCTTGTACTGCCCCCTTTGGCAAGTATCACAGCTTGTAAACGCTTTTTGTAGCCAGCCAAGAGTCTTTCAATTCTTGTTTGAGGTATCTTTGCCAATTCTTCCTTACAAATGTCTTCCAGTTTTTTGAGATTTCTGGGCTGTCTGTCACACACTGCTCTTTTAAGGTCTATCCATAGATTTTCAATTATGTTGAGGTCAGGAGATTGTGAAAGCCATGGCAAAACCTTCAGTTTACGCCTCTTGATGTAATCCCCCGTGGATTTCGAGGTGTGTTTAGGATCATTATCCATTTGTAGAAGCCATCCTCTCTTTAACTTCAGCTTTTTCACAGATGGCATCAAGTTACCATCCAAAATTTGCTGAAATTTTATTGAATCCATTTTTCCTTCTACTCGTGAGATGTTTCCTGTGCCACTGGCTGCAACACAACCCCAAAGCATGATTGATCCAACCCCATGCTTAACAGTTGGACAGAGGTTCTTTTCATTAAATTCTGTGCCCAAACGTACCTTTGCTCATTCCGGCCAAAAAGTTCAATTTTAACCTCATCGGTCTACAGAACTTGTTTCCAAAATGCATCAGGCTTGTCTATATGTTCATTTGCAAAGTTCAAACGATGATTTTTGTGGTGAGGACGTAGAAGAGGTTTTCTTCTGATGACTCTTCCATGAAGACCATATTTGTACAAGTATCTCTTTATAGTGGAATAGTGTACCACAACTCCAGTGTCTGCCAGATCTTTCTGGAGGGATCGTGTGATCAAACGTGGGTTTTGAATTGTTTTTCTCACAATCCTGCGAGCTGTTCTGTCTATTTTTCTTGGTCTTCCAGATCTTGCTTTAACTTCCACTGTTCCTGATGACTGCCATTTCTTAATTACATTCCGAACAGAGGATATTGACATCTGAAAACGCTTTGCTATCTTCTTATAGCCTTCTCCAGCTTTGTGAGCGTCAACTATTTTCAGTTTTCTAGACAACTGCTTAGAAGAACCCATGGTGCTGATTGTTGGGGCAAGGTTTAAAACCTTTGAGATTGACATCACCTGGTCTTCCCAGACGATGACTGAGAACAATCCATGACACTGGCAGGTCTCAGCTTGGCAAAGGGGGCAGTGCATGCTATAAATTCTGCAGGGTGCCCACTGTATATGTGTGTGTGTGTGTATATATATATATATATATATATATATATATATATATATATAAAATTTATTTTATTTTTTTTCAACAGGTTAGTCAGCATAGATGTTAGGAGGGAGGACATTTTTAAGACTGTTTAAGCTGAGGCTGGTATTCTACTTTAACATTGAACCTGTGTGCTTATTAGGCCTCATTCACGTGTACGCTTTCGGGGGGGCCACGTTTGCCTGCGTCGGGATGCACAGTTGTTTCATTCATCCCTCAATGCAAGCAGTTGCACTGATGTCATGTCATTTGGGATGCAGTGGCTGCATGGACACAGATGCTGCCCTCAATCTGACATCTGTGTAGGTGCATTGGGGCCATGCACCCACATAGATGTCAGATTAGGAGCAGCATCTGGGAGCAATGCAGACAAATAGCTGACAGCATAAGTTACTCTTTCAGGACCCCTGTGCCATCGGAAACCCTGCTACACTTGCATGAAAATGGAAACTTCCTAATAGTCTCTGCTGGCAAGAGGATTGACATGCTGCACGTGATAATGTCACGGATTGCTTATAGACCAATCAGAAACTGGATGCTGTGTTCTTGGAAGGGGGTGCCTTCCGCACCACACACAGCCACGGCAAAATTTCAATATCAAGGACACATTTACTGCTCCCAGCAGGCTAAATACATATTAGGAAAGTTTCTGCAAAGGGTGATTCTAAACGTTTTTTGTGTGTCACATGTCCAAAACAGACTATGTCAACTTTGCAAACATCTTTTGGTGATCATTTATATCAACTCCTCAAATCCAGTTTCTATTGTATTGGCCCTGAAGTCTTCCATAAATAAACATTCTAGGCTGGAACACCTTTCCTTTGCAGCATGGTTTTCAGCTGGGAAAACTGAATACTCGGAATAAATCAGTATAAATCAACAAACTGGGAGCACATAATTCTTGGAAATTGTGCTGTCAATCAGATTCACTACCCCATCTCCACAATGGCAGACCTCAATGAGTGATGCTTAAAACATACGGATATTGTAAGCTATAGAAACCTATCTATTTGCTCACAGAGAACAGTAACACGAGAGTTAAATTACTTACTGCAAGCACAGCCATCTTTCCACACTTACAGAACTAAGAAAATTTGTTAAACTATAAATCTAATGGTGTAGCGCTACTACATATAAATATTGATAATAAAATAATAAGAACAAAATATAATAATACAATTATAATGAAATAAATGTGTGACTAGATACATACACTGTGACAAATCCAAAGTGATCTGATCCTCTCTGGGTTCTAAAAGTGAAACACCTTCAAGTGACACAGAAAACGAGGAACAAAACGGTCACATTTGGACCCAATATGAATATAAAAACAACAAAAAACCCAAATCCCTAATTGGGATCAAAGGCTTAAAATTAGCCAAATGAAAGACTACCAAGTGGCACACAAAGTGAATCCCTTCAAAGGGATATACCTCCTATAAAGTGATATGTGCTCAGTGATGACATCAAAAAATCCTCAAATAATTATACAGCAAATGTAGGAACAACATAATCCTCACCCTTTCACTTAAAACATATTATTCAGCTAAAAAACTATTTAATAAGAATAAAAAATATTGTATAGTGAAATATACACATATAAATGAATATAAAAGGTGCAAATACGCCAGGTGATCCAATAACTTTCAGAACCATGCAGGTGATACAGTGGATGTGCGTTATAGCCAATGGTATTAAATTCTTAAATGGCTGAATTGCCCCCTCACCTCCTTACCGCGACCCAATGGGCCAACACGCCTGTAGGAACACAAAAGGATCCTCCACAGTCAGATTCCCCTGTGTGGATGATATTCTTTCAAACCGTAGAAATCCCCTTCAATGGTATGCGTTAAATATCACAGATTCCCATCCAGAGATACGTAAACGTAATACATCCAACTCACATTTGGATCACGATAAAGACATAAAAAGAGAGATCCTCCATAGTGTAATTCAATTTATTGTATTTAGAAAGACAAAAAACGCAATTGCCAACTCACTTGTTTTTGTCTGCATGGTTCTGAAAGTTATTGGATCACCTGGCGTATTTGCACCTTTGGACTTTTTATAATTATTTTTATAGTAATTTATATGTGTATATTTCACTATACAATATTTTTTATTCATATTAGATTGTTTTTTAGTTGAATAATATGTTTTAAGTGAAAGGGTGAGGATTGTGTTTTTCCTATATTTGCTGTATATTTATTTGAGGATTTTTTTATGTCATCACTGAGCACGTATCACTTTATAGGAGGTATATCCCTTTGAAGGGATTCACTTTATGTGCCACTTGGTAGTCTTTCATTTGGCTAATTTTAAGCCATTGATCCCAATTAGGGATTTGGGTTTTTTGTTTTTTTGTTGTTTTTCACCATATTGGATCCAATTGGGACCGTTTTGTTCCACGTTTTCTGTGTCACTTGAAGTTGTTTCACTTTTAGATCCCAGAGAGGATCAGATAACTTTGGATTTGTCACAGTGTATGTATCTAGTCACACATTTATTTCATTATTATTGTATTATATTTTGTTATTCTTTTATTATATTATCAATATTTATATATAGTAGCGCTACACTATTAGATTTATATTTTGGCATCTTTATCACCTATAGGTATAGGGCTGGGTGTCAGCAGCTTTCAATATTATTTTTATTATTTACTTAGAAGCGCAGGAGGATCATATTACTATTAAGAACATTTGTTGGTGCAGCACCACTGTGTGAGGTTAACTGGGACTGATTGTGGTCTGTTTATTAGCAACAGGATTGGTTATTCTGAGCATTTTTCCATAGTATTGAATGTATGCCATTTTTGTTTTCACTTTGTGTGGTGTATAACAAGGACTTAACAGTACCTAAAAGCAGGACTAGATGGTGTCCATAGAAGAGATGTGTTGTAGAAGGTTGACAGGCATACAAACCCACAAAACAGAATACAATGCTAAAGATGAGCTCCAGCAGTGGAGTAAGGCATGAATATTTCCATCTTTCTATCAGTTTAAAGTCCTACATCTGTCATTCTGTCAAAATACCAAGCCTAATGAAGACGAGCAGGATAAGGAGTATGTGTAAAGGATTCATAAGTCTTTGAAGTGAAACTTAAAACTTGTTAGATCCTGGAAGTGACATTTTGATATGACACCATTCTGCACCATACTCTGCTGAACATTGTCTTTTTTTAAATCTTTATTTAGTTTTCCCTAAACATATTTAACATACAATAGCACGAAAACAATCCTAATTCCACATAAAAACTGTATCTTACCAGCATGTACAAAAAAAAAAAAATGAGCAGGAAGTTTGTAGGCCAAACGCAAATGAGTGGAAAACTGTGGTCTACTACAACTCTAAGTAAATAAACTTCCAAACGTGTCAGAGGATGTCAACTCCATCTATGACACCCATTGATCATGGATTTTTTTAAGTTCATCATTGCATCTAAATCTCCAATCCTCTGCCTCTCTAATTTCCTGCACTTTTACTATCCAGTCCTTCACTGAAGGAACCATAGGTGATTTCCCTGCATTTAAAAGGTGAGGCAGTAAACATCTTTTATATTCTCCCACCGAGAAATGGGAAGCATGAAACAATACAGGTAAAGGATTGTCCGGTAAGGGATGTTGTGTGATATGACAAATTAAGCTGCGGATCTCCCTCCAGAATGGTTTTATACTGAAAACTGTATGATACAGTTGACGTTTACCGATATACATGTCACCATTCTCAATTTATTTTGTGATACCTAAGCACATTGCTAAAAACCTGCTTACTAATGTTGGATCAGCTCTATTTTAGCTTACCAAGAGGCAGTGGCAGATCTTCAAATGGATTGCAGTAACTAAAAAAAAATGCAAATAGTTTTTCAAAGATTCACATAAAATGCTATTTTTTTATTTTTTCTACAGGTACTAATGAAGGGAGAGCCTTTCTTTGATTGCCAGATTGGATTTGTGGGGAGTCAAGCTATATGTTTGAAAGGAATTATGGGAATAAAAGATTTTGAGGAAAATACAAATAGATCCGATTCTGTAAGTACAAATATGTGTCATTTTGTGCTACATGTCAAATGCTGTATATACAAGCCATAAAAGGAATTAAATGTGTGTAACGTTCAACTGTCTGTATTCAAAAAGAGTTTTTTAATATAAGATTATATAATCATGTCTCTGGTTAGGCATATGAAGACATAGTTTTTTTTGTATTGTGGTTGTGACCAGCATTAAAGAGGAACTACACAGCATCTGAGCACCACAAACCAAAACACTATTGAATAAATTTTTTACATTCAAAAGAAACTCACCCTTCTATCCATATATCTCCCCATTCTTTATTTTGCTGAGAAATCACTTAGAAAAACACCTCCCTAGCATTTCTGGCCATGGCCATCTTGACTAAGTGCAGATGATTAATGGAGAATTTAATTCCTGGAATCCATCTGCCCTTAGCTCAGACATGCAGGCTGGAGGATGTGCTTAGCTGAGAACTGCTCCTGCCCTCCTGAAGACTCTTGGGATGCATGAAATCCTTTGCCTAGGCCTGGAAACCAGGAACTAACTGAAGTAATGCAAAAACAAAGTTTAATACAAGTAAATACTTATCTATTTACTAATGCTAGCAGCATAAGGGTTATAAATAGTCAGTGTTGATTGAGAGAGTAAAGTTCTGCATTAAAGCTCCCAGACTAACCTGAACAGCTGAGAGCAATCTCTTTTGATCAGGAAAAGAACATGAAGAAGGGTTATTGGAAATGTATTTGTGTTGATTGCGATGATGTTTTGGATCCTAAGAAAAAGGATCCGGTTTTATTTCCTGGCCATAGCTTAGTGGAGCATTATTTTTCTTTGGTTGTTGAATCCAAAAGGCATAGGTATATAGCTCTTGGCTTTTCGTGTATACTTCCAAACTCATTCTTAACTGGAGTCCTCCATTAAACATAAATGTAGTGTTCCATCAGTTTTAGGGTAGCTGTATAGTACCTCATTCCTTTTACAATTGCCACCCACCTGTGCCCACCCACCAGTGCTGCCCACCAGTGCCGCCCACCAGTGCTGCCAGTCAGTGCCACCAGTCAGTGCCCAGCGGTTGTGCCAGTCAGTGCCCAGCAGTGATGCCAGTCAGTGCCGTCTATCAGTACCCATCATCAGTGTCACCTATCAGTGCTGCATATTAGTGCCGCCTATCCGTGACACCTCATTAGTGCTGCCTATCAGTGCCGCCTATCCGTGCCACCTCATTAGTGCTGCCTATCAGTGCCCTTTAGTGCTGCCTATCAGTGCCCATCAGTGCTGCCTATCAGTGCCCATCAGTGCTGCCTCATCAACGCACATCAGTGAAGGAGAAAAATTACCTGTTTGAAAAATTTTATAATAGAAACAAAGAAACTTTTTTTTTTCAAATTTTTTGCACTTTTTTTGTTTATAGCGCAAAAAGTGAAGCGCCCAGTGACGATTAAATACCACCAAAAAAAAGCTCTATTTGTGAGAAAAAAATGATCAAAATTAATTTCATATGGGTACAATGTTGCATGACCGCGCAATTGTCAATCAAAGTGTGGCAGCGCTGAAAGCTGAAAATTGGCCTGGTAAATAAGGGGGTATAAGTGCCTGGTAGGCAAGTGGTTAAAAGAATCGTACAAAAACTGACTCATTATCGATCACAGCACCAAAAAAGACACAAAAAACGGACATTAAAGAATTATGATTTTAATTATACAAAAAGTTGATAAAAATTGTTTCCATACTCAAACAGTCATAAAAAACTAGGCACATGTATGTAACATGATAAGGATCAGGGTGTGACCAAGACAAATCTCATTCCTAGGTCTTACTGCGGACAAATATAAAAATCCATAAAGGGGGATTTGAACTATTGAAAGCAAGATATATAGTCTAATATATACAAGACAAAAGTTTCATCTATCAAAGCATTTCCCAGGGTGAACCCTGCTTTTTCAGGGCGAAGGAACACAAGTAGTTAATTATAGTTTTTACAAATCATTCTTATATGTCCGCAGTGGCATATACGAAATCTGTAATGGAAAACACCATAAGTGAACTGTCCCAGAGTAATATGCTCCAAAGACTCCTAACCATGTACAACCAAAATAGTTGCATAGGACCACGTTTATGTAAGTTACACACTAAATAATACAAAATGATATATGCATGCAGACATATGCCATCAACCAATCCATCCTGACAAAGTGCACGGCATCAATAAGGGTGAAGGAAAACAGCCAAAGACACAGAAGAATGCCAGGAACAAAACTTTTTTTTTTTAAATGTCTCGCTTACTAAGGAAAAGGATCTTCACATACGAAAGGTTCACATGAGGGCAGCCTTCTGTTGACCTAACAGGAAAGAGAATACGCTTCCTTGCTTCCTCAAGGCTTTTATACTAGGCTCCCTCTGTGAAAGCCCTGCTGTGATAGAATGAAACTGTAGCCCAACCCCACAGGTGGCTCCCAGCCTCCAGTCCTAGCCACAAAGTGGCATGTGCACTGGAGGACAAACAAAGAACTGAAAGTGCCATTTGCACTTTAGAATAAAGTGCAGGGGTGGGAGGGGTCTTCACATTGTGCCACAGTGGACACCACAGGAAGGAGGAAAAGATGTGAGGGGACAAACGGCATCACCAAACACATCAAATTCTGGCAGGCAAAAGTCACCCATCACCATAAAAGTGACACAGAGCCCTCCAAGTGGAAGGAATACAGAAGAACTATGAACTCCATTATCCAGTCTGTGTTCAAATACCAGTGCTGAAGGTACCGCAAAAAATGGGAAAGAACATAAACTGAAAGGAAATCCTGGGAGGGGTGGTAAAAACAAAATGACATGTCTGTTTGCGTACATAAATATTAATGATAATCAAATCAATATACATATATGAAGCACCTAAACAAATATGTCAAAAAACACTGATCACATAGACACATCTATAAGAATTGTAGAGATGGCATGTAGGGCACTATGGGGTGATTTACTAATATTGATACACACAGAATCTGGTGCAGCTGTGCATAGAAATCAATCAGATTCCAGGTTTTATTGTCAAACCTTAATTGAACAAGCTGACTTTAGAAGTTGGTTACTATGCACAGCTGCACCAGATTTTGTATGCACCGGTTTTAGTAAATCTTCCCCTTAGATTCCAGAGTGGCCCATATTACCAGTTATTCCAGAAACAAAGCCATTTAATAGAGTATTTATAGAAATGGTTTGAAACTGAGCTGATCATTGAGGCCTGGTTAAATATGTGCCCTAAATCTAAAAATCAACTTCGTTTCAAGTTTAAAAGTATGATCTTTTCAAATTCTTGTCAAATGATCCTGGTCATTATGTGATCGAATAGTATTAACTATAAGTATTATGTGTGTTGTATGGTGTTTATCTATCTGTAGGAGGCCTGTTTCTTTACCTGTGGGGAGAGTTTAAGCAGCAAAGGGAACACCTATCTTACTAACTCACTGTTCGACTACAGAAGTCCAGAAAATAATGGAATTCGAGCAGAATTTATATTAGACTCTTCTTCCCATAAGGTCAGTATACATATCTGATGCAGCAGATCTCTAATGGGGTGAGCTTTGTAAAATGGTTGTAGTTTTGCCAAAAGAATGGGTTGGGGCCAAAGCTTAAATGTCTCGAATTTAATTCTAAACATCTGACTTGGTTATATACATGTATAATGTAAGAACTAGATATGAGAAACTAGATATGAGAGTGCAGTCATAAGTTCTGAACCGCAATGGTAATGTCGCACGTGATAGCTGTCTTTTTTTTGCTCTTATGAGACATACCTGATCCTGACCTTTTTTTTGGAGGAGGGGGGGGGGGGAGTAGCAGTCGCAACAGTTTGAAAGAAAAAAAGTGTATTCAGATCAATATTGGGCAATAGTCATCACTTGCCTGTTTTAACATATTAATTGCCTGCCATTTGACTGCCCTGGTTACCTGTAGTTCAGGTATGTCAGACTGATGTTGTTTGGGCCACATGTGTTGCTCTTGCTCCTCCTTTGTGGATTTCAGCAGTTTTAGAATCCCATTTGAATAAGCCCCTTGCTATTCTACAGTGTTAACACTACAAGTTTTAATGAGCCCCTTGCTATTCTACAATGCCTTAACACTGCCCATAAACCAATTTAGTAGCTCAGAAATTCAGGATATGCTTTCAGATTTAAATTTCAGCTGGTAATGCTACTCAATTCAGCTTCATCTGAGTTTGACATGCCTGCTGTACTTTATTAACAACTATGTTCAAAATGAGTTAATGTTGGGCTACACCTAGACACCAGATGTCTATGTATGTGTACCAGATCACAAAGTAGATGACCATGGTATGTCTGTGTCTGCATTATCATTGTTCCAAATACCTATTAGTCTTGTGATGGATTTGGTTTTGTATAGCATATTTTCCTGGACAGTTGCTGCTTGCCCAAGATGAGGCTGGAGCCAGGACTTGTCTGTTCAGCACATAAACATGCACATTCCATTAAAATTCTGGGTATTATTTAAATATCTAATGTATGAAGGCCCTTGGCTGTTTGAAGACCAGACCTCACAGTAAAAAAAAAAGGTCCCCGGAAATTGCCCGGTCCACTCCTCCTTTACAAATCACCTATTGTTAGTAGGCATAATGTTAGTTTTGTACTTGCCTCACTTCTGTCTTCCACATCACTGGTTGTGCCATCACCGTCCTTCCTTGAAGAATCCTGGGTAATGCAGAGCAGAAGAGATCTCATGAGAAGACTCCAGTCCATTGCAAAAGTGTCTTCTTGCAAAATTTAAGCTGATTTGTATTTCCCAGAATGTAGACGGAAGTATTAAAGTCATGCTTGCCTAAGCACTGCGGGTGGAGGATGATGGTGATGTAAGTAGAAATTTGACTTTTTTCTGATTTTAGGTACATTTTACACCAATAGATCAGTAGGTGATTTGTGAAGGGGAAGTGGGCCTGGACAGTGTAAGCAGACCTTTTTCTGCTGGTTCTACTTTAATTCTCCCAAGTGCTATGTTTTGTTTGTGCATTCTAAAATTGAATAACACTCAGGCTAGTTTCATACCCAGAATGCATGCTGTAATGTACATTGCGTTGTCACATGTTGACATGCAAAGATATATCTCAATTGATTTGATCAGTGCTCCTAAACCGTGAAATATTGGAATTTTTATTAAGGCACCATAATGCACATATTTATGTGAATATGTAATATTAAATTACTATTTTTTTCTTATCCATGCATTTTCCTGTGCTCTATGATGCATCAATATGACCATGATATCCAGCCCTTCGTTTGACTTTAAACGGACCGTTTTTGGCAATGTCACATTGAGGCATTCTAAATGTAAAAAAAAAAAAAATTTTAAAGCACAGCCTATGAGTAGCCTTTAGAGAGGGAAATGGGGAGGGAGCTGGGGTTGGCTGTTGGCAAGTGTATTTGGTTTTAGCTTACCTGTGTGGTAAGATTCTTCCTACACCTCCATCTCTGCCACTCTCTTCTTTTCAAGTTCACTGTATTTGTCTTTTTATTTACGGTTTCTTTGAGGATTGCAGTGATGTATCAGCCTCTTGGAGCATTGTCAGTCTTCTTCAATTACTTCTCTGCTTGGCTACCCTAATTTCTCTCCTCTTAAATACCCACCATCATCCTCAGGTGACTTTAACATTACAGTCAATGTGAACACCCCAGCCACCTTTCAACTACTCAACCTAGCCTCTTATTTTAACCTAACGCAATGGGCACACACAGCTATTAACTCTAGCTGTAACTCTCTCAACCTTACATTCTCCCTCCTTTGCCCTCCCTGCAATCTCTTAAACACTCCTTTTACTTTCTCTGATCACAACCTTATACGTTTCAAACTCTTCCTTTTTTCAACCTCCTTTGCTCCAAACCTCTAGAGTTGCCTATAGAGCCATCACTACCTCAACCTTTACCTTTTTCATTCTGCTACTGACGGCCCATACAGCAAAATCTCACCCTTGTCCTGCTTTGACCTGACTACTTCAGTCTTCAACAGCTTACTCTTATCCTTCCTGGACACACTTACTCCTCTCTTTTTCCACTTCAGTTCCGAAAGGTTTTACCCCCTTCATGACCAGGTCATTTTTTTAGCACTGCACTACTTTATCTGTTAATTGTGCTGTCACGCAATGGTCATGCAAAGAAATTTGTATCATTTTTTCATACAAATAGACTATGGTGATATTTAATCACCACTGGGTTTTTAATTTTTTTTTTATTATACAAACGAAAAAAAGACCAAAAACATTTTAAAAAAATCTATTTTTTACTTTCTGCTATAAGACCTATCCAAAAAAATTAAAAAAATAAAAATTTCTTCATAAATTTAGGCCAAAATGGAATGTCTTTGGTAAAAACAAATGCCATAAAGTGTACATTGATTGGTTTGCATAAAAGTTGTAAAGTTTACAAACTATGTTGTGTATATATAGTGGAATTTATATATATATATATATATATATATATATATATATATATATATATATATATATATATATATATATATATTACTAGTGGTGATGATCAGGGACTTATAGTGGGATTGTGATAGTGTGGCGGGCAATCTGACATTAACTGACACTGGGTTGGAACTGACACATCACCAGTGACACTAATACAATGGTAATACTAGATACTGTCACTGTATTAAAGACACTGGCTGGGAAGGGGTTAATATCTCTGGTATTCTAGGGGGTTTAAGTGTGTGCCTAACAAGTGTTAATGTGTATATAATTTGCTGCTTTTTAATAAAAATCTCTTTACAAGGAGAAGAAGCAAAAAGTGTGTTCCCTCTGTACAGAGCCTTGTGTTGATTGACTCTGGGCTAAGATTGGACACAGCAGATCAGTAGGTTCCAGGCATGAATCATTGACTGGGACCTGCTGCACGCGCCCTGTACCCAGAATAGGCAAACGATGTACAGGTACAGTGTACCATGAACAGGCGGTCTTTAAGTGGTTCTGCACAGAACTAGGCCTTACCAGCCACAACTCTGGCAAAATTATGACAATAGAAGTCTCAAGAGACACAGCCAAGCTCCTGAGTGACTCTGGTGTAAAATTATATCCCTGCAAGACACTGTCTACAAACTACCCTTCTAAAATATAACTCCTGCCTCCATGCTGCTAAACAAAGCTACTTTGTCACTCTCATTAAAACGCAGTCATGCAGTCCATGTCAACTCTTTTCTACTCTTAACTCTCTTCTTCATCCCCCGCTGCCTCCACCCATTAATTTACTCACTGCCTAAGAGATTGCCCATCATTTCAAAAGCAAGATGAGTACAATTCATGATGAGATCTCAGCTATTAAGCTTTCTCCAACCAGCATACAAGTCCACCACTACACTCAATACTTTACTCATTTGACCCTGTTACCAATGAAGAAGCGGCTAAGCGCTTCTCTCACCACCTTTTTCCTGGACCCTGTTCTCTTACAACTAGTACAGACCCCCTCTGGTCTGTTCTACACTCTCTAACTCACAGCTTCAATCTCTCCCTCCCCACCTTCAGTTTTCCCTCCCCTCTCAAACATGCAATGGTTAACCGCATACTTAAAAATAAATTAAAAAAACCCCGCTGGGCCTCACTGGTTTAAACAACTACACTCATCTCTCTGCTTCCATTTGCCTCCAGACTTGTTCACAACTGTATGAGTGGCTACTTCACTGATAGCAACCTTCTTGACCCCCTACAGTCTGGCTTCCATCCGCAGTATTTTGCTGAAGCTGTCCTACTAAAACTCACGACTTACTGCTAAAACCAATGGCCACTACTTCATACTCTTACTCATAGACCTTTTCACTTCCTTTGATACAGCCGACCACCTGCTCCTCCTCAAAAACTACTCTCCTTTGGCCTTCATGACTCTGCTCTTTCCTGGCTCTTCTCCTATCTCATTGAACTTTTATTGTAAAATGCAACTTAATCTCCTCTCCCTTTTTCATTGGGGTACCCCAAGGCTACCCAGACCCCAATCTCTACACCTCTTCCCTGGGCTAGTTGATAACCTTCTTTGGCTTCTAATGCCACCTCTACACCGCTGACACCCAAATCCTATCTCTGTACTCCCCAGCTCACCCCCTTGAGCTCCTTATGTATCACCTAGGAAGTTAATGAAAAAGTTAACATCAGGCAATTCCGGCATCTGTGAAAGAAAGGGAACTCAGCAGTGACATGTCCAGAATTGTCTCCATTGTGTCTGCCAGTAGTAGCAGGATTTGTACAGTATGGTCATAAGACAGGTAATTACCCAGTGGCCTAGTGGGTAGCCTAGGGCATGGTCAGGACTCACTGGAGGACAGTCAAACGCACATCAAGCAATCTGTAGTGAAGAAAGGTGAGTCACATACCTGGCCCGATGGAACAACTTGGAGGAGATAATGCTTATGCCTTATACTCCAATTCATCTAGTCAGCATGTCCAGGAGTACAGTATGTTACAAATGGCTTGCACAGTATATTTGGGATTGGAGGGATTCCATTGATGCGCAGATTGTTTTTGTGGCTCCAATTCTCACTGTCCTTCATTCAGAGGTATTTTGTAACAAAGTACTGGTGTGAAGAGGCCTAATAAGAATTTAGGGCTGAAAGGTGGGAGCCTATTGAGTCAGTCTACTTTCCACTGGCAGTTACTCTGGTCTCCAGATCAGTTACATCTTGCTCAGTGTTTGAGGTCACTTTATGGAGAGTCCCTTCTTTGTGATGCACCAAATACTCTAGGTCCTGTCCAGTCTCAGAGAGAGTGCAAACAGTCTTTGATCTTTGAGTCCTCTACATCAGATGAAAAGAGATGCAGGAGGAGTCTTACACTGAAGGGTAAGGAGTCCTAGTCATCCTGGGTGAGGGAATCAGAGATGGAGGTGGGATTTTAGATGTCAGATTGTGGTAGATTCCCATCGAAGCAAATGAGGATACCGCATGGTTGAATAAGCTAGCAGGACTACCAAATGTGGAGTGCTGTTCGTTCTGTTTCTCTACATCTGCAAAGATAGATAGCAATACCCTCTAGTTAAAATTTTATATAGGTAGTTTTTTTTTCTTTTATGGAACTGGCTATGCTGGATTTGAAAGTGAGAGTAAAGGATTGTACCCCTGTGTGAAATGTCTGAATGCACAGTACTTCCCAAGGGTGTGGTGTCCCTTTTTATAGGTTTTGTTTGCTGAGGCACTTGAGTGTTGAGCAGTAGTGGTCTTCTGGAATCAGTGCATTGAATGGTTTAAGCCAACTGGGTGACAGCACCTGCGTCATTGGATAGGGATTGGGGAAGTGCCATTTCAGATGAGCAATGTTCCGTTTCTCATGAAGGGAATTCTAGGTTGCCTAATATTGGTGTGATTGGACCTGCAATTTGAATCGGAGTGTCACATATCTCAAGAAAAGGAGCTCTTAAGAAGGGAAGAGTGTCTGTATGGGCATAGTTTTGGTATTATCCAGCGGAGAGGGGGTCAGTGGCATCATAACCAGTGTTTGTTCAGTGGAGACTCGAAAATTTTTGCAGATTAAAAAAAAAAAACAGTGATACATTTAAGTAATGTTGCTACATAGTATTATTCTATCTGCAGTAAATTCAACCCAACTTCCTGTTTATGCATGGTTAGTCTGTCATTTCTCAAGCATGCTGTGCAGGGACCCAATCAGGATTATAATAGGGGCAAACGCAATTCATGATAGGAGAGACAGGGCACTCCAGTTGACAGGGTTTGAAATAAAAAGAGAAATCTGGGGAGGATATAAATTTTATAGAGCAGAATTCTACCAAGTCAGGAGAGATCTGAGTAGTATTTATGAAAAGCTAAGTTTTTTCAGAGCTGTGGACCTTGGATTTTAGGAATGTATATACACATTTGTTTGGCCCAGATAGAGCAATCTATTGGCCTAATGCCATATTCATCTGAGGAACCCATGGGCTTTGTATTAAGAGGAGCAGAAATGTGCACTGACTTTCCTACATGACTAGATACCCTGTTTCCCCGAAAATAAGACCTAGTACTATTTTTTGAAATTGCTAAAGTATAAGACCTACCCTGAAAATAAGACCTAGCACTATTGCACTATTTTTTTGCAATTGCTAAAGTATAAGACCTACCCTGAAATAAGACCTAGTTGTGATTAGGGCTTTTTTTCAGCCGTAATGTGGCGGAACGCCGTTCTGCCACCTCCGGCACGGGCCCTGTTCACACCAATATTTACTGAGAATAATAAATTCCCTTTAAGGCCGGCTGTATGTGTGCTGCTCCTCAATACACTAAATGATCACAGCTCCAACAACACTAGTTTGCTTTGTATACTGTTGTAAAAATAGTACAGATGCATATTATGTCTGTTGCAGTACATAACAGCAATTAATGCACCAGAGCAGAGAAGTCTGAATGGGGACCTAACAGTTGCACATATTTTATAGATATCAGGCATCAAACTGAGTAGTGTCGAGGGTCATAAGGTGCCCACCAGCATCCTTACAAATTGTAGCTAGGCAAATATAATTTTGCCTGACTTGTAAATCTTACTGCATACTGAAATGGTGCAATAGATGAAAAACTCAAGTTTATTTTCATCTTTCAAACCATTCAGACAATACAAGTAAGATCCTTCACCATACATAGACATATGGGAATGAACAGTGAACTTCAGTCCTAATAGCGTGTCTACCACAAACTCAAGCGGAGAGGAATCATGACCACAATTGATCCCTAAGAATATATTTTCCTTTTGCTTTCCATGTTGTCACATTACTCAGAGTGCAAATGGGGGCATCCTACCTGGCAGGGCCTGTGTGTGTGTAATTTCATTGAAAATTGCTTTATCCACGGTCAGAATTCTGTGTTCATGTCTATTTGATGTCTCTGATCATAACTATCCTGTCGTTTTGTGTCTGTGCAACTCCACGGAAAAAGAACGGTCTCATTTTCAACTTGGTAATTTTTCCCTAACGCCCATCAGCCTTGGCCAAATTGAACATGGCAGGGTTATGATGGTCCCAGACACAAGTGGAATGTGGTGGGAACCCACTCCGCTGAAATGTGTGGTGAACCAAAATTATTCTTTTCCGTCCTTTCTTTAATTTTAAAAACCTTTTTGTTGTTGAATGTCTAAATTCCTGTGTGTGTGTGTGTGTGTGTGTGTGTGTGTGTGTGTGTGTGTGTGTGTGTGTGTGTGTGTGTGTGTGTGTGTGTGTGTGTGTGTGTGTGTGTGTGTGTGTGTGTGTGTGTGTGCGTGCGTGCGTGCGTGCGTGCGTGCGTGCGTGCGTGCGTGCGTGCGTGCGTGCGTGTATATACACTGTGCTATGAAAAAGTATTTGCTCCCTTCCTGATTTTTTTTGCATATATGTCACATTTAAATGATTCAGATCATGAAACAAATTTTAGTATTACACAAGATAAACAGAGTAAATACAAAACACAGTTTTTAACCGGTATTAAGGGTCCAAACCTGCCTGGTTCTATGTGAAAAAGTAATTCCCCCCTCCCCCTCTAAATCATGAATGAACTTTGATTAAAGTGGAAATAAAGTCTCTTTTTTCAAATTTTATATACAGGTAAGTCTATAATAGGTCTTACCTGTAGGTATAGTGAATATCTCCTAAACTTGCAAGTTTAGGAAATATTCATACTGCATGCAGCTGGTGACATCACCGGCGCATACACTTTGAAGAGCTCTGTGCTGAGGTCGAAACTCCCACATGCATGCACGGCAGTGACGTCATTGCGGCTCGGCCAGCCAGGAGCCCAGAGCATGTGAACCTAGAAGGAAGACCAGGTGAAGATTGACATCCTGTCACTGGTGACAGAGTGCCGCTGGATGGCTTCGTTTGCATACCAGCACATTATACCATTGTCTTGCAGGTTTTTTTTTTTTCTTTTAAAAGGCTGCAGTTTACAACTATAAATAAATGGTGACCAGTATCTTTAAAATGAAAGTGACTGTCTGTGCAGTAATAGATATTCCTTTTTAAATCAGTGGTGGTGTTCCAAGTAATATAGAGAGATTAAGCACTCACCAGATGCGTAATGTAAATACGCATTGTGTAAAACCAGCAGAAGCCTCCTTTAAAGGTCTGGGGTAGAGAAAATCCTCCCTCTGAGTGGGTGATATGGTCAGGAATACAAAGAGATAATCCTCCCTCTGAATGGGTAGTGTTGTCAGGAACACACAGGGTAGAATAGAGATCCAGCTGACCAGAGGTACCTTGAAGGGATGGATGGGTGCGGGTGCCAAGACGCCGTGACGTCATGCCGCCGGAGCCACGTGGAGGCCCAGTGGCTATCTTTCATGCTGGACAGTTAGTCCATTGCCTAATGCTGCCATAACTCTGCATAACCTTTCGCTGCATGTTTTTATCTCTGCATATCTTAATCTTAGTCTTGGAATTTGCAAATTCAATACTTTTAATAATAAACTGGATTGGAATTACTACACTATGGGTACTCTCTATACTCTCCCGAGGAGTTTTCTATTTAATAGAGCCTGCTTGATCCAGCCATCCTAAAAGATTCCAGAGAAGGGAGATCCTGTATACAGGCACCTGCACCCATCCATCCCTTAAAGGGACCTCTGGTCAGCTGGATCTCTATTCTACCCTGTGTGTTCCTGACAACACTACCCATTCAGAGGGAGGATTATCTCTGTGTGTTCCTGACCATATCACCCACTCAGAGGGAGGATTTTCTCTACCCCAGACCAGACCTTTAAAGGAGGCTTCTGCTGGTTTTACGCAATACGTATTTACATTATGCATCTGGTGAGTGCGTAATCTCTCTATATTACTTGGAGCACCGCCACTGATTTAAAAAGGAATACCTATTGCTGCACAGACTGTCACCTTCATTTTAAAGATACTGGTCACCATTTATTTATGATTATCTGTTGCTAATTCATAGACTTGACGTATGACCATATGATTTTTTTAGCGCTGCACTTTGATATTCTTATTGTTCTTATAAGGTTTTATATAGGTTGCCTTGAGTGCTACAGCTGCTTACCTAAGAGCGATCGCTTGTTTTACTGTATTTTGCAGTTTACTACCGCTTTAATCACGGTTTTTTGGAAAGCTGAGTTAAGTGTTACTTGCCACACCCAGGCCTGATTACTACCAGACCTGTTGAATCAAGAAATCAGTTAAATAGAAGCTGTCTGACAATATGAAGCACACGTAAAGATCTCAAAAAGCAACACATCATGCTGAGATTCAAGAACAGATGAGAAGTAATTGACATGTATCAGTCTGGAAAGGGTTACAAAGTTATTTCAAATGCTTTGGGACTCCAGCGAACCACGCTGAGAGCCTTTATCCACAAATGGAGAAAACGTGAAACAGTGGTGAACCTTCCCAGAAGTGGCCAGCCTACCAAAATTACTCCAGGAGCACAACGGTGACTCATCCAGGAGCTCATAAAAGAACCCAAAACAACATCTAAAGAACTGCAGGCCTTACTTGCCTCAGTTAAGGTCAGTGTTCATGATTCAACAATAAGAAAGAGACTGGGCAAAAATGGCATTCATGGGAGAGTTCCAAGGCTAAAGCCACTGCTGGCCAAAAAGAACACAAAGGTTCATCTAACAATTGCCCAAAAACAACATCTTGATTATCCTCAAAACTGTGTGTGCTTCCTATTACATCTGACATAAAACAAACACAGCATTTCATAAAAAGAACATCATACCAACAGTCAAACATGGTGGTAGTGTGATGGTCTGGGGCTGCTTTACAGATTTAAAACCTGGACAACTTGCCATAATTGAATGAACCATGAATTCTGCTCTCTACCAGGAAATACTGAAGGAGAATGTCCAGCCATCAGTTGGTGACCTCATGCTCTTTTGGGTTATGCAGCAGGACAATGATCCAAAACACACCAGCAAGTCCACCTCTCATTGGCTCAAAAAAACCAAAATGAAGGTTTTGGAGTAGCCTAGTAAAAGTTCGGACTTAAATCCAATTGAGATGCTGTGGCATGATCTTAAACAGGCCATTGATGTTCAAAAACTCTCCAATGAGACTGAAATAAAGCAATTCTACACAGAAGAGTGGGCTGGAATTCTTCCACAGCAATCTGAAAGACTCATTGCCCGTTATCGCCAAGGGTTGATTGCAGTTGTTGCCGCCAAGGGTGGCACAGCCAGTTTTTAGGTTTTAGGGGAAATTACTTTTTCACACAGGACCATAAGGTTTGGACATCTTTTTCCCTTAATAAATGAAATCATTATTGAAAAACTGCATTTTGTATTTACTTGAGGGTAGACTCAGATTTGCACATAAAACACACAGGCTAGTGCACATGCAAGTAATATTCCACTTATTTCATCATCTGATCATATGTTTTTTAGGACTTCAAAAAGGCATTGGTCTAAACTGTTAGTGCAAATGTAGAAATAACTTGGGGGATGCTCAAAAATTATTTTCTTCTGAGTCTGAAGCCCATGTTATGATGGAACTCTAAATGTACAATTTGACTACATACACTTCATTGCCAAAAGTATTGGGACACCCTTCCAAATCATTGGATTCAGGTGTTCCAATCACCTTCTTGGCCACAGGTGTAAAAAAAAAATCAAGAACCTAGGCATGCAGACTGCTTCTACAAACATTTGTGAAAGAGTGTGGCACTCTAAGGAGCTGAGAAAATTGAAGCGTGGTACCGTGATAGGTTGCCAACTGTGCAATAAGTCCATCCGTGAAATTTCCTTGCTAATAAATATTCCACGGTCAACTGTTAGTGGTATTATGGCAGAGTGGAAGCAACTGGGAAAAACAGAAACTCAGCCACGAAGTGGTAGCCCACGTAATATGACAGATCGGGGTCAGCGCATGCTGAAGCACTCAGTGTGCAGAAGTCAACAACTGTCTGCAGACTCAATTTCTAAAGACCTCCAAACTTTGTGTGGCCTTCAGATTAGCGCAACAGTGCGTAGAGCGCTTCATGGAATGGGTCTCCATGGCTAAGCAGCTGCTTTGAAACCTTACATCACCAAGTGCAATGCAAAGCGTTTGATGCAGTGGTGTAAAGCACACCGTCACTGGACTCAAGAACAGTGGAGAGGTGTTCTCTGGAGTAACAAATCACGCTTCTCTGCCTTGCAATATGTATGTGTCTAGATTTGTCGGTTGCCAGGAGAATGGTACTTGCCAGACTGCATTGTGCCAAGTGTAAAATTTGGTGGAGGGGGGATTACAGTGTGGGGTTGTTTTTCAGGGCTTGGGCTTGGTCCCTTATTTTCAGAGAAGGGACTTATTAAGGCATCAACATACCAAGACATTTTGGACAATTTCATGCCCCCAGTTTTGTGGGAACAGTTTGGGGATGGCCCCTTCCCGTTCCAACATGACTGCGCACCAATGCACAAAGCAGGGTCCATAAAGACATGGATGTGCGAGTTTGGGGTGGAAGAACTTGATTGGCCTGCACAGAGTCCTTACCTCAACCCTATAGAACACAATTGGGATGAATTGGAGTGGAGACTGCAAGCCAGGCCTTCTTGTTCAACTTCCATGCCTGACCTCACAAATGCGCTTCTGGAAGAATGGTCAAACATTCCCATAGACACACTCCTAAACCTTGTGGACAGCCTTCCCAGAAGAGTTGAAGCTGTTATAGCTGCAAAGGGTGGGCCAACTCAATATTCAACCCTACGAACTAAGACTGGGATGCCATTAAAGTCCATGTGCATTTAAAGGCAGGCGTCCCAATACTTTGGGAAATGTAGTGTATATTTTTTAGTTGTTTTGCTTGCTAAAGGATTTCTTATTCAGTTCCACCTTTTTTACAACTTAAAGCAGTACTCCATTTTTGTAATACTTTCAGAAGTGGAATGAGTTTTCTTCCCTCTCTTAAGAAAAGATTTGCTGAATCTTTGCTTCAGTGATTCTTCTTTTCCACGCTGTGCTCAGCTGTAGTCTTGCTCGCCATGTTGCTTCCTGTGCAAAGGTTCCTTCTTCTTACATTTTCCCAAATGCAGATATATAGGCAGTATAGGATCTATAATGATACTAGGTAAATACAAATGATAAATAATTGTAACAAGCGGCACCTGATACCAAGGTATTTTCAATATTCACATCAACACATGTGCAGAGGTTTGCCATGGTGTTCAGTATTGCTGTTTCACTTATATGCAGTGTGATGACATGCGTCAGACAAAAAAAGTTTTCATTTTTTCATCTATTGACATGCATTATAAAGGCTTCTGATTGGAATGGCAGCCTATGTAAACATGTGGCAATGCACCTGACCAAAGGAAATTAAAAAAAATATGTGTGAAAGTGGAGCCAGTTTTAAGGAATCCAGTGATTGACAGGTTGTGTGTGCATATACAGTGCTCAGCATAAATCTGTATACCCCATTTGAAAAGTAAGATTTTAATCAATATATCAATGAACACAAGAACAATTTCCAAAATTTTGACAAAGCTGAGTTTTAGAACATTTATTTAGCTCTTTACATGAACATAAGGTTAAAAATAAAATTTGGATAACAAAATCTTCAGTTTTACTCAAATTGGTTGATGCAAAATTAAATGCACCCCCCAACAAAACCTACAATATCTAGTATTTTGTATGACCTCCATGATTTGTAAGGACAGCACTAAGTCTTCTAGGCATGGAATGAACAAGTTGGTGACGTATTGCAACATCAGTCTTTTTCCATTCTTCAAGAATTACCTCTTTTAGAGCCTGCATGCTGGATGGAGAGTGTTTCTTACTCAACTTCAGGTTCAGATAAGGAGACATACTTGGCCACTGAATCACTTTAACCCTGTTGTTCTTCAGAAATGCAACAGTGGCCTTAGATGTGTGTCTTGGATCATTGTCATGTTGGAAAAAGTGCACAACGACCAAGGGCATAGAGTGATGGTAGAATTTTCTCTTTCAATATAGAGCAATACATCTGTGAATTCATGATACCATCAATGATATGCAGCTCCCCGACACCAGTAACACTTATGCAGCCCCGTAGAAGGACACTGGCACCACCATGCTTCACTGTAGGCACTATGGATTTTTTTTTTTGTACTCCCCACCTTTGCGACCCCATACAGTTTTGAAGCCATTAGTTCCAAAAACATTTATCTTGGTCTCATCACTCCAGAGAACAGAGTCCCAGTAGTCTTCTTTTTTGAGCATGTGCCCTAGCAAATTCTAGGTGTGCATGGGCTTTAGAAGAGGCTTCCTTCATGAACGACACCCATGCATGCCATTCCTCTGCAGTGTATGCCATATTGTGTTCAGGAAACAATCATGCCAGTTTGGATTTCTACTTCTTTAGCTAACTGCAGTGAACTTGCATGGTGATTTTTCTTCAACGCTTCTCATCAGAAGACACTCCTGTCGAGGTGTTAACATCCGTGGATGGCTTGGATGTCTCTGTGATATAGTGGCAGTTCCATTGTTAACTTTTTGTATCACTTTTGCTACAGTATTCTGACAAGTAAAGCTTTGCTGATCTTCTTGTAGCCTTCACCTTTCTTGTGTAAAGAAATTATTTTCTTTATCAGGCCATGTGACGTTTCTCTTCCATGTGGTGCCATTGCTGACAGCATGAAATGGGAAAGGGTTTTCGTTGTTAAGTAACGCACTTTTATAATCAACTGTCGGCTGGAGACCTGTTTAATGAATAATTAGGATGTTGTCGTCTAAAATTTTACTTTGCTCCTAAGACTTTCGTTGGGGTTTTTGCAACATGGTCTTGAATGAATTTGTTAGGAAAAATACTTTTTTTTGTGTGCAAATAAACAAATCTTGTTTGCAAAGTATTTTGTAGTATAGTGTCCCATAGAAAATGTTGATTCTGAAAGGAAGTAGAGGTTTTCTGACAAATCTGTTGGGGTGTACTCATTTATGCTGAACACTGTATATTTATATATACAATGTGTGTGTATATATATATATATATCTATATATATATATATATATTTATCTATATATATATATATCTATATATATATATATATATATCTATCTATCTACACTTGCCAAACTTTTAATGTCATTGAACTAGATAGGATAGTATCAACATTTGGCCAGTGTCTACAACCACCCTGTCCAGCTTCTGTCTAACTGGCATGCTGGAAATCCAGAGCAGCCCACTGGCATTGGATCAGTTTTCGCAGGAAATGGCTGCAAGTACTGATCGGTGTATCCTAGCAGGTGGGCAGTCCCCCTTTCTGAACACAATAGCACAGCAAGAGAAATCTCTGTACTTACACTGCTTGTGTTAGTACAGTGATCTGTTAGTTTTCATCCCCAGCAGGCTGAACGAATAAAAACTTATAGCGTGTACACCGCATTACGCATATAATGAAAGATTCACCTGAAAAAAGTAGAACTAAAATAGTTTTTTACCAGTCGTATTTGCATGCCCAAAATGAAAAGCAAAACACATGCATCTAATTAAAGGTAATTATTAACAAAACGTTAGTTGTCTGATGTGACTTGTCTTTTGTACAAAGGGCCATAGAAGTTTCATTACCTGTCTTGAAAAGGTAAGTGCTTTGGATAACATCTGCTCTTTTGTAAAGATTAGGTTTTTTTTTTTTTTTGTGTTCACACTTAAACATGCTTACACCTCAAATACTTTGCATGTGCTGCTATAATCTGTGACTTATCTTGTGCCTGAGTTAAAGCTGTTTGCTTTTCTTTGTTGATAGGAGACATACACAGAGATAGCCGGAATGCAGAGGTTTGGGGCATTCTACATGGATTACCTGTACACAATGGAGTGTACTAGTGGCAAAGGTAAAAGTTTATTTCACTTTTGTTTGCCATTTGTTCAGAAACAAACTCATCTCATACAGCCACCATCAGACTGAACGAAAGAAAATGAACAGATTTCTCCCATCCACACATTCTAGGTGGATGAGGGAATCCCTCCCTCTGAGCTATGGTATTGTATAGTCAGAGTACACTCATCTGCACCGCTGTCTATAGCCTGCGGCACTGATCAAGCTTAAGTATACCAACATAAATGGTTGTACAGAAGTTGATAGAGAGATCGACTTGTGTACAGCTAGCCTGCCCATAGATTGATTGAAATTTGTCCAGACCCTGCTTATCCAGCCAAATTGCGATCAATGTATGGCTGGCTTAAGCTGTTCTGGGCAAAACTTTTACAGGTTTGATAAACTTCCCAAGTGTTATATTAACAGGACCCATTGCCTGGTCAGAGCAGGTAGTCCGCTCAGTGAGAGCAGTGGATGACAAAATGTATGCCTTTGTTCAGTCGCATCAATGTGTCACCAGGGTGCACCACGATGATTGGCTGATGGTGATGTAGAGAGCTGTTGATAGGCTTGTTTTTTTATTTTTGTGTAGAAATGGCCTTAATTCGCAACTGCTCACAAATCATTTTTTTTTTTCATTTGCGTGCTTCCTGTCGGCATTCCTGATGCACATATTAGCTTAAATTTATAGCTCAGCCCTGTAAATGACAGTGTGTTCTGTAGGGCTAGGCTTTTGGTTTAAAAGCCAGGAACTGCTATACCTAGGTATTGTTCTGTGTATAGTACGTGCAAAATCTGGTACAGACCATCTCTTGCATGACCAAGGAACAAGTGTGATTAATTAAAAAATTGTATTGGGTAAACAGTACAGATTGAGCTTCTGAAGTAGATGTATTTCTGCTTATATACTGAGAGCATTCTTTTATTGCTTCTCTAGAAACGTGCTGCAGTGCAGGTTATCTAGATAAATGTAGGAAAGAACATCCCATGTTAATCAGCTTTCCTGCTACAAATGTCATTATGTCCAATGGTCAACTGCTCTTAAATTTTGGAATTATTTTTGTTCCACTTTGCTTTTCTTTATTTAGTCTGCTTTCTGTTGGCCTCTTGAATTTAAAAAAGTTTTCTACAAGAAAAATATTCCTCCTGATGCAATCGGTTAGATTTTCTTATTTAATATGAATATTCTTTCATAATTCAGATTTTGCTTTACCAAGTTCTATTTTGATAAATTAAAGTATAAAGCAGTGTAAAATGTCTGATTTTAGTAAGAGGCATATTTTTAACATGCCTAAAGAGGAAAATAGTATCTGAACCATGCAGTAACCATTGAACCATGCAGTAACCATTTTTTTTCCTCTGAAGGGTCTGTAAGCCAGCAAGAATTCCCCACATTGAAGCCAGAAGAGATCAGCAATATGAAAGAGATGTCCATAAAGAGGCTTGTGATTGGTCCTATCGACTTAAGACTTGACAGCAGCTCAGTGCATAGGATCATGAAGATGGTGGCATGCTCCTTCGATCATGAATATGAGGCTTACAGCTGTTCCCGCCCTGGTATTTTCCTTTTATTTTTCAACAGACTTGATTTATTCATATTAGTCAACATTTTTGAACATATAACATTTCAACAGTGGGATACTAAAACTGCTATACAGAAATATGCTTGCCAAATATTTTGGGTGACATCCCAAACGGCTAGTTTGCTCAATTGCATCCTCTGTTAAACTGGTTTGGGAATGGTTATTGCTGACAAATTTATTGAAAGGTTTGAGAACTGGGCTGTCATCCTGATCTTAGCTTTGTTACCTGATGATTCACTGGCCTGGAATAAATACATTCAGCCAGAGATGTCTGTAAACTCTAAATTACTATCCTGCATATTTTTTCCAGATAGTAAAGCCAGGATTGAAATTATAGTGCAAAGCATACACCTTTAAAAACAAGTCAGTGGCAACAGCTTCCTATTTTTTGTTCATTATAACTTTTACAGTTGTCTTTTGAAGTTCTACTATGACTACAGAATATGAGGCTGTGTGAAGAATTCCTGACTGTAATTGCCTGAATTCAGTAGAGTTTCAATATAGGTTATACGGAGAGAGTGTGTGGGGGGTGCATCTCTATGGACAAATAGAGCTATAACTCTACAGTACAGCTATGCATTTTCTGACTACCAATGTCTAAGACTGTGTTTCTGTGTTCTGAGTCTGATAGACAGTCCTAAAAGGATTCACAGGGTTGCAAGGGGGCCATACAGCATACATAACCTCTGCAAAATTTTCTCTAGTAACCACAGCTGCTGCATACAGCTACCCATAGACAGCAGTTACAAGATGGGGCTGTATGCTGTGTATGTACTGGTAGTCGTGTAAAGCGCACACACACAGACGTGCTATTAGCACAGTCACTCTCTATATCATACTTACAGCTGCATATTGTAATTGCTGGAATCTAAATATGAAAGCGCCAACCTATAAATGTGCAAATAGATATGACAGTATAATGACACATGATGGAAATAAATCAAGGCAGCTGCCCCTTTTAAGTGTAGCCAACACTTATAATCTGTAAGAGAATTTATGTAAAGAGAAGGTGCTAGCCCTTTAAATCTATGTGCAAAAATTACATGTAATTGTATATGAAACATGAATAATTTCACATTACAATATATCCGAAAATAATTATTCAAATGTCTACATCAGATAAAAAGAATCACAAATCATCAATATAATGTGAAAAGAAAAGTAACAAATTCTTCTTCAAAACGAACCAAATGTGCTCCAGCACGTGATCAGCTGAATTGCCAACTCACCAAATCAAAGCGGCCACAAAAGCAGCTAACAAGCAAGATGGATGATGTCCTGTGTCTACGGAATTATCTCTTCTCTATAAGGATACCCAAACCATTCCGCACATAAATATCATGTATGGAAGATCCTCATAAGCCCAAAGATAAATGAAGGGAAAACCCAAAGATAATGTAACACAGTGCACTCATTTTTTTCAGAATTGGGAAAATGAAAAGATCGCTATGCACTCACATGATTTAGGTGCCAAAGGGGGCACCAACAAAAACCGCTTACTAGGGGGATCCTTTCCCTCACACCACCGCTCTTATGTTCAGAGGTGGCGTGTGTTCCATAGACCGTATATGATGTAGGAGTGAAAACCAGGCTGTTTTTATTTGATGTGGATATTTGAATAATTATTATTGGATATATTTTTAAATTTTCTTACACATTTTAATTTCTATCTAGTGACAACAGCTGTGGGTCCTGGGTATATTTTTGAAGAGATTCTGGGTGCTCATGTATGCTGTGCGTGAGCCCTAACACATTGAGATGAACTGAACTTGCCTTTCATGCAGAAAATCCCTAAAACAGAACAGGCTCCTATGTGACAGTCTAAAAAGGTCCCAAATCCAGTTACTATGTGGTAAACCCAAGTTTTATTAAGTACTTCCTTACCTCCTCTGAGCAAGACAACCCCTTTTTCATTTGTGACTTACACACTACCCCTCACTGACTCTGCAGCGCACAATGGAAGGGTTTCGGCAGCAGAGACAGTGTTGCCAATCCAGAAGGTAGTGGGCAGTGCTAGGTGTGGCCTGGCTTACAAGACACAGCCTTGAGAACTGGTAGTGATGATGCTGATAGCCACACCCCCTTCAACTTCTCTAACTGTAGTACAACCAGCCTACATGATTGACAACTTTGCTTTAAGCTCATAAGCAGTGAAGCAGCGTTGTTACCCCACCACAGGAAGCTGCATTAGGTGGACTTCCACCAGAATTAACTGTTATTATTGAGGCTTTGCGGGGGGGAATAAGTGAAAGCTGTAAATAATTTTGCACTTACAATAAAGTGTTACTGCATGTATTTGTTTTTTAATGGAAGGCCATAATTCTACTTTAAACACAAGAAGAAATGAGCTCTGACAATTGTGCCTTGCAGTCTACTTTCAAATGAGATGTGCACTTGTTTTAAAAAACTGTTTTGCAAAAAAAAAAAAGCAAGCAAAATTTGATTATAAATTACCCGCTAACAACAGTGTTATATTTTTTCTTCAGCTTCTCTTGAAGAATGTAAGACTTTACCTAGTCCAGAAGAGGTGGCAGCACTGGAGGAATACATACCAACACGACTAACCTGCGTCACATTGCTGAAGTGTTCCATCACGGTCACCATGGCTGAATTCAACCTACTTGGGCATTTGCTGTCTGTTATAATGGGGCATAAGGTATGAACCTTATCTTTGTAAAGCAAGTGTAGGCATTCTGTGGACTATTTGTGAAACTACAGAACCCAACATACATTAAGCTTTATAGGTCCACATCATATAAGCCACAGGTCAAAAATGTCTCTGCCAAAGTTGGAGTTTTCCACTGTTTGTTTCTTAGTGTGTCATTCTTCTGCCTACATTCAGCAAGATCATTATTTAAACATGTTAATATTTTCATCTAGTAAAAATAAAACTCCTTTTTCATCTTTTGTAATGGGAACCAATCTTCTTTAATAAAATTCCATTGGGTGACTTAGGGAGAAAGTGTAGCAACACTTAGCATTATACGTAGAAGTCTTGGCAGACACTGTATTCAATAGTTTATGTTAATAGATACATTTTGGATTTACTTTTCTCCTAATTGCATCTAATTATTTTTCTCCCAAAAACTCCAGAGCCAGGGTCATAAAATTACTCTTGTTCGGTAGTTGTGAGTTTGACGTAAGAAGATAATTACAGACCTATTTGCAAGCAGCAGCTGCTTGACAATGAGAATCTGTATTTCATCACGATTATGTAATTTGCAATAAAATTCTGTGATTTTCATGGAGTTACTGCAATCTGTATCCTTTCACTTTTAAATATGGCTGCATTCCTCGAGTTTGTAATGCTAATGGACACCTGCTCTATACTGTATTGGCTAGTTATTGTCATGTATTACCTGAAAAGTTGAAGTGGAATGTCTTCAACTCACAGAGTTGCTAATTTTAATCACATAGTCTATAACTCTTTTCCAGCTGGGTATCATCAGTGGGTTGCAGTTCAAATATATTGTTACCTTAGGGACCACTCATGATTTGAACTAGTATGTAAGAATGCTTCCATAGCAGGTACAGTGAGGTCATATGCTATATTGAACATCTGGAAATATTAAGGAAGGGTTGCTAAAATTGCTTGCAGGTCACAAAAAAAGGTTTATTTATTTGAATGCATCCCTGTAGGTATAACGTTTAGGCAGTGATAAAGGGTTTGAAGAATAAGACAGAGTCTGATGGTGTGAGGTGGGGACTTCTGCTTGTTGGGTGCAGCTTGAGAAAATTCAATAGAGTAGTGGTAATGGAAGAAGTGGTGAGGCACGGGTCATTTTCTGGGTGGTTCAGAAATTTAGGAGGTATGTGCAGAGATCTACAGATAAGAATTTAAATTTGCAAGGAGTGTTAGCCAAAGTGAAACAGCAGTAAAATAGTGTCCAGCAAGGTTGATTAACCACTTGCCTACCGGGCACTTATACCCCCTTCTTTACCAGGCCAATTTTCAGCTTTCAGCGCTGTCGCACTTTGATTGACAATTGTGCGATCATGCAAGATTATACCGATATGAAATTTTTATCATTTTTTTCTCACAAATAGAGCTTTCTTTTGGTATTTAATCGCCGCTGGGCGCTTTACTTTTTGCGCTATAAACAAAAAGTGTGCAAAAAATTTAAATAAAAACAGAAAACGTTTCTTTGTTTCTATTATAAAATTTTTCAAACAGGTAATTTTTCTCCTTCACTGATGTGCGTTGATGAGGCAGCATTGATGGGCACTGATGGGCACTGATAGGCAGCACTGAAGGGCAATGATAGGCAGCACTAATGAGGTGGCACGGATAGGCGGCACTGATAGGCAGCACTAATGAGGTGGCACGGATAGGCGGCACTGATGATGGGTACTGATAGACAGCACTGATAGGTGGCACTGACTGGCATCACTGCTGGGCACTGACTGGCGGCACTGCTAGGCATTGACTGGCACAACCGCTGGGCACTGACTGGTGGCAGCACTGCTGGGCTGCATTGATGGGCACTGGTGGATGGCACTGGTGGGCACAGGTGGGTGGCACAGGTGGGTGGCACTGCTGGGCACAGGTGGGTGGCACTGCTGGGCACAGGAAGGTGGCACTTCTGGGCACAGGTGGGTGGCACTGCTGGGCACAGGTGGGTGGAGCTAGTGGGCGGCACTGCTGGGCACAGGTGGGCGGAACTGGTGGGTGGCGCTGCTGGGCACCGATCATCAGGCCACTAATCATCAGTGCCCTGATGATCGGTGCCGATCCCTCCTCTGACAACTGCCGGTTCTCTGCAGTACTTTCCTCACACTCTCACAGCGTGAGGAAAGTGCAGCCGAGAACCGGCAATTGCATTTCCCGGTGATCAGCGTGTCATTGGACACGGCTGATCATGTGGTAAAAGGCCGCTATGATTGGTCTTTTACCACATCACATGATCAGCTGTGTCTGGAGATCTCCAGATGCGCAGGCCTCCGGGGGTGCGCAGGAGAGCGCGTTCTGGAAGGACGTCATATGACGCTCTCCCAGAACTAGCCAGCCACAGTGTAGCCGTCATTCGGCTATCTGCGGTTGGCAAGTAGTTAACAGTAGTTGTTTAGGTAGGAAATATTCTAATGCTTATGCATATGAACATGTTCTGGATTACATTGCAGGTGAAGATATGGCAATATTTTGTAAACCTGTACTGAACTGAAATAGTCCCTAGGTCTTGTTTACTCTGGATGTAACTTGCATGCCCTGTATCATTCAACTTAAAAGGCATTTTGCTGGACGCAATGTGATGTTGTTTTCAATGTCTTCATTTACATGACTTGTTTGGTAAACTGAACCCTTTGATTTCCAGAGACCCAGGCCAAATTTAGCTTCTTTTGCTCCAGTCAACTATAAATGCATGACTAATTTGCCAGCCTTAATAACATAGCAAGTACACTGTGCGCACAATTATTAAGCAAGTGAGTATTTTGACCAAATCATCATTTTTATTCATATTATCCAACTCCAAGCTTTATCAACTTGAATGCTTATTGGATTTAAGCCTATCAGGTGTTGTGTATTTATATCATGATGGATGGTGTGGCTTAAGGAGATCAACACCCTATATCATGTTGTGCATAATTATTAGGAAGCTTCTTTTTCCTCAGGCAAAATGGGCCAAAAAAGAGATTTAACTGACTATGGAAAGTTAGAAATTGTAAAAAGTATTTCAAAGGGATGCAGCACTCTTGAAATTGCTAAGGGTGTTATTACAGAAGCATCAAACATTTAGTTGCAAATAGTCAACAGGGTTGGAAGAAACGTGTTGAGGAAAAAGATTTAAGAAGAATCAAACCTGAAGCTATCAGGAACCCATTATCCTCCAGTGCTGTCATATTCCAGAACTGAAACCTACCTGGAGTGCCCAGAGGTCCAAGGTGTTCAGTGCTTAGAGACATGGCGGAAACCTGACAACAACTGAACTAGACACATACTGTATTTTTCGCTCCATAAAACGCACCTGATCATAAGTTGCACCTAGGTTTTAGAGGAGGAAAACAAGAAAAAAATATTCTGAACCAATGGACTGCAGACATTGTACAGGAAATGACCAGGGACTGCAGACATAGTACAGGAGATGGCCAGAGACTGCAGACATAGTACAGGAGATGGCCAGAGACTGCGGACATACTAGAGGAGATGGCCAGAGACTGCGGACATACTTCAGGAGACAACCAGAGACTGCGGACATACTTCAGGAGACAACCAGAGACTGCGGACATACTTCAGGAGACAACCAGAGACTGCGGACATACTTCAGGAGACAACCAGAGACTGCAGACATACTTCAGGAGATGACGAGAGACTGCGGACACAGTACAGAATATGACCAGAGACTGCGGATACAGTACAGGAGATGACCAGAGACTGCAGACACAGTACAGGAGATGACCAGAGACTGCGGACACACTACAGGAGATGACCAGAGACTGCGGACACAGTACAGGGGATGACCAGAGACTGCGGACACAGTACAGGGGATGACCAGAGACTGCGGACACAGTACAGGGGATGACCAGAGACTGCGGACACAGTACAGGGGATGACCAGAGACTGCGGACACAGTACAGGGGATGACCAGAGACTGCGGACACAGTACAGGGGATGGCCAGAGACTGCGGACACAGTACAGGGGATGGCCAGAGACTGCGGACACAGTACAGGTGATGACCAGAGACTGCGGACACAGTACAGGAGATGACCAGAGACTGCGGACACAGTACAGGGGATGACCAGAGACTGCAGACCTTTGGGGAGGCGGGGGAGTGGGTACCCGAATTTGACAGGTACCCGCTTCTACTTCCTCCCTCCCCATCTTCTGGGACACGTGACAGGTCCCAGAAGACTGTCGGACCATTCACAAAGCGCAGCGCTTCTCACGCAGGGGCACCCGGCTGTGAAGCCGCAAGCTGTCACAGCCGGGTGCCCACACTATAGATGGCCACGCCGGGAGAGAAGACCGTGAGGACACCGCTGGACCGAGGAACAGGTAAGGTTCTTCTGCAGAGAAGAGCCGAGCAGCCGGCCCGGTATTCTGACACGGCGGCTGCGGGAATACCGGGCCGGCCGCTCCATATTCGCTCCATATTCGCTCCATAAGGGAGCAAAAAATACAGTAAGTTAAATTGTCAAGACTGGGCCAAGAAACGTCTGAAGACAGATTTTTCAAAGGTTTTATGGACTGATGAGATGAGAGTGATTCTTGATGGACCAGATGGATGGGCCCATGGCTGGATCAGTAATGGGCACAGAGCTCCACTTCGACTCAGGGTGGAGGTGAAGTACTAGTATGGGCTAGTATTATTAAGGATGAGCTAGCTGGACCATTTTGGATTGAAGATGGACTCAAAATCAACTCCCAAACCTACTGCCAGTTTTTAGAAGACACTTTCTTCAAGAAGTGGTACAGGAAAAAGTCTGCATCGTTCAAGAAAAGCATGATATTTATGCAGGACAACGTTCCATCGCATGCATCGAAGTACTCCACTGTGCGGCTAGCCAGTAAAGGCCTTAAAGTTGAAAGAATAATGTCATGGCCCCCTTCCTCACCTGACCTAAACCCTATTAAGAACTTGTGAACCTTTCTTAAATGGGAGATTTACGGTGAAGAAACACTATACTTCTCTTTGAACAGTGTCTGGGAGGCTGTGGTTGCTGCTGCACAAAAAGTTGATAGTCAACAGATCAAGAAACTGGCAGACTCCATGAATGGAGGGCTTATGCATGTTGTTGAAAAGAAGGGTGGCTATATTGGTCACATTTTTCTGAAATGTCAGAAATGTTTATTTGTAAATTTTGAGTTGTTTGTTTATTATTCTCACTTTATCAGATGAAAGTAAACAAGTGAGGTGGGAAAATTACCGTTTTTCATTTAGTTGCATAATAATTCTGTACACTAATAGTTGCCCAATAATTGTGCACAAGTAGGTTTTCTCCTAAGAAAGCCAAAACCTCACTTTTACTTCCTTAAATATTCAGGTTTTCGTCTTATTAACATTTAGGATTGACCGAGAGCACTGTAGTTGTCCAATACTGAAATTAATCCTCAAAAGTGCAACTTGACTAATAATTGTGCACAGAGTGTATATGATCTAGAACCATTCTGATTGATTCTGTTCATCAGCCAGGAGCAAAGCTGTCAGTGACAGCTAAGCAAAGCTAAGCAAGAGCCGAGCAAAGTTTTAATGGGGGAGTGTTTTATTTAACCCATCTGTGGCATGCTGAGGAATGCTGATATACATATTGCAGATGAGAATGGGTTTATGCATCCAGAACAGCAGTGTGCAAGATATTTTCACAGTACAGTGCATCACTGGCCAAGTGATCCATGAAAAAAATGATTACAATAAACTTAGTGGTTCTAAATACAGAACATTTTTGTTTACCTTAAAGCATTCTATGCATTAAGGTAAAAACCTTCTGCATGCAGCTCCCAGCCCCCCTTCATACTTACCTGAGCCCATTCTCAATCCAGAGATGTGCACGATAGTAGGCTCTCTCTCAATTCTCTCTCTCTCTCCTCAGTGGCTTAGAGGTGGCTACGGGAGCCATTGGCTCCTGCTGCTGTCAATCACAGCCAGCTTGGAGGGAGCGAAGGTGGGTCCAGCTATGCCTTCTATGTCAATGGACTCACAGAGTGAGGCTTTGGAACAAGCCTGCACGAGTGCCTCCATACCAAGTGGCTTGCTGTGGGGGCACTTCGTGGGGGAGGAGCAAGGAACATTGGTGGGAGACATGAGAAGAGGAAGATCATTGCACAGAGCAGGTAACTGTGATATGTTATTTAACTCCTAGATTGTAAGCTTGAAAGAGCAGGGCCCTTGTACCCCTCGTGTATTGTATTGTTACTGTATTGTCCCATGTACTGTCCCCCCACTTTAATGTACAGCGCTGAGCAAACCTTTTGGCGCTATATAAACACTGTATAATAATAAAGGAAAAAAATAAGCATTTACAATCACATTAATTTTACCATTTGGGGTTTGTGGTAGAATTTGAGAAAAACTATAATCCGTTTTATTTATGTTTACAATTGAATCTTTCTAAATTCCATTGGGTATTTATAAAGTCCACTTGTGCCTCCTATAAGGTAACTTATAAAGATTTTCATGTAATTATTCACCCCAAATAGATCCTTTGGTATCACTCTGGTTTTATTCATATACTTCATGGCATGTGGGCAGGTTGATTAAGCCTGACAAGCCATGAGGCAAAACTACATAATTCATCCCCATCTCCCTCTGCTTCTGGGCATACTCAAAATATAATTTCTTTAGGTTGATTCTTTTTTTCCCCTCTTTCTTTTCCTGTAGTATTGATTTTCCTTGAAGCTGACATTAGTCTTCCAAATGTATTAAAGTAAACATGCACTCTGCCCACATAGGGTCTGGAAATATTTGTGTGGTATAAGAATTTCTCCTGCACCAAGCCCTACCTGCTCAAGGTCTTATATTACTTAAGAGGCAGTAAGGGGCAGCAAGGAACCACACAGTAAACCCTCTATGTGCAATTATACAGTATATGGTATCTCCAGGACACAGTGCGGATCTGCAAGACCATATGTTTAAAAAAAAATTATAGGGCTTACACGGAAATTCTGATATGCTGTATATTTTTAGAAAGCAATAATGAAAAAGAAAAATATCTGACTGTTATGCAGCTGCAGTGGATATAAAAGTCTACACACCCCTGTTAAAATGTCCGGTTTCTGTGATGTAAAAAAAAATGAGACAAAGATAAATCATTTGAGGACTTTTCCACCTTTTTAATGTGACCTATAAACTGTACAACTCAGTTGAACAACAAATTGAAATCGTTTAGGTGGAGGGAAGTAAAAATAAAAAACTAAAGTAATATGGTTATTTATGTATTTCAGGTACTTATATAGCGCCATCAATTTATGCAGCGCGTTATATATATATTGTACATTCACATCAGTCCCTAACCCTCAAGGAGCGTATGGTTGCATAAGTGTGCACACCCTTAAACTAATACTTTGTTGAAGCACCATTTGATTTTATTACAGTATTCAGCCTTTTTAGGTATAAGTCTATCAGCATGGCACATCTTGACTTGGCAATATTTGCCCACTCTTCCTTGCAAAAACACTCCAAATCTGTCAGATTACGTGGGCATCTCCTCCCTCTTCAGATCACCCCATAGATTTTTGATCGGATTCAGGTCTGGGCTCTGGCTGGGCCATTCCAAAACTTTAATTTTCTTCTGGCGAAGCCATTCCTTTGTTGATTTGGATGTATGCTTTGGGTTGTTGTGATGCTGAAAGATGAAGTTCCTCTTCATGTTCAGCTTTCTAACAGAAGCCTAAATGTCTTAAATGTACCAGTATTGAATGGTATTTGGAACTATTCACAATTCCCTCTACCTTGACTAATGCAGGCCATAGATGGGTCGAAAATCGGCCGATTTTTCGGCCGAAAATAAAATCGGCTGATTTTTGGGAGGAGGAGGAGGAGGAGGAGGAGGAGGAGGAGGAGGAGGAGGAGGAGGAGGAGGAGGAGGAGGAGGAGGAGGAGGAGGAGGAGGAGGAGGAGGAGGAGGAGGAGGAGGAGGAGGAGGAGGAGGAGGAGGAGGAGGAGGAGGAGGAGGAGGAGGAGGAGGAGGAGGAGGAGGAGGAGGAGGAGGAGGAGGAGGAGGAGGAGGAGGAGGAGGAGGAGGAGGAGGAGGAGGAGGAGGAGGAGGAGGAGGAGGAGGAGGAGGAGGAGGAGGAGGAGGAGGAGGAGGAGGAGGAGGAGGAGGAGGAGGAGGAGGAGGAGGAGGAGGAGGAGGAGGAGGAGGAGGAGGAGGAGGAGGAGGAGGAGGAGGAGGAGGAGGAGGAGGAGGAGGAGGAGGAGGAGGAGGAGGAGGAGGAGGAGGAGGAGGAGGAGGAGGAGGAGGAGGAGGAGGAGGAGGAGGAGGAGGAGGAGGAGGAGGAGGAGGAGGAGGAGGAGGAGGAGGAGGAGGAGGAGGAGGAGGAGGAGGAGGAGGAGGAGGAGGAGGAGGAGGAGGAGGAGGAGGAGGAGGAGGAGGAGGAGGAGGAGGAGGAGGAGGAGGAGGAGGAGGAGGAGGAGGAGGAGGAGGAGGAGGAGGAGCTTAAAAGAAAAAATCTGCCGTTTTTTCTCCCCATCTATGGCCTGCATTAGGCCCCAGTTCCAGCTGAAGAAAAACATCCCTAAAGCATGATGCTGCCATCACCATGCTTCACTGTGGGTATGGTGTTCTTTTGGTGATGTGCAGTGTTGTTTTTGCAGCAAACATCTCAACCTTGGTTTCATCAGACCATAGCACATTTTCCCACATGCTTTTGGGAGACTTAAGATGTGTTGTTGCAAAATTTAGCCAGGTTTGCAAGTATTTCTTCGTAAGAAAAGGCTTCCGGCTTGCCACTCTACCCCATAGCCCAGACATATGAAGAATATGGGAGATTGTTGTCACATGTACCATACAGCCAGTACTTGCCAGATATTCCTGCAGCTCCTTTCATGCTGCTGTAGGCCTCTTGGCAGCCTCCCAGACCAGTTTTCTTCTCATCTCTTCATCAATTTTGGAGGGACGTCCAGTTCTTGCTAGTGTCATTGTTGCAACATATTTTCTCCACTTGATGATGACTGTCTTCACTGTGTTCTATGGTATATCTAATGCCTTGGAAATTCTTTTGTACCCTTCTCCTGACTGATACCTTTTAACAATGAGATCCCTCTGATGCTTTGGAAGCTCTCTTTCTTTTTCATTATTGTTTTCTCTAACTATACAATACTGTGTATTTTTATAAATTTACAAAATGAAAAGTGAGCAAACAAGAAAAACGTAAATTCAATCAATATTTGGTGTAACCACCCTTTGGCTTCTAAACAGCATCAATTCTTCAACACACAGTGCTTGTGCACGCAATTTTTGAAGGAACTCTGCAGGTAGGTTGTTACAAACATCTTGGAGAAATATCCACAGCTTTTATGTGGCTGTGGGCTGCTTTTTCCACAGAAGACTCTTCTTTACACTATAGATAGTTTTTAACTGCTGTATGTTTGGGTCGTTGTCCTGCTGCAGAATAAATTTGGGGCCTAACACATGTCTTCCTGATCTTATGGCATGATGGATAAGTATCTGCCTGTATTTCTCAACACTGTGGACACCATTGATCCTCACCAAATCTCCAAATGAATTAAGTGTTCTTGCATGGCAAGAACACTGTTATCTCACATATATATTCTTATTATTATAGCCAAATTTACCACCCTAACTCCTCCCACAGTTTTTACACTACATAGACAGTAATATACCGAAATGTGCGGATTGTTCCCGATTGGTGTGCTATTGCTTTGTGGAACGTTTCGCCAAATGGTTCACAAAATGTCGGTGTTTTTGTGGTGAAGTTGGTCCCATAGGAATGAATGGCGGAATGTTCAAAACTAGAGTGGGAGCTGACAAAAGCTAGAGTGTGAGCTGAAAAATCAGGACATGAGTTCTAAACTGCCATCACTCCCTCATTTTCAAGCCCACCTACACAAATCTTATATCAAAACGTTCAGCTATCCCTGCTGCCACTAAAAATGTCCACGGCTAAGCCATAGTCCTGATAGTTTTCACAATATGACCATTTGTTTGTAATTCACGCCGCCCATTGACATTCATTGAAACTCCACTCTAGCCACCTCAAATTTGAATGCCAATTTCTAAACTGCAACTGTGCCTTCATTTTTAATATTTCAGAGACATACTATGCATCAAAATGTATGTCTGGGTCTTGTGATTCTCACAATATAAAGCTCTTCGGTGTAGGATTTATCATTTTTAAACTACAACCGTTTGAAGATGGCAACAGCCAGTGAAGTGAGCAAGTTGGAGCAGTTTTGTTTTTAACCGCTCTTCTCTGCCCTTGCTGTAGAGTGAGTTGCCATAGGAACCCAGGTGTGTGCAGGCAGCAGAGTGGAGGCAAGGACACTTCACACAATTTCCCCAGAAATTGTAGCTTTTCTAGTTTTCAAAAATGTAGTACCAAACTTGCAAGATGCCATCTCCATGCTTCATTCTTGCATGCAGACACTCAATATTTTACTGCTCTCCAGTCCAGCAAACAAACTGCCTCCTGCTACAGACCAATATCTCAGATTTTGTCTTATCAGTCCAGAGCACCTGTTGCCATTTTTCTGTACCCCAGTTCCTCTGTTTTTGTGCATAGTTGAGTTGCTTGGCCTTGTTTCCTCGTCAGAGATATGGCTTTTTGTCTGCAATTCTTATATGAAGACCACTTCTGGCCAGACTTTTCCAAGGAGTAGATGGGTGTACCTGGGTCCTACTGGTTTACACCAGTTCTGTGCTAATGGCACTACTGGACATCTTCCAATGTCAAAGGGAAGTATGCATGATGTGTCTTTCGTCTACTGCATTACGTTTCTTTGGCAAACCATTTCCACTACGGCCCTCAGCATTGTCCATTTCTTTGAGCTTCTTCAGAAAAGCTTGGACAACACATCTTGAAACCCCAGTTTGCTTTGAAATCTTTGCCTGAGAGAGACCTTGCTGATGCAGTATAACTATGTTGTGTATGTTGCTGTGCTTAGTCTTGCCGTGGGGTTTGACCTGTGACATAAAACATGATTAATATATGTCGCGCTCCCAATCTGAGTGAAAATATAAAAAATATATATATAAATAGGCTCAATAAATCCCTAAAACATAATCTAAATAATAATCCCCAAAAAAATCTTAATGATCAAATCCAAAAACAATGTGATCAAATAAATATATATTACAATCACAACCCCCTGATGAAGCCGCGTGACCTGCGGCGTAACGCGTAGGGGAGGGTCACAGACCATTCGTGGACAGCGAGTATACACAGAGCACGCTGTAATCGGCTATTGATTTTAACAAAGCAATTTTAAATTATATTGAATGTGAGTGCATTTGGGCACATAATAAAGTAATTTAACCTTAAAAGGATAAGGCACTATTTTTGCATTTCTCTCCCACTGAGGAACACCTAAAGAGGAAAACAAGAGAGTTGCAGCAGGAGAGAGAGATCCCTGCGGAGATAGGAGTACAGGGAACCAACTGAGAGATACCCACCACCCTTCATATGATGTAACACAGGTTTCAGAAGTTCCATAAGTGAACAAAAAGCGCAGGAAGCCTATCATAGGCTAATAAGGAGGTGAGCGCACAACTTAATCACACTAAGGAATCCCCGGAAATTTATATTTTATTTGAATCCTATCACTGGGAGTTGTCACCTTATTTCAACAGAGACTTCTTTGCATTATTCAATATTTATTTTTATAGTAGTCACTATATATTTATTTATCACATTGTTTTTTTGTTTTTTGATCACATTGTTTTTGGATTTGATCATTAAGATGATTTTTTGGGATTATTATTTAGATTATGTTTTAGGGATTTATTGAGCTGATTTATATATATATATTTTTTTTATTTTCACTCAGATTGGGAGCGCGACATATATTAATAATTGTTTTGGCACTTATATACACATGAATAGAGGATGTGTTTGATGTCAGCACACCTGTATTGATTTTAATTAGTGGCTCACAAGTAACACTCATTTCTGGTATAAAATGGTCTTCCACTTTAGTAGCAGAGTTTGGTTGTTCCTCACTCAGTTGTAAGCCTATTACATAGCTGTTTCTGTTTCAGGTAATGACTGTGTTTCAACCTATATATGAAATTGATGATCATTAGCACCTGCTTGGTATAATTGGTTAGTCATACACTTGACTCTAATCCTACAAAATCCCTGACTTTGTGCAAGTGTAAAGCCCACCATACATGGGTCGATTTCCAAAAGAATCCATGAACTTTTTATGACAAACTCCTTTAACCTACTAGCAATTATGGAAACCTGGCTTCATGAATCTTACTTTCCCTCTCCTGCTGTCCTTTCCCATGGTTGTCTCCTCTGGACTCACTCTCCCAGGCCTAGTGAACGGAAAGGAGGTGGCGTTGGAATCCTCCTATCCCCTCAAAGCAGGTGGTTCAATCACCTCCCTCTGTCCCTCTCCTCATTTGAAATTCACTGTATTCGCCTGTTCTCTCCAGTCTCTTTAACAATAGCTGTGATCTATCAGCCTCCTTGACCCGTATCAAGCTTCCTTGATGACTTCTCTGCCTGGCTGCCTTACTTTCTCTCTTCTGAAATTCCCACAATCATTCTCAGTGACTTCAACATCTCAACATCATGAATAGTGCTGCCAGGCTCATCTACCTTGCCAACTGTTCCGTGTCTGCTACCCCTCTCTGCCAATCCCTCCACTGGCTTCCACCAACATAATTCAAAATACTAGCAACAACTTACAAAGCCAACTTCAACTCTGCCTCCAGCTACGTCACCTCCTCCCACGTTTGTTTCCAGGACGTCTCCTAAACTTTTCCCATCCTTTGCAACTCCCTACCCCAATCTGTCAGGCCATCTCTTAATCTATCCACCTTTAGATGATCCCTGAAAACCTTTCTCTTTAAAGAAGCCTATCCTGCTTCTAACTAGTAAACTGCCTTTTATTTCCTCCATCAGCTCATCCCCCACAGCTAATACGTTTTGTAGCACTCAACCCTTCCTCCTAGATTGTAAGCTCTAATGAGCAGGGACCTCTGTTTCCTCTTATACCAAATTGTATTGTAACTGTAATGTCTATCTTCATTTTGTAAAGCGTTGTGCAAATTGTTGGTGCTATATAAATCCTGTATAATAATAATCTTCTTTCAAAAATCTTTTCTAAGAATTTTCTTACCATCAGTGATGGGAGAATTGTGCAAGAAATTTTATTTTGTTAAAAAAAAACACAAGCATGAGCTGTGACCTAGAAAGAAAAGAAAAATCCCTGACCATGAAAATTCTTTTCTGTAACAACATAAGGTGAAATTAAAGGCTTGGTTGGTCAAATTTTGAAATCAATAGTGACACCATCGGATTACAAAATGCACAAAATTTCCGATTTTTAAAGAAAAGTCGTTCAAAATTCGACCTGCATAAGAATTGAGACCAGGAAGCAGGAGCAGCAGTGCTGCAGCCAAGACAACGCTGGATCGGTGACTCAGTCAGATAAGTGTCTAGGGATGGGGGAGGGTTGACTAGGTAGTATCTTGAAGGGTAACTGTACTTTCGTGGGAAAAAATAGCAAATATGAACAAATTAATATAGTGTATACAATTGTGATACAAGTCATATTGTAATTGAATGTTAATAAAAATGACTTTTCCTTTTCAATCTGCAGTGCTATAATTTTCTGTATAATGGATTGCAATATGGCTATCTGGAGGCATTCTGTAAACCGATTGTGTACAGAAGGCCCCCTGTAATTGTAATTTCCTGCTTGAGTGATTGGCTCACTGATTTTTCCAGAAGTCTGCACTAAGATACAGGTCAGATATTGGGCATTCACTACTACAAAAATGTCATTTTTGGTGAGATACTCCCAAAAGGAAATCATGGCTAAGCCCCTGGTCATACCGATGCGGCTTGTCATGAGATTTGACAGTTCAAATCGAATGACAAGTCGCACCAAATGATCAGCAATTAAACCGTTCTAATTGGTGCGACTCCGACTTAATCGGAGTTGCACTGATTTTACAAGTAGTTTGTACACTACGTTTGCCAATTTTGGGTGCGACTTGCATTGATATCTGTGTATGAAGTTGCGCACATGTCTTACAAGTCACACCTGAAGTTGCACTGACATTTGAGAGTGTGAACCCGTGCTAAAGGGATGAAGACCCTGCAGCTTTCCTCATTAGAGCTTGCAGGTGCAGCAGCTGATTCATAATTATGAGATCACTTCCATACAGATTCACTCTGCACATGAATACAGAGAAACTAACAGCTTTTTCTTCAGAATAACAGTAGGTAGGACTCTGCAACACAATTTGTTAAAATCCCTGCAATGTACATAGATCACCCAGAGGGGAATGTTTTTTTTCCCAGTGAAAATGAAGCTACACTTTAATGCATATAATGCAATAAAGTAAAAAACATTTTGAGTTTGAAACCACATTAATGACAGTTTCCTAGCACTTATGCCCAACTATATGAGCACTGTTGTCTCTCAGTCCGCCAACTTAAATTTGGTCTTGATTATTGCCAAATTACTTATCTGCAAACCGGTGGTAATTCTTTATGAATCAGTTGCATCTATGGCAACAAATTTAAAAATTGCTGATCTACCTGAATATAGTGCAAGTGAAACCAGTGAGAAAATTGTTCACATATTAGGCACAGACTATGTTAAAACACTAACTGTGCTATATTTTTTCTTGTTAAGGGCCCCCAGGTGGAATGTGTCATAATGCTCTAGTATGCACAAAATATTAGCACAATATGGCAGTCTTTGAAAAAAAGGGGGTGCTGTTTCGCTTTGGAAAAATTAAATGTATAAAAAATACACTATATATATAATACCTATACAGCAGCAGTCCTAATAGTGAACTCCTATGCACAAAATCATAAATATTTCAAATGGACCGCGCTAAGGTCATACAATCAACTAAATCCAGTGTACAAATTAAAGTTATAAAAATTAACAAAATTCAAATAAAATATTGGTATTCAGTCCTAACGTGACTTTTTAGTGCAATGGTGCTGTATCTTTAACTGTGAACCTCCATACTGACAAGTGCTTCACTGTGTTCACACTGGTGCCCCACACAGGGGTGTATTTACCACAAGGCAAACAAGGCATTTGCCTAGGGCGGCATTTTTCAGGGGGGGGGGCAGCACTTCACCTCAGAGAAAGGAACAGAAGAAGGGACACACGAGGCATGGGGACCTGGTGGGTTCCAAGAGAGACTGCGGGTTTCATGATGGTGTATGCACTAACCCATTCTTGTTCCCAGGGTTATCCGGAGCTTTGAAGGTGAGTGTCCTTCCCTGTCTCGCCATGGCGGATGGTGGCTGGTGTATGGGGGGGGGGGGGGGGAATTTTTGTGTTGTCTAGGGCAGCACCAAACCTGAATACACCACTGGCCCCACATAGATGTAAACTCACCGTCATCTCATGACCACCTATCTCTAGGTAAGTCAAACGTGCTTTTGGGATTATCCCAATATGCAATATGGTATTGATGGCCGATAATCCTTCACCCTCTTAACCGTGGTTGCTGGTGGTAACCGATAACCCTCCGCTAGGGCTGCATCAATATTAGAAAACTTTTCTCCTCCACAGGCAGTAATTCATATTTTCAGCATAAATGAAAACAAAACCAGACATCCCATAGTGTAAAACCGTATAGAACTTTAATAATGGGGTCAAACAATAAAAATGTCACTCACAAAAAAAAGTGCCTTTCCTGGCACGGGGTGTATTCAGCCTTGTTAATTATGAATGGGAGTTGGTGCCTTTCCTTGCACTTTAAAGTTCTATACCTTAGTGCGGTCCATTTGAAATAAATATGGCAGTCTTACCTGTCAAATGATGTCCTCCAGCACTGCAGGCCCCCAGTGCTTCCATCTTCACCTGGTCGTCATTCTGTGCTCCGTGTCTCCAGCCATTTGAGTAGTCGGGCTGTGATGACGTCACTCCCATGCATACGCATTGGAGTCACATCGCTGTAGCACAGATCTGGGGCCATAAATGTTTACTGCGCTGCGCATGGCTGAAGGAAGCATTTATGACAGATAGGGTGTACTCTGTCATAAATACCCTGCCTGTCAGCATTTTTTTTTTTTTTAAATTAAGTTTACTACCATTTTAAAGGGGTCATGTTGCGAACAAAAAATTATTTGCGCTAAAAGGGGCCATACTGCAAGAAAAGTGTTGTCATTGCTTTATTGAATTTCCCCCTATAGATTTGTGTTTAGAGCTATTATTGCTGAGTAGACCTAGCAACATCGTTTTGGCACAAGGACCTGTCTTGGCTCAGTAATGTTATTAGTTTCTAGTTCTCTAATCAGATTAGTTTGCAAAATAACTTTCCTGTGTGCAGGTAACAGGTCCACTTTAAAACGTTTGAGAAATGTGGTATTATTTTTGGCAACCTGCTTTATTACTTACCCAGTGGTGCATTTAACAGGATGAATTAAGTGTGTGTATTTTTCTTTTTAGCATTCTGCAGGTACTTTAAGCACAACAAGTTTTCAGTCAATACGACCTCTGCCTGCCATCAAAATACTTGCCGACAAAGTCAACTTTGAGCATTCGGTGCCAATGTATGCAGAGCAATTAGTTCAGACAGTAAGCAGCCTGAGCCAGCCCTCAGATAACCTACTGCACCACTGCTATGCTCACTGCTACCTGAAGGTAAGGTGCCTTGCAATTTACTCCACTTATGTTCTATTATTCATAAGATTTTAGTACTTGCTCAAACCCATATTGTAGTGCCCTCATGTATGGAAGTGTCTGAGTTGCTTGTAGCTGCTAGGTGAACCTCCCCTTTATTTTTTAGGGCCAGTTCACACCAGGAATTGCACAGTTACATGCTCGTGTTTCTGTGGGATTTGAGTGCAATGTGTTTTCAGCCCATTTATTTGAGTGGCCTGAAATCACAGTGCACTGCAACAAAAGTATTGCATGCACTACTTTAAAAATCCCACTGCAACTGGATCGCATGGTACTTCTGTACCATGTGCGTTATGGTGCTGGCAAACGTCCTGCGTTTGTGACCTGCGTTTTCGGGGTTGTTAGCATTGCATTGACACCCCCTGCAGCTCGCAAGTGCAGTTCGTTTTGCATGCAGTGTTGGAAATGTGCACAGAACACAGGTTTTCTACACAACTGCAACTGGATCGCATGGTACTTCTGTACCATGTGCGTTATGGTGCTGGCAAACGTCCTGCGTTTGTGACCTGCGTTTTCGGGGTTGTTAGCATTGCATTGACACCCCCTGCAGCTCGCAAGTGCAGTTCGTTTTGCATGCAGTGTTGGAAATGTGCACAGAACACAGGTTTTCTACACCACGTTCAGGTTTGAACGGGCTCTTATACTTGAACTGAAAAAACTGGAAGAATGTGGTTGATTGCTTTGGACAATGCTGACAATTGCCTTTCAGAGACCGTATTGTGGTTTCATGTGATGTACTAAAATCTTTGCAATTTTTCATTGCCTCTGGATTTTACCATTGTTATATTAGGTTTTCACACATCCATGAGTTTTAATTTTTTTGTTCTGTAAACCCAAAACTGATTTTTAAATTTTTGGTAGGTGATAGAAGGTTAGGTTGAACGCTTAGCCAAAAGTTTTTTTTCCTATTTTTTTTCAGTTTTGTATGAACATGGAATACCTAAGTGGTTGTTAACCTCAGACGTAAAATATGAACAAAGCACATACCTCTATAGTGTGTCACTCAGGTGGGGAGAAAAGAATTTTAAATTCTGACAGAAGTATCCAAGTTGCATAACTATTCAGGGGCTGACTGTGCCCACCAAGCTCCACCTATAAATATAAGGTTACTTTTAAACTGACCCTTTAAAAGTAATCTGTCATGAAGTCAGGCAGACTAAAGATTTACAAATTTTTTTCTTTCCACCATGGCTGGAAGGAAAGAAAATTACTCAATTCCCCCATCAATGCAGGATGTTTTGTTGGGGGAATCCCTCCCGCAGCAACTTCATTACAACCAGGGTGCCCATGCACAGATCAAAATTAGTCTGGTCCCTGCTGAACTGGCCAAATTTCGATTTATGTATGGCCTGATTTAGTTACCTGTGTGTGAAGCCTCTGTTTAAAGGTGGCACTCTCGAATATCCCCATACTGTATTGTTTTTTAATGGCTGGTTCCTTCCAAGCGACATTGCTCTATTTTACCTCTATTTTAAGATGTTCGCTCAAGTCATTTGTTAAGCTTTATAATGCTAATGGATGCCGTGATGACCCCGATGTTTATTGAAATAGTTAATAAAAAAAAATGTTAAACACACACATGGTATATGCGTTCATGCAGCTAAGCCTTCATGTTGCTCAGTACAATTGGAAGTCTGCATTTTGTTTTCATGTCATTACTGTTAAAACTCTTATCAGCCACTTGCAAGTTTAATGTTCAACTTTTCCTAAATTATCTGGCTTTCAAAATTTTCCTTATGCATCTAAGGCAAGTTATAGAAGATGCAAATTTCTTTTCTGCTACCATGGGTTGCAGGGAAGAAAATCATTTGATTCCCCCCTGAACATATTCAGTGTTGATGGGGGAATCCCTCCTGCAGCTCTTTTGTGTTCTGCTGGCGAGGAGCCTTCCCTGACATCAATGGATCGACTTCAGTACAATCAATCTGCCCATAGATGGATTTGATCCATCTATGACCAGCTTAACAGGCACACCTGATGTTTTGTACATCTTAGATGATCCTATTGTGCAAGATCAAATGAACTATGCTGTATAGAGAGGATCAGCTTCATCCTATTTTCTTGATTTATTAAAGTATACAACTTTCATTTTTTAGTGTTAGGTGGAGTAGACAAGGGTTAGAACCTCTGTCATGTTTTACCACCTCTTTTGCTGTCTGTGTCCCTGTCACCCTCTCTAAAACTATATTTAGCCAACGAGAGCCAATGCCATATATCTAATATACACTGCTCCAAAAAATTAAAGGGACACTTTGAAAACACATCAGATCTCAATGGGGAAAAATATCATTCTGGATACCTAAACTGATATGGACTGGGTAATGTGTTAGGAACAAATGAATGCCCCATCTTTTGATGGAAATGACAATTATCAACCTACAGAAGATTGAATTCAAAGACACCCCGAAAATCAAAGTGAAAAAATTATGTGGCAGGCTAATCCATTTTGCTGAAATTTCATTGCAAAAACTCAAAATGGTACTCAGTAGTTTGTATGGCCCCCACTTGCTTGTATGTATGCCTGACAATGTCAGGGCATGCTCCTAATGAGACGATGGATGGTGTCCTGGGGTATGTTCTCCCATATCTGGACCAGGGCATCACTGAGGTCCTGGACAGTCTGAGGTGCAAACTGGCAACGTTGGATGGACCGAAACATGACATGCCAGAGGTGTTCTATTGGATTTAGGTCAGGCGAGCATTGGGACCATTCAGTGATATCAATTCCTTCATCCTCCAGGAACTGCCACATAAGGCTGGGCATTGTCATGCACCAGGAGGAACCCAGAACCCACTGCACCAACGTAGGGTCTGACAATGGGTACAAGGATTTCATCCTAATACTTAATAGCATTCGGGGTGCCATTGTCTAGCTTGTAGAGGTCTATGCGTTAATCCATGGATATGCCTCCTCAGACCATCACTGACCCACCACCAAATTGATCATGCTGAACGATGTTACAGGCACATAACGTTCTCCATGGCTTCTCCCGACCCTTTCATGTCTGTCACGTGCTCAGGGTGAACCTGCTCTCATCTGTGAAAAGCATAGGGCGCCAGTGGCAGACCTGCCAATTCTGGTGTTCAATGGCAAATGCCAATCGAGCTCTCTGGTGCCGGGCAGTGAACACAGGGCCCACTAGAGGATGTCGTGCCCTCAGGCCACCCTCATGATGTCTGTTTCTGATTGTTTGGTCAGAGACATTCACACCAGTGGCCTGCTGGAGGTCATTTTGTAGGGCTCTGGCATTACTCATCCTTTTCCTCCTTGCACAAAGGAGCAGATACCGGTCTTGATGATGGGTTAAGCACTTTCTACAGCCCTGTTCAGCTCTCCTAGAGTAACTGCCTGTGTCCTGGAATCTCCTCCATGCTCTTGAGACTGTGCTGGGAAACACAGCAAACCTTCTGGCAATGGCATGTATTGATGCGCCATCCTGGAGGAGTTGGACTGCCTTTTCAACCTCTGTAGGGTCCAGGTATCGCCTCGTGCTACCAGTAGTGACACTGACCCTAGCCAGATATAAAACTGGTGAAAAACAGAAAAGATGAGTAGGGAAAAAAATGTCAGTGGCCTCCATCTGCAAAACCATTCCTGTTTTGGGGGTTGTCTCATTGTTTCCCATCTAGTGCACCTGTTGTTAATTTTATTAACACCAAAGCATCTGAAACTGATTAACAACCCCCTCTGCTACTTAACTGACCAGATTGATATCCCAGGAGTTTAATTGACTTGATGCTATACTGTGATCCAAGGTTGTTAGCTAGTCCTTCATCAGGGCAGAAACGATTTTGACATTGGAGTTGATTGACTAAAGCAGTATTATTATGTGTTGTTTTCCTTGCTAAATGTGTAAATAATCACATGGTGATTGGAGAAATTCTGATGTAAACATAGGACTAAATATATAAGGATAATGATCTAGCTTTAGAATAAGCTTTAATATGTGGAAGAAATAAAAATAAATGATTTTCTAATATCTAATTTATGATTTATTGAAACATTATTTATTATATATTACTCCTGTATATGTATACTCCTATACATAATAGTACTAGTCATATATTTTTGTTCCCTGTTCATTTTACCAGAGGAGGAATAAAGGAGAAGTCTTCCAGTGGGGGTATTTGTTTTGGTATGGGAATTTCCTCTCACGTTAGTCTCTTGCTTCCTGTTATGTCTCCTGGACAGGAAGCTAGAGGAAATTTCCCCAATGGCCTACAGACAGCAAAAAGAAAAAACACTGGTCTTAACCGTTCCCTATGCTTTCCAAAATTTGAAAAAAAAATGTGCTCATACATCTGCAGAATGTTAGGCAAAAACTGTGGAGGATGTCTCCACCCCATGTGACATCAATGATGTCACATGGGATGGGGTCACTTGGGTGATGTCATTTTTGTGAGTATCGGGACCCTATACCCCATACTCATTCACATGAGGGGGGCAGGATCTGGGGATCCCCCTCTTAAAGGGGGCTTACAGATGCCGATAAGCCCCTGCCCACAGAATCCCACAACCACCAGCCAGTGTTGTGGGGATGAGGCCCTTGTCCCCATCAACATAGGGACACGGTGCTTTGGGGGGGAGCCCACCTGCCCCAAATCACCCCTCCATGTTGAGGGCATGTGGCCTGGTATGGTTCAGGAGGGGGTGAGGGCGCTCGCTCGGCCCTCCCCCTTTCCTGACCTGTTGGGCTGTATGCTCGGATAAGGGTCTGGTATGGATTTTGGAAGGGACCCCCACACCATTTTTTTTAAATTTTGGTGTGGGAGTTCCCTTCAAAATCCATACCAGACCCGAAGGGCTTAGTGTGGATGAGAGGGGAGACCCCACGCCATTTTCTTATTTATTTTTTTTCATTGTCAGCAATTATTTACATTCAGCTGTCAGTGGGGAACCCCGCTGACAGCTGAAATATTAACACTTGGTTGTCACTACTAAAATACTGCATGACTTGATAAAATAACTCATGCGGTATTTTAGTAGCTTTTACTTTTTTCTGACCTCAAGAATGGATTAATTGGTTTTCAGTGCATTCCTATGGGAAACGGCGTTTTGGTTTACAAATTTTTCGCTATACGAAAAGTCCCGCAGAACAAATTAAATTCGTAAACCGAAGTATGCCTGTACTTCCTTTTTACTTGGAGTTTTTCAAAGCGATATATGCCAACCATGAGAGTGGGAGGCATGGAAATTTGGTGAGTGGACACCCGAAAGGGGAATGCTTTTTCTTGATTTGATTTTTGGAATAAATTTATGAACTTTCATTAATTAGTCACTCATTAATTTGTTTATTAACAGCGCCACTGAATCACTTAGGGTTCATTTGTTTATATGATTTATTTCACTCAAGGTGGCAGCAGTTTTTATTTAGGTATATTGTATTATATTTATTTCATTTTGTATAATTTTCATGCATTTAGCACAAAAGTTTTTGTCACATATATTTATTAATTTCACTTTAAAAGGATTGTTTATATTCTGTGTACTAGATAAGATATAACATAGCTTGATTAATATTTATGCCATGTGCCTCTCTCTGTGTATAGTCAGGATATTAGGAATATAAAAGAACACTCTACCGTGTGACCTGCCTCACCTGAAATATACTTACAGGGCTCTTGACCATAAAATGTAGACTTTGATGGCTTAGTGCCTAATTTTTCTTTTTACCAGACTATACTAGATAATGGATCACATATGTCATAAGTGCATTGCATGTGAGCAATTGCTGTATTCTCTTGCATCCTGGGTTGATGTTAGGACGTGTGGCAGACAGAGAACAAGTTGTCTACCCAGAATCCTTTGCTTTCATTCTAAGTAGCTGTAGAGTAAAGTCTTTCAATGCACTCAGAAAACAGTGAACTGCGAAGTGAAGGAAAACATTCTATTTAGAATTTCACATCATGATCCCAAAAATAGTTTTTTTTTTACCTATAAGGGGCAACAAAGAAATATATCCACAGATCATTGCGGTATGTAGTTAAAACATCAAAGACTTTGAATGAAGTCGTCACAAGCAGGCATAAATACTCATATGTAGGAGGGTATGGATTCAATTATGGACCCCAACAGGTCATTCTAGGACAGATGTGCTGAGGAATACTGTATAAGACATCCCCAATGTGATAAATCAACAGCACTTTGCTTGCAGGATGGGAATTTAAAGAGTGAACTTGGCAGAATTGATTTGAATGTCATATATTAGAGGAACACTCCAGCCTGACATGAACATTTGCCATTAGGATAATAAGGATGTGACCCCCCTTCAGTAGCCTAGAAGGAAGGAAATTTCACAGAATGATTGTCCAGAGATTGCAGTCTTGCCAAAGGGAAATTGTGTAAAACTTGTGGAAGGTAGTGGCTACATTAGTTTTTATTTTTTTTGTTTTTTTTTTCCCCAGCTTTAATTGTTTCCATAGCATGACAGTGTTCTGTTCACAAAGCTGATGTGGGCATGTCTTATATAACACTTGAGCTAATGCGCTAACACTGCAGAGTACACGGGATCTTAAAATCTCACTAAATTCCTGGTAGGCTCAACCAGTCTTTTTTTTTTTCTACTTCGCTAACAGCTATAATAAAACACTTTATGGATCAAATTGACCAAAGGAAAGCTAATAAGAGCAGTTTATTGTTCAGTTTTACATACACTTTAAAATAAATCAGTGAAGATGAATGCAGGGGAGGTGGCAATATTGACTTAGCCTTTAAAATTGGAGGTTTTGGGTGGTCATCTTGTCTTTATTACCTAATTTATTCATTGATTTGGAGCAAGTATATGGGTGATGAAACATTTCAGACTTTAGTTGCTGCATGCTTATTCCAGGACAGGGGGCTGAGATGACAAATCTGGAACTTGCAGACATACCTTTTTCCCTATTTCCTTTCTTATTGGTTAACCGTAACCTTGACAAACCACATTCAGATGACACCTAGTATTTCTACCTTCTGTACCAGGACAACATATACAGGGTAAAACCGTGAAACCCCACCACTTTCAGATTCTCTATAAATAGAGCGGCTTGGTTCTGTAGTCCTCAGAGAACAATGTCATTATTGCCAGTCAGCACAAGCAGGGAGCACAGGAAATTGTCAGCTCACAAGATTTCCAGCAAGATCAACAGGCATTTTTTGAACAAACAAACAGATTTAGCAAAACACTTTCGATGGTATATTTAGCAGACCAAAAAGGACCAAATAGGAGAAGTTAGTTGTTCGTTTTTATATCCACTTTGAATATTACAGAGGAATAAAAAGTTGCCTTATCTTAGATCATGCTAGCTTGTGGTAACACACTAAAGCTATGTTGTACAATCAATAAACAGGTATAATATGTGATTGATCTATTTTGCAGGTGTTTGGCTTCCAAGCTGGCCTCACGTTTATTGATAGTAAAGGATCTTACTGCAGCCCAGTCCCAGTTATCCCTGCCTTTAGTACAGCTTTGTATGGAAAACACCTGAGACTGCCACAATACTGGTAAGATTTGTTTGGTGTTTTATTATTCCTCTTCTTAATTTGGGAAAAATAAGTCATTGCTTTTAATGTTAACTTCAACATACTTATTACCATCATTACATTTTTGAAGTTCTATTTAGAATTATGTGTAATTCCTGCCCTGCTGAGGTACTCTCTGCACACCCATCCAATAAAACACTTGACAGGCAGATTTTAGAGACTGCTAGTTTGCTAGGTGCTGAAGATATGCAACTCCTTGTATTTTGTTTCTTCTTCTGTAATTCTAGACAGTTTAAAGTATTTTCTCCCTGATGACTGAATTTTGCTACTTGAACATATAATATAGTTGCAGAACACCAAAATGTGGGCATTATGGAGTGGAGTTCTGTTCATTAACCCCTTTATGAGCGGTGGTAAAAACAAACCTCAACACCCAGACCCAGTTGTGCAATTTAGACATGTATTCATAAAACTGTACATATGATTGCAACTAATTTGTGTATTCAAGTGGGTTATACCTTGTTTTTTTAGGAGAAATTGGGCTTTCATTTGGTGGTAAATTGTAACCGATATCTCCTGATTTTTTTTATTTTTTTTAGCTATATAATTTTGCCACTACCATAATCTATCAACAGAGAACACCCAAAATATATTCTACTCCTGACAATTGCAGCGATACCACCTTTGTGTATGTTAGTTGTTGTTTGTACCCATAGTAGAAACCACAAACAATAGTGTGCATTTTGTTTCTTTTTATTGTGCCTAAACACACTGACACCGATACTAATTTAAAAAATGCTATATTTTTTTTAAATCCTACCTATTCCTGACCCTGATCTTGGACTCTTACCTTGACCCTGACACTCACCTAGATCAAACCTTAATGTAGCTATTTATTTATTTTTACACTATTTTGTTTGTTTGCATCGTTCTCTCCTGCAAGGAGAGAAAGATGCAATATATCTTTTCATTCAGAAGAGAAAGAAAACATTGGGGTGGGCTGTACAGTGATTGATCACTGTGATAGCCCATCAGAGGCTATCACAGTGATCAGGAACCAGGATCTATCACAGTGATCAGGAACCAGGATCTATCACAGGTCCCGATCGTTAATACGAGACCAAGGTCTCTGTGCTGAGAGCTGGCTGGGAACACATTAGCAGTGCCCAGGTTTAAAGCCCACCTCCTGGACACCGCATATATGTGTTAGTGTCTTTCTGGGGTTAAAAGCCCTTTTTAGATAGAGTAGGGAAGAGTAAATACAGTGGCTTGAAAAAGTATTCTTACCCCTTGAAATTTCCCACATTTTGTCATGTTAGAACCAAAAATTTAAATGTATTTTATTGGTATTTTATGTGATAGACCAACACAAAGTGGCACATAATTGTGAAGTGGAAGGAAAATGATAAATTGTTTTCAAATTTTTTTTACAAATATCTGAAAAGTGTGGTGTGTATTTGTATTCAGCCCCCTTTACTCTGATACCCCTAACTAAAATCTAGTGGAAACAATTGCCTTCAAAAGTCACCTAATTAGTAAATAGAGTCCACCTGTGTGTAATTTAATCTCAGTATAAATACAGCTGTTCTGTGAAGCACTCAGAGGTTTGTTAGAGAACATTAGTGAACAAACTGTATCATGAAGGCCAAGAAACACACCAGACAGGTCAGGGATAAAGTTGTGGAGAAGTTTAAGCAGGGTTAGGTTATAAAAAAAATATCCCAAGCTTTGAACATCCCACGGAGCACTGTTCAATCCATCATCCGAAAATGGAAAGAGTATGGTACAACTGCAAACATACCAAGACATGGCCGTTCACCTAAACTGACAGGACAGGCAAGGAGAGCATTAATCCGAGAAGCAGCCAAGACTCCCATGGTATCTCTGAAAGAGCTGCAGAGATCCACAGCTCAGGTGAGAGAATCTGTCCACAGGACTACTATTAGTCGTGCACTCCACAAATCTGGCCTTTATGGAAGAGTGGTAGGAAGAAAGCCATTGTTGAAAGAAAGCCATAAGAAGTCCCGTTTGCAGTTTGCAAGAAGCCATGTTGGCCTAAAAGCAAAACGCTATGTGTGGCGGAAAACTGACACTGCACATAACCCTGAAAACACCATCCCCACCGTGAAACATGGAGGTGGCAGCATCATGTTGTGGGGATGCTTTTCTTCAGCAGGGACAGGGAAGCTGATCAGAGTTGATGGGAAGATGGATGGAGCCAAACACAGGGCAATCTTAGAAGAAACCCCACAAGAGTCTGCAAAAGACTTGAAACTGGGGCAGAGATTCACCTTCCAGCTGGACTAAAACCCTAAACATACAGCCAGAGCTACAATGGAATGGTTTAGATCAAAGCATATTCATGTGTTAGTGGCCCAATCAATATCCAGACCTAAAGTCATCTGAGAATCTGTGGCAAGACTTCAAAATTGCTGTTCACAGATGCTCTCCATCCAATCTGACCTAGCTTGAGCTTTTTGCAAAGAAGAATGGGCAAAAAGTTCACTCTCTAGATGTGCAAATCTGGTAGAGACATACCTAAAAAGGCTTGCAGCTGCAATTGCAGCGAAAGTTGGTCCTACAAAGTATTGACTCGGGGGCTGAATACAAATGCACGCCACACTTTTCAGATATTTATTTGTAAAAAATGTTGAAAACCATTTATCATTTTCCTTCCACTTCACAATTTTTTGCCACTTTGTGTTGGTCTATCACATAATATCCGAATAAAATACATTTACGTTTTTGGTTGTGACATGACAAAATGTGGAAAATGTCAAGGGATATGAATACTTTTTCAAGGCACTGTAGTTGTCAAGTTTTTTTCATTTCTGACTGTGATCACCCTGGAGAGATTTCCCCTCACTTCCTGTCACTGTGACACCTAAAGAATTTGTGGATGAGGTTGTCACCAGGACAGGGAGGCAAGGACAACAATAAAACATTGTCCGTTTTTCTAACCATTCCTTATTCAACTAAAAATAACTTGTATACCCACTGGGTATTACTTTACTTCCTGTCCTTGTGCTGTCTCAACCTGAAATTAGGAGGGGGGGGGGGGTCCTTAATGAAGTCACTGGGAAAGGAAAGCAGGGAATACATTTTCTACATTTTCAGAAGTTTAACCCTTCTTCTTGATCCAAAAAAATGCTTTTGTTTTTGCTTGTCTTCCTATAGAAGCAATTAAAGGCACGAATATGGCAATTAAAGGAAAGAAACTCTAGCTCTTCCCTGTTCTATCTAAAAGAAAATGAAATGTTGGAATTTAATTGTACAGTCAAGTGAAAATTAAAAATATAGCCTTGCATTGTATTGGTATACCTCTGAAGGTTCAAGAGGGAGCCCAAGCTCTGACTTTGGAGCTCAATTCAGTATATACATAATGCTGTGATTCTGAGTTCTGCTCTAGTAGATACTGTATCTAAAGGAACATAGTTCAGTCTATACTAATAGTTTACTACTTTGTCAATTAGCACAGGTTCACTTTAAACCCTAAGTTTAGGTAATTAAAAATAAATAACAATCGGCACAAGTGACGGTACTTACATTTCATGAGAAGTGTTCCTAATTTCCCTTCTCCCTTACTGTTTGTAATTTTCCGTTGTTTTATCCCCACCCCTAGTACTAAACCCTTTTTGGAAAACACGGGAGTGCATCGGTTTTGTTTTAGTGATGACTTAAGGAATGTCTTATATCGGGTCTCCACACTGGCTTTAACTTTGACAATCAGACTTCTAAATCTGGTACAAACTGCTGTACCAGTTTGAGAGTGGGGCCATAGTAGATGCCTGTTTTTTTCTACCACTGTCACCCTATAGGCCAGTTCATATTTATTTAGCTCATTTCATCTTCAAGTGTGTACTGAGGACAATATTTTTTATTGTCTTGTTACCCAGTGAACACTCCAAGATTGTGCTGTTCGCAACAGCACTACGAAAACATATCTGTAAAATTGTTATATTTACATATTTCCTCTATCATGCTGATGCAAGCCTTTAAATAAAGAATTCAGAAAAAAGATGCATCCCTGATTTGAAAAGTGCTGAATGGATGGTCGGATGAATGAACTCCATTGAATGAATGGATCCATCCAATGAACCTCCTCCATTCATAGAGCACTTTCACCCATGAAAAATAGATTATGGCTTCTTTGAAAAGAGGTGGGGTGTGGAAAGGGCGAGCTTTGTCAGCACTGGTAAAGAGTTCCTGTGACAGGTCCAGTGCTTGTATCAACACCTGCAGCACCAGAAGATTACACTTGTGGGGATATAAGGGGAGGTGCAGAAGACTTCATATTTCAACTAAGAGAGCTGGCACCAGTACAAATGTACACTTCTCCATAAATGTAAGTACTGCCCCTTGTGCAGATTATAAAAAAAAAAAAAAAAACTTACCTAAACTTGGGCTATAGGATTGAGTATACATTTAGTATGGAAGTATTGGACTGCTTCACTATACATATGAAGGGATGGTACGTACAGGCGTTTGTCAGGCTTTGGTGTAGCCCAAAATAAAGAGCTTCACTCTAAGCAAAAGGAAAAGTTGAATTCCCCTGCTCCTCGGAAATAGGGGTGTTGGCATTCATCCAGCAGTGACAGAATCTGTAAACCTGGAGAAACATTGCACTCTCAACCTGACCAGAGTGTCGGAAGGGCGTTAGTCTATGACTAAAGCCTAGTAGGCTGGGCGAAATGCGTCAGAGGGTGTAGTTTGCAGTGCAGCGCTGGCTGAGGCTGTCCAACACCACTTCAGCAGGGTTGGGAATGTGGCGTTCCCCATGTTTACAGGCTTTGGTGTGGCACCTATTTGTTACAATGTCCCAAAACCACCCAAGTTACATTGATGACGCATCAACCATTACAGGTGATTTACAACATGAGCAGGTCCTTTTTTTTTTTTTGTTTTGGTTATTTTATCTATAATTTCCCTTCATCGTTGTGCAGTAACATAATCTGCATGTGAGAGAAACTACACTTGGTACAATCCATCCACACGTCTTCTGTCTGTTTGCCACAAGAGATCTCCTCACCATATTTTGTATCTGTCAGCAATGCTGACACCTTCACTGTAAACCTAAACAGCACAGCGCACCTCTCTGTTATGTAAACTCTACAATAGCAACGCAAGAGTAATAAAGTAGAAAAATAAATGAGTGCAACAGCAGTCTGCTTAAATGAAGTGTAGTTTGAAGTGAATAAAACTCCAGATGAAACACATCAAATAGCACTTGAACTAAATCGAAGTCAGCGTGAGCGCTGAGAGCTTCATTGAAGTCATGCAGTGAGTGAGAATTAGTCTGCTAGAATAACCTGGTAATGCCATTAAACTCTGAGTCACTTTTCAGAATTATACCACCTGCTTTATTTGCCGTTTCAGATTTTACATCCCTCCCTCTAACAGTACACACATGATGCTACATATGTTTTTCCTTTTTCTTTAAAAGTTGTGGTGGGGGGGAGGGCAAGTGAGCTTGCAACGCAGGCTGATGTCGTTTTTTAAAAACTTTTTTTCTTTTATTATAAAAAAAAGACATTTTATGAACTGTTATGGAATCCCTCAGGTGGTATGTTTTGAGTTAACAGCGAAAATCCCAACTTTATTTCTGACATAAATCAGCTTTGGAGCATTCAGATTGTGCGGCAAAGTCCTGCACACATTCTGAATTAAGCAGTTGCGATGCTGTGGTCCACAATTCATTTCTCATTATTAACTTGCACAAAGTAAACGTGACATTTTCGTAAACAGACCCATGTGAAAATATTTTGTCTCCCTGTACTTCGCGTAGATTTGTTTTCATATGGGGAGAGAGATTTTATGTTTGTTGTTGAATGGCCCTGGCATCTGTGTTTTATGGTTTATTGCATTCAAATGTTTGTGATTTTGAATATTTTAGTACTCTGATTTATATACCCCTCCGACTTGGGGATTAGTTTTCAATGCATTGGTGTGACTAGCATATAACTAAATATGCCCTTTCGTTTACTAAAAGATATGAGGCACTTTTTAGTAAAGTGATGCCAGTAGGCCTAAATTGGAGTAATGACATCTGGGTAAGTGCCATTTCTTTATTTAAAATACAGTGAAAAAACTCCTGCACCTACTATGAGCTAAAAATAAAATATACGTGTTTATTAGTGACTGCCACTACGTGTGCTGCTGCTAACATCAATTGTGTTCCCACAATGCAATATAAATATTAGTAGTGTATAATGTAGTGCTGCTGGCAGGAAATTGTGAAAGCATAAAACATCAATCCATCAAAAACTAAACAACCATAGTGCATAAACGCATAACAAAGTGCTTGATAATAAAAATATAAGTAAATAATTATATAAAGTTCATTCAATTCCAGAAATTGTGTGAACCGACACCACAAAATATAGATCCATGCTTCACATGAATTTCATACATTATAGTGCCGCCTCAGTGCTCTCAAAACTCTCACCTCCAATGCGTATTATACTGCTTGTTTACTGAATTATCTCCATTGTTGGCCTCTATCTCCTCCAGCCACTAGGGACTACCCACTCCTCCTCTTCTTTAGTAGATGTTAGGGTAGCTTTAAGGATTCCACCGTTTAGGATGGTAATCGTTACCTCGCCCCAAAAGAAAATACACCTCATATAGAGTAGTAAGTAAATAAAACTTCCAACATTTATTAAAATATTGCACTTACATTCAAGATAAAACAACTCACTTTTAAGAATAGAGGATTGCGGCATGTACTTCCTTATTTCTGAGTCACATGACGCAACACGTCAGGTGTAAGCAGAAGCAGATGACTTCATCAGCAGCGCTACATTATATGCTATTTCTTTATTGTTCACTAGGGAAAACAGAGATAATTCTGAGAGATGGTTAAACTGCTACCTACAGGAGATTGGACATTACCAACAAAACTAATAGCCAGGTATAACCCCTTCCACTCCCATCATGCTCCTTTTTTTTCTAATGTCTTAAGAGAATTGGCTTCTTCTCTCCTTGAAAGAAGCAATACCTTTTCTGCAAAGCTGCTTCTACTTCTGTCAAGATCCTTCATTTACTGCAGAGCCAGATAAGCTCATTTATGTAGTTTTCCAGGTCTACTGGTCCTCGGCATACCTGTGGAGGCTGTATCTGGACCCAGCCATTCTGAAGATGTAGGGCTGGTCTGTAATGTGACCTAGAATGCTTTGCAGGTCTAGGACCACATTACACCCACTAGTTAAGCCCTGACCCTGAAGACTCCTTAGGTAGTATGCCCACCAGAGAAGGCAAAGACTGTCTGGATGCGTCATGTTCCCCTTGATCCTGCCTGGCACTCTCCAGCTTGTCTGTGTTGTGGGGCCGCAGGGTGTCTTCCCCACCACTGCTTTGGTAAGTTAGGAGCTTTGCCCTTTAAGGGAGCCTGGTGGTAGTATTGCTTTGGGTACTCCAACAAAGGTTGACACCAGAACTCCAATACTTTTATGATCGCAGGCTAAGGGGGGGGGGGGGGGAACAGGGCCCTGCACCATTTTTTAATTTGTCAACTGATGCCCACTTTTCTAAAACTGTGTGGGCCATTTTTAAATTGGCACCCAGCACCTACTATGCAAAGTCTGTAAGGGCCCCCTTGTGTCACCCACATTGTGCATGCATACACCACCTTCTCAGCTGCCTTGTCCTCTCCTATGCTGATTCACCACCACAGTCTTTGCAGGATGATTATCCATGGGCTCCATGCTGCTGTAAAGTGACAAGGTTACAGATGGCTAGATATCTTCTGCTCCTGCCTTTGGTCTGTAAGTAACCCTTTTGGGGCCTGCACATTTGCCTGTGGCAGTATGGCACATCGTAGGCTGAAAGGCAGAGGTCCTGCGATGCTCCCAATTCGCTATCGACTCTGGGTCAGCTTTTAGGGTCCTTGTTAATGAGCCTAACACCATTAACCTTGACAGTTGTAATCTGTTACAGTACTCCTACTCCTTTGGAGTCTTCCCTAACTCCGTTAAGTGTGACCCCCTCCTCTGCATTGTCCAGGCAGGAATTTTAGGAGAGCTGGGCAAATGCCTTGATTGCATGGGGTGCAAAGATGACCATAGAATGGTCATTTCATTTATTTTGTTCAGCTATGGGGCCAAATGAAAAAAGGTACAGATTCCACCATACACATGGGTGGATAGAGGAATCCCATCACCAGGACATTGTATTCTAACAGTGGGACTCTTCCATAAAAAGCATACTAAAGTTAACTTTGATACATAACAACACAACTTATTACTAATTTTTTTAATAAAATATAAAAGATGAGTTTGTGACGAGTAAATAGATGCCCAACATGTCATACTTTAAGATTGTGCACACCTGTCTTTACAGGTTATCAGTTAATCGTGAATAATGGCTCTAAAATGATTGCTCTCACTCCAATGTTCACGGCGATATGCAACAAATTTATTTATTTTTTTTGTAGGTGCACCTGCTGTATGTGCTTATGTTCTTCTATCACACGGGGGGGGGGGGGGGGGGCAATATCCTCCTAGGTGGTAGCATTTGTTGTGATATATCCTGTTTACCGTGACATACTGTATGTGCCTGTGGGGACCTTTTGTGTTAGGAGAATTGAAAGAGACATTCATTGTACCTGCATTAATTTGACAAATTCTTGAGGTGGGCAAATGTCACTGCAGGGACTACCAAGGCAGTATTGAGAGAAATGCTTTGCAAATGTTTAACTGTTCTTCACTGTGAGCTGGCTGCTAGTCTGTGGCATGTCTTTACCTTTTTTGCCTCATATCATCTCCTATCTTGGTTTACCTATGGAAATCCCTTTTACAGGTTACTGCTGTGCTTTTGTTATATTTAACATTTTTTACTGTAATGTGATTAGGATTTAGGATAGGGGGAAGCACAAGGTTATTGACACAATGAAATTGTTTGGGTTTTTCAGTTTTACGTTGTTTAGGGCAGGATTAGCAATCCTATTTTTTTGTCTCTGTGCCCGACCTTCAGTTATCACAAAGGCAGAAAGTGATGGAAAATCCATATTTTTATAATTCAACCAGAACAAGATGTTAGAGTAAATCTGATGGTGTCTAAGAGGACAATTCCATTAACTTTGTAGAGGTTTCTTTTCAATTCATGTTGCATCTTTTGCCAAATGCTTTTTTTTCGGAACTCAGATATCTGTCACATAAGTTGCCTTGAAATAAAGCATATCCAATGTTCTGCTAGATACTGTTTTCTACATTTTTCTATCAGTGTCGCCGGATACTACCTGTAGAAGTTTTTTTCTGGTGATGTGGGAGTTAGGAGCAGCAGCTGCAACTGTGAAGGCCTAGTGCCATTGGCACTTCTCTTCTGTCCCTTTGTGCATTCACAAAACTCCTAGTATTCTCCTGGTCCTGGACTGCAATGCACTGCAAATGGACAAGCAAGAATCTGTCATTCATCCAACCCTCCTCAATGCACAGAATGCCTTGCATTCTGAGAAGTTTTCTAGAAGCCTTGTCAATGGACAAGGGGGACTGCTGTTAACCCCAGTAGCACTATTGCTGTGGGGAGTATCTGATGTCACTGTTGAGTGGATTGTTGCAGTATCCAACACAATACAGGATACATTTTTTTTTTTAAGTAACTTATGTGAAGTTCCAATTTAAAGAGTGACTACACTTTTTAGAGAAAAAGACAATCTTCTCTATTTGATCAATGTACATTGCAAGGGTTTTAACAAACTTTGTTGCAGATTCCTACCTGTTTCTGCTCTGAAGGAATAGTTCTTTGACTATGTCAATGTGCATTCAGTCTGAATGGGAGTGACTTTTTCATTATTGATCAGCTGATGCAATTTCAGAGTTCTAATAAGGAAGGTTGCAGTGTTTGCATCTCTTAAAAAGTAATTAATCATTTGTAAGTATCTCACCAAAATGGCATTTTTTTGCAGGGTATGCCTAAAATCTAACTTTAATCTTGCAGACTTCTGGGAATCTCTGTGAGTCAATCACACAAGCAAGAACTTACTTTTCTGGGAAAGCTCTGTACACCAGTTGTGTACAGAAGGCCACCAGGGTGCCATATTGCATTGAATTTTACAGAAAATTGCAGCGGCTGCAGATTGAATAGGAAAGATAATTGTTAATACAATTAGAATATGGCTTGTGTAGCAATTGTATATGCTGTATTTTTTAACTTGCTGTAATTTTTTATTTAGTAGAAGTGGAGTTACTCTTAAAGGATGTAGGTTTTGACTCCCCTATTGATTGGATGATCTTGATGTATGTACACACTATATTGCCAAAGTATGCCTTTACACGCACATGAAATTTAATGGCATCCCAGTCATAGTCCATAGGGCTCAATATTGAGTTGGCCCACCCTTTGCAGCTATAACAGCTTCAACTCTTTTGGGAAGGCTGTCCACAAGGTTTAGGAGTGTGTCTATGGGAATTGTCACGATCGCGGTGTCAGACCCCAGACCTTCTCACCAAACTCGTGACCGAAGGACTAGCCGATCTAAAACCTCTATGTCACGTGCGTAACAGTGCCACACCCAGCTGCACCCTGCACAACGATTTTCCAGCTAATTGGACCACAATTGATGTACCGACAGCCTGAGCGATTGTTACTGGATCAGGTTAATTACGCAATTAACCCTTCACACTGCCACCACCTCCTTTTTGTACAGAGAAAGAGGAAACTCGGCGATATCCACATTAACACTATAATGGTTGAGGTAATCGTCTGTGTAACATGGTCACAGCAGGCTGGTTATACAGAGGGTTAAACAAATGCAGTAGCGTTCTCTTTAGAGGCAGGAATTCGTAAATTTCAATACAGAGCTATAGAAACAGTTCAACACTTTCAGAAGGAAAGATTATTACTAAAAGGTCAAACGGGTGCAATAAAAATATTTACAGAAAAAGGTGTAACTAAGATATATATATATATATATATATAAATATACAGAGACTAACAGCACAGCAAAGAGATATCAGAGAGAGGTGAAAGGGTTAAGGTACTTGCCAAAGTCCTGGGTTAGCAGATCCAAGTTTCAGAGCGAAAGGGCATGGGTCTTCCCAGGTGGTACTGATGTTAAAATGGGATACTTCTTCATACTTAACTTTCTTAGGCCTGACAGCCCATTTTGTTGTTCCCCAGCAGGGGGTGTCTCTGAAGTCAAGGACCAATACCCCGTTTAGGGTGTGGAGGTCTGGGCGTAGCCCTAAACTAGAACCAAAATCTCTCCTAAGTCATATTTTGGCCCATAACTTTCCATCTGCACAAGTGACATTCCACCTGTGGGTAGATTATTATGCAGACACGTCTGAGGATTGATTGGATATGAATTATGAAATTATACACTGAACAGTTCATGAGATCTATTTTTCAACTGTATTCGAGAAAAGGTGAGTGACCCATCAAATTGTTTGTATTCTTTTAGCCAATCTGACAATATTTCTGGTTTTTATGTAAATCTCTCGTATTCCAAGATATGAGACATAGGGAAAAAATGGATTTTGAAAAGTGTTTATCTGATTCGTACTTTGTTGGAATGCCTTGAACTCCTGGGAAAGCTCCGTTATCTTTTTAGGAGGTGTTAAATGGCACAGGTCGCTTAGACAGCCAGGCACCTTGCTCAGAGAGGTGTTTTATAGCTCTGGGCTCCCTGCCGTGCTCTAGCCTGCCTGTGACCCTTCCAACACACATATGTCCCTGTGGATTAACAGAGAGGAAAGGGGGAAAAATGAGGGACAACATGGAGATTCTTAACAAAATGGAGGACTGCGTCAGTCTCTGGTGCGCACGTTTGCGACAGGAATGTTTGACCATCCTTCCAGAAGCACATTTGTGAGGTCAGACACTGATGTCAGGTGAGAAGGCCTGGCTCGCAGTCTCCGCTCTAATTCATCCAAAAGGTGTTCTGTGGGGTTGAGGTGCAGGCCAGAGAAGTTCCTCCACCCCAGACTCGCTCATCCATGTCTTTATGGACCTTGCTTTGTGCACTGGTGCACAGTTATGTTGGAACAGGAAGGGGCCATCCCCAAACTGTTCCCACAAAGTTGGGAGTATGAAATTGTCCAAAATGTCTTGGTATGCTAACACCTTAAGAGTTCCCTTCCTTGGAACTAAGGGGCCAAGCCCAACCCCTGATGAACAACTCCACACCATAATCCCCCCTCCATCAAACTTTACACTTGCCACAATGCAGTCAGGCAAGTACCATTCTCCTGGCAACCGCCAAACCCAGACACATACATCGGATTGCCAGACAGAGAAGCATGATTCGTCACTCCAGAGAACACGTCTCCACTGCTCTAGAGTTCAGTGGTGGCGTGCTTTACACCACTGCGTCCGACGATTTGCATTGCACTTGGTGATGTAAGGCTTGGATGCCGCTGCTCAGCCATGGAAACCCATTCCATGAAGCTCTCTACGCACTGTTGTTGTGCTAATCTGAAAGCTACATGAAATTTGGAGGTCTTTAGCTATTGACTCTGTAGACAGTTGGTGACTTCTGTGCGCTTCAGCATGTGCTGACCCCACTCTTTCATTTTACGTGGCCTACCACTTCGTGGCTGAGTTGCTGCTGTTCCCAATTGCTTCCACTTTGTTACTTAGACTTGGTTGAACATAAATCGTCTCTGTGCAGCAATTATTATTATACAGGATTTATATAGCGCCAACAGTTTGCTCAGCACTTTACAATATAACAGGAGACAATACAGCAACAATGCAGTTTAATACAAGAGGGTTAGGAGGGCCCTGCTTCTTGGAGCTTACAATCAAATACCAAGAGAACGCTTACAAAATAGTGACTCGTTGGTATAGGACCCCGTCGGTCCTTGCGGAACTGTCAACAATGTGATTGCTGTTGGAGACGTGGTTTGTCTGCGGGTACTCTCTTGCATATCTTTTGGAATGTCCTAAACTTTATACCTTTTACCAACCTGTGCTCCACCTTATTCAAAAATATACAGACATTTCCCTGCAAGATAATCCTGCTGCGATTTTGCTCAATCTTACCTCCTTATTGCAGAGGCGGTATCACAAATCTTTACAAACACACGTGTTGAATGCAGCACGGGCCTGCATTCCTAGCTTATGGAAACAACAATCCCCCCCCAAAAAAGTTGCCCAATGGATTGCAAGGGTGAATGATATAGTACAACTGGAGGACATGACCTCAGAGCTGCGAGACAAGACTGAGGAACAGAAGACCAGGTGGTTCTATTGGAATATCTCTGATGAATATATGCAATATGTGTGAACAACGTAATCTCCCTCTGCTCTCTAAATGGATGGATGTAGAGATGCACCTCCGCTCAGTTCCTCAGAGGTAACCCCCCCCTTTTTTCTTTTTCTCTCTTCTTACTCTTACTTCTTCTTACTATTTTCTTTTTCCCTTCCTTCTCTCTGTCTTATAATAATTAAATTTTTTGGGATATGCTCAGACCCTGTTTTCTATGGACATATTTGACTCAAATGCACTGCTACATATTGCATACAGAAAGGGTTTCTCCTTTTATATTTCTGTATGTATGTATATTTATATCTATGCACAGTAGGTTAATATCCATATATCTTTTTTCTTGTCCTCAATGTACCTTACAAAGCTTTGGAACTTATGTTGGACATGTGTATGGAGTCGATACATTTCTTATCTGTTGCAATCCTTTAAATAAAGAATTAAAAAAAAAAGACTTAGACTGTTAGGGAATATTGGCATCGTGAACACAACACAGAAATGGGAGTTCTTAAAAAAAGAATGTATGTGAACACACTGCAAAATATATTCCCATAGGCAACAAGTTTAAAAGGCTAAAAATCAAACCTATGTGGCTTACGGCCAAAGTTTAAAAAAGCTATAAATAATAAGAAAAGAGTTTTTATAAAATATAAAAATGAAGGAACGCTATCATCTTTTAAACACTACAAAGAATATAACAGAATATGTAAAAAGGAAATCAAGGCTGCAAAAATTTAAAACGGAACAACAGATTGCAAAAGATAGCAGGACAAACCCCCCAAAATTCTTCAAATATATTAATAGTAAAAAGTCGTGTCTGAGCATGTAGGCCCTTTACAGAATAATCTAGAGTAGGTGACTGGGACAAAGACAAGGCAAATTTATTAAATGCCTTCAGCTCTGTGTATACAAAGGAGCATGGGAGAGCTCTTGACCATAATGGGCATGGTAATGGCACAGCCCCAGATGATCCACATTGGCTCATAAATGATATGATCCAGAAATATTTAGACAGAATAAAGGTGAATAAAGCACCTGGATTGGATAGCATACACCCACAGGTCCTTAAAGAATTGAGCTCTGTCATTTCAAAGCCATTGTTTCAAATTTTAGGGACTCTTTAATGACTGGCATAGTACCACTGGATTGGCGTAAGGCCAATGTGGTGCCTATATTTAATATTTATTTAGTTTAATCGCTTATTTATTATTTAGTTTAATCGCTTTCCTGCCGCTCTAGCAGATATACTGCTACAGGGTGGCAGGGGTGCGCAAAATCATATATATATATATATACACACACGTGATTTCGCATTTCCGGGTAGGAGGCGTGCACGAGCCCTACCCACGCCGCCATTTGCGCCTGCAACTGTCAATCACTGGGTCCCGACCGGTGATTACCCACTGGCTCCCAGTGATTACCAAGCATCTCCGACGGGGAGGAGGACTGTTTTGTTTACTAACAGACCTCCTCCCTGTCAGCTTGGGCACACTGCTCTGGATGGCTGTGAACAGCACAGCCATCCAGAGCAGTGTGATTACAGTGAAGCACACAGACATCACCCCCCCACAGTAAAACACTCCCTGTACACAGTTAACCCTTTGATCACTCCTTATGTTAACCTCTTCCTGCCTAGTGCCATTAGTACAGTGCCAGTGACACCAAGTCAGTTCCCTCCAGTGTCCGAATGCCCGACACAGTCCCGCCGATCGCCGTCATTACTAGTAAAAAAAAAAAAAAATAAATTCTATTATCTATGCCACTATTTGTAAACGCTATAACTTTCACATAAACCAATTAATTTAAACATATTGGGATTTTATTTTAGGAAAGACATGTAGCAGAATACATTTTGGCCTAAATTTATGACGAAATTTGTGTTTTGTGATTTTTTTTTTTTTTTTTTTTTTTTTACTGAACATGTTTAATAGCAAAAAGTCAAAAATATTGTTTTTTTTCTCAAAATTGTTAGTCTTTTTGTTTACCACCGAATGAAAGCTCAATTTGTGGGAAAAAAGACGTAAATTTCACTTGTGTGCAGCGTTGCATGACCGGGCAATTGTCAGTTACGCAGCACCGCAACGCAAAAAAAAGATACTGGAGAGTTCAATAAAAGACCACATAGATGAGTTCTTGCTTGAAAAAAATATTTTAAGCAACAGACAGCATGGATTCATGAAAGACAGAAGTTGGCAAACAAATCTAATTTTTGTTTATGAGGAGATGAGCAAAACCTTGGACAGAGGGGTGGCGGTGGACGTGATATACTTGGATTTTGCAAAAGCGTTTGACACAGTTCCCCACACACGGCTAATGTGTAAGGTAAAGACTACAGGATTGGAAAACCTGAGTATGTAAATGGATAGAAAACTGGCTAAAAGACCGAATTCAGAGAGTAGTGGTTAATGATTCATACTCTGAATGGTCTAGGGTTGTCAGTGGTGTACCCCAAGGTTCAGTGTTGGGACCCATACTTTTTAATATATTTAAAAACGATATAGGGTCTGGGAGTAAAAATACCGTTTCAGTCTTTGCAGATGACACCAAGCTGTGCAGTGGAATAACGTCCTTACAGGATGTCTTCAACTTACAAACTGACCTCAATGCACTGTTTAATTGGGCAACTATGTGGCAAATTTATTTCAGGTACTTATATAGCGCCATCAATTTACGTAGCGCTTTACATATATATTGTACATTCACACCAGTCCCTAACCCTCAAGGGGTGTACAATATAAGGTCCCTAACTCACATTCATACATACACATACTAGGGCCAATTTAAACAGGAGCCAATTGACCTCCCAGCATGTCTTTGGAGTGTGTGAGGAAACCCGCACAGGCAGAAAAAACTTCAGGCAGGTGGTGCCATGGTTGGGATTCGAACTGACGGGAGCACAGGGGAATCAATGGTGGAGAAGGATCTTGGAGTTCTGGTAGATCACAAGCTTAATAATGGCATATAATGCTAAGCTGTGGTTTCTAAAGTCAGCAAAATCCTCTCTTGTATTAAAAGAGGTATAGACTCCAGAGAGAGAGCGATCATATTACCCCGGTACAAATCATTAATAATACCTCATCTGGAATATGCAGTTCAATTTTGGGCACCAATTCACAAAAAAGAATATTGGGGAACTGGAGAAAGTGCAGAGAAGGGCAACCAAACTGATAAGAGGCATGGAGGAGCTCAGCTATGAGAAAAGATTAAAGGAATTGAATTTATTCTCTCTTGAGAAGAGGAAATTAAGGGGGGATATGATCAACATGTATAAATACATCATTGGTTCATATAGTGAACTCGGTGTAGAGCTATTCACCCTGAGGTCATCACAGAGGACAAGGGGGCACTCTTTAGGTCTGGAAGAAAAGAGATTTAATCTCCAAATACGGAAAGGTTTCTTCACAGTGAGAGCTGTGAAAATGTGGAATAGACTCCCTCAAGAGTTGTTTCTTGACAGCTCAGTAGATTGCTTTAAAAAAAAGGCCTGAATTCTTTCCTAGATACAGAGAATATAACTGGATATTAATATTTCTAGGTAAAGGTGATCCAGGCAATATCCAATTTCCTCTCGGGGGATCTGAAAGGATTTTTTGCCTTCCTCTGGATTAACTGTGGGTATAGGATTATAACTTTTTTTTTTTTAATGAATAAACTAGATGGACTTTTGTCTTTTTTTTTTTTCGGCCAGATGTAATACCACTAACAGTTGACCATGGAATATTTAGTTGCAAGTAAATTCCACGGATGGACTGATAGCAACCTATCATGGTACCATGCTGGAATTCACTGAGCTCCTGAGAGCGACCATTTCTTTCACAAATGTTTGTAGAAACAGTCTGCATGCCTAGGTGCTTGATTTTATACACCTGTGGCCATGGAGGTGATTGGAACACATGAATCCAATGATTTGGAGGGGTGTCCCAATACTTTTGGCAATATTATTATTATAAGTACTTCTATAGCGCCATTAATTTACACAGCGCTTTGCATATATATTGTACATTCACATCAGTCCCTAACCCTCAAGGGGCGTACAATAAAGAAGCCAAGGAAAGTTTGATTTTATTTCCATCATTTACACTTTCAAAATAACAGAAAACAAAAAAATGGCGTCTGCAAAAGTTTGGGCACCCTGCAGAATTTATAGCATGCACTGCCCCCTTTGCCAAGCTGAGACCTGCCAGTGTCATGGATTGTTCTCAATCATCGTCTGGGAAGACCAGGTGATGTCAATCTCAAAGGTTTTAAATGCCCAGACTCATCTGACCTTGCCCCAACAATCAGCACCATGGGTTCTTCTAAGCAGTTGTCTAGAAAACTGAATCTGAAAATAGTTGACGCTCACAAAGCTGCAGAAGGCTATAAGAAGATAGCAAAGCGTTTTCAGATGTCAATATCCTCTGTTCGGAATGTAATTAAGGAATTGCAGTCATCAGGAACAGTAGACGTTAAAGCAAGATCTGGAAGACCAAGAAAAATATCAGACAGAACAGCTCGCAGGATTGTGAGAAAAACAATTCAAAACCCACGTTTGACTGCGCGATCCCTCCAGAAAGATCTGGCAGACACTGGAGTTGTGGTACACTATTCCACTATAAAGAGATACTTGTACAAATATGGTCTTCATGGAAGAGTCATCAGAAGAAAACCTCTTCTACGTCCTCACCACAAAAATCATCGTTTGAACTTTGCAAATGAACATATAGACAAGCCTGATGCATTTTGGAAACAAGTTCTGTGGACCGATGAGGTTAAAATTTAACTTTTTGGCCGGAATGAGCAAAGGTACATTTGGAGAAGAAGGGGCACAGAATTTAACGAAAAGAACCTCTGTCCAACTGTTAAGCATGGGGTTGGATCAATCATGCTTTGGGGTTGTGTTGCAGCAAGTGGCACAGGGAACATCTCACGAGTAGAAGAAAAAATGGATTCAATAAAATTTCAGCAAATTTTGTATGGTAACTTGATGCCATCTGTGAAAAAGCTGAAGTTAAAGAGAGGATGGCTTCTACAAATGGATAATGATCCTAAACACACCTCGAAATCCACGGGGGATTACATCAAGAGGCGTAAACTGAAGGTTTTGCCATGGCCTTCACAATCTCCTGACCTCAACATAATTGAAAGTCTATGGATAGACCTTAAAAGAGCAGTGCGTGACAGACAGCCCAGAAATCTGGAAAACTGGAAGACTTTTGTAAGGAAGAATGGGCAAAGATACCTCAAACAAGAATTGAAAGACTCTTGGCTGGCTACAAAAAGCGTTTACAAGCTGTGATACTTGCCAAAGGGGGCAGTACAAGATATTAACTCTGCAGGGTGCCCAAACTTTTGCAGACGCCATTTTTTTGTTTTCTGTTATTTTGAAAGTGTAAATGATGGAAATAAAATCTAACTTTTGTTGACATATTATAAGAATGTCCAATCTGTAATTTGATGCCTTTTGGAGATTTTTCCATCTTTCCTTGGCTTCTTTATGCACATTAATACAAATTTTTAGGTGGGGTGCTCAAACTTTCGATCCCCACTGTATATGTATATATATATATATATATATATATATAGTATTTCACAGGAGTGAGTACACCCCTCACATTTTTGTAAATATTTTATTAAATTTTTTCATGTGACAACACTGAAGAAATTACACTTTGCTACAATGTAAAGTAGTGAGTGTACAGCTTGTATAACAGTGTAAATTTGCTGTCCCCTCAAAATAACTCAACATACTACCATTAATGTCTAAACCGCTGGCAACAAAAGTGAGTATACCCGTAAGTGAAATTTTTAAAATGGGGCCCAAAGTGTCAATTTTTTGTGTGGCCAACATTATTTTCCAGCACAGCCTTAACCCTCTTGAGCATGGAGTTCACCAGAGCTTCAGAGGTTGCCTCTGGAGTCCTCTTCCACTCCTCCACAACGACATCACGGAGCTGGTGGATGTTAGAGACCTTGCGCTCCTCCATCTTCCGTTTGAGGATGCCCCACAGATGCTCAATAGGGATCATGCTCTGCTTCAGTATGTCACAGTACATGTTGGCATTCATGATTCCCTCAATGAACTGTTGTTCCCCAGTGCCAGCAGCACTCATGCAGCCCCAGACCATAACACTCCCACCACCATGCTTGATTGTAGGCAACACACACTTGTCTTTGTGCTCATCACCTGGTTGCCACCACACATGCTTGACACCATCTGAACCAAATAAGTTTATCTTGGTGTCATCAGACCACAGGACATGGTTCCAGTAATCCATGTCCTTAGTTGGCTTGTTTTCAGCAAACTGTTTGCAGGCTTTCTTGTGCATCATCTTTAGAAGAGGCTTCCTTCTGGGACGACAGCCATGCAGATCAATTTGATGCAGTGTGCAGCATATGGTCTGAGCACTGACAGGCTGACCCCCCACCCCTTCAACCTCTGCAGCAATGCTGGCAGCATTCGTACGTCTATTTCCCAAAGACAACCTCTGGATATGACACTGAGCACGTGCACTCAACTGCTTTGGTCAACCATAACGAGGCCTGTTCTGAGTGGAACCTGGCCTGTTAAACCGCTGTATGGTCTAGGCCACCGTGCTGCAGCTCAGTTTCAGGGTCTATGCAATCTTCTTATAGCCTAGACTAGGGTTGGGCAACTGTGGCCCTCCAGCTGTTGGTGAACTACAAGTCCCATCATGCCTCTGCCTTTGGGAGTCATGCTTGTAACTGTCAGTTTTGCAATGCCTCATGGGACTTGTAGTTCTACAACAGCTGGAGGGCCACAGTTGCCCACCCCTGGCCTAGACCATCTTTATGTAGAGAAACAATTTTTTTTTCAGATTCTCAGAGTTCTTTGCCATGAGTTGCCATGTTGATCTTCCAGTGACCAGTTTGAGAGAGTGAGAGCAATAACACCAAATTTGACATACCTGCTCCCCATTCACACCTGAGACCTTGTAACACTAATGAGTCACATGACACCAGGGAGGGGAAATGGCTAATTGAGTCCAATTTTGACATTTTCACTTAGGGGTGTACTCACTTTTGTTGCCAGCAATTTAGACATTAATGGCTGTGTGTTTAGTTATTTTGAGGGGACAGAAAATTTACACTGTTATACAAGCTGTACACGCAGGCTCGAGAGCTGAGCAATCTCGCGATCACTCAATTTTCAGGCTTAGAAGTAGCAAAGGACAGCTTGCAGTGATGGATCAATGCTGCAGCAGGCAGGTAAAACTGGTTGAATGAAAAAAATTATCCAATTTCCTCATTCACACATTGGATTATTATTATTATACAGTATTTATATAGCGCCAAAGGGTATGCTCAGCGCTGTACAGTAGCAAGGGGGACATAACATGAGACAAGACAGTAACAATACACTACACGAGGGGTTCGAGGGCCCTGCTCTTTCGAGCTTACAGTCTAGGAGGGAGGGGAACGTGGCACAGGAGGAGATGGTTGTGGGGGATGGAGTGGTGGGTGGAGTGGAGGAGGTTAGTTGTTAGGTGAGGTTGGGGTAGGCTTCCCTGACGAGGAGGGTTTTCAGGGTGCGCCTGAAGGTGAGGAGGGTAGGTGACAGTCTGATGGATTGGGGTAGGGAGTTCCAGAGGATGGGGAAAGTCCCGGAGAAGTCCTGCAATCGGGCGTGGGAGGAGGAGACCAGGGAGCTAGAGAGCAGGAGGTCCTGTGAGGAGCGGAGGGCACGGGTAGGGTAGTATCTGGGTATCAGGTCAGTTATGTAGTTCGGGGCGGCATTGTGAATGGCCTTGTAGGTCTGGGTTAGCAGCTTGAACTTGATGCGTTGGGCAATCGGGAGCCAATGAAGGGATTGGCAGAGGGGGGAGGCAGATGTGGAGCGCTTGGTGAGGTGGATGAGTCTGGCCGCTGAGTTTAGGATCGACTGGAGTGGGGATAGCGTTCGTTTGGGTAGGCCAGTGAGAAGGGAGTTGCAATAGTCCAGGCGTGAGATGATGAGGGAGTGTACGAGTTGTTTGGTGGTGTCTGGGGTGAAAAATGTGCGTATCTTGGAGATGTTGCGGAGGTGGAGCCTGCAAGATCTAGATAGTAGTTGGATGTGGGGTAGGAAGGAGAGGTGGGAGTCCAGGGTGACACTCAGGACTTTGGCGTGTGGGGTGGGAGAGATGGTGGCGTTGTTAGTAGTGATGGAGAGGATGGGGGGGGCACGGGGTGGGGGGAAGACCAGGAGCTCGGTTTTGGATAGGTTAAGTTTGAGGAAATGGAGCGACATCCAGTCTGATATGTCGTTTAGGAGGTGGGCGTTGCGGGCAGAGAGTGAGGGGGTGAGGTGGGGGGTGGAGAGGTAAATTTGGGTGTCGTCAGCATAGAGGTGGTAATTGAAGCCGTGGGAGTGAATAAGTTTGCCAAGGGAGGAGGTATAGATGGAGAAGAGGAGGGGCCTGAGGACAGAGCCTTGGGGGACCCCGACAGAGAGGGGGAGGGAGGGGGTAGGTGGCAGTGTTGTAGGTGATGCTGAAGGAGCGTTGGGAAAGGTAGGAGGCGAACCAGGAGAGAGCAGCATTCTTGATGCCAAGGGATTGCAGTTTGGAAAGGAGGAGAGGGTGGTCAACAATGTCGAAGGCCGCGGAGAGGTCGAGGAGCAGGAGGATAGAATAGTGGCCATTGGCTTTGGCAGTTAGCAGGTCATTGGTGATTTTAAGTAGGGCGGTTTTGGTGGAGTGCAGTGGGCGGAAGCCAGACTGTAGGGGGTCAAGGAGGTTGTTATCAGTGAGGTGGGCGCTTAGGCGATTGTAGACCAGGCGCTCAAGGAGCTTGGAAGTGAAGGGCAACAAGGAGATGGGTCTAAGGTTGTTAAGGTTAGTGGGGTCAAGGGAGGGTTTTTTGAGTATGGGGGTGATATGTGCGTGCTTACATTGCATGCTGATGGGAGAATCCCTACTGTTGAGCTATTGTAATATGACAGCAGGGAGCCTTCCATGCTGTCAGAATAGAATGATCAGTGTTGTCGGCTATACCTGGCAGCGCTGATTGTTCAGGAGAAACCATGGGCTGATTGTACATAAGTCAGTCTATAGATTTACTTGTGTACAGCCAGCCTGTTCATACATGGATCCAAATTCGTCCGGTTCCTGCTGAACCGGCCAAATTTCGAACCATATATGGTCATCTTAAGTATGTATATTTTCTGTACTTCTCCTTTAAGGAATTGCTTGCTGGGTTTAATTTGGTGCAGAATGCAGGGCAGGTGTTACTGGACTTTTTGGTTTCACTAGATTCCATTGTCTGCCCTGCTGAGTCTTAACACTCCTGGTCTTATCTCATGTCACTTCCTTGTTTGTTTTAAGGGTCACACCATACAATAGCTTTCATTAAGCCTTATCTTACAAGATGAACAATGAGAAAATGTTTACACTCATGCTAACATCCTTTGCATTGGTCAGATAAGATGTAATTACTGTGGTACCAGATCAGTTGTATGAGTCTTTTGTGAACTTCCAGCAATACTTACTGAAGAACATCAAAGTGAAGATCAGATTATGCTAAGATATGTGCAGCATGTGTAGGATACAGTAAATTAAATGTACAGATTAGTTTGGAACAGTGTTGCTGCTGTTCATTTGATATCAGATCTGGAAGATTCCTGCTACCTGAATTGTTTTTACATATGGTGATTCTATAACACCTACTAAAGAGAGCATAGATATAATGGTGTCTGCATTTCCTTTTGTGCTGGCCATAGAATGCATTTACACCAACACTAAAGCTGGCAATACATGGATCAAAATTCATCCGGTTAAGCAGGAACCAACTAAATTTCGATTCATCTATTGCTATTTTAATTTGTAAGTAGTCGATCTAATGATCAGCTTCTCACAAATGGGCTTGTTGTAAAATATTTGTTCAGTCATTGCTGCAGATAATTGGCTGCAGCACTAATCAGAGCCGGTTCACACCAGGAATGACACAGGAGCATGCTGTGCGTATCACATGCAGTTCTCTGTGTGCTTTGATTTCAGCCTGATTATTTTGAATGGGCTGAAATTGCACTGCACCAAAAGTACATTGTCACATGCCTCTCCATACCCAGAAGACCCAAAACTTCCTTTTGATTCAGGTGCAGAATAGAGCAGCAGGGATGGGGGGTAGTACAGCAAGACCTGTTAGTTTGCGCTGAATGAAAGGCTACTTATAGTAAAACAGATTTCTCATTGGAAGCAGTAAGCAGTGAGTTATCTACCTGTCTTATTAATACCACACTGCTGGACCAGATGAGGCAATTTTATCTGACTTTTGTACATGTTGGCATACACCATAGTAAAGGGATTGATGAATGTTTTGTTCTGAACAGGGAAGGATTCATCCTAAAACATCTCAGAAAGCTTTTCTGACATTCATGCTGATTCTTTATTGCCCTTTTTCATCCTTTCATTGCACAACAATCACAACCAGCACTTTGCTGTGGAACATAGCCACAGCAACTCGGCAAAGTGGGAAGTATAAGCTTTGTAGACTGTTAAGCTGACCAAGAAACAGCTGAGGAGTTATCTCTATCCACTTTTACAGAAAATTGGTAAATCTTGAGTTTTTCAAGCTGCCTTTTGACACGCTTTGATGTAACTGTCTGTCTTCAACTAGACCTGAGTAATGTCTGCAATGTATTCCCATTTTCACAGTCTTCTAATCCATTTTGTGAAGAGTTTTTCTGCAGCTTTAAGAATTTCCTGTTGTAGGGGTCCTGCATGAGACTGAAAAATCTGTCTGCACAAGATTAATGTGACTGTTAAAAGTTATAGCAAGTTAATACTCAATCTCAGATTCATAATTTTTGCTCACAGTGCTTTGAAAGGAAGTATTAGTAATGTCCAGAAATGTAGGTTATTGCAGACTGCCAGATTTTACAAATCATTTTTTAGCTTCTTGGTGGAACGGCAAATACCATCCACTTGCCTGTTTAATAGCTGTTGATCCTGCCAGTATTTGTCCTATTTAAAATGCAACTAAGCTGATGTTTCTGATTCAAAGCGTGAGAAAGTTATTTGCCGATTTAAAAATGTGCTTTTTTAACATGTTGCACATTTTATTTTTATACAACACTAAAAAAACCCCAAAAGAATGAAAACAGGTGAACATTTTAAATAGAATAGTAAAGTAAAAACTTATAAGGTTTCTTTAACTGAGTTCATATACAGATCAAAGGTCATACCTTTGTAAATATAAACTAGCAGTACATTGTTACACTGTGTTACTTAGTAACGCTTGCAGATTATCTCCAAATACAGGGGCAGCACAGTGGCTAAATGGTTAGCACTTCCGCCTGGCAGTACTAGGGTCACTGGTTCGAATCCCAACCCCGGTAACACCTGCCTGGAGTTTGCATGTTCTCCCTGTGACTACGTGGGTTTCCTCCGGGTACTCCGGTTTCCTCCCACACTCCAAAGACATGCTGGTAGGTTAATTGGCTCCTGTCTAAATTGTCCCTAGTATGTATATGTATGAATGTGAGTTAGGGACCTTAGATTGTACGCTCCTTGAGGGTTAGGGACTGATGTGAATGTACAATATATATGTAAAGCGCTGTGTAAATTGATGTTGCTATGTAAGTACCTGAAATAAATAATAATAAATAAATACAATTGTACACAAGAGTGGCTGCATTTCGAAACCAGCTCCTGCTATGCAATACGTAGCAATTTATGGCTGTCATTATGACAGCCTGTAAATGCCAGTAGTTGTTGTGGGGAACTGCAACATGATAGGGGGAGAATAGTAAGACATAGTTCATACTCCCTAGCAACCTTTGATTGTTTTTAGGGTGTATCCCCTACATTTAGGGGCTTTGAGTGGTTAATAGGCAGTGCATAGCTGCGAAATCTGCAGGAGGTCGTCAGTCTTGTTTGAACTACAGATAGATGTGCTCTTATCTAATCTATTTGGTGGTTGATTGACAACTGCTCTCACCATTTAGCAGCTGAGACTGGAACTTTTTAACTGTCAATTTTTCTGGACAGCTTTGCCTGTTACAAGAAGTGGAAACACAATGTAACTACTAGAGAGATTAACAGGTAATAAAACTATGTTACAGGAGGCTGCAGAAAAAAAAAACATTGCTATGTTAATTCTGCTGACTGACTGCACCATATGTATATCTTTTTTATTTTTTCCATAGTTCCACTTTAAAGTATTGAATATCTAATCTAAAATGTTTTGTTTTAGATTTTGTAGGTAAGGTTTACAACTAATTCTGTGGCCTTTTGGGGAGAATTACATTCACTGGCCTGTAGGTGCAAGAGTCAATTAGAGGAAATCTTTCCCCAATGAGAGAAAAGCTCTTAGTTGTCACCGAAACAAGTTGTGCATTGGAAGATATATCCTTCTATTCCATCTCACAGTTTAGGATTTCATCTCTTTCAGTCCTGATAACAATAAATACTGTATAAATACTATACTGTATAATAATAACAGAGGTCATCAGAGCATTTTTAGAGAGAATTTTCTCCCTATGACACAACAATAAAATCCTGACAGGGGTTCTTATCCTTCCATAATTGAGTTTCGACTAAAAAAATGTTTTGGCTTTAGATATACTTGGTTTTTATAGTATTTTTGTTATTGTTTCCAAGTGTACCAAAAAGATAAGAAACATCGTTTAAGCATTTTATAAACAATACCTGGTAATACTTGATCCTTTTTCAGGGAACTGCATGATCACTTTGTCACACTGGCTTCGGACTAAACAAAAGGGTAATTTTATTGCATTTTACACATTCATCTTTCACTGCTGTCAGCATCAGGAAGCTCATCTGAGAAATACAATGCAGTCATTGTTGCATCTGAGTACTGCTGACCTTCTGCAACTTCTTTACAGTGACATCTTGCGCTGCAGCAAAGGATTTCTATACACAATGCTTAGCCAAATTAAATTTCAGTAACTTAGGGTTTACATCTACAGTGGATATAAAAAGTCTACACACCCGTTAAAATGTTAGGTCTCTGTGATGTAAAAAAAAATTAGACAAAGATAAATCATTTCAGAACTTTTTCCACCTTTAAAGCAGAGTTCCACTCAAAAACGGAAGCTCTGCTTATTTACCTCCTCCCCCCCTCCACTGCCATATTTGGCACCTTTTGGGGGGGTGGGGGAAGCGGGTACCTGGTTTTGAGAGGTACCTGCTCCCACTTCCGGTTCAGTTCGCTGTGACGAAATGACCCTAAAGTTTGGCCCCCACCTTGCACCCGCAGTCTTCTGGGAACTTTAACAGATCCCAGGAGACTGCTGGACCAATCAGGAGGCGCAGCGCGACTCACGCATGTGCAGTGGGCACCAGGCTGTGAAGCCACAAGCTGCCACAGTCTTGTGCCCACAGTAGAGATGCCAGCGCCGTGGAGGACAGAAGGAGAGAAGGGACTGCGCGGGTGAGCACATCACTGGACCCTGGGACAGGTAAGTGTGTGTTTATTAACCTCCCTGGAGGTATTCCCGAGTGTAGCTCGGGGTAATGTTTCACCACCACAAGCGGTAACCCAGAGCTACATTCGGGAACACCTTGCAGCGCTGCTCTGGGATCTCTTCTTCACTTACCTTGTCCTTTGCTCCCGTGATGTCCCTCCTGCAGTGTCCCTGGCAATGTCCTCCGGCCGATGCCGCCATCTGTCTTCTGGGTTCCGTTCCCTGCAACGTATGGGGACGGAGCGGCGGGAAATTTAAAAATGTGAAAAAGTGACATTCACTAAATACACTAAAATCACATACTATAACATTACTGTATCAAAGCATTTCACATACATTTTGTCCCGAGTACTTTGTCCTGTGGACATAATAACACAGGCATGTCAAACTGAACAAGATGTATGATCCAAACAACATCTGAGTCCATACGATGGAATCCTGGATGACCAACTGGCTAGCGCGTTTTGAGGACACACCCTCTTCCTCAGAGCCAACCAGCTCTGAGGAAGAGGTTGTGTCCTCGAAACGCGTTAGCCAGTTGGTCATCCAGGGTTCCATCGTATGGACTCAGATGTTGTTTGGATCATACATCTTGTTCAGTTTGACATGCCTGTGTTATGTCCATTGTGAGTATGATACCTATTTTTGTTTCTTTAATAAATTATTTTAAACGATAATGCACTAGGTCGGTGCGCCCTTTTTCTGTTTCTCCATTTGTATCCAGTGTATTTGGACCACCCCTGTCTGTTGAGGGCAGCAAGCAGTGCATATTCCAGAAAATTCCAGAACATTCCTATTGGGTCTACTGAGTCCTTTCCTAGCGCAGGAGTAAAGTGTTTGTTGTGTTGGATTTGCTTTGTCCTGTGCCCTGCCTGCATTTTAACCGTTCTTTCTGCCTGGAAACTTAGAAATGTCCATGGCGTCCAAAAAACATCCCTTTAGGTCAAAAGGGGTTTTAGATCAGCTAGAGAACAGCGATTGTAAATTAGAACTACTTGCAGAATTGAGTGATAATGATTCATGGGGAAATTCGTCATCACACACTGAAAACGATTTTGCTACTTTGCTCAGTGATGTGCGAACTTTGCGCTATATTTCAAATTTCAGTGTTTTTGGTTTGATTACATTATTGAATTAAATTTATTATTATATTATTATTTATGATTATTTACTAAATTATAATTTATGATTTTGTGTTTCAAATTTTAACATACCCGGGATGTTTACTAGACTCTTGTTCGGACAGATTTCAGTGAGTTATTCCTAAAAATTACAGGCCTACAATAAAAAAAATACATATTTCCATGCAAAAAAATTTACCACTTTGAGCACAGAAATACTGACATAATCAGATCACTAGGGAGACTACAACAGCAGCTACAGCTTTTGAAGCTGCTGACTTTTAATAAACACAAAAATAGCTGGAACTCCACCTTAACCACTTGCCCTCCTGAGGATTTACCCCCTTCCTGACCAGGCCACTTTTTGCTATTTGGTGCTGTGTTACTTTAACTAACAATTGCGCGGTCATGCAATGCTGCACTCAAATTTACCTCCTTTTTTCACACAAATAGAGCTTTTTTTTGGTGGTATTTGATCACCTGTGTACTTTTTTTTGTGCTATAAACAAAAAAATACCGAAAATTTTGAAAAAAAAAACCAATATTTTTAACTTTCAGCTATAAAAAATGTATAGTAAATTTAAAATTAGTAATAAATTTAGGACAAAATGTATTCTGCTACATGTTTTTGGTTAAAAAAAAAAAAAGTGAGACAAGTCATGCGATTCTAGCACTTCAGCTTCATGGGGTTGGGTATGCCTGATCTTAATAGGAGCCTCTTCTCCATTGTCCGAGCTACCTGTCAGGGTGCCGCTGCTGTTCGGTTCGTATTCTGAGGCAGATTGTGTCAGGTGGTCTTCCCCTTCGCTCTCACCTGACATGCTCAGAATCCTGTAGGCCTCTTCACTAGTGTACCTTTGGTTGGACATTTTGGGCACTAAATTTATAGGTAACTAGTGCGACTCACGGGGAAAAAGAGCACCTGGCTGTTAGGGACTGCTTGAACCGCTACCAATATAATTCACCTGCTAATGAAGGCAGAGATCAGGACTGATTCCGTGAACACTGCGGTTTTGTGTGCAATGTATTACAGGTGACAATGATCAGAAATTATTCTGACACTGCACTTATTGTTAGGGGTGGGGGGGGGGGCAGAGGGGCTTAGTGCAGGCAGCAAATGGGGATGATCCTGCTAACACTGCGTTTTTGGGGACACTAATACTAAGAGGTACTGGTGTCAGAATTCCCGCCGCAGTCCCACTATAAGTCGCTGATCGCTGCCATTAATAGTAAAAAAAATAAAAAAAATCTCAGTATATATACCACCATTTGTAAACGCTATAACTTTCATGTAAACCAATTATTTACATGTATTGGGTTTTAATTTTTTTTAGCAAGGATATAGCAGAATACATTTTGTCCTAAATCTATGATGAAATTTGATGTTTTAAATTTTTTTACTGGACATGTTTAATAACAAAAAGTCAAAAATATTCTTTTTTTTCCTCAAAATTGTCAGACTTTTTTTTCATAGCTCAAAAAATAAAAAACACACAGGAGATCAAATACCACTGAAAGAAAGTTCTATTTGTGGGAAAAAAGGACGTAAATTTCATTTGGGTTCAGCGTTGCATAACTGCGCAATTGTCAGTTAAAGTGATGCAGTGCCGTAAAACAAAAAATGGCCTGGTCAGGAAGGGGGGGGTGAGAGGGTAAATCCTCTGGTGGGCCAGTGGTTAATATTCTGGTGAAGCCATTCCTTTGTTGATTTGGATGTATGCTTTGGGTCGTCGTCATGTTGAAAGATGAAGTTCCGCCTAATGTTCAACTTTCTAGCAGAAGCTTCTGAAGGTTTTGTGCCAATATTGACTGGTTTTTGGTACTGTTCATAATTCCCTCTACCTTGACTAAGGCCCCAGTTCCAGCTGAAGAAAAACAGCCCCAAAGCATGATGCTGCCACCACCATGCTTCACTGTGGGTATGGTGTTCTTTTGGCGATGTGCAGTGTTTTTTTTTTTTTGCGCCAAACATATCTTTTGAAATTATGGCCAAAAAGTTCAACCTTGGTTTCATCAGACCATAACACATTTTCCCACATGCTTTTGGGAGGCTTCAGATGTGTTTTTGCAAAATTTAGCCGGGCTTGGATGTTTTTCTTAGTAAAAAAAAGGCTTACATCATGCCACTCTATCCCATAGCCCAGACATGAAGAGTACAGGAGATTGTTGTCACTGGTACCACACAGCCAGTACTTGCCAGATATTCCTGCAGCTCCTTTAATGTTGCTGTAGGCCTTTTGGCAGCCTCCCAGACCAGTTTTCTTGTCTCTTCATCAATTTTGGAGGGACGTCCAGTTCTTGGTAATGTCACTGTTGCGTCATATTTTCTCCACTTGATGATGACTGTCTTCACTGTGTTCCATGGCATATCTAATGCCTTGGAAATTCTTTTGTACTCTTCTCCTGACTGATACCTTTTAACAATGAGATCCCTCTGATGCTTTGGAAGCTCTCTGCGGACCATGGCTTTTGCTGTAGGATGCGACTAAGAAAATATCAGGAGAGACCTACTAAAACAGCTGAACTTTATTTGGGGTTAATCAGAGGCACTTTAAATAATGGCAGGTCTGTACTGACTCCTATTTAACATGATTTTGAATGTGATTGCTTAATTCTGAACACAGCTATATCCCCAGTTATAAGAGGGTGTGCACACTTATGCAACCACATTATTTTAGTTTTTATGTTTACTCCTTCCACTGATACCCCCTCCCTAATACTTATCTGAGTCCTCTGTTGATCCGGCGATTCCCATTTTGGGGGGGGAGTTGGAGCCAGATACAAACAATTCAGTCACTTTTTCATAATATGTCCACTTTAAAATGTAATTATTTATTCTATGCCATTTTAATTATAATTTTTTTTTAATGAACTGTATTGTTCCTCAGTGAGGCAGTATAGCAATACAGGTTATAGTGGGAAGGGGCTAAGGGAATCGAAAATCACTCCAACCAAATAAGTGCATAGTACAGTGAAGCTTTCTTGAAGCAGACGGCACTCGCATGTCTCTTTCCATTACAGTCAGGTCCATAAATATTGGGACATCGACACAATTCTAACATTTTTGGCTCTATACACCACCACAATGGATTTGAAATGAAACAAACAAGATGTGCTTTAACTGCAGACTGTCAGCTTTAATTTGAGGGTATTTACATCCAAATCAGGTGAACGGTGTAGGAATTACAACAGTTTGCATATGTGCCTCCCACTTGTTAAGTGGGTGGGACAATTGGCTTCTCAGCTTTTCCATGGCCAGGTGTTTGTTATTCCCTCATTATCCCAACTACAATGAGCAGATAAAAGGTCCAGAGTTCATTTCAAGTGTGCTATTTGCATTTGGAATCTGTTGCTGTCAACTCTCAAGATGAGATCCAAAGAGCTGTCACTATCAGTGAAGCAAGCCATCATTAGGCTGAAAAAACAAAACAAACCCATCAGAGAGATAGCAAAAACATTAGGCATGGCCAAAACAACTGTTTGGAACATTCTTAAAAAGAAGGAACGCACCGGTGAGCTCAGCAACACCAAAGACCCGGAAGACCACGGAAAACAACTGTGGTGGATGAACGAAGAATTCTTTCCCTGGTGAAGAAAACACCCTTCACAACAGTTGGCCAGATCAAGAACACTCTCCAGGAGGTAGGTGTATGTGTGTCAAAGTCAACAATCAAGAGAAGACTTCACCAGAGTGAATACAGAGGGTTCACCACAAGATGTAAACCATTGGTGAGCCTCAAAAACAGGAAGGCCTGATTCGAGTTTGCCAAACGACATCTAAAAAAGCCTTCACAGTTCTGGAACAACATCCTATGGACAGATGAGACCAAGATCAACTTGTACCAGAGTGATGGGAAGAGAAGAGTATGGAGAAGGAAAGGAACTGCTCATGATCCTAAGCATACCACCTCATCAGTGAAGCGTGGTGGTAGTGTCATGGCGTGGGCATGTATGGCTGCCAATGGAACTGGTTCTCTTGTATTTATTGATGATGTGACTGCTGACAAAAGCAGCGGGATGAATTCTGAAGTGTTTCGGGCAATATTATCTGCTCATATTCAGCCAAATGCTTCAGAACTCATTGGACGCCGCTTCACAGTGCAGATGGACAATGACCCAAAGCATACTGCAAAAGCAACCAAAGAGTTTTTTAAGGAAAAGAAGTGGAATGTTATGCAATGGCCAAGTCAATCACCTGACCTGAACCCGATTGAGCAGGCATTTCACTTGCTGAAGACAAAACTGAAGGGAAAATGCCCCAAGAACCAGCAGGAACTGAAGACAGTTGCAGTAGAGGCCTGGCAGAGCATCACCAGGGATGAAACCCAGGGTCTGGTAATGTCTATGTGTTCCAGACTTCAGGCTGTAATTGACTGCAAAAGATTTGCAACCAAGTATTAAAAAGTGAAAGTTTGATTTATGATGATTATTCTGTCCCATTACTTTTGGTCCCTTAACAAGTGGGAGGCACATATGCAAACTGTTGTAATTCCCACACCGTTCACCTGATTTGGATGTAAATACCCTCAAATTAAAGCCGACAGTCTGCAGTTAAAGCACATCTTGTTCGAATCATTTCACATCCATTGAAAAATCCATCCAAAAATGCTAGAATTGTGTCAATGTCCCAATATTTATGGACCTGACTGTACATATCCCAAACATAAGTGGATTATTCTTAATTTCAGGACACTATGCAGTGCCATGCAAATCATTCCTTTATGTCCCAGTAGAGCTGCTGGTATTAAGTAAATATAGCCTATTAGGATAGATGTTCCAGATGAACATCCAGATTCACTGGTGTATAGTGCATATCTTGTATCTCTTTATATTATAGAGCCATTTATCCCCAACTGCATACAGCTGTTTCAGGGTTTTTGGCCATCATCCGTGCATTGTATGGAAATCATGGTGTCTATGGAGTGGAGCTGGAGACCCAGTGATATATTATAATCATACTGGCTATGGCGACAAGAAATTATATGAATCAAAAAGCTCTCCAACTGAATCTGTGTATAGCACAGAAAAGCCCTTCTACTGGGTTCCATACAATGCACTGATGAAAGCAGAAAATCCTGAAACAGTTGTATGCAGTTTGGAATAAATGGCTGTATATTATAAGGCTATACAATATATGCACTATACACCAGTGGATCTGGATGTTGTTCATCTTGCAGACAAAGGCATAAAGGAAAGATTTGAATTGCTCTGTTCACTGTCCTGAAATGAGAAATAATAGCCTTATTTTCAGAATGTGTAATGAATTGAGACATGGGAATAACTTCTTTTATAAGAAGCTTTTACTGTGCTATGGATTTGTCACAGTGTAAGCCTCCAAATGTCTCTATACTGTATAATATGTAGTATAATAAAATTATGTGACTTCTTTCAGAACGTGACTACTTCCTATCATCAGTTGCATCTATGATACCAGTTGTTTGCCTGTGTTTAGTTGGTTATGCCACAAGTAGTCCAGAAGTCTGTTTGTTTATTAGATCGCTCCTCAGAGACTCATATGTTGGTCTCCAGAGTTTAAATATTTAAACAGCTGTAATATTATTACTGCCTTGGTCATTGTCTGACTGAGGAATTAATAGTTTGTTTGAAAATGGTTCCTTTTCTATGCCTCAGTTGAGGTTTTTTTGCCATTTTAACAGGCGCACGTTGTAAAAAATAGTGACTGTTTACAAGTACCCTTGTTAGAAATGTGTGCTTGTTTATCCTTGCTGGTTGAAGGAACTTGTCAGTATAAACAGTTTAAAAAACAAGTCACTTAAGCTGAGTTTTTTTATTTTTAAGGTCCAAGCTCCTAGACTGTCAAACTTAGGGTGCTCCTACACTGGCTTTTCCTGTGCAGACTTTGACAGCTGTCAGAGTAGCCTGTGTGTAACTGCTTTAAAGTGCATTGTGTCACGCATTATTGTGTGTTGAGTTAAAGCAGCCCAATAATTTTCAATGGATTCCCAATGCACCAGAACTGACAAACATACACGAAGCATTTTTTTTTCCAATGCAGCACGCTACAAAGTACAGTAGTGCATTAAAGTGTATTGGGTGCTCTGCAATGTCAGTGCTGTGTTGCCTAAGTACATTGGAGTTCAAAGTGAAAGGCCCTGCAACAGACATCCTTCACATAGACACATAATCCTTAGGAACAAAATATAGGCTAGAGGCGTGACCTGGAAAACATATTCTTCATATCCAGCTTCTATTGTGTGGTTTGGAAATGTTTGAGCTTGAAATTGAAGGTCTCATGAATGGCTGGGTCTACTTTCACTTCATCATAATTAAAAATTAGGCTTGTTTGTTGTGTTCTCTATTGTTTTGTAGGTGTGAATTGTCTTCTGTTAGCTAGCAATTATAGCACATGATAAACGTTTTTAATGGCTTGTTTAAGGAAAATCAAGTATATGTAACACTGATAACGTTCAAGTTGGAACTAATCATGCAGCATCTTTACTTTTGGGCTTTTGAACATTTTTGGTCTGTCTGCAGTGTATGAATGTCTTATGAATTGGTTTATAAGTGTATGTATGAATGTGAGTTAGGGACCTTTGAGGGTTAGGAACTGATGCACAATATATATGTAAAGCGCTGCGTAAATTGACAGCGCTATAAAAGTACCTGAAATAAATAAATATAGCTAGTGAATACAGCTACTAAAATTAAATGAGTGCTCCTTTATTCCCTTAGGAAACCTTTTTTGTTTTTCGATTAACAATTGCAATGCTGGCAACATACACCTAGAGCAGGACAAGATTCAAATGCAAGAGTTTCTTAGAGCTATGTAAATGTTTTTGCAAATACTTTATTCTGACAATCTTAATACTGCCTAGGTTTGTCCTATAGTCTCCTTTTAAATCCTGGCCTCATGCATCTCCCACAGTGTAGCTGGGGAATCCTAGAATGGAGGAAGTCATTGTGGAGTAGAGCGTAGAATATAATGATTCTCCTGATATAAAAGTTGTCTTCTGTATAACTAGATCTAGTCTCTGATGTTGCTTATTTGTTTATTCTTTCATTGTTCATATTCTTTGCAGGTTACAAGTACTAATCATCTTTATTGAGTTTACCTGTATCCCTGACTCCTTCTTGTGCAGCTATAAGTCATAATAAAAAGAATGTAATTAATTCAATTTAAAGCTTTTGCTTTTAATTCCTTGGTCTTCTATTAAAGAAGACTGAACATCTTTATACAGACCATTTCAGATCCCTTTAGCTACTCACTACTACTGTTATCCTTCCTTTCCTGATACAATTCTGGAGCTGGTCCAAGCCTTACTTTAATGAGATTCCTGTTCAGCTAGTTACATGGCAATTTATTTTTCCCTGTGGAAATCCTTCAAATTGATTGTTTTCTAACCTGTTCTGTGTAGTTTACATGTTGGTTACAGTGCTTTGTGCTCTTACAGGCAGCGTGTGTAATGTCATAATCATGATCATACACTAAAACAGAGCCAACATTGCCAGCTGTATTGTGTAAAGTGAATATATGAAGGGGTATAGTGATGACTTTATACGTAACTACCTGAAACAATAGGAATGAGAATGTAGCTTGCAGTTCTGGGGTGACCATACACACCCTGATCCAGGCTTGATTCAAGCATCGTTTATAAGCAAGTACTTATGACCATCCCACGCTATCAAGATCAGAAGCAGATTTTGCAACCTGTTGTAGAAATGTGAAATTTTAAGTGTTAGATGGCAAGTGATATATAGTATTTGTCAATAAAATGATCGCTACTAACATTATATAATTACCACCAAGAACATATTGCTACTGTGTTCGTGAAATTACAGCCATCATCAGCTGTCTTCAGGTATTATATGCAGTTGTGTTTTTTTTAACATACATTCTTTTTAGCATTTTAGCTGTGCTTGTCACTTAATATTACATTATAAGGTCCAGATGATCTTTTATATACTATTAAATTTAGTCTACGATAAAGAACATTTCATTTAAAAGGCCACTGATACATGTCAGAATTCATTTTTGTTTTGTTTTTTTAATTGTTTAAAACCTAAAACTTGGGACTGCTTCTATAAATTAAGGATTTTTTTTCTTTTTTTTTGTTTTCTCTTCTTTTTTTCCCTTCTATCTCCTTCCCTCCCCTCAAAAAAAACAACAAAACCCCAAAACAAAAAACAAAACCACCCCACTCTCCCCCTTCCCAAACATGACACTAATACAACATATGATACCTATTCCCATAATTTTAATAAAATGAGAAAAAAAAGGAGAAAAGAAGAAAAAGGAAAATTAAAGAAAAACATTATCTATTATTTACAGATCTGTCTACCAGTGTGGGAAACTCCAAACTTAAGTTCCATATCTTTTCAAATTTCCCTACACAACCCCTCTTAACATAAGTAAACTTTTCTCTAATTAAATACTTCCCGCCTGGCCTATAGTCAAGACGGCCGAGCAAACCTCTCGTCCCTCTGGGAGGGCGTCATATAACGTCCTTCCCGGATTGTGCATTGCGCGTACCCACAGGGCCGCGCTGTGGCGAGATCTGTCACCAGCCGTGTACCTGGGACACAGCCGATGACAGATCTGTGTACCGGCCCCATTGCCAGTACCATGTGACCTGCTGTGACCAATCACAGCAGGTCACATGACAGTTGTATACAATGTATAAGTATAGAACCAGCGCCACGGAAATTATATAAGACAAAAGTAATCTGCAGAACCTAGCCTATAAACTTATAGGATATACAAAACTTCAAAAAAATAGGTTGCGCTTAAATACATACGAAAGTGTAACAAAAAATGTGACAAAACAATATTTTAAATCAAAGTAAAATCCAGCAAAAAAGAAAAAAGTCCAAAAGTTCAAATAATCAATAATGTCCAAAATAATCACCAAGTGAATCCACCACCAAAAATGGTTAAATAAAACTCACCAGAGTAATATGTTGATTGTTGAAAAAAACAGCATATAGCACTTGTTACTCTTGGAGCAATAATTAATATGGTGACAGCAACACTGAAGAAATGAGGGATGAACTCCAACAGATGATGCAGATGATGGATTTTCTGCAAAACTGAAAATCCACTCCAAAGGTGATTTAGTATCCAAACTGAGAGATGATCAGACCGTCACTCGAAAGAAAAAAGTGAACAATCATGGTGCAGTATGTTTTAAAAAACATCAAACTTAAATGAAGAAATGCACTTACAAGCAATGTGTCCAGACTGACAACAGTATAGACAGTGTGTGTAATGAATAAAAGCGACTCAGACCCAGCTAAACATGCACATACAACGTGCAAGCAGACCAGGTTCGTGCTGAACGTCACATCCAAAGGCACCGCCCTAAGCTTTTCGTCATCGACGTCCTCACGGAGCTCCGTGAAGTAATGGCGCAAATGTCAGGAGTGTGAGCAATAATTCTAGGGCCATAGTTCACAGATAACTGTAAACTAATGAACTGTATAGGTTTTTAAAGTGCTGCCTATGGAGAGTTTTGGGTACCGTAGTTTTGGATGCTGGGGGCGGGGTTTTAGATCATGTGATTGGCTGTCACAGAAGTCACATGATTGTAAAGCTCCTGATTGCAAGTAGAGATGGGGAGATTTCCGTTAGGCGCTGGTAACTATGCCAGGAGCACCCATGGTGCACACTCTCAGCACATGTTCGTTTATATTTGGCCCACCCGCCGAGAGGTTGCATATATGCATACTGTTGGTGCAAATTGGTTAAAGATGGTTGTTCAAGTTTGATGTAGTTGGCGTCCTTTTTTTCTATTTGCCACTTGTGAACCTGTTGTCCTCTCTGTCCAAAATATGCACCTCAATGTCCCCAAAAGAATACACAGAGAAGGAAGCTTGTACATCCTTTTGGATGTCTTATAACCCAACACCAAAACACATGCAAAGTAACTTGCTATATGCAGTGTAGTGAGGAATGCAAAGACCTGTACACTGGGTAGTCACAACAACCTCCCAGTAAGCAAAAGGTCAAACATGAGAGGGCAAATTCTACAGGTCAAGACTTGGTGGTTTTCCTACAATTAGGGTAAAGGGTCATTCAAGATTTTTCTTGTACATTATACATATAATACAAAAAATATCAATGTATAACTTCTAGTCTATTGTATTAACAGCTTGTAAAATGTGTTTAGAAGACATTATTAGACTGATAAATATGTACAACAGGGCTGTCATATAAGGCAGATGGTAGCAAAAATGTTTTCAGGCCTAAGAAGAATTCAACAAGTAGTCAATGGCTTCCAACCATAGGGGATAGTAGATAATAACAGCTCTTGAAAACATGTAAGCACAATGTTCAAAGGTCATGAATATGAATTTCAAGAGAGGTAATACAGAAGGGAAAGCAAGCAAAGGTTTACAGAGAAAGTAAAAAAAAAGGAAAAATTAGTTAGGAGAAAAGGATGTTAACTGACTGGAATAGGCAGTGAGGGTTAGAGGCAGCGATGTTGTGGAGACAATCTGTATGCTTTTATGGTATGGGTGAACCAAAAGGCTGGTTACAAGCACTGTGCATCCACAAATGAATTCCCTCTTTTTGGTACCTTAATATGTTGCCATTAGCAATAAAGGGGTTACATACATAAAAATGTGATTTAGTAACCCATAACATTTTTAATGCATCCAAGATACCTCTTTGTATATGCAGATGTTATACTGGGTAATCTGAATATACTTTTGAAGAAAAAAAGGGAAATAAACGAGTCCTATTTTATTATTCAACACAGTCCATAAGGCTTTGTATATCTGAACTTATCTATGTGTAAGGAACTGGCCAGGCAGGATTGTAGGCAGTATATACTGCATGTGTCGCCTAGGTTTCTCATCTTCATATGATGAGGGGCCCAGGGTTTGTGTTTTCAGAAATCAACCCTTTTGTTTTCTCAGAGTCTTAAAAGGTCCTTTCCTGGGTCCTGGAGGCTTTGTAGAGCTTTGGGTAGGTAAAGCTACCATTCCTAGATCCACATCTTACCTGGTAGCCAGATCTCATTATTTATTCTAATTTGTATTTCTATATGTGAGCTGACTGATGATTAGGGCTATGTCTCTCACTCTCTTCTGTGAGAACCTACTGCTAGGTGAAAAGGCTTACTGCTAATGACCCGATAAAGGCACAAGAGCTGCCTGTTTGTTTTGGGGAACCCATTAGGGTCATCCTGTTAGTTAGAAACTAGCATGAGTTGTTAGTGGTTTGGGTGAGTAAATGTTTTGTTTGTTTTATGTTATGGAGTTGCTTTACAAAGTCCTCCTGCATTGTAACTGTATTTGTTACTTTGTTGAATAAAAATGTAAGACAAACCTGCTTGCACTTATCCGGGGAGTCCCTGACTTGTGCCTGAATAATTGTTGTCATTATCCCTTACGTATAGAATGCACAAGCTCTAAAAGCCCAGTACTGTATTTTAGAAATGCAAACTTCATCTCGAAGAACAAATGCCAAACCAATGTAAAGTGTGCAGTGTACCTGTGCATGCCTTAATTAACAGTCTGCTGCCTGTTCACATCATTAAAATCCCGATTCCCTTTAATGAATTTCCTTCACAGTATTCTTTACATTTAGCCATCAAGAAGCCACAGACCTTTTTTTGGTCTTTTTTATATGATGCCATTCCCAATTAATGAAAGTTTTATTGAAGGCATTTGCTGCACACATGATATGGCTTCTAATGCGGTACGTGCCTTTGCTTATTTTATAGGAACAGAAAAAGAAAACAGAAGTCTTCGCTACTTTATTTCCTCAGAGATTATTTAAATCCTGTATAAGAAAATATTTGATTTTGGATTTTCATACATTTTTACAGTTTTTAATTATCTGTATTTGGTTTATTGATGTTTTGGGAGGCATAATTTATGTTTATTTTTGTTTTAAGTAGGTCTTTTGGATTGATATACCAGTCAATGTTTCACACCGCAAATTACTTTTGTGTAGTTTGGATCAACTGTAAAGTTACTTATGTTCTTAGTCCTACTAAAAACATACCGTGGACTCTACACAGTCTTGAGAAGCCTGCCAGACCTCAATGTTGCTAGCAGTTTGGTGCATTGGATTTTTTTAAATCTCATCTACTATTTATTGGATGATGATGAACACACATAACCACATAATTAAGGATAGGGATGTCAAAATGATATTAAACACAAAAATAAAATTGTAATATTGCAGTTTACTAATCCTTTAATGAAGGGACTGCATTCATTTTCTTTTTTTAGGCTGTTTTCCTCGATTTCCTTATCAAACTCCACCTGCAGTTACATTTAGCCATGACATTAAAGAAGTGCAGTTACATTTAGCCATGACATCAAAGAGGTGCAACATGATCAGCAGTTTTATTCTTCATTAAAGAGTATTTTACTCCAACATTTCAGATTTCTGATGTGTCTGTTGTAACATGTACTTGTGTTAAAAAATATCCTGTTCTCTTTGTATTGCTTCTTTTGTGTGAAATCCCTGGAGTCCCCCTGCTTTCCTATTCCAAACTGGCCACACTATGCATGAGGTCTCATCCATCCCAGTGTGGTCCATTTTCTGGCTGTGCTAGGAGCACAGCCTGTCTGTCCTCCATTGACCAGACTTGTGTCGACACCCCCCCTGCACAGCCATTCCCTGGGCCGATCAGTGTACTGCTTTTTCTCCACCTCACCCCTTCAAGCCTATTATGCAGCTAAGAACAGAGATAATGTGATCACATATGGGAAAAAAAAGTATGCGATAGAGATATATATAGACAGAGAGAGAGACACACACAAATGTTTTGCCTTTAATTTGTATTTAAAATTAATTGGGTTGCTTTACAAGGTGAGGGTTCATACTTTAAGTGGGGTGAATCCAGTTTCATAGACCAAAAACCATTACACAAAATCTCTAAAAATATTTTTTCAGAAAACAACATCCACGTGAGTAAAGAAACCTCTTTTAAAGAAAACATGGAGCCTGCCATCATTGACCTTCTCAAAAAAATGGGAGCTTCTTGGTGGTCTGTATCTTGATGTTGCTTAGTTACTGACTTGGAACAAGCAGATTAGAAATAAGTGATGTCAGAAATTATACGTTTTTTTTCTAGGCAGGGACCGAAGCCATTGAATCAGCATGACAGACAGAGAACAAGCAATAACTAGGAAGGGTCAACCTTGGTTTCCTATTTATCTACATCCCTTTACCTGTAGGCAGTCTAAAGCTAAATTCACATGGGAATGCAGAGCTGCCGGAGCGCTTTAGCACTCTAAGAGATCTCTGTTCCTGGCTTCAGTAGGGGACAGTGTGGTGAACGATTCAGCGCATCAAACGGCTCTCTGTTTTTATTTTTTGTTTGTTTTGTACAAGCATGTGAAGCATACAAAATGTACACTTCATAGCAATGTACAGCAGCTTAGTGTGCTGTGGTGCTGTACATTGCCATGCAATTCGACACAGTGCACTGCGTGTGCAGCATGTCTGAATTTTAGCGCAGCTCTAGGTTGCATTGTGGTGTGAATGGGAAACATAAAAAAAAATGTTTCCTGTGTGTTCTTGCTGTGACAGATGTTTTAGAATGCGGTAGAACATCTGTCACCGCAGTATGTATGAATTCAGTCTTAAGTAGTATCTTAAAAAATCATGTTGGGGTGAATGCCTATTTCACTCCAAACATCTCCAAAGTACGCCCCTTCCTAACCAATGACACTGCAAAGCTTCTAACTCACTCCCTGGTCATCTCTCGCCTTGACTACTGCAACTCCTTCCTCATTGAATTACCTTTACATAGGCTATTCCCCTCTTCAGACTATCATGAATGCTGCTGTCAGACTCATCCACCTTACCAACCATTCAGTGTCTGCTTCTCCTCTCTGCCAGTCCCTCCACTCTTCAGATCTCCCAACGAATTCAATTCAATATGCTAACAACTTACAAGCCATCCACAAATCTGCCCCCAGCCACATCACTACTCTAGTCTCAAAATACCAACCAAACCGTTCTCTTAGTTCCTTCCAGGACCTCCTGCTCTCTGGCTCCCTTGTCACTTTCTCTGATGCTTGCCTCCAGGATTTTTCCAGAATCTCTCTCTGCCCCAATCTGCCCGAACGTTTCCTACTATGTCTTCATTTAGACAATCCCTGAAAACCAATACCATCAGACAAGCCTTTCCTACCTCCACCTAATATCTGTACTTTTTCTCCATCAGCTCATCCCCACCTTTTGTATCACTCGACCCTCCCTTCTAGATTGTTAGCTCTAACAAGCCCTCTGTTTCCTACTGTATTAAATTGTATTGTAATTGTACTGTCTGCCCTCAAATTGTAAAGCACTGCGCATACTGTTGGCACTATATAAATCCTGTATAATAATAATAAACAGAGGCATTTTGTTTGGACATGGTCTAAAAAGATGGAATGGTCGGCTTTCCTTTAAGCACGTCCCGGCCGCCCTATAGCAAATTTACTGCTACAAGGCGGCACGGGTGCGAAAAATCACGTGTGTGTGTGTATATATATATATATATATATATATATATGTATGTATATATATGTGATTTTGCATTTCCGGGTAGGGGGCGAGTGTGAGCCCTACACACGCCGCCATTCGCTGCTGCGGCTGTCAATCACCGGGCCCCTGCCAGTAATTACTCGCTGGCGCCTGGTGATTTCCGAGGATCTCCGACAGAGAAGAGGACTGTTTTGTTTACTATACGTGTAAATAGTATATATACGTGATTATGCATTTCCGGGTAGGAGGCACGCACGAGCCCTACCCGCGCCGCCATTTGCGGCCATAACTGTCAATTACTGGTTCCCAAACGGTGACTACCCGCCGGGGCCCGGTGATTACCGAGAATCTCCGACGGGGAGGAGGACTGTTTTGTTTGCTAACAGTCCTGTTCCCTGTCAGCTTGGGCACACTGTTGTGGATGGCTGCTGTGCACAGTACAGCCATCCACAGCAGTGTGATTACAGTGAATCACACACATCCCGCCCCCTAGTAAAACACACCCAGCACACAGTTAACCCTTTGATCACCCCTCATGTTAACCCCTTCCTGCCCAGTGCCATTAGTACAGCGTCAGTCCTTTTTTTTTTTTAGCACTGATCACTGTATTGGTGTCACTGGGGATATCGGTGACCCCAAGCCAGTTCCCCCCAGTGTTTGAATGTCTGCCGCAGTCTCGCTATAAGTCGCTGATTGCCGCCATTACTAGTAAAAATGGAAAAAAAAAATCCCAGTATGTACACCACCATTTGTAAACGCTATAACTTTCATGTAAACCAATTAATTTGCACATATTGGAATTTTTTTTAGCAAAGGTATGTAGCAGAAATATTATTATTAAAAATATTGTGTTTTTTTTCTCAAAATTGTCTTTTTTTTTTATAGCGCAAAAGATAAAAAACACACAGGCTATCAAATACCACCGAAGGAAAGCTCAATTTGTGGGGAAAAAAAGGATGTACATTTAATTTGGGTTCAGCATTGCATGACCGTGCAATTGTCAGTTAAAGTAATGCAGCGCTGTAAAGCAAAATATGTCCTGGTCAGGAAGGGGGGTAAATCTTCAGGGGGGCAAGTGGTTAAAGTGTAATTTAAATGTTCAGATTTGTTATTTCAAATTTGAGTACACCTCTTTTTTGTTTTGGAGATCACGTGAAAGTGTTAGAACTTTCTTTAGGTTTTTATTGCTGTTTGTGTCCTTTTTGGGTAGCACCTAACTTTGATATTTGTTAGTAGGACAGGAATTCCCATTGGAAGATTCCCCCCTGCTTCCAGATTTTTCCTTCTGTTATTAGAAGAGGAAGAGAAATAAGGCTTCCCAGTGCATACAAAGACAACAGTAAAATTGCCAGAAATGTTAATTGTGTCCCTCTTTTTCGTTACTAAAGATTAAAAAGTAGAGCAGGCCATACTTTATGCAATTTCCTTCATCCTGTGGTTGAATGAAAGAAAATTGTTCCCCCCCCCCCATCAAACAGTGAGTGTTGATGGGAGAATCCCTCCCACAGCGCAATTGTGTTCTGCTGGTGGGGAGCACAGGGAGCCTTCCCCACCAGCTGAATACCATGATCACTATAGCTGTCGGCAATGATCAGGTGAAAAACAAACCCAACAGGCTTGTTGTACTGAAGTCGTTCGATAATCTGTTGTACTGAAGTCAGTCGCTTAAGTTTTGGTTGCAGTTCAACTTTATGACCCAATTTAGTTTGTCATCCTTTTTTGTTCTCTTTATTAAGTAAGCCGTTATGTTATTTACCTTCTACATTATCTTTGTGTTTGATTGCTATGCTTTTGATCCATAGGTTAGTTAAGGTGGCATAGCATCTCCATAAATAAACTCTTATGTAGAAACCGTTCTATAACAGTCTTGGGACCTCTTTCTTAAAAAAAAAAAAAAGAAAGAAAGTGTGTCAGAGTTATTGATGGCCTGGACAAAATTCAGTTTTGTGTCTTTGCATGACATCTGCACACAATGCCAGAAAATGATGTTTATTCCTCCTGACCGTTGCATTGTAGTAAATCTAAGTGATATGGTGTATAGCTTAGTATAAAGTTTACAGATGTTCGTATCCCTGTGGAGGAAATTCAGTCCATTTCACAAATGTATGCCAAGAATTCCAGTGTGAAGAATACGTTTTAGTTATAATTATTGAAGTGATGGTGTAGGGACCATGGGATCACAGGCTTCCTTGAGTTGTTATTAGGACATAGTGAGCCTCAGAAGAGCAGTTGCTGGCTGGACTGAGTAGCAGCATTTAACACTTATATGTTAAGAGTTCATCCAAAGGGAAGAGAGTTTAACAGGGATTTTCAATTTCAGCGGAAATTTGCTTCCTCCTTTTGACCCTTTCTTTAAGTACAATTGAATTGTCCATTCACTGGCAGTCTTCTGGATTCTTAACGCTGGGAGCCAAATTATTAGCTGCTGGTGTTACAGATCGACTATTATGAAATCAGTCTTTATGAGCACCATTTTATGTGCATGGTCAGGCATAGAAATATTGTTCTTTTGGGGGGGGGGGTCATGGGGATAACAATGCTGTAAGTATAATCTGCAGTGCAAGGCCAGATTTTATGACAGGCAAGGCCACTAAACCTTTCCACCACACCTTTCTATTGGTCGATCACTATATTCGGTAGCCAGTAGAAATGTACAAATGGCAGGAAGGGATAGGTATACTTTGTCATAACTTTAATTGTCATTTACATCCATCAGCCCATTCAGTCTGCCCTTCTTCCAAAACCCCCAGCCCAGAAAGTTGTAGAATTTGCTCCAGGTTAGTTTTTCTTTCAAATTTTCTTCAAAATATTTTGCTTTACCACTCAACCATACCTTAGTGGGTACTTGGTGTGGATTGCCAGAAAGTACTTGACTTACCCCAAAATCCAGTCTCATGATTAACTTTATTGAGCACAATGTTAAAGCTGTTCTAAATGAAACGCATCAGTTGGAGTTTGTGCAGGTTATGCTGTGATCAGCAAAGTTGATAAATCAGAAATTAAAATGCAGCAGCTACTTTCTTGAACTCTGTGTATTTGGCTGGGAAATCCACACCAGATGTGAAGTAGGCACATTACTGAGGTTCCTGGAGAGAGGTCTTTATTGTAGGTTGTATGTAAATCCATGTTGTAGATTGGTCATGTGACCACACCTATTACAGTCTAATTTTACAATGTGCTAGGTTTAGATTAAATGGTACACAAAAAGTATAGAGAACCTTTGCAGAATAAACTGTTAAATTGTAATCTGTTAGTCTAGCTGAATCAGAGTTGTCGGTTTCCTTACTGTATAGCACTCAGAAAAGCTTGATAACCATTTAAGTTCATGGTGCGATTTTAAAATGGCACTGAGACAGCAATTTGGTGCTTTATTAAAATTGAACAGCCCTTGCAGGTCCACACAGGCTTTAGCACTGGAACTGCCAGCTGTCAGTTCCATCTTGAATTGAGCACCAAGCCCAGGAATTGAGTTGCTCAGCTCCTGGGCTTTCATTACCAATATTGACCACTCCAAGGAATCTCTTTGTAACAACAATGTCTGTAAGCACAATTCTTCCGCATGTGATCTTGTGCCATTTCCTTTCAGTTCTGTCTTACATTCCCTTGTAGCAATAAAGCACTGCTAAAATGATCTGTTGTTTCTGGTTACAGCTCTGTTCAGCTAAATTCACTTCTGGGGACACAATCCTGTTCTCAACCATTCATAGAGGAAGTGCATTTTAGTATGCTCTTCTTGGCTACTTAGCTATGCTTCCACCCAGCATTTTTTTTTAATAGACCGTGCTTGCCCTGGTCTTTGCTGAATGGCTTGCTCAGCAACACCTAGCCTGTCTCCCTACATCTTCTCAATTCGGCTTCATGCTACTGGTGTGTGTTGTGGATGACATTCATTTCAGTAGAAAGCCTTTCCACAGCCTAGCAGTGTGTTGATGGGTTTTACATCAAAATAGATGAAGCTTGCAGTGCATATTTTTTATAGGCTGTAATGTGCCAATGAACTGTCCAGGCCAACAGATAGTCGTCTCACTTCCTTGCATCAAGACTAAATAGATAAATATGCACTTGAGTGGATACTGCCACAAAATAAAGCATCATTACAAATATCTTATAGTAGAACACAATACTTAATGGAAATACTGTATATATTGATTAGAAAACAGAAGTAATGTTTTTAACAGCTGTGCATATGCTTTTATCTCTTCTGCAGGACAAAGCGCACCCATGTTCCAGTCACAGAATACATTTTTGAACTTCCAAGTCTCACCATTCAAGCCACAAGAGCTCAAACTCTTCTTATTCAGGTGATTGGTCATAGTTGGTCATTCAACACAAACAGTTCTGGGTCCCCAGGTCTGAGTGAAGCACTGCTCAATGAAGTCTTCCCAACTACAGGTGAATTATTTTTTTTTTCAAGATAGCTGATTAAGTTTAAAAAGTTGCACCAATTGCATGCTATTGATTTGAGTTTTAAATTTATTTTTGATCACATACACACTCTCAGTACTTTCTGTATTTCACTCAGCATTCTTGCTCAATATCTTCTGCAAGAAAGTAATATTGGAGTACATGCCATAAAAGTATATGTATATTGTTTTTTATAGCTGTTTTATTCATAGCAATTTAAAAACTTGCACTGAGATTATGGGTGCATTAAACAAAACCTGTGTTGAGAGACATATAAGGGCTGCCATTGCTGCTCTCTTTAGGAAAATGCCACATATCTGGCTGCCATGCTGATTATTTGATGTCTTTTCTCACTGACAAGCATACGGTAAATTAAGTCAGAATGACGTCAAAACTCCTGCATGAATATTTGTTCCAAGATTTTGACTCTGAGAACTGAATTACCATGACATCCAGACAACTAATATTTTCAGAAACTGGTCAGAATGGATATCTCCATATTTTGAAGTGTGTTGGCACTGTCATGGGCTTTATGCTGAGAAAAGGGATATTCTGGCACTTAGTGATGCTTTATTTTCAGCCCTTATGTTAAAATGATGAGTAATTGAAATAAAAATGTGAAGCTTAAACACACTGCAATAAAGAGACCTGTCATCAGTTGTGAACACTTGATTGTTTTGTAGCATAATGCCACTTAAAGAATCTTCACATCCAGCATACTTCCGAGAGTGCCTGATTCCAGTGTTACCTGCAGTGCACCGTGATTTTGCCTGCTGGCCTTTAATCTGTACTGTGTACTGTTTTTACGTAGGGTTGGAGGGTTGAACCACAGCCCACAATGGAGAACACAGGCATTCTACACCCCTGAAAGTGTTTCAGGTGTTAGGATTCTTCTGATATTTTGACAGTAGAAGACCTGAAAGTGTAAGGAAGAACGAATGTAGTGAACAGATGTCTAACTTTTTTATTTTTTTCATAGCGCTGACACCTAATCCATTGATTAGAACTATTTACATCAGTCCTTGCCTTGAAAAGGAACTTAGTTTAATTTCCCTGCCACTGCAATACTGCAATGCGTGCATAGCGGGTTAATTTGGATGTACACAGATAAAATACCAGGTCATTTTTGTACTCTGGGAGAAAACTAAAGAAGTTAGAGGAAACCCATGAAGAACAAAGAAATTCTGTGCACATGTTGGAGGGAATTCAATAAAGTCCTTACAACACCTTTCTGAAAGTATTGCTCTTTAAAAGGTCTTACACCAGATTTAAAAAGTTCCTGCCACCAGTGGCAGATTTAGTTTGTTCTTAACAGTGTCACTTTTACAAAGTAGTGCTATGGCTCCACCAAATTAAAAAAGAATTTGCTTCATTTCGTAGATAATGAAACCGGAGGTAGTTAAGACCAGCTCTAAGTTGGCTTACAGAGACTGTCACCCACTGCTACCCCTTCTCTTTGCCACCTGTCACTGGTTGTCAGAGACACTGTTGATTTAACAAACTGACAGACTCCTAGCAACCAGTGAGGCTGACAGTGGGCAGAGCCTGATGGGGAATATGAGGGATTAGTGCCCCATGAGATCCACACTCTGCTTGTGATTGACAGCAGGGAATGGGTAGAATATATAGCCAATAGCAGGCTGTCTATTGCCTAAGGAATCAGCCCACTGCCTGCTGTTAGTTTCAGTAGATGTAGACTTAATGGGTAATCAGTGTCTGTGAATCTTCTTCAGGCTCTGTCCACTTAGCAGAGGTAGGTCAACGGTACTAAGTATGGAGTGTTTTTTTTAAACTTGGCCTCAGTGCACCCGTTGCTTGCCCCAAATTGATTCACCCATTGCCCACATGCTTTGTTGTGCAAAGTCATGTCAAAATTAAAAAAAATGCTGAGAGCATTTTGCCACCCTGCTGCCTAGATTTCAGGTTGGTGTGTACCAGGATACTGCATTAAAGATAATAGGATGTGCAAGTTTGAGGGCCATTGACTGTAGAAGATGCATACTTTTTATTGCTGCATTAGTATTTGTGTGTGCCTAGAAAAAAAGCAATCCAGAGTGGAAAAAAAGTAATATTAGCTGACTGTTTTAACTGGAATAAACAGGGAGTACATTGGGTTAAGTGGAGCTCCAAAGAAATAAATATTTCAAGTGTTTTAGAGGCCCAGTGCAGAGAATGTAAAGTGTCGGAAAACCTTTGATTAGCCGGTTAATTGACCCAGAAATATTATGCAGAAAACAGCAGACGTGTGAACGAAACAATAAAACGTAATTGGTGCCCAGCAGGCGGTATTTGATGGACATATTTATGGGTTTATGTACCCTAATGCCGCAAGTTCGCTCTATCCAAATCCATCTTGAAAAGTGTGACTTTTTAATTTTCCCTCTTGGGGTATTAAATAAAAGGAATGCAAATGTATCTCTCTTTTCATTTTTATTTTGTTTTATTGGCCATAATTTTAATTAGCAAATCTAAATAAAATATTTGTAAAGAGATGGAGGCCTGTTTTATTTATAAGTGAAGGAAGGCATCAGCTTTGACTCTAATAAATTATGTTTTCATAGCATAAATATGCAGTAAAATACACGAGAAAAGCAAATTTCATGGTACATACACACTTTCAATGCATTTATATGCTTTAGAATAATGTATAAATTTGTACTTGCTTGATACTTGTGGACAGGTTTTGATGAAAAGCAACCCACCCTATACCCTCCTCACACATTTTAACAAAACAGACTTGCCTAACATTGTTTGGCTTTGCCCAGGGCCTTGTTACTGCTCTTGGCTCCTCTCCTCCATAATTCAACCCCTTACTCCTTACCTCCCTGAAAACATTGCCTGTGCACTGTGCCACTATTGGAATTGTGCTTTTTTCCAAATTGCAGGCCTGGACAAATCTCACCCAGAACTTTAGCCAGATTTTTAAGCTTAATTTCACCTTTGAAGACAGATAATAAATGCACGCACATTTGTAGAGTTTTGTTTTTTTATTAATGTAAATGAACTAGCAAAGCATTGCAACTGATGCACAGGAATCTGCAGACTCTCCCTCCTACTCCTTGTCCATACTAAAAGGATAAGTTCACCTTCGGAACATATTTCACCTGTTTTTAGGGTGTTCCAGCATCTGCAGCCTCTCCCCCATCCCAGTGACAGCGGGCGAGGGATCCTCTCCCTGTACCCGCTGTCACCATATGAAAATAACTCGGCTGTGTGGGGCTCTGCCTATGAGGCCGCTAATCGGATTGCCCATGTGAAATGGGTTTTGCTCTTTTTGCATATCAAACATTTGCACAAAGAAATGCATGCATGTTACAAGTAAAAATTATTACAGGTAAAATTAATTAGCCCTTTTTCTATTTTTAACCCTGATGAAGGGGACCTTTTGTACTACTGAAATGTGTTTTAATATTTCTAAGCACTTCTTATTATAATGTTTCTGTAGATAGATGTAAGGGAACTTACACTTTAAGGAGCAAGTTCAGGCAGATAAAAAATGCCATTTAGTGAAGTTATGTATCAATTAGAAATCATAAAATGCGTAGCATATACAGTCACCGGACACTTTATTAGGTACACCTCAGTAGTACTGGGTTGGATCCCTTTTTGCCTTCAGAAGTGCCTTAATTCTTCATGGCATAGATTCAACAAGGTGTTGTAAACATTCCTCAGAGATTTTGGTCCATATTGAAATGATAGCATCACACAGTTTGTGGCAGATTTTTCGGCTTTACATCCACGATGCAAATCTCCCGTTCCACCATTCCAAGGGTGGTCTATTGAATTGAGATCTGGTGACTGTGGAGGCCATTAGAGTACAGTGAACTTACTGTCATGTTCAAGAAACCAGTTTGAGATGATTTGAGCTTTGTGACATGGTGCATTATCCTGCTCGAAGTAGCCATCAGAAAATGGGTACACTGTAGTCATAAAGGGATGGACATGGTCAGCAACAACACTCAGGTAGGCATTTAAATGATGCTCAGTTGGTATTAAGGGGCCCAAAGTGTGCAAGAAAATATCCCCCACACCTTTACACCACCACCACCAGCCTGAACTGTTAATACGATCCAGGATGGATCCATGCTTTCATATTGTTTACGGCAAATTCTGATCCTACCATCTGAATGTTCCCTGCTGAAATCAAGACTCATCAGACCAGAAACGTTTTTCCAATCTTCTATTGTTCAGTTTTTGTGAGGTGAGCCTGTGTGGATTGTAGCCTCTGTTTTCTGTTCAACGGGTGACAGGAGTGCCACCCGTTGTGGTCTTCTTTTTTTTATTATTAAATGTTTTAGAGAGAAGAAAACATACATGGCATACATAGTTCCCAATGCACAATCCAGGCACATATAGATGCAAAACATAAAACAATAACAGGATCAGTTAAAGTACAAGAACCTCCAGAAAGATACACCAAGATGGGCCTCTGGTGTTATCAATGCACAGTAGATGATCGGATCTTGACATTGAGAGTGTACTGACATATAAGGAGCAGAAGAAAACTCAAGTCGCCTTGATGAGTGGATCCTAACAGTTTGAATACAAGGTATCCCGTGATTTAAAAGAAAAAAAACCCATAAGAAACAAAAAGAAAAGAAAGAGGGGAGGAGTGCCGCAACTGTCCAGAACTCTAGCAGTGACCCAAAAACTTAGGTGTAAACAGAGTCATTGTCAGTCTATTCAGGGTGGGTCTTCCTTAAGATGCCATAACTCCCATATTTGGTTATGGACCTCCAGTTTATCATAAAGCATAGCCGTCAGTTTTTCCATAAGTTCTGCATGTTTGATTTTAGCATACAAGGCTGCAGTGGTTGTCGGGGTAGTTTTTTTCAGTTGAGTGCTATGAGGCACTTTGCTGCTGTAAGCAGATGATGTAGCAAATTTTTATAGGGTTTAGCAAGCTTTGGAGAGGCCAAATCCAACAAGAAAATGTTTTGAGTAAATGAGATGGGTACTTCAAAAAGATGTTCGGTGTGGTCTTCTGCTGCTGTAGCCCATCTGCTTAAAGGTTCAACGTGTGTTTAGAGATGGTATTCTAGTTACCTTGGTTGTAAAGAGTGGTTATTTGAGTTACTGTTGCCTTTCTATCATCACAAACCAGTCTGCCCATTCTCCTCTGATATCAACAAGGCATTTTCGTCCGCACAACTGCCGCTCACTGGGTATTTTCTCTTTTTCGGACCATTCTCCATTAACTCTAGAGATGGTTGTGCATAAAAATCCCAGTAGATTGACCATTTTTTAAATACTCAGACCAGCCCATCTTGCACCAACAACCATGCCATGTTCAGTTTCATTTAAATCCTCTTTCTTCCCCATTCTGCTTCTCGGTTTGAACTTTAGCAAGTCATCTTCACCATGTCTGATGTCTAAATGCATTGAGTTACTGCCATGTGATTGGCTGATTAGCAATTTGTGTTACCCAGCAATTGAACAGGTGTACCTAATAAAGAGGCCGGTGAGTGTATAGTAGGGCTGATTTGGTTGCATGCAAATAAGCTACCAGTATGTTAACAACAAGAGGAACTCCAAAAAGAACAGAGAAGTGCAGCAGAAATAATGCACTGGGTGAAAATAGATCTCAGAACCTTAGAGATGCAGGGCTAGAGAGTTTTTAGCCATAGTACTGCCTAGATTCTAAGCAAGTATGCACAAAGATACTAAACAGGAGATCTGAGAATCTGCGTTAATGAGGACATGTTGTAACTTTTTAATTTTGTTTTTTATGTTGTGTGTGCCTAGAAGGAAAGAATTTCAGAGTAAATGAAAGTTATGTAGGAGCATATTAGAAAAAAGAGAGATTTTAACCACTAAACCTTCAGTATTTTCAATATCACTTACAAATGGATTAAGTAGAACATGATCTAATGCAAAGTTTTGTAGAACACCACTAGTGACTGTCATTATGAATGAACCCCATTTGCCACCAGATCTATCTATCTATCTATCTATCTATCTATCTATCTATCTATCTATCTATCTATCTATCTATCTATCCTTTGACTGCACATCCACTGAAACACTCAAGGGTTATGTCATAGCTTGTACTACTTTATGAAATAGTCACTAAGAACTATATCAAATGCTTTGCTAAAATTAGGACAGGCTATGTCCATAGCACCCTCATGGTAAAAAAAAACATTTGTGACCATAGTCAAATATGCATGATTAGTTTAACATTATCAGTTCTCAGCAGGCTTGCTGCTTTAAGTCTAATAAGTTGTATAATTTTAAATTATCATTTTTTTCAATCATAAATAATTACTTTTACAACTAGAGAAATTAAGCTTTTTTGCCTTCTTGTATCCTCCTTGTATATATGTACATCATTAGAAAAACTGATTTGCTCAAATTAGTCATTCTAAACTGTTGTATATATGTTTAAGAACCTACAAATTAATGAATAATGATCACATTCACATATATTTCTAAACTAGCCAGTTTTTCTAAAAAGCCTTTATAAATTACAAAGGACAGGCTGCCAGTTTGCAGTAACTAAAGGCTAGAGATAAGCATGCAAACAAATACTTGCTATTACCAAGTAGATACTGCTAAATAGGTGGAACAAACAACTCTCTATTGTGCAAACTACACAATATACATGTAGTAGAAATTAACCTTTCATGACTGCACTGTGCTCTGATGTTTGCCAGTTGATTGCTTTTCCATGCTGTTTTTTTTAGCTTATACAATAAATAGGCATTTGTTCCATCATTTAGTGATTAGATGCACGCAGACCTGTCCAATCCCCTCACTGTTGGTCCCCAACTATGATGAGCAGCTTTTCCGACAAATGAGGAGGCATGGGAGAGGGCAGTTATAAGCTTGAATTCCATTTCTAAAGTTGGTATTTGCATAATAGGGTTCTTGATTTTGGGGGTTCCCATGCACTCTAGAGACCATTTACATCTCAAATTATGATTTCACTTTATGTAAGCTGAGTACATATTTGTTTTAAAGGACTGATTTTCTGGGACTCTCACAAATGTATCAGTTTTCCTAAGTGCAATTGTTGCATTTTGTATCAACTCTATTTTGTTTTGTATTATCTTACCTTTTTTTTAGGCTAAAATTGCTTCTTTGTGAATGTTTGCACTCAGACCTCCTTTGGGCCACCTTGCAGTAAACCGGGCTTTCTACTGCTTTTTCGACTAAGATCATGATCTTATACTCTTTGCCCATTTCCAGGATCCATGTCAATGGTCTCCTTTCTGATTCAACCCTTATCCCTAATGGGACCTGTTAGGGCTGCCCTCTCCCTATATATTTTGGCGATGCAGCACCTGGCCAATGTGCTCTGTATGAATAGTTAAATTCAGAGCTTATTCATTACTCATAAATTAAAATTGTTCACTGGCGACATACTCTTATTCATGACTAAACCCAGGATTGTCTTCCCTATGTTGCTTAAAGGGCTGCAACTATTTTTTTTTAGTAATTGTGAGGGTAATGCAACCAATTCGAAAAATAAGAGTTTTTTTTTTTAGGGTCCTCTGAACAGATCTATGTGTGACATTCTTTCCCCTTTAAAGAGGTTCATGATTCTATTTTTTATCTCAGGGTCTGTAATGCTGCAAACTCAGAGAAACTCTATGATCCCAGTTACCTGCCTTTCCTGTTTGCTACCCATCAAACGCTGAACTTATGGTTTCGTAGGAAGCATTCAGGTTCAGACAGGATCTCCCTCTGAGGTGGACGTCTTCCCATGCTTCTTTTACCTATCTCAAATAGGTACTCCTCCCTTCCCCACTTCTACATCCTCAATCCTCTGCTAGTTTGTCATGATACTCTAGTTAAATGTAAACGGATGGTGGAAGTGGCTTGCTCCATGTGGGCCTTTACCATGCAGAAACTGTTCTTAGCTATATTTTTTATATAGTTCTCCCATAATTTTACCAATCTTTGGATGTGCATAGAGAGACACACTACGCCCACTTACATCCTTTCCTTAGATTTGCCTGGCTTTTAGACCACTCTCTTCAGTCTCAACTCCTCCCCCTTGTTTAATCCCCTTGCTGGGAATATGGGATCATATGATACGTGCATACAGCATTAGTGAACAAACTGCATTATGCAGGCCAAGGAACACACCAGACAGATCAGGGATAAAGTTGTGGGGAGGTTTAAAGCAGGTTTAGGTTATAAAAAATATCCCAAGCTTTGAACACCTCAGGGAGCACTGTTCAATCCATCATCAAAAAATGGAAAGAGTATGGCACAACTGCAAACCTACCAAGACATGGCTGCCCACCTAAACTGACAGGCCTGGCAAAGAGAACAGTAATCGGAGAAGCAGCCAAGAGGCCATGGTAACTCTGGAGGAGCTACAGACATCCACAGCTCAGGTGGGGGAATCTGTCCACAGGGCAACTATTAGTCGTACACTCCACAAATCTGGCCTTTATGGAAGAGTGGCAAGAAAAAAGCCATTGTTGAAAGAAAGCCATAAGAAGTCCTGTTTGCAGTTTGCGAGAGGCCACGTGGGGACACAGCAAACGTGGAAGAAAGTGCTCTGGTCAGATGAGACCAAAATTTTACTCTTTGGCCTAAAAGCAAAACGCTATATGTGGCAGAAAACTCACACTGCATATCACCCTGAACACACTATCCCACCATGAAACATGGGGGTGGCAGCATCATGTTGTGGGGATGTTTTTCTTCAGCAGGGGTAAGGAAACTGGTCAGAGTTGATGGGAAGATGGATGGAGCTAAATACAGGACAATCTTAGAGGAAAACCTGTTAGTTTGCAAAAGACTTGAGAATGGGGCAGAGGTTCACCTTCCAGCAGGACAACGACCCAAAACATACAGCCAGAGTTACAATGGAATGGTTTAGATCAACGCATGTTCATGTGTTAGAATGGCCCAGTCAAAGTCCAGACCTAAATCCAATTGAGAATCTGTGGAAAGACTTGAAAATTGCTGTTCACAGACGCTCTCCATCCAATCTGACAGAGCTTGAGTTATTTTGCAAAGAAAAATGGGCAAACGTTTCACTCTCTAGACGTCCAAAGCTAATAGAAACATACTTAAAAGACTTGCAGCTATGACTGCAGCAAAAGGTGGTTCTACAAAGTATTGACTCGGTGGCTGAATACAAATGCACGCCACGCTTTTCACATATTTATTTGTAAAAAATGTTTAAAGCCATATATTATTTTTACTTTTATTGGAAAATTTAAAGGGGTATTAATATTTATTTAAGGCACTGTGTATATGTGTATGTATGTATGTATGTGTATATATATATATATATATATATATATATATATATATATATATATATGTATATATATATATATATGTGTATGTGTGTATATATACACACACAGCGGGTAAAATAAGTATTGAACACATCGCCATTTTTCTCAGTAAATATATTTCTTAAGGTGCTATTAACATGAAATTTTCACCACATGGCTGTAACAGCCCATGCACTCCACACATACAAAGAAACCTAAACAAATAAGTCAGAAATTAAGTTATGTGTAATGAAATGGAATGACACAGGGAAATAGTATTGAACACATGAAGTAAGGGTGGTGCAAAAGGCATGGAAAGCCAAAACACCAAATCTATCAGCAATTAGAAAGCAACCCTGCCCCTTCTTAGTGCAAATTAATATCAACTGGTGGCCTATAAAAAGGTGTCTCATTACCAAGAAACATCTCATGATGGGTAAAAGCAAAGAGTTCTCTCAAGACCTTTGCAACCTTATTGTTGCAAAACATACTGATGGCATTGGTAACAGAAGGATTTCTAAACTTCTGAATGTTCCACTGAACACTGTTGGAGCCATGATCCAGAAGTGGAAAGAACATCATCTCACCATAATCCGTCCACGAGCAGGTGCTTTTTTTGCAAGATGTCTGACAGATGAATGAAACGTTTGACCAGAAGAGTTGTCCAATAGCCAAGGACCACTTGTGGAGAGCTTCAGAAAGACCTGGAGTTAGCAGGTACAATTGTTTCAAAGAAAGCAAGTAATGCACTCAACTGCCATGGCATGTATGTATGCTCACCATGCAAGACTCCATTGCTGAAGAAAAAGCATGTTGCAGCTCATTTAAAGTTTGCTGCACAACATTTAGACAAGCCTATGAAATACTTGGAGAATATAGTCTAGTCATACGAGACCAAAATTGATCTCTTTGGAGGCCATAATACACACCATGTTTGGAGGTCATATTGCACTGCACATCACCCCACAAACACCATACCAGCAGTGAAGTTTGGAGGTGGGAACATCATGGTGTTGGGCTGTTTTTCAACATACGGTACTGGCAAACTTCATATCATTTAAGGAATGATGAATGGAAAAATATGCCAAGACATTCTTGATAATAATCTGCTGACAGCCACCAGGATGATGACGATAAAACAAGAGCAGACATTTCATCAAGACAATGATCCCAAATACAAAGCCAAGGAAACTTTCAAATGGTTTCAAAGAAAGAAAATAGAACTGCTAGAATTGCCCAGCAAATCACTTCACTTGAATCCAATAGAAAATCAATGGAAAGAACTAAAGATCAGAGTTCATAGAAGAGGCACACGGAACCTTCAAGGTTTGAAGACTGTGTGGAAGAATGGGCCAAAATTACACCTGAGCAATACGACTAGTTTTTCCATACAGGAGGCGTCTTGAAGCTGTCATCACCAACAAAGGATATTGTATGAAGTATTAAATACATTTCAGTAAGCTTGTTCAATACCTTTTCCCTGCGTCATTCCATTTTATTACACATAACTTAATTTCTGAACTTATTTGTTTTGGTTTCTTTATATGTATGGATTGCATTGGTTGTTGCCAACATGTGGTGAAAGTTTCTTGTCAATAGCATCTTTAGAAATATATTTACTGAGAAAAATGGTGATGTGTTCAATACCTTTTTTACCTGCTGTATATAACTGTGAAAAAATACTAGAATACCTAAGTAGACAAATGTTTTTATGTTTTTTCTGGAGAAAAATATTTTTTCCCTTGTCAGAAGTTTGTAGTGTGCAGGAGTGTAAATGACAACAGAAGGGGATGCATTCAGTCTAATTCTGCAGGAAATAAGAAGTTTGACAAGGAAGAGTTTATTACATGAAATACCATTCATGTAGTTAACATACTTCAATGTCCCTGCAGGCCGCACAAAAAGGCAAATGAAGAAATGTAACGCAGAACATGTACAAAACATTCGTAATGGTTACAGACAACAAAGCGTCTCCCTGCAGTTCAGAGCGGCACATGGAAGGGACCCCTCAGGTCTTAAATTCTAGGGAGTAGATAGAGTTTATCCCTCCTGGAGAGAATCCAGTTGTGTAAGGGATCTATCCAGGAGGAGAAACTAAATGGATTTATTGGTTGAAATCCCTTTCTATGGGGGGAGTTGAATAGAGAGCTGGACATAAGTTGCTTTATTAGTGATTATTAATTTTGGTTAAACTATAAGTAAGGGTAGTAGATATGAATTTTTCCAACCTGGAGTATTAATAAGTATTAACAAATATTAATTTTCATTAATGAATTTTAATTTTGTTGGTTTTCATTAATATTGATTTTAAACCCATTTAGATTTTAATTTGTTACTATTATTTAGTTGGTATTTTTTATCCAGTTGTTGTTGTATGTAAATTGTTTATGCTCACTAGTATGTATATTGATACATTTATGCTAGTCAGTGTGGTAGAGGTCCGCTTTAACTTTGCCCTGTGGTTGGTGTGTTGTAATGCAAGTTGTGAGCACCGACATTTGAGCAGTAGTTTTTCCTGCGCAGGCGAGCATAAATGAAGGGCTGCCAAGCCATACAGCCAATCCCTTGGACAAAGTTGTATGGCAACTGGAAGTGACTCATGCAGTACCGGAGGTGACAGAGGGCTAGGGGTTGGGTGGGACGCCAAGATCATCGGCATACACAAGCTAGTATCTGAGCACTAAGTGGCTTTACACTAAGAATTTTATGAAACATGGAATGTTATTAAGGCGTTATTACCTCTAGTCTTGTGCATAGTTTTTTTAAGCAAAGAAAGATGAATACAGTGGGTATAGAAAAAAATCACCCACCTTTTAAAATAATCCCATTTTGTTGCTTTGCAGCCTGAAATGAAGACACACACCATTTTTGTTTTGTTCAGGTCTATATACTCAACTTATAACATCCAGGTGAAAGAATACAAACATGCCAGAAAAAAATTCAAACCAGAATCACTGAGTTGGAAATTTGTTCACACCTCCTAAAAATGATTTGTAAACTCAATCAGGTGTAGCTAATCACCTTCTCAATGGCACACAAAGCCATTTGACTTTCAACTGTGATGAGCTGTTGTCATTTTGTTTAGCTCAGCATGGGGCATTTCAGTCCCTGGTAGTGCAACTGAAACAAAAAATCAACTATGGGTGGCAAGACACTGTCAAAAAATCTCCAGGATAATGTTGTGGACAGGCACAAGTCAGGAGATGGATACAAAAAAAATTTCAAAAGCTTTATCAATGCCTGGAAGCACAGAGAATTCTATTATTAAGTGGTGGAAGGTATTTGGTGCAACACATACCCTCCATGAATCAGGATGTCACTCCAAACTTGATGAAAGAGCCAAGAGGAAACCGGTCAGAGAAGGTACCAAAAGGCCTACATCAACTTTGAAGCAGTCGCAGGAATTGATGACAAGGAATGGTCATTGTGTGCATGTGACAACAATATCACAAATTTTCCACAAATGTGGCTTGTAAGGGAGGGTTGCAAGAAAAAAGCCACCGCTCAAGAAAAGCCACATGCATTCACGACTGAGCTTTGCCAAAATGCACCTTGAAGATTCTGACGACACATGGAAAACCATCTTATGCTCAGATGAGGCTAAAAATGAATCATTTGGCCTCAACACTAAATGATATGTCTGGTAGAAATCCAATACAGCTCACTATCCAAATAACACAATTCCTATGGTAAAGCATGGAGGTGATAATATCCTGTTATGGGGGTGTTTCTCTGCAGCAGGGACTGGAGAACCTGTCAGGATAGAAGGAAAAATAGATGGGGTAAAATACCATCAAATTCTTGAGGAAAATCTGCTGCCTTCTGCCAAAAAGATTTCAATGGGAAGAAGGTTTACCATCCAACATAATAATGACCCAAAGCACACAGCAAAATGACCACACAGTGGTTGAAGGAAAAAAAGGTTAATATCTTTGCATGGCCTAGTCAGAGCCTCGACTTAAACCCCATTGAAAATCTGTGGAATGACTTGAAGACTGCAGTCAACAGTCACCATCAAATTTAACTGAATTTGAGCAGTTCTGCAAAGAAGAGTGGGCAAACATTGCAAAGTCTAGATGTGCAAAGTCAGTAAAGACATATCCCAACAGTCTAAAGGCTGTAATTAGAGCAAAAGGTGGTTCAACAAAATATTGACTCAAGGGGGTGATCCTTTTTCAAGGAGGGTGATTCTGTTATTTTTCTGCCATGCTGGTGTCATATCTTTCAATTGGATGTTATAAGTTGTACTGAGCAAATAGAGCTGGATAAAACGGTCTTCATTTCAGGCTGCAAATCAACAAAATGTGATTATTTTAAAGGGGGGTGGTGATTCTTTTTTATTCCCACTGTAAATAGTGTGTTTAGCGTTACTGCACTATTATGGATTTTCTTTTTTTTCTTGTGGCGGAGTGCATCTGTTGAATGGAGGAAGCTCAGATGACGAAATTAGATTCTTAGAAGCGGTGCATTTAAATAGAAAGCATATTAAGCCGATCATGAGAATGAGAGGCAATATGGTTTGGTTAGTGAGTGTCCTGTGTGAAGTGGGTAACACTGAAGCATGCAGTGTTTGTGGAAGCATACAGGGAATAAGAAGACTGTATTTTAGTGGAACATACAATATGGACATTTATTAAGTTTTTCACAAGTGAACACTGGGTGCTTTATTTTTTTATTTTATATTTTTGAAAAATGTTGTGTTTAGTTTGTTATAGCACTACTGTGGCTATGATTGCAAAATACATTTTATTCCTTTCTGTTTTGTTGGATAATGTTTGAATGCCTTTAGGCTGCAAAGTTCTACCAGGTGTCATTATTTCTGTGGTCAAACTCAGTCTTCCCACTTCATCCTGACCCCTCATCTCTATAAGGACCTTAGTGGTCTATAATTGTTTTGTGCCAAGTACTGGTTCAAGTCCGGTCCTATAGTCATTTGGCATTAGGGCACAGAGTAAAAGCTGAGAAGTTCTTTGCCTAATTTGGCTTTGTTCTGATCATGAGAAACTAAACCAGACTAAAAATAGACTGAAAGGTTGTGATTAAAGGATAAGTTCATACAAATGAAGAAAATATAGATGCCGCGCTCTATCAAGACCTATTACCTGTATATAGTATAAAAACTGTATTTGCATTAAATCTCTAATAGCGGCATAATCTCTTATGTGTAACCATACATGATTGTAATGCCAATCAATACCCAAACATGTGTTGGTAATAATGAATAAATGAATTTGAAAAATATATAACAAAGTTGGTGATAAAAAAAAAAATTAAAGTCTGTGCAAAATTATTCAAATTTGTGTCCTTCGATGATTAAATAAATAATCCAATTAATAAATAAATATCAAAAATAAAAATTGAGAAATATGGAAAATAAATAAAAGGTAAAAATTCAACGAATTTTGTGCAAAAACGCAAAACAAACTTGGTGCAGAGTTTAGCAGGGATGAGATATCTGTGTGCTCTCCTTCCAATCAGCCTTCCAATCCTTCCAATCAGTATCACTAGTCACTACATCCCCCGGACGAAGCCACGAATCCCTGTGGAGAGAGGCAGTGACATCACCACGCATCCTTACATGGCGAGTACTGGTAGTGTATGCGAGCACACCCGAGAGGCTGGTCTTCACCGCTTTAAGCGGCTATTATACAAAGTGCAGATTGTTTTTAATCAATGTGAGTGCATATTGAGTGCATATTAAAGTGTTTATTTTTATCAACGATAAAACACTATGCACTTTTCTCTATTTAAATGATCCATATGAGGAATACTTAAAGGGCTGGATCAAGGAAAGATCTGAGGAGGGAGAGATCCATATGACCATTCAGGCTTACATAGTAGCCCTCTATCTGCAACTTTCACCTGCATCACCTCAGGCTGATTGGAAGGAGAGCACACAGATATCTCATCCCTGCTGAACTCTGCACCAAGTTTGTTTTGCGTTTTTGCACAAAATTCATTTAATTTTTACCTTTTATTTTCCATATTTCTCAGTTTTTATTTTTGATATTTATTTATTAATTGGATTATTTATTTAATCATCGAAGCACACAAATTTGAATAATTTTGCAGACTTTAATTTTTTTATTTTTTTTATCACCAACTTTGTTATATATTTTTCAAATTCATGTATTGATTATTACCAACACATGTTTGGGTATTGATTGGCATTACAATCATGTATGGTTACACATAAGAGATTATGCAGCTATTAGAGATTTAATGCAAATACAGTTTTTATACTATATACAGATAATAGGTCTTGATAGAGCGCAGCATCTATATTTTCTTCATTTGTATGCACTGATAACTCACATTTATGAGGGTGAGCAAAATAGCCTGGGATCTTATTGATAGAAGCCGTTTACTATACACCTTATTGGCTCACAAGTAAAAAAATTTTTATATAAAGGATAAGTTCACCTTTGGTAAAATGTTCCCAATGCTGCAGCCGCTGCCCCATCCCCTCTACCCCCTCCCCCTTTCTCCTTGTGACAGAAGTAAGGGGAGAAGTTCTCCGTACAAGCTGTCACTTTTATAGCATGGCCGTGTGGGGCTCCACCCACACAGCCGAGTCGTTAATTCACAGTGTTCTGTGAATGAATGAACTACAAGTCCTGACAGCCTTAGCGGCTGTCGGCTTGTAGGTCTCAGTGAACTACCACGGAGCTGTGGAGCGCTTTGGTAGTTAGTTGAATCTTCCTGTCAGTATATCTGCTTGCCCGTACATCTTGTACAGGCAAGTAGATATACTGACAGGTCTGCAGGAGACTTGAATGGCACCAGCGATATGCTGATCACTAGTGCAATGCATAGTTACATAGTTAATCTGGCTGAAAAAAAGACAAAAGTCCATCTAGTTCAACCATAAAAAAAAAAGTTATAATCCTATACCCACAGTTGATCTGAACAAAAAAAGCACAGCAAAGCATTATTCAATTTGCTCCTGCAGGGGAAAAATTCCTTCCTGATCCCCTGAGAGGCAATCGGATATTCCCTGGATCAACTTTACCTATAAATGTTAGTATCCAGTTATATTGTGTGTATCTAGGAAAGAATCCAGGTGTCAGGAATGGACTCGCCAATAGTGGTGGGACTCACCTGCCTTGTGGGTTGCAGTACCAGGACTGGCCAGCGGGTGCTCTCAGCAACCAGAGGCTCACTCCTGCAGTCAGCCAAAACACCTGAGGCTGATTGCAGGAGGTGCATATAAGGAATGGCCAGACTGGCAATCAGGGCCTTGGTGTACGTTTCCCAAGAGCCCCTGTACCTGCATCCTGTCTGCTTCCTGTCTGATCCTGCTTGATCCCTGACTCTGATTGAACTCCGCCTGTCCTGACCTCTGCTATTCCTGACCAGTCTCCAGTCTGCTCCTTTGGTACCTTGTCTGCCTGATTGTTCCTGACCCGGCCCGTCTGACTACGCTTAGTATTGTTCTTTTGTTATCTGTTGGGGGTTTTGGTTTGGTTTGTTTGCACTGTGTTTATGTTTAGTCTTGCACTGCGTTTATGTATTGTTTAGTCTTAAATTATATTGTTTATACTATATCTGAAGCCTGCGTTTCCCTGTGTCAGTCCACACACCTCTGGTCATACCCGGAACCCTGACATTTGGCATTTTTTTTAATGCAATCCACTGAGGTGGTAAGAACCAACTCTTGAGGGAGTCTATTCTACATTTTCACAGCTCTTACTGTGAAGAAACCTTTCTGTATTTGGAGATTAAATCTCTTTTCCTCCAGACGTAAAGAGTGCCCCTTGTCCTCTGTGATGACCTCAGGGTGAATATCTCTACACTGAGTTCACTATATGAACCACTGATGTACTTATACATGTTGATCATATCCCCCCTTAATCTCCTCTTCTCAAGAGAGAATAAATGCTGTTCCTCTAATCTTTCCTCATAGCTGAGCTCCTCCATGCCTCTTATCAGTTTGGTTGCCCTTCTCTGCACTTTCTCCAGTTCCCCAATATTCTTTTTTGTGAATTGGTGCCCAAAACTGAACTGCGTATTCCAGATGAGGTCTTACTAATGATTTGTACCGGGGTAATATGATATCTCTCTCTCTGGAGTCTATACCTCTTTTAATACAAGAGATGATTTTGCTCGCTTTAGAAACCGCAGCTTGGCATTGCATGCCATTATTAAGCTTGTGATCTACCAGAACCCCCAGATCCTTCTCCACCATTGATTCCCCCAGTTGTACCCCCTAGTATGTATGATGTATGCATATTCGTAGCCCCCAAGTGCATAACCTTACATTTATCAACATTAAATCTCATTTGCCACATAGTTGCCCAATTAAACAGTGCATTGAGGTTGGCTTGTAAGTTGAAGACATCTTGTAAAGACGTTATTCCACTGCACAGCTTGGTGTCATCTGCAAAGACTGAAATGCCTTACAGTGGGGGTCGGCAACCCATCAATCCAGATCTACTTGGTGACCGCAGGCAGTCGACAAGTACATCGCAAGCGTGTTCCTGCTTTGCTGATCATCCCGCACTGCCTCCTTTGCTCTCATCGTCACTGCAGAATGGAGAGTGGAGAGGCAGCACAGTACTGGATGGAGGGCAGGAGCTGGAGCTGACTTAGTTAGCCTTACAAGTTAACCAGCAGGTTTCTGGAATGACGGGCGGTCCCAGCAATCAATCCCCAGCTTGCTAAGGTGGTATTGGGGGGGGGGGTGCATGTCCAAAATGGTGCTGTGAGAGAATGAAGTTTTTGGCTCCTTGCAGTACAGTGTATACCCCGCTGCTGTAACCCTGGGAGGTCAGTACAGAGATGGGAGACAGTACAGCTGTGCAGTGTAGCAGCCGCTCTCAGCCTCTGATCTCCGGCACTGCATACAGGCATGCACAGGTGGCTATATCCTTCAGCTCTGCAGCCTCTCCCCCATGTGATGCAGTAAGTTTGTCCCCTCTCCTCAGTGCACACCTTCCCCTGCACCCGCTGTCCAGGGAGTTAGAGGGCAGAGGAGCATAGTCCAGCCTTATTTGGGAAGTCTTGGGAGTCTGTGGGAACCAAACCTACACAATGTAGGACAGTTCACATATCCATTGCAGCAGCACACAACCAATAGCTTACAGTTTACCACTTCTTCTCCTTAAGGCCCCTTTTACACTGTGCGGATCCTTCAGCAGATCCAATTGCTCAGCGGGGGATCTATCTGCTGATCCCCACTGAGCAAGTGGATGATAGGTCTGTGTCTGCTCCGCTTATGCAGAGCAGACTCGGACACAGCCCACTGTTCTCTGTGGGCGGTTGGATGCAAACAGACCGCCTGTCCGTTTCCATCTTATTGCTATCCGATCCAACAGACAGAAGGGTAATGGGTCCATCTGTTTTTGGTGGATCGGGTTGGATTAGATGTCGGCAGGTGCAAATGGATATTTGACTGTTTACACCCTCTGCTCCATAGAAGGGAATTGAGGCGAACCTCTAAAAATTATCACACTAGCCATAGGAGCATGGACACAATACAGACTGGTCAGTTCTCTAGCTGTGCTGGGAACTCAGCCTGCTCTCCAATGATCAGACTTGTCCTGATATGCCCCCCCCTCCCCTGCTCAGCTTTTCATTAGGCAGATCAGTGTCTTGCTGTTTCTCTTTCCCTAGCTCTTTTTTATATTTATACGCAAATGTTTTGCCTTTCATTTCTTTTTTAAACTGAATTACAAGGTGAGTGTTTACAATCACTTTAAGACCATAAACCATACAAATTAAGTTGATACTGTATATTTCCTGGAAAGCATACATACAACATTTACACCCAATAACATTATACAGCCCTAACATTTGTATTAGTTTAAGCTCTTAGCAACTGGGAGCACAAATGACAAGTATTACAAGATCTGCAGTTATGGAAATGTTTTGGAAAACATTGCTAGGTATTTTTGAATGTTTTTGAGTCTTTGTGATTGTGTACCTGTTTTAGGCCTGCAAACTCATAATACCACAATACATTCATTTGTTAAATACTGTTAGTTTTGTCCTTAGTAATTGGGTTCTTGAGATATATTATAAGCCCTGTCCACCTTCACTGGTGCTGAATCTCTGACTGGGCCCCTTATACAGAGGACTTTTAAACATACAGCAATTATTAGAAGAATATTATGATGAGATCAGGGGCTTCACATATCAAACATAGCACCTTATACACAGGAGCTCCCTGTCCTGCTCCTTTTGGCTGTATATCACACTAATCTGCTGTAAAACTGGTGTAAACAACCTTTGAAAGGAAGTAGAGTTTTGTAATGTGTGTTTAAGGTGCCTGTGGAATTCACTGCAAGCTTGTTCTACTGTTATTGCAGCTGTAATTCAGCATCATGAGCCAAGGGATTGATCAATTTCCAGCTCTAGAAGCAGGTAAACAAGAATTTTCAAATAAAGGCAACAATGTGAAACAGCACACATTTGGTTGGCCTGTATACAGTTGTAGCACCATCTGATATGAAAACTTATTTCAGTGATTTTAAAGATTATAAAAATAAATAAAATAAAAAATAAATAATATATATATGTATATATATGTATGTATATATATATATATATACATATAGTGGGGCAAAAAAGTATTTAGCCAGCCACCAATTGTGCAAGTTCTCCCACTTAAAAAGATGAGAGGCCTGTAATTGGCATCATAGGTAGACCTCAACTATGAGAGCCAAAATGAAAAACAAATCCAGACAATCACATTGGCTGATTTGGAAAGAATTTATTTGCAAATTATGGTGGAAAATAAGTATTTGGTCACCTACAAACAAGCAAGAGTTCTGGCTCTCACAGACCTGTACCTTCTTCTTTAAGAGGCTCCTCTGTCCTGCTCTCATTACCTGTATCAATGGCACCTGTTTGAACTTGTTATCAGTATAAAAGACACCTGTCCACAACCTCAAACAGTCACACTCCAAACTCCACTATGGTGAAGACCAAAGAGCTGTCGAAGGACACCAAAAACAAAATTGTAGACCTGCACCAGGCTGGGAAGACTGAATCTGCAATAGGCAAGCAGCTTGGTGTGAACAAATCAACTGTGGGAGCAATAATTAGAAAATGGAAGACATACAAGACCACTGATAATCTCCCTTAATCTGGGGCTCCACGCAAGATCTCACCCCCTGGGGTCAAAATGATCACAAGAACAGTGAGCAAAAATCCCAGGACCACACAGGGGGACCTAGTGAATGACCTGCAGAGAGCTGGGACCAATGTAACAAAGGCTACCATCAGTAACACACTACGCCGCCAGGGACTCAGATCCTGCAGTGCCAGACGTGTCCCCCTGCTTAAGCCAGTACATGTCCGTCTGAAGTTTGCTAGAGAGCATTTGGATGATCCAGAAGAGGATTGGGAGAATGTCATATGGTCAGATGAAACCAAAATAAAACGGTTTGTTAGAAACACAACTCGTCGTGTTTGGAGGAGAGAGAATGCTGAGTTGCATCCAAAGAACACCATACCTACCGTGAAGCATGGGGGTGGCAACATCATGCTTTGGGGCTGTTTCTCCGCAAAGGAACCAGGACGACTGATCCATGTACAGGATAGAATGAATGGGGCCATGTATCGTGAGATTTTGAGTGCAAACCTCCTATCAGCAAGGGCATTGAAGATGAAACGTGGCTGGGTCTTCCAACATGACAATGATCCCAAACATACCGCCCGGCAACAAAGCAGTGGCTTCGTAAGAAGCATTTCAAGGTCCTGGAGTGGCCTAGCCAGTCTCCAGATCTCAACCCCATAGAAAACCTTTGGAGGGAGTTGAAAGTCCGTGTTGCGACAGCCCCAAAACATCACTGCTCTAGAGGAGATCTGCATGGAGGATGGGCCAACATACCAGCAACAGTGTGTGCCAACCTTGTGAAGACTTACAGGAAACGTTTGACCTCTGTCATTGCCAACAAAGGATATATAACAAAGTATTGAGATGAACTTTTGATAATGACCAAATACTTATTTTCCACCATAATTTGCAAATAAATTCTTTCCAAAACAGCCAATGTGATTATCTGGATTTTTTTTCTCATTTGTCTCATAGTTGAGGTCTACCTATGATGCCAATTACAGGCCTCTCTCATCTTTTTAAGTGGGAGAACTTGCACAATTGGTGGCTGACTAAATACTTTTTTGCCCCACTGTGTGTGTGTGTGTGTGTGTGTGTGTATATATATATATATAATGTATGCATTGCATGTGGCATGCATATATGTGATGTGCAACTACTAACCAGAAATCTTAATTTCAGATATTTTTATCTGTGTTTTTTAACTATCTGCCTTCTAATTGAGAGAACAGGTAGACCTGGTTCACAATGAATGCAACTTTGAAATCGCTCTTCTTCACTTGAAGTAGCAGGGTTTCAAAGGCTCAGGTAAGTGCGATTTCAAGTGTGACTTGCCTGACATTTGTGTGACTTCATGCTTAGATGTCTATGCAAGTCTCTTCTTAAATTGCCAGAAAAATAGGGCAGGAACTACTTTCAGTATCGATGTGTCGGGTTGAACGGTTCCATTGCCGGCAATAGCGTACGGCTTGTCATGTGATTTGGAATGATCAAAACAAGTGACAAGTTGCACCGGTGTGAGCTAGGGCTTAAACTGGTTCTGCCTGATTAGTGATACCTGACAGATTCTGCCTTGTTGCTTTGTCATTCAAGACGTTATTGTTGGAGACTCCTTTTATTTCAACTGTATGCATTTGAAGCATGCTTTAGGGCAAAAGCACATTTCAGTGTGAACAGGAACATTTGGACCTCCTTGTGTGCCTAGGTGGGTGTTTATCAAACAGTACCCAATGCCAGCCAGCAAAATATATCCGTTATTCTTTAAGAGCTCCTAGATTGTAAGCTCTAACGAGCAGGGCTCTCTGTTTTCTCTTGTACCAAATTGTATTGTAACTGTAATGTCTACTTTCATTTTGTAAAGCGCTGCACAAACTGTTGGTGCTATATAAATCCTATATTATAATAATAATAAGAGCCACTCTCCATGTTGTGGATCTCTGCCATTAAAGGGCCATGATTGCACAAAATTTTATATTTTGATAAATGCCTTTAGTATATGTACTGTATATATTTTTACATTTTATATGCGTATATTTTTTGTCCTTCACACACAAACACACACACACAGGCAGTATATATTATATATATATTATATATATATATATATATATATATATATATATATATATATAAATACACAGTGTATACATTTTATATACGGTGTCTTGAAAAAGTATGCATACCCCTTGAACTTTTCCACATTTTTTCATGTTACAACCAAAAATTTTATAGTATTTTATTGGGATTTTATGTGATAGACCAACACAAAGCAGCACATAATTGTGAAGTGGAAGGAAAATGATAAATGGTTTTCAAAACATTTTACAAATAAATATCTGAAAAGTGTGGCTTGTATTTGTATTCTGCCCCCTTTACTCTGATACCCCTAATTAAAATCTAGTGGAACCAATTGCCTTCAGAAGGCACCTAATTAGTAAATAGAGTCCACTTGTGTGTAATTTAATCTCAGTATAAATACAGCTGTTCTGTGAAGCCCTCAGATGTTTGTTAGAGAACATTTGTGAACAAACAGCATCATGAAAGCCAAGGAACACACCAGACAGGTCAGGGATAAAGTTGTGGATAAGTTTAAAGCAGGGTTGTTATAAAAAAAATATCCCAAGCTTTGAACATCTCACGGAGCACTGTTCAATCCATCATCCAAAAATGGAAAGAATGGCACATCTGCAAACCTACCAAGACATGTCCGTCCACCTAAACTGACAGGCCAGGCAAGGAGAGCATGAATCAGTGAAGCAGCCAAGAGGCCCATGGTAACTTTGGAAGAGCTGCAGAGATCCACAGCTCAGGTGGGAGAAAATGTCCACAGGACAACTATTCATTGTGCACTCCACAAATCTGGCCTTTATGGAAGAGTGGCAAGAAGAGAGCCATTGTTGAAAGAAAGCCATAAGAAGTTCCATTTGCAGTTTGCGAGAAGCCATGTGGGAGACACCGCAAACATGGAAGAAGGTGACCAAAATTGAATTTTTTGGCCTAAAAGCAAAACGCTATATGTTCCACAAAACTAACTGCAAATCACCCTGAACACACTATCCCAACCATGAATCGTGGTGGCAGCATCATGTTGTGGGGATGCTTTTCTTCAGCAAGGACAGGGAAGCCAGTCAGAATTGATGGGAAGATGGATGGAGCCAAATACAGGGCAATCTTAGAAGAAAACCTGCAAGAGTCTGCAAAAGACTTGAGACTGGGGTGGAGGTTCACCTTCCAGCAGGACAATGACCCTAAACATACAGCCAGAGTTACAATGGAATGGTTTAGATCAAAGCATGTTCATGTATTAGAATGGCCCAGTCAAAGACCAGACCTAAATCGAATTGAGAATCTGTGGAAAGACTTGAAAATTGCTGTTCACAGACGCTCTCCTTCCAATCTGACAGAGCTTGAGCTATTTTGCAAAGAAGAATGGGCAAAAATTTCACCTTCTAAATGTGCAAAGCTAATAGGGACATACCCTAAAAGACTTGCAGCTGTGATTGCAGTGAAAGATGGTTCTACAAAGTATTGACTCAGGGGGGCTGAGTACAAATGCATGCCACACTTTTCAGATATTTATTTGTAAAAAATGTTTAAAACCATTTATGATTTTGCTTCCACTTCACAATTATGTGCCACTTTGTGTTGGTCTATTACATAAAATCCCAATAAAATACATTTACGTTTTTAGTTGTAACATGAGAAAATGTGGAAAATTTCAAGGTACGAATACTTTTTCAAGGCACTGTATACTATATTGCCAAAAGTATTGGAACGCCTGCCTTTACACGCACATAAACTTTAATGGCGTCCCAATCTTAGTCCGTAGGGTTCAATATTGAGTTGGCCCACCGTTTGCAGCTATAACAGCTTCAACTGTTATGGGAAGGCTGTCCACTAGTGTGTCTATGGGAATGTTTGACCATTCTTCCAGGATGGGATTTGTGAGGTCAGGCACTGATATCGGACGAGAAGTCCTGGCTTGCAGTCTCCGCTCTAATTAATCCCAAAGGTGTTCTTTTAGGTTGAGGTCAGGACACAGGGATATTGGAACAGGAAGGGGCCATCCCCAAATTGTTCCCACAAAGATGGGAGCATGGAATTGTCCAAAATGTCTTGGTATACTGACGCCTCAAGAGTTCCTTTCACTGGAACTAAGAGGCCAAGCCCAACCCCTGAAAAACAACCCCATACCATAACCCCCCCCCCCACCAATCTTTACACTTGGCAGAATGCAGTCAGGCAAGTACCGTTCTCCTGGCAACTGCCAAACCCAGACACGTCCATCAGATTGCCAGACAGAGATGCGTGATTCATCACTCCAGAGAACACGTCTCCACTGCTCTAGAGTCCAGTGGTGGTGTGCTTTACATCATTGCATCCGACGCTTTGCATTGCACTTGGTGATGTAAGGCTTGGATGCAGCTGTTTGGCCATGGAAACCCATTCCATGAAGCTCTCTACGCACTGTTGTGCTAATCTGAAGGCCACACAAAGTTTGGAGGTCTTTAGCTATTGACTCTGCAGACAGTTGGTGACTTCTGCACACTGTGCATTTCAGCATGCGCTGACCCTGCTCTGTCATTTTACGTGGTTTACCACTTCATGGTTGAGTTGTTTTTCCCAGTTGCTTCCACTTTGCCATAATACCACTAACAGTTGACTTTGGAATATTTAGTAGGAAGGAAATTTCACGGATGGACTTATTGCACAGGTGGCAACTTATCATGGTACTACGCTTGAATTCGCTGATCTCCGTAGAGCGACCCATTCTTTCACAAATGTTTGTAGAAGCAGTCTGCATGCCTAGGTGCTTGATTTTATACACCATGGGGATGATTGGAATGCCTGAATCCAATGATTTGGAGGCAAATAAGAGGCAAACATCCAAGGAGGTATAAGGACAAAATGCCTTTGGTACCCTTAGTAGTGAAATGGTTATGGTAACAGAAGGAGGGGCTTAAAGGGGTACAGCTAAAGAAAGAAAGCTGAATCTACTGTACTATGAGTCAGGATTAAGTAATGCACAGAGTGCAGGGGTCATAAGCGCAGTATCAGAGTTACACAGAGTACAGGCGTCAGCTACGTCACTGGGCCATGTTTAATTGAAAGTTGCTGGTATTCAATGCACATGTAATGATGGAGAGATTTGGACACATTATATATTGTTTTCATGTTCATGTCATGTAATAAAAAAACGTACATTATGAAGGCAAAATAAATTAAATATTTACATCAGCAGCCTGCAGAATATAAAGCTAACATTTGGTGTATAAACCAGGCAGCTGATTTTTTAATGACAGATGTCCTTTAATATATTTTGTTAGCATAAACAATATGAATGAGTGAGCTTTTCTTCTTCTAAGGGCTTGTATTTTTCTATGTGTACAAATAATAATGACCCTTTATTTAAAGGACTGAATATTTTAAACAGTACATATGCATACATATACGTTCTCATGTATCAAAGTCATGGTGTAGCTCAGCAATGGGCAAACTACGGCCCGGCGGACCTTTTAATCCGGCCCGGCGGACCTTTTAATCCGGCCCGCGGAGTGTGATACATTGGCTGTCAGGATTTGTGTAGGCGGGGCAGCGTGACGAACGTGAGGGGAGCTAGGCTCCTCTCACAGTCCGCCCTGAAGACCGGAACGGCGCGGGAACACGGCGAGAGGAACGCGCGGAGCAAAGGTAAGTGAATTGACTTGGCTTACTACTTGGGGGGGAATAGTACTATGGGGGATGAAATTATAGGGGGGATGAATTACTATAGGGGGGATGAATTACTATATGGGGGATGAATTACTATATGGGGGATGAATTACTATATGGGGGATGAATTACTATGGGGGATGAATTACTATATGGGGGATGAATTACTATGGGGGATGAATTACTATATGGGGGATGAATTACTATATGGGGGATGAATTACTATGGGGGATGAATTACTATATGGGGGATTAATTACTATGCTTACTATGGGGGAATATTACTATACTTACTATGGATGACACATACACATCATTCATCTACTCTTGGTCCGGCCCCCGGGTCCAATATATGAACCCATTGCGGCCCTCAAGTCAAAAAGTTTGCCTACCCCTGGTGTAGCTAGTAGTAGATCACATTTAACTGGATTTATTCTGTGAAATATCTTTCGCACCCATAACTCTCAGGCATATACTCCAGCATTTATAGACACACTGATAACCTAGTTGCCTTTATCCAATCAGCATGGAATGTGTCAATGCAGATTTTGATTGTCCAGTAACACAAGGGGAGGCATTCTAGAGACTTTAGACCCAACTATGACACAGGATGTAGTGTCCTGTGTTAAATTAAAGTTGATTGTATATTTCCCTTCATCCAGCAAGAGAACATGTTTTTACAACTTTTACTTAGAGCATTTATTTTTTATACAAGGTTATTCAGGTTTGGTGTGTCTGCTTTGTCCTCTGGTTAGGAGCAATGCCTTGTTGTGTACACACTCCTTACATGGGGGGGGGGGGGGAGTCTTGTGTCAGTTAACTATTTACACTCCCTACCCTAGCAAAAATCTCTTATCCTAGAGAAGTGAGCAGGATCACCCCACTAGTTCACTATCAATACATCAGGCTCTTCTGCACCAATCACAGCCAACCTAAATCAGTGAAAGAATAGAGAGTATTACAATATGTGAGCATACATACATAAATAATAGATTTGCATCAATTAAAATGTGACTCTGGAAGCTCTCAACATAAGACTTTAGCCATTCATTCAAGAGAAAAAAGCTGCCTTACATGCCCTGACCCTAAACCTTAACCCTTCATTCACCTCACACTAAACACAGCCTCCCCAACAGAGAACACTTCATTTTTCTAATTGTTAACCTAACCCTAAATCCTTTGACAACAGGCTTTGGGTTGTGCAGAGGAATGCTTCTGAGATTAATATACAGGTGCAGTTGAACCTCTGACCTGTGTCAAGTTTATTTTGTATTCCCATAGATTTGTTCGGAGGGAGAAGCAGCTTTGACATGATCAAAAGTCAGCAAGCATAACTCACACTTAAAGAGTATCTTTACCCTGAAAACAAATTCAAAAGTCAGCAGCTTCAAATACTTTGGGTCCCCTGTGCCCCCATGTATACTGCGGGAAGCTTTCTGCCTGCCTGCAGCTTCAAATCCGGCTCCCCAGTGCGCATGCACAATCCACACTGAGCTTTGTGAATATACCTGCAGCCTTCTAGGACCTGTGATGTGTTCCAGAGGATTGTTTGGGGATTGTGAGGGGACCTTTTCCCTAGGCAATTCCAGCAGAAGTAGGTTTTGAGTACCTGCTAGAAATAGACAAAAAAGTGCCAAAAGTAGAAGAGGAAAAGGGAGGAGGAGGATCAACGGAATTTCCATTTTAAGGTGAAGTTCCACTTTAACCTTCAGTGTTAACTTTTCATTTTTTCCCTGATGGTCATCCAGTAAAGGTTTATTTACATTCTGTAATATTCTGGACCAGGTTATTGGAAATGTGGGATGTTGTCTTTTGCATCAAAGGTTGGGTGGTGTCCCTGACACCACCCAACACATAAAATCTGAATTTTTAAACCTGACACTTGAAGTATACCTAAAGCAAAAAAAATGTACTTTAGGATCAACTGTGGGTATAAGATTGTGTATATGTATGTTTTTTTTCTCCTTTTTATTGGTTGAACTAGATGGACTTGCCTTTTTTCAACAGACTAACTATGTCACCAGTCCCCATTGCTATTACCAAAAAAGAAAATGTGTCAATCAACTTCCTCCCCTCCAATGTATATGTCTCTCATGAAGTGACATGTTCTGCTTTCTTTTGATGCCTTTTTTCCTCTTCTGCCTCTTAGCCATGGCTGGGGGCAGGTTTTGTGTGAGGTACTGCTTGACCACTCAATTGAGCAGCCAATCAGAGCCTCTGCTGCACACAAATGATAATCTTCACTTCTTCTACTATAGACAGAAGTGGCGTTAAGACAGTGACATGTTGGACAGTGGAGCAAGCAGCCACAGGAGGGAATCTAGATTGTTGTGGGTCCACTTTAACCCCTGACCCAAACGCTAATGTCAAAGCAAATCTACACATAAGAGCACTAATGTACCTGTCAAATGAAGTGGTTTTTTTTAGGAGTTGCACTGGATTACAGATTAATATGTCCATATGTGGCTGCACCAAGGGGCAGGTTCTGTGTAAGGTAAAGAAACAAAAAATATAGTTTGAATTTGAACACAATTAGAACAGCAGAAAAACTGCAATCAGATTTTGTGTACCTGAAGTGAGGCGTAAGGCTACTTAAAACCATGTCTAGCTACAGAGCCACTGCTTACTTTACATTACTATTGCTACCTTTGCTATCTTTTCTCCCCTATATTTTCTTTTTTTACGTTTTTTTTAAACCATAATATAAAAAACTATAGTTAGTACATTTTGTATCTAGTTCTTATTTTTGTATTAAGATGGCCAAAGAATGACCAAAATTAGGAGCCTTCATCTTTGAATGTGTTGTCAGAGCATATGAATATTTGCCACCATGAAGTAATATATTAAGAGAAGGAAAATTATTCCACTAACATTTAGCGATGTAGGTCTATGCCATAAATGAATATTTGAGGAGTGAGATCTTGAGAACAGGTAGTCTCTTGGGCAATAGGAAAGCAAAGCCTCAATGGTTCAAGTTTTCACACCGAAAACCCACTTTAGAAATTCTTGCCCCTCTTGGGCTGTTCATTACTTTGCTGACAGCCAGGCACCATTAATCTGATGCTTCTTTTGATGGGGAAACGACTTGCAGGCCTCACATTTCAGGCACAGGGCAATTGTCTTGGGATTCGATTCCCTTCTGTGAACAGTGTCTGAAAAGCTAGAATCAAATCTACTTTCCAGAGAGGAACTGTAAAACTATTTTATGCAAGATTTCATTTGGGATACCTTAATGGTTGAATAATAAATTTTACCTCATAAAAATGAAATTCAATAATACAGTAGCTTTTCTCAGCGCAGTAGCATCTGGTCGATCCTCCTGAGAGCCAATATTTTCCAACTCATTAGGATCATGTCGTTCTGTATGTCGTCAACATTTGGGTTAGCCAAGCTACCTTTACTTACATAACCGCCAAACTATTAAATAGGTCTCTTGTGGAGTGAAGTCAAATATTCCTCTTATTTTTTGCTTGTGCTCTGGAAGAAGAGAAGAAAATGTACGTAGTGTAAGACTTAAACATCTGGCATAAACCACATCAGGGTAAAACCGAGGAAAGTAACAGGATTCCCTATTCCTCCCAGGTGTGCTTATAAAACAGGCCGGAGTCACTGCATACTTCTTTAACCACTTAGCTAACAAAAAAAGGGAATAAAATAAGAAACCCAGGGAGCTGGGAGAAGCGGCTTGCCGCGCACATGCCTCTGATTTTTAAGATGACAAACAAAAGATCATTGAGCCGGCTATGACCTAAACAGTTTCCTTTGCTATGTAATGTGCCCAGCTGTGTGATTTTGTGTTTTGACTCCTAGGGCATTGCCAAGATTGGCGTTTGTTTTGTGCTGCTTAAAAATAAAACGGCAGGGCCCTACACTTTTCCTGGGGTAATTGTTGGGAGTGGTGAAATACAGCTGTGCAAAATACTGGCAAATACAGTGTGCTTTGCTTTTCTGAAATTAATTCCCCCGTGGGTCACAATTTTTTCGTTCTGCTTCCTGTTCTGGTCTCATAGTTTGCGTCTTTTAATATCGGACTTCTCAGTATATGTATTTACGAGCTTGTTGGCAGCCACTAAGCCATTATATAAGGCTGTGTATCAAGGTATATCATGAAGGCCTTTATTCTGGATAAAGTTACCTGTTAAAAATGCTAAATTCATCAAAGGTATTTTCATTGATAGACAAAAGCTTAGAACTATGGCTGCTGTCAGTTATTTTTTACTTTCTATACTTTTTTCTCTCTCTAATTCCAAATTTCATAACAGTGTTTAGAGTTCTGTCTACTTGTCAAGCCTCTTCAAAATGTTGCACAGTGTTCTGGAAATAAATGCACTTAGTATGAATTTAGCTAAATATGCTTCTATCTCAGTTAATTTTTTTACTTCTTGCACCTAGCTCTTGCTGTTAAGCCTTTGTGTACTTTATATCTGTGAAATCCAGCATGCTTTGCAAGCCTTGTTATAGTAAAATTATAGGAGTTGTGCACTGGCCACTGGAATATGTTTGACTTTTCAGTGCATGATCTTTTCAGGATGTTTATCGAACATTTACATTTACAATACAAAAGACCAAAAAGAAGTGTATGCAAATACGGAAGCGTAGAATCCAGTCAGCATTGTTCATTCATCCATAGCTAGTACACTTTGAGCTACCTGAAATCGTACTGCACATTCAGGGATTTGAATCAGTTGCTTATATATGCTTCACAACACATTATTTTTCAACTCTTCAAGCATTATACTGCACATCCTTCAATATTTGTACCTTAAAAAAATTATTTACATATGGTACATTTCCAGCTGAATTTCAATCTATTTATTGGCTGGCTGGTTGTACAGAAGTCGATCTCTCTGTCAACTTCTGTACAACCAGCCTGTTGGAAAATTTTTGATCAAACAGTGTCGCCAGCTATAGGTGGAGATGATGAATATATTCTAATGGCGGAAAAGCCTCCTTGCTGTCAAAGTACAGTAGCACTGGGGGAGGGATTCCCCCATCCACCCTGAAATTCGATTAACAGTCTTTGGACTGGCCTACGTCATGTGCGCCGCCACTTACTACTGCATGTAGTACTGCCACGCTAGCATCCCATTTTATACCTGTAAAATTAAAAGTCCCGGTTTGACTTGAACACTCCTCATTTACAGTGGGTATAGGAAAGAATCCCCCCCCCCCCTCATGAAAATACTCACATATGTTGCTTTGCAGCCTAAAATGAAGACAGACACAGTTTTTGTTTTATCCAGCTGTAAAATCTGTGGAAAGACTTGAAGACTACAGTCCACAAATGGTCACTATCAAATTTAACTGAACTAGAGCAGTTCTGCAAAGAAGAGTGGGCAAATATTGCAAAGTCTAAATGTGCAAATTTAGTAGAGACATATCCCAAAATACTAAAAGGCTGTAATTAAAGCAAAAGTTGGTTCAACAAAATATTGACACAAGGGGGTGATCCTTTTTTCCATCTCAGTGTTTCTGTTTTTGAATTTGTTAAATTTTTTTTCTGACATGTTGGTGTTTTATCTTTCACTTGGATGTTATATGTTTCACAGTACAGCTGGATAAAACAAAAACTGTGCCTGTCTTCATTTCAGGCTGCAAGGAAACAAACTGTGATTATTTTAAGGAGGGGGGGGGTGATTCTTTTCTATACTCACTGTATGAGTTTTGCCTCATCATAAATAACATTTTTCTGTGCCAAGTCTACTATCTGAGAGGCCTCCAGCATCTTATCAAGAAAAATGTCCACTAGAACCCAAAGTAGAGACAGTACTGGTCCAAGTCTTGGCAGTCATGGCACCAAAGCCATCTGTAGCTGTATAGATGTATTGTACCAGCTACAGTTTACCACAAATAATAGGTTTGTAGCTTCTACAGTTGTGAACAGAGCACATATAAAACAATTGTTTTGAATTATACAGATCAATGCAGCGTATTGAACATTGTGTTAACAAGCCCTTGCATGCTAAGTATTACCGTACACCAGCCACAAAGGGCACATTTACCACCAGTAGAAGAAATACCATGCTTTGGAATTTGTAGTAATGTCTGCATCCTTTATAATGCTTGTTCCATGTAATAGGCAAGCAGCTTTTGCAGCAAGTGTCTCTTGTTTTATTCTTGCACAAAGGGGAAGCATTAAAGACTAGTGCTGTTCAGAAAAGTTACATCTAATCCTCCCAATAAACTAGAACAGTAGAAACATGTTGCAGGACGTGTGATTATTTCTTGAGAACAATAATCAGATAAACGTGTTTCATAACAATAAAAAAAGCGGAAAAGGTACAAGTGGGTAAACCCCTCATACAGCAAGCAGTAAGAACACAACATAATAGGAGTACAAACAAAAGTTGTTACTGTATGTGCGATATGTGGTTGGACATTGGATTAAACATTTTTTGTCCTATAGTATGTTGCATATTTAGGTGTTCTTGCATAGCAAGACCACTTACTGTTATCTCACATATATATTCTTATTATTATAGCCAAATTTACCACCCTAACTCCTCCCACAGTTTTTACACTACATAGACAGTAATATACCGAAACGTGCGGATTGTTCTCGATTGGTGTGCTATTACTTTGTGGAACGTTTCACCGAAATGATTCACGAAATATCGGCATTTTTGTGGTGAACTTGGTCCCATAGAAATGAATGGCGGAATGTTCAAAACTAGAGTGGGAGTTGAAAAATCAGGACATGATTTCTAAACTGCCGTCACGCCCTCATTTTCAAGCCCACCTGCACAAATCTTATATCAAAACGTTCCGCTATCCCTGCTGCCACTAAAAATGTCCACGGCTAAGCCATAGTTCTGATAGTTTTCACAATATGACCATTTATTTGAAACTCATTGACATTCATTGAAACTCCACTCTAGCCACCTCAAATTTGAAGGGCAATTTCTAAACTGCGACTGTGCCTTCATTTTTAATATTTCAGAGACATACTATGCATCAAAATGTAGGTCTGGGTCTTGTGATTCTCACAATATAAAGCTCTTTGGTGTAGGATTTATAATTTTTAAACTACAACCGTTTGAAGATGGCAACTGCCAGTGAAGTGAGCAAGTTGGAGCAGTTTGTTTTTAACCGCTCTTCTCTGCCTTTGCTGTAGAGTGAGTTGCCATAGGAACCCAGGTGTGTGAGCAGGCAAGAACACTTCACACAATTTCCCCAGAAATTGTAGCTTTTCTAGTGTATAATATTTTATCTAATAGAAAATAGATACGGTTTATTAAAAATTACATTGATTATGGTAGTAGGCATATTTAATTTTTCGGAAATTCATTCATTTTGATTAGATCGTTTACTGTTCTTTTATACCTTGCTGTCTGCCTTTTTGACCAAGCCCGTTAAATTTTTTTCTTATGAGGTTTGAATTTAAAGTAAAACTAAAAGCGAAACTTTTGTTTTAATTTTGGATAGAATTGAGAGGATTAGAATGCCTGTCAGGTTTTTATTGCTGTTTGTGCCCCTATTAGGGAGATTCACCCTCTCAATTTGTGCTCTCTACTGTTATCACTTAAAGTGTAAGCAAAAGAAAATTCCAAATTTGGAGTTGTCCCCAGAACAGTGATAGAAACAGAAATGTTCCAACAGGGACATGATTTCTGATGACCTTGGAGACAGGGAATCCTTCTCACTTCCTGTTTTGGAAAAGGAAGTGAAGGTAAGTCTCCCCAGTGGGACACAAATGGCAAAAAAATGGGGTTATAACATTCTATTACGCTATTGAAAATAAAATGCCTTTAGTTCAACTTTAACATAATTCCACAAGAGGGGAGAAGATTATAGAGAAGATGTGATTACTTCATCTCCTAGATTGTAAGCTCGAAAGAGCAGGGCCCTCAATCCCCTCATGTTTTGCATTGTATTGGTATTGTTCAGTCACATGTTCTGTCCCCCTTTGTAATGTACAGCGCTGAGCGAACTATTGGAGCTTTATAAATACTGTATAATAATAATAATGTAATGGATAAGCCATTTAAGCATAGGAGCGAGAAAATCTGGAGTCAAAGAAAATTAGTGTTGTTTCTGGAATCCTGGGGGCTACACAGATTTTGACTAATGTAGGCACTGTTACTTTCCAGAATTCAGCTCAAAGTGGCAGAGTCTCTTACTAGCCCACACCCTGACCCTGTTATACTAGTCTTCCCCGAGCTCCCCTAACATTCTAGTCTTCCACCATTCAATTCCCGTTAAAGCTCTGTTTTGGAACTTTTGATAATTTCACCCCTCTGCATGACAGTGTTCGAGCCTGGTGATTAGCTACCTAAACCCAATCACTGCACACTTGCCAGATGTGATATGCTCCCCCATACTCAAAAGCGCAGGTTATGCGCAAGAACAGTGGAGCATCAGAGAGCACCATGAAGTGAGTATAGGTGGATCAGGAGATGGGTAGTAAGATGATATGTGCCTGCTTAAAAATTGGAAACATCCCGTGAAAAAGGGCATACAAGAGGTGTTAGGACTTTGATAAGAGTTTAAAAAAGGTAGTAACAGGGCAAAAAACATTTGATGAGCCCACTGGCTCAGGTTAGGCCGCTCACAACAGACAAGGCTACCCTACTGTGGGTACTCTAGCAGCTTACCAGGAAAGAGGCCAGACCAGAAGATGAGAGTCCAGATTCATTTATTGATGTTGTGTTAAAAGACATCCAATGTGTTTTGGGAGTGAAAGGAACTCCCTTTTCATCATGGCTGAAATAAAACACAAAACAATGTAAAAATAATTGTGATTGATAAAATCCGCCTGCCCGTATGGGATGTACGAGCAAGCAGATATACTGACAGCTCTGCAGGAAACCCGCATGGCACCAGCGATCTGCTGATTGCTGGTGCAATACTTTAGAGGCTCTAGAAACAAAAAATAATAATGCAGATTTGTGCAAAAAAGTGCATTTATTATTTTTTGTTAAAAGGTTAACTTATCCTTTAAGGGATATTCCCAATGGTGTATCATCCATGGGTGCATGGTGTTCATGGAACACTGGTCCCTGGGGGGAGGGCAGTGGGTTCCAACACACGTGGCACCCATGGATGATACTCAGCCATCATGGGTTAAATTTCCCCGCATACAGTGTCCTCTCTACTGGTCCTACCCCCTCCCTTGCAAGCCCCACCCCCTTACACGCTGGCATCGTCCCTCCCCCTTAGCTCAGTCAGAGTCTCTTCCAGAGCTGTTCTCCCCCCCCCCCCCCCTTGGGCTCCTCTGTGGGCAGCTGCTGGGTGAGTTTGCTCTGCTCAGTGCCAGGGTGTCCTGTCCTGAGCCATGCTCCCCCTCCCTCGCCTCTGACAACTCTCCCAGCTGTGGCACAACTTCTTGGGGGAAGGCGGGTATTCTGGCAGTTGCAGTGTGGGCATTGATTGACAGCTATGGAGTTTTCAAAACCAAAATACCCCCCCTTACTGTATTTCTCAGCCATTGCTCCAATATGGAGAATATAGAGGAAGAGCAGTGCTTGTGAAGTCTCCACCACCACAGCCAATCAGAACAAGCTCTGAATACTGTAATTAAGTGGGTGCCCCCTCCTCCCTCCAGTGCTGTCAGCGCACCACTTCCCAAAACCCCCCTTAATGGAGTCCTAATCAACTCTGCTGTTTACACAACTCCTTCACCCCCCCACTCTAAACAATAACCTCCCCACCCTAAACAATAACCCCTTCCCAACCCTAAACAACCCCCCTTCCCATCTCCCCACCCTAAACAATAACCCCTCTCCCTGTCTCCCTACCGTAAACAATAACCCCCTTCCCCACTTCCCCATCCTAAACAATAACCACCTCCTCACCCAAAACAATAACCCCCCTTCCCACCCTAAATAACCCCCCTCTCCACCCTAAACAATAACCCCCCTCCCTGCCTCCCCACCCTAAACAATACCCCCTTCTTATGCAATGATGGGTGTAGTATCAGGGTAATGATGGGTGTAGTATGGGGGAAGGGGTCATGTTAAATGACCGGGCTAGTATGGCGGAGGAGTCCTGTATAATGATGGGTGTAATGTGGGGGAGGGGGTCATGTTACATGATGGGGTAGTATGGGGGAGGAGTCCTGTGTAATGATGGGGGTAGTGTGGGGGAGGGGGTCCTGTGTAATGATGGAGGGGGCGAAATTGCATGGGGGAACCCAAAAAAAATGTTTGCCCATGGTCCAATCAATATTAAAGATGGCCCTGGCTGCACCTGTCATTAAGTGCATACAGCGCCTAGGGGCGGACAGAACATTCAATGGTCAGTGGGGGCCCCCATGAGAGGTTCCTGTCAGCAGTTGATGCAGCGGTACACTGAATGCTATTCCCTATATATACCACTGATCTCTGTACACTGAGTGCTATTTCGTATAAATAACACTGATACCTGTACACTGAGTGCCCCTCAGTGTACTGATATCAGTGTTGTATATGGATAATAGCACTCAGTGTAGAGATCAGTTCTATATATATAGGGAATAGCACTCAGTGTATAGAGATCAGTGATATATGCACCGCTGTACACTCCTCTCCTGTGCACACTATGCACCGCCGCACACTCCGCACTCCTCTCCTGTGCACACTATGCACCGCCGTACACTCCGCACTCCTCTCATGTGCACACTATGCACCGCCGTACTCTCCGCACTCCTCTCATGTGCACACTATGCACCGCCGTACTCTCCGCACTCCTCTCCTGTGCACACTATGGACCGCCGTACTCTCCGCACTCCTCTTCTGTGCACACTATGCACCGCCGTACACTCCGCACTCCTCTCCTGTGCACACTATGCACCGCCGTACTCTCCGCACTCCTATCCTGTGCACACTATGCACCGTCGTACACTCCCCACTCCTCTTCTGTGCACACTATGCACCGCAGTACTCTCCGCACTCCTGTCCTGTGCACACTATGCACCGCCGTATACTCCGCACTCCTCTCCTGTGCACACTATGCACCGTCGTACACTCCACACTCCTCTTCTGTGCACACTATGCACCGCTGTACTCTCCGCACTCCTCTCCTGTGCACACTATGCACCGCTGTACACTCCTCACTCCCAATTTAATATTACAACAATCTGCACTATATAAGTAATCTCAGACTCTAACTACACCCCTTTAAGCCACGCCCACTGTTTAGCATAATTTAAACACACCCACCTGTCGCTGCAGCGTGCTTCGCGCACCACTTTTTTTCCCCCTTAATGCCATGGGGGTCCACTTTTGATCTTGCGCACGGGCCCACTGATTTTATGTGACGCCCTGGATATTCCTTTTTTTCTTTATGCTCTCATGTTGAACCAGTAGCTCGATATGCATGCTTAGCAATATGTATTTATATAACCGGGAACAATATTTTGTACTGTATGTCTTTACTGCAGATCACAAGCAATCTAAAGCAAAGTTTGGTCAGTGCCCTAATTATAAAAAGATTGCTCTCTCTAAAAATCTTTCCAGAGTTGAAGTGCTGTGCTGACTAATTTTAATACAGCTGTTGTGTTCTAGAAAGCAGCTCTGCAAGAAACCGTTTTAATCCCTTCTTAACCTCTTCATTGCTATTGATGGTTGGCCCTGCCTTTCATGCCACATTTATTTATACACAACACTTAGGAGCTAGCTGTGAATTACAATCTGTTATGTAGCTAGCACAACTCAGGTGACATCATGATCCAAGAATAGTGTAGGGTCAGAGTATATTATGATGTCATCTGACCCATGAGGCCTGATTACTGCTAGCTTCATTCACACCTATATATATTTTGTTAAGTGTCTGGGTTTCTGGTGTAGCTGACAAGGGAACTGGCATATTGGGCTTCTGCGAAAAATATTCAGCCATTAGGAGTTGTGATGTGAAATAAATCTTGATTTTAACATTTGGGGCAGTGTTAGGGCCTATTTAGACTATTGCATTGCAGTGCATTGCTAGAAATTGTACATGTGTTCTGGTGCATTCAAATGAAAGGGCTACCTTAATACAATGAACATTATTGCATGCCATAGCACATGCCCGCTCACCAGAGCAGTATGTATGTTTCCTCAGTCCATATACCTGCACCTTTTGTGTAACCGCTTGGCAGTCCATACACCTGAATGAATTCTAACAACTCAAGACCCTCTTACAGAAATATTAGAGTGCACCTGGGTTTGGCACTCCAGTGATCTACTGTGTACACTATAATTACCCACTCCAAGGTGCATTCAAGCCAGGTTTTCATGGACATCAGCATCCCAATCCAACATAGCAAGCAACTGTGTGTATGAATTACCCTGCAGACTAGCATTTTAATAACAACCTGGATGTTATTAGTTTTGTTTCATGATATTTTCTTCACGTCCTCTACAGCTTGTGTGCAGGTCACATTACAGGACCATCCATACCTATGCACTTTAACCCGTGTCAATATATGCACACAGGTTTCATACAGAACTAGTTCATATCCCTGTGATGCACGGATGTGTGTTATCCATTTTGTGAGGCATTTGTGTGCACACTATAAGGCCACTTGATGACAATGGCAGGGCATTAAATGGTGCACTTACTGAGAACTCATGTGAAAAAGTAAGAAGATGCTCACTGATAGGTGTGAATCCAGCCTAAAGAGAAACTGGCACAAAGCAATAAACCTTTTATGAGGATGTAATGAAAAAAAGTTATTCCCTCCTCAAATTTTTAGGTAGTAAAGTCTTGGAACTAGCATGAGTCAAGTCAGGTTGCTTTCATCAGAGGTGTAATGATGTGCTTTTGGGCTGGGTGTGTTTTATTTGCGATATATGACTGATATTGTAGAAGGGGCTTATCATATATATGTGGAGGGGTTAGGGGTTGGTAAATACAGTTTGCTATTTACAGTTTTTCTTCTTTTTTGTTTTTACTTTAGAGTAATGCGCTATAGTTTACCAAGCCCAGGAAAAATTACAAAAATCCCTGCGTGAGAGTCCTTCTTCAATTATTTTATTCCATGGTTGACACATCGTTAATGTTCCCTGTTAAAGTGTATCTTAGAAGCTCATATTGAAAATCAATCTAGAAGTTGTAAAAGCTTTTGGTGTATTTATTTTTTTCTCTCTAGGGAGTAAACTTGCGTTTTGGTAGGCATGCTTGTTTTTAATATTCTAAACTACCATGCGGCCCTTTGATATTCATTTGTTAGTTACTTGAGCCAAGAAACATGTTTGGCAAGAGGAAGGAAGCTAGTGTTTTCTTTTCTGGATTTTTAAATAATAACTTTCTTCCTCTGTATTTTGGAGACAGATTCTTTGTACTTGGAGAGCAGTTTTGTGAAAGTTTGCAGTAATAATTAATAAAAAAAAACTATATATATATATATATATATATATATATATATAAAAAAAAAGAAATTACCAAAAAATATTAGTTCTATATGGCTTGGTCAGGATAGCTAATTATTGCATTGACGAGTATTATTATACAGAATTTATATAGCGCCAACAGTTTTCTCAGCGCTTTACAATATAAAGGGAGACAATACAGCAACAATACAGTTCAAATCAAGAGGGATAGGAGGGCCCTGCTCCTTGGAGCTTACAATCTAGGAGGGAGGGGTTACTGGTACAAAAGGTAATAACTGTGGGGGATGGACTTGTAGGAAGAGTAGAAGATTCCATTATTAGCTGAGGGCAGGATAGGCTTCCCTGAAGAGATAGGTTTTCAGAGATCACCTAAAAGTGAGCAGAGTAGGCGATAGTCTGATAAATTGGGGTAGAGAGTTCCAGAGTAAGTAACAAAGGTGCCATAGTCTATGACAGCTCTTCATAAAAAAAAAATTAAACCGCAGTGAAGAGTTTATTTATTTATTTTTTGCTATGGGTTACTATGCTTTATTTGTCATGTTAGATAATAAATCATGTTTAGGTTAATTAGATGTTTTTTAGTGGTTGAAAACAACTCTGGGAAATAAGTAAAATCAAACAGTGGACTTCCAGTGCTGTCCAAAAAGAATTGCCATGCCAGGCAGAATGTCCTAGTTTAGGTGAAATCGATGTTCAACATACTCATTGCTTTGTGGGTGAAATCATGATGTGCAGCTGGGAGATACAAGCATTCGAATCACCAGGAAGTGTCAGATGCTGGAGATTCCAGTGGTATGTGTAGCTTTGCAAGAGAGCAAAGATTACATTCACTGATGGCAGGATTGTTAAGTATTGATATATTTTTACACACAGCAGCCTTTTCACTTTTTTGTGACATTGTCTCATTAAAGAGCAACTGTACTCATTTGTTAAAGTGACCCTGGCACCACAAGGTCACTTGTACACAATGGGAACCCTGTAAAAGAGGATCCGATATACTGTACACACCTCTCTGGTGGCTCTTTTGCTGAATGCTGCTATTTTTCTTCTCCTTGGCTGCTGCAGTTATTGGACCCTTCCAGGTGGGTTGTGAATACCTGCTTCCCCCACCACATGCAGTTGTTCCTCCTGCCATCTCATGTGACCTGTAGTGACATAGGAGCATGTAAAAGAAAACACGTGTAGGGTAGCAGGTATTCTGTACAATATGGCAAAGTGAGAACGTTACAGATTCACTAATTAAAATGCAGCATATCTCTGTATTCTAACTCTGCATGAATGTTTTGTCTATTTCACAATATAATTTGTATACAGTATTTTAGAAAGTACATAGTGAAGATGATGACAGTGAAGTATGAGGTTGCTTATTAACAAGCAGAGAAGCTCATGTTGGAGAATAACATGTACAGTTGTGGCCAAAATTATTCAACCCCCAATGCTGTAAAGGGGTTTAGGGACTATAGTGTACATTTGGAATTGTATTCAGAATCAAATCCTACAAGGACGTTGTAACTACCCAAATGCAACTAAAATGACATCAATTGTTTATGTAATACAGTAGTAAATGGTTCTTATGTGGTTTCTTCATTGCCACAATTATTCAACCCCTTAAAGACTACCACTCTGAAGAACAGAGGTTCATACAGGTGCTTTCCATCAGGTATTGAAAACACCTGTGGATGTCACCGAGCAGCAATCAAGCATAATAAGCACCAATTAGGCAGCTTTAAAATGACTGTGATACTCAGCTCCTTCTAGACATTTACTGGTGTGGTTACAAACATGGTGAAGGCAAGAGAATGGTCCAGGAAGACAAGAGAAGAGGTGATTTCTCTTCACAGGAAGGGCAATGGCTATAAGAAGATTGCAAAGATGTTAAACATACCAAGAGACACCTTAGGAAGCATCATTCGCAAATTCAAGGCAAAGGGCACTGTTGAAACGCTACCTGGTCGTGGCAGAAAGAAGATGCTGACTTCGACTGCTGTGCGCTACCTGAAGCGTAGAGTGGAGAGAAGTCCCCGTGTGACTGCTGAGGAACTGAGAAAAGATTTGTCAGATGTGGGTACAGAAGTTTCAGCCCAGACAATAAGACGCACACTGCGTAATGAAGGCCTCCGTGCCAGAACTCCCAGGCGTACCCCCTTGCTGTCTCCAAAGAATAAGAAGAGTCGACTGCAGTATGCCAAAAGCCATGTGGACAAACCACAAAAGTTGTGGGATAGTGTTCTGTGGACTGATGAAACAAAATTAGAACTGTTTGGGCCCATGGATCAACGCTATGTTTGGAGGAGGAAGAACAAGGCCTATGATGAAAAGAACACCTTGCCTACTGTGAAGCATGGTGGAGGGTCAATCATGCTTTGGGGCTGTTTTGCTTCTGCAGGTACAGGGAAGCTTCAGCGTGTGCAAGGTACCATGAATTCTCTTCAGTACCAGGAGATATTGGATGGAAACGTGATGCAGTCCGTCACACACCTGAGGCTTGGGAGACGTTGGACCTTTCAACAGGACAATGATCCCAAGCATACCTCCAAGTCCACTAGAGCATGGTTGCAGAGGAAAGGCTGGAACATTTTGGAGTGGCCATCGCAGTCACCAGACTTAAATCCGATTGAGAACCTCTGGTGGGACTTAAAGAAAGCAGTTGCAGTGCGCAAGCCTAAGAATGTGACTGAACTGGAGGCCTTTGCCCATGAAGAATGGGCGAAGATACCCGTAGATCGCTGCAAGACACTTGTGTCAAGCTATGCTTCACGTTTAAAAGCTGTTATAACTGTAAAAGGATGCTGTACTAAGTACTAAGATTGAATGTCACTTGGGGGTTGAATAAAACTGATAATGCTGTGAGCACAGAAAAGACATTTGTGGTTATTTCATTATAACTGTTATGTTATATTTGTCTGACCTACAAGTGCCTCTTTAATGTAAATGTAAGCAAGATGACTGAATGATCAAAAGCAATGTCAAACTGGCCAAAACACTCAATTTCAGTGGGGGTTGAATAATTTTGGCCACAACTGTACTTAGTCTGGTTACTAATCAGACTCCAACATTGAATTTTGGTGAGATTGAGCATGACCTCAGATCTGTTTTACATATATTCCTCATTGCTGTGGTTCGCCAGCTTCCCCACACAACTCTTAAGTTAGGCCAGGTTTCACACCGCAATATATCCCTATACAAACGATGTGAGCAAGTGCAGCGGGGGAATGTATGGGGGTCTCCAGAGAAAGCAAACCCAACCACAGATCTAATACTGTAATCATGTATATTGTAAGGAGTCACTTCTGCCAAATTCTGTAATTAGTTTTTAGTGCACTCCAGATATTCTCTTTCTGACATAACAAGAGATTCTTTTTTTCAGTAACATACTTTCCAGTGCTAAATGCAAAGTAACTATGCATTAACTTTGAAGAGCAACATTTTTTCATGATCCTACATGGAAAGTCTGGAATGACAGATTTTACATATGAATTTTGGTTTGATACATGACTTTAGACCAGATATTTGCAGCAGCTTTGTGGCTAAGTGGTTAGAGCTTTTGCCTTACACTCTTGGGGTTCTCAAGGGTTAGTTTCCCTTGAGCAATATTAAAGGAGTTTCTACAGTTCTCCCTGTGTTTATGTGAAGTTATGTTGAAGACCTGTAAAAGGCTTTGCAGTAATAACTGGTAAATCTGTGCCTATTCCAGCATAGGAAATGTTGGGGGTGATTGGGGTTTTGACAGATGCTTTAGCTAGAGCAGAGGGTGTTGGGCTGGTGGCAGCTGTGGTGGTGAGAACAGAGGGATTTAGGAGTTGGCAGGTACAGTAGGTCTGGTGGCAAGGGCGTAGGGGGGAGGGGGGGGGTGTCCAGGCCAAGTGGTTGAAGCAGGGAAAGGGAAAGGTGGGTAAGCTTGCATGTGTCAGTTTTTGTATATAAGCCCTTCAAAGCAAATATACTACATATAGGTCAGAGTGTAGGTGTGGGAGAAAGAGTGCAGGGGGAAAACATAGAGGTCAGGTGCCATAGTGTGGTGGCGGTGAAAGTCAGGCATGTGGTGTGCAGGCAAGGTGGTTAAAGTGTGGGGGGGGGGGAGGATGTATGCAGGAACCGTGCTGAGATCCAAAGGAAATATTGACCGCATTAATAACACCCAGCATTAATATCACTGGATACAAAATTAAACAACTGCATTGGTGTCAGTGGTTGCACTAATAACGTTTAAGATTTGGTGCCAGTTGCCGCAATCTTAACCCTCCAGTGTCCAAGTCAGTGACTGCAGGAAAAACAGCCAGTGTTGTTAAAAACCCACACTATCTTCACTGATGATTAGTGCCAATGCTGTTGCATTGGTGGTCAGTGGCAGTGCTTTTAACCCCCATCTGTCCCTACATTGGAGGTCAGTGGCAGAATTATTTAACTCAGCAACTCATTTAAAACATCCATTTTTCCCAGATCACATGCTCCTGAGCCACTCTCCCTCTGATAATTTTGGCCCAAGACTATACATACGGTGATCATTCCACCTGACAGTATTGATTTCATTATAGTGCTGAGTACAGGAACAAGAAAGCGCCCAAGTACTTGACATCCTGCCCAGTTTACGGTGGGCTGTGTGTTGGGCACCAGTGCCAGGAGACAGTTAAAAATCAGTTCATTGACTGTTAATACTATTCAGGAAACATTGCAGTTGTCAAAGTCAGAAAGTTAATTTAATGCTATGCAGGTTAGTATTCGGGCTATAATGAAACAGAATGTGCATCAAAAAATTACTTGACAGAACCTGTGTCTTTAGTTATGTTTCTTGCCATTTAGGTAACAGAGTTTTTCTTTAAAGAGGTACTGTACCATTTTAAATGTTTTTTAGATATGCGTGAGAAAGAGATCAACTTACCTGTCACCCGTGCCTATAAGGGCTAAGACAGGCAAAGAGTATTCCATGTCATACTGTTGGTATCCGTTAATGTGCCATCTTGTGGGCTTTCCAAGGGTTGAGCTGTCCACATTATGGCAGACATTAAATTTCATTGAAGCAGATCATTTGGAGAAAGTAATAAATAAGGAAGCAGCCATGATGTAGGATAGTCAGAATTGTGACCAGAGATCAACAGAATCAAGTGCCAGTCCCATTATGTCATCCCACTGGAGTCGAAATTTAGACAGGTTACACGTAGATGAACTGCCTAAGTAATGGTTACAGCCTTTCTCTAAGATTAAACGTCCTGGCTTCTGTGGTTTAAGAATATGCTTGATGCTTGGGCTAATCACAATAAACATACAGTTTGCACAAATGCTGGTTGTGGCTACATACTCTTACAAAAAGTCTGCTAAGAACTGTTTGCATCAACATTGGCTTCAGACAACCACCTCAAGTGTCATGGTTGTGGCATGTGTACAGTCCCATGCAGCTGCATATTCTCCTTTAGGTGGACAGTCCTTGGGGTTGGGGATTTGATAAAACCACAGTTTAAACAACCGCGCCCCCCCATCCCCACCCCTTCCCTAGCTGCCTGTGTTAATAAGGCCTAATAACTCCCCTCTTAAATTGCAGGGCTGCAGACACATAGTTAGGTCCATATATATTTGGACACAGGCACAATTTTAATTTTTTTCAGGTATTTACCAAAACATATTCAAGCTATAGTTATGTAATGCATATGGACCAAACGTGCACACTCTCAGGTTTAATTCAAGGGTATGTGCATCCAAATCGGAGGAAGGATTTAGGAATTACGGCTCTTAAGTGTAGTCATCCCCCTTTTTCAAGGGACCAAAAGTAATTGGAAAATCAAAAGCTGTTTCATGACCAGGTGTGGGCTGCTCCTTCATTATTTCTTCATCAATTAAGCAGGTAAAAGGTCTAGAGTTGATTCTAAGTGTGGTATTTGCATTTGAAATCTCTTGCTGTGAACCTACATCATGCGTTCAAAGGAGCTGTCCATGCAAGTGAAACAGGCCATTGTAAGGCTTCAAAAACAAAGCACATCCATCAGAGAGATAGAAGCAATGTTAGGAGTGGTCAAATCAACAGTTGGGTACATTCTGAGGAAAGAAGAACGCACTGGTGAGTTCAGCAAAATAAAAAGGCATGGACGTCCACAGAAGACGACAGTGGTGGGTGATCACAGGATCCTCTCTATGGTACAGAAATACCCAATCACAACATCCATACAAATGAAGGGCACTCTCCAGGAGGTGGGCATACCATTGTCAAAGTCTACAATCAAGAGAAGACTTCACCAGAGCAAATACAGAGGATTCACCACAAGGTGCAAACCATTCATATGCCTGAAGAATAGAAAGGCCACATTATACTTTGCCAAAAAACATCCAAAAAAGCCGAACCAGTTCTGGAAAAGAATTCTTTGGACAGATGAAACTAAGAATAATCTGTACCAGAATGAAGGGAAGAAAAAAGTGTGGAGAATGCTTGGAACAGCTCATGATCGAAAGCACACAATGTCATCTGTAAAACATGGTGGAGACAGTGTGATGGCATGGGTATGCATGGCTTTCAGTGGCACTGGGTCATTGGTGTTTATTGATGATGTGACAGAAGCAGCTGGATGAATTCTGCAGTGTTTAGAGAGATACTGTCAGCCCGGATTCAGCCAAATGCAGCAAAGTTGATTGGACGGCGCTTCACAATACAGATGGACAATGATCCAAAACACACTGCAAAACCAACCTAGGAGCTTTTGAAGGAAAAGAAGTGGAATATTCGGCAATGGCCGAGTCAGTCACCTGATCTCAACCCAATTGAGCATGCATTTCACTTGCTGCAGGCAAAACTAAAGGCAGAAAGACCCGCAGACAAAGAACAACTGAAGACAGCTGCAGTTAGAGCTTGGCAAAGCATCAGAAAGGAGGAAACCCAGTCTTTGGTAATGTCCATGGATTCCAGACTTCAGGCAGTCATTGCCAGTAAAGGATTCTCAACAAAATATTAAAAACGAACATTTTATTTATGATTATATTCATTTGTCCAATTAATTATGGTCCCTTGAAAATTGGGAGATGGCTACTCTTAGGAGCTGTAATTCCTAAGCCCTTCCTCCAATTTGGATGTACATACCCTCAAATTAAACCGGAGAGTGTGCACTTTCAGCCCATATCCTTTATATACCGTATTTTCCGGCATATAAGACGACTGGGCGTATAAGACGACCCCCTACTTTTCCTGTTAAAATATAGGGTTTAAGCTATACTCACCGTATAAGACTACCCCTCTTCCAACGCACACCAAATAAAAATGAAAAAACATCAGATTTGATTTCAATATGGTATGCTATTTCAGTATGGTATTCCAATGATGGGGTGCTATTTCTCCCACTGACACCAATGATGAGGCACTACTCCTCCCACTGACACCAATGATGGGGCACTATTTCATCCACTGACACCAATGATGGGGCACTATTCCTTCCACTGATACCAATGATGGGATACTATTCCTCCCACTGACACCAATGATGGTGCCTTATCATTAGTGTCAGTGTGTGAGGAATAGTGCCCCATCATTAGTCAGTGGGAGGAATAGTGCCCCATCATTGGTGTCAGTGGGAAGAATCGTGCCCCATCATTGGTGTCAGTGGGAAGAATCGTGCCCCATCATTGGTGTCAGTAGGAGGAATAGTGTCCCATCATTAGTGTCAGTGGGAGGAATAGTGTCCCATCATTGGTGTCAGTGGGAGGAATAGTGCTCCATCATTGGTGTCAGTGGGAGGAATAGCGGCCCATCATTGGTATCAGTGGGAGGAATAGCACCCCATCATTGGTATCAGTGGGAGGAATAGCACCCCATCATTGGTGTCAGTGGGAGGAATAGCACCCCATCATTGGTGTCAGTGGAAGGAATAGCGCCCCATCATTGGTATCAGTGGCAGGAATTGCGCCCCATCATTGGTGTCAGTGGGAGGAATAGCGCCCCATCATTGGTATCAGTGGCAGGAATTGCGCCCCATCATTGGTGTCAGTGGGAGGAATTGCGCCCCATCATTGGTGTCAGTGGGAGGAATTGCGCCCCATCATTGGTATCAGTGGGGAGAATAGTGCCCCATCATTGGTGTCAGTGGGGAGGAGGAATAGTGCCCCATCGTTGGTGTCAGTGGGGAGGAGAAGTAGTGCCCCATCATTGGTATCAGTGGGGAGAATAGTGCCCCATCATTGGTGTCAGTGGGGAGGAGGAATAGTGCCCCATCGTTGGTGTCAGTGGGGAGGAGAAGTAGTGCCCCATCATTGGTATCAGTGGGGAGAATAGTGTCCCATCGTTGGTGTCAGTGGGAGGAATAGTGCCCCATTATTGGTATCAGTGGGGAGAATAGTGCCCCATCATTGGTGTCAGTGGGAGGAATAGTACCCCTTCATTGGTATCAGTGGGATGAATAGTGCCCCATCATTGGTGTCAGTGGGAGGAGGAATAGTGCCCCATCATTGGTATCAGTGGGATGAATAGTGCCCCATCATTGGTGTCAGTGGGATGAATAGTGTCCCATCATTGGTATCAGCGGGAGGAATAGTGCCCCATCATTGGTGTCAGTGGGGAGGAGGAATAGTGCCCCATCATTGGTATCAGTGGGGAGAACAGTGCCTCATCGTTGGTGTCAGTGGGGGAGGAACAGTGCCTCTTCGTTGGTGTCAGTGTGGAGGAGGAATAGTGCCTCATCGTTAGTGTCAGTGGGGGAGAGGAGCGGCTGCTCCTTCTTCCAGTTCAGCCGCTCGATTTTCGCGGGGCCGCTCGGCTCCGCCTCCTCGCCGGTGATTGGTCGCCTGTGTGCCTTTCCAGTGCTGGCGCCCAATCACCGGTGAGGAGGCGGAGCCGAGCGGCCGCGTGACCATCGAGCGGCCGAACTGAAAGAAGGAGCAGCCGCGCTTCCTGGACCGGATCGTCGTGGGACCGGAGCCAGGTAAGGTACAGCAGCCTCTCTGCCCACGCCTGTACTTAGTGTCCGTTGGAGGAGGAGGGGGGTGCGGTGCGACGCCGCGCTGCCCCTCGAAAAAGTGCCACCCTGACACCTGGCACCGGCGTATCAGACGACCCCCGACTTTTCAGAAGATTTTCAGGGGTTGAAAAGTCGTCTTATACGCCGGAAAATACGGTAACTATAGCTTTAATATGTTTTGGTAAATACCTGAAAAAAAACTAAAATTGTGCCTGTGTCCAAATATATATGTACCTAACTGTAGGTTCATTTTTACACATTTGTTGTAAATGCCCTAAACTCAACTTTACTGGCAGACCATTAAAGCCCATGTGTCAGAGATAACCCCCCAATCCTTAGAGGATGATCTCCTGACCTTCTTATTTTAGCATACCAATTTTCATTTAAATATTACAGTAGCATTGGGGAATGACAAGATAAAGACTGAAAAATGGTTGTTTGTTAACCTCCTCTAGACCAAAAAACATCCAGTAAGAGCAACATAGAATTGCTCTAAGCACCCTCATTGACAACATAAGACCTCACTATGTCCAATAATCCTTGTTTTTAACTGTCCACAGTGGGTTAGCTCATATTTGCGGCTTTGACACCGATTTTAATTATTAATGCTATTGGTAATAACTTTCATGTTTTCAAGCCTCCTCTATTTTCTAGATGGGGAAGTCTGTATTCTTCTTCATGTATCAATTCCTCGTATCTTAGATTTGCCCTTAAACCACCCACAACCAGATCCAAGTTACTACACCCCATTCTTTCTTTTCCATCATTATACCTTGATGCTTGTTAACCTGTTCCATTCATTATTGTGCAGGATTTATATACATCCCTTCCTATATCTTGCGTTTCCCCAACCCCATATTCTATGCTGTATTCTAAAAGCAAAACCAACACACTGATTCACATACCCATTCACAGGCCTGAACATCAAATAAAGACAAATAAAATCAGTTGTTAAATTACTCTATTTTCTCAGCTATGTATCAGACCAACTGTCTTGCTTTACTATCCTTAGTATTGAATTATGCCTTATGTAATTTGGAAAATAAAATGATCCTGTAGCTGGTTCCTAGTCATGTGATAAGAAGTCGAGGCACTGAGCTTCATGACTCATTATTTTGTGCGGCTTTATGATGGACTTGTTGATCACTGAACCTCATATCTCACTATAAATCCACTAGACATGGTCAGTCTGGCTAAAGATAGAAAACTCTATTTAGTCTTTGACGTAAAAAACCCATAGTAGTCTTTGTAATCAGAGACCAGGCTGTCAGTCACGTTTTTTTTATTTATTCTTGCAGTACTTAAAGTGAGCCTCCATGTGAAAAAAAGAATTTCTATCTTATAGGGAACATCAAGAAATGTTTATTGTATCTAATCCCTTTTTCATTGAATGCCTCCTTCAAAAATACCAGTGCACATCTTAATGTGTCTGTACCTGGATACTTATAACGGTTTGTCTGCATTGTAAGATCTTCTGAGGTACTGCTGCCTGTGAACACTAGTTTTACAAGATTCTGGGTAAGTAGGTCACTACTGAACTGCTCACTGTTCTTGCTGGAGATAAAACTGTACCTTAGGACCTGTAGTGGAAGAATCTTGCTTATACTTTAAGCATTCTGTGGACCTGTCATTTATCCACCTCTCCTGCTGCTTCTTGTATATTACTCCACTAATCAACTGGGGCAGCCTTTGAAATGACGTGCAAACCCAGCTCCTCAACAGAAATGGCCATGGTCACAGTGTGGAACAAGGCATGAGAAGTCAAAATTGAAACAAAGATCAGTTTCAGGGTGCCCACAATCAATACTGGTCACTAATCTTTTGCCCTCCCTATTCATTTTTTGGTACCACTTCCACAGTACAGGTTCTCTAATTATTCATGCCAAGTCTGGAATTTAAAAAAAAAAATCAAATTATCAATTACAGTGCTGCCTCATTGTAAAATCTCACAATTCATTGGTTATCTTTGAATACTATCCAGTATTCTCTGACACCTACAGTATGCTGTTGATTATTTATTGTGCTACATTTGTTGAATCCATGAAGATTCATGCTGCTGCAGGTCCACCTGTTTATGCATAATGATGACACTTCCAGATCCTGTTATTATAATAGAATTGTCATCTGAGTTGCACTGGCAAGCATTTGACATTTCAGTTAGGCTCTTTCTTTTCCCATGGTTAAAGCAGTGAGGTGCAATGACGGCTCCCTCAGGATTACTTTAAACAGAATAGAAGACTTTGAGTGTATGGAGCTGTGTGGCCTCAAATGTGATTTTTTTTTTTTGATATATGAGCTGTGACATAGTTATTGCATGACTGAGATGTGCCTGTAAGCAATGCAGTATGCAGATGGGGCTCTTCAGAATCAAAGCCAGAGACCAAATGTGAATGTAGTAATTTAGATGGTAAAGAATACTTGAAGGAAACATAAGGAAACATTTTTATTTTAACCCCTTGGTATGATGATTTTTACCTAAAGTATTTACAGATTTTCTAATAAAACCTGCTTCTTGTATTCAAAGCCAAATTTAGATAGGGGTGGAGTCATAGAATGCGAGGTTACATATAATCAATGACAATTTGGACAACTGCTGCTAGCATCCCATAGATCAGACCAATTCCTGAAGGAGGAGGATCTACATGGTTTTTTTTCTTTTTCCTAAATGGGGATAAAAGCTTGTGATCATTAATGTTTCAACTTTCTTTTCTGGAGAACACAAATATAGATAATACAATCCTAATTGGTAGCAATGGGCCAGCAGTTTCACTTCCATTCTCATTTTCTTTTTTACTTTTTTTTTAAAAATAAATCTGATTTATATCATATTTAGGCACCTTTTTAAAAGGATGCTCCCTTGGGGCACGCAGAAACAAACACACGGAAATGCCAATAATATGTCTTATTGCCACTTCTGTGTAGAGGATGGGCTCCCACCCACCCAACCCCTTAGGAATCCATGAGCCTCCACTTTTCTCTTGGATAAAGTGCTTGTCAGACTTATTAAAAAGCTGTGTCCCATACAGAATTTTGTATTTTAAGGTTGAACCTCCAATTTCATAAAAAAGTAACGATTTAAGTTAAATTCTGTAAATACAGATATTTTCACAAAATTACATTTTGTGTTTTTTTTATGAGAAACATCCTTGTTAGTACATTGAAGGGTCCCTAATTAGAGATTTACAGCTTTGCCTTTTTTTTTTTCTTCAGATGATCACATTCAAATGAAAGTGATCCCCCTGGGTTTTGGCCTTTTCTTCTCCATGCCAGTTAGTAACAGATCACAAATGGCACATGCACGCACTCCTATTCACAATTCCATGTGATAGTGGTTGTAAACCCATATATATATATATATATATATATATATATATATATATATATATATTTTTTTTTTTTTTTTTTAAGTGACTAGCTTCCGATGATGTGCAGTGATGAAACAAATCCTACCTATATTTCACCTGTTTATCTGCAGCAATTTGTCCTGCATAGCCTTTTACAACACAGAGATTAGCACAGAATGTGGCAGCATTTCTCAGCAGCATTGGGGGAGGGGGGTCTGAATTCACACACTTTACAGCTGAGGAAGAAGGAACACACCCTCTTCTCAATCTACACAAAATCAAGACTGATGTGAATGTACAATATATATGTAAAGCGCTGCGTAAATTGACGGCACTATATAAGTACCTGAAATAAATAAAAAATAAAGTATAGCTCTGGCTGTCAATCACAGGCTGTGTGCTGGAGCTCCCCTCCCTTGTCTCCTTTTTTCTCTTGTTGTCAGGGATAACAGAAAAAACAGGCAATGGACAGAAATGACTTTTAGAACTTTGGAGAGAGGCGGGTACACACTATAGTGGGATAGGCTTTGTTCATATTTCATGTCTGAGATTTACAACCATTTGAAACCTAAAAACAAAAACTGAATATATTGCAGATTACCATTGCTTTGATGTGGTGAATTAGTTTTTTATGGTTTTCCCCTTTTTGTTTACCTGATCATCTTTTGTATAACATACTTTCTGCCCTAGGGATTTCATTAATTTCATAGGGATTTAATTCCAAACCATTTCACTATTGTTATTATTATACAGGATTTATATAGTGACAACAGCGCAGCTCTACAACATAAAGGGAGACAGTACAGTTGCAATACAATAAAAAACAAGAGGATTAAGAGGGCACTGCTCATAAGAGTTTTCAGTCTAATAGAGTAGAGCAAGTGGTACAAAAGGTTTTAACTGTGGGGGATGAGCTAATGGAAGTGATAAATGTTTAATTGGAGTCGTGATAGGCTTCCCTGAAGAGATGATTTTTCAGGGATTGCATAAAGGCAGCCAGAGTAGGGGATAGCCGGACAGATTAAGGTAGAGAGTTCCAGAGGATGAGAGAAGCTATGGTGAAGTCCTGGAGACAAGCAAGGGAGGAGGAGACGACAAGGGAGTTTGAGAGCAGGAGATCATGAGAGGAGCAGAGAGGACGGTTTGGATGATATTGTGAGACAAGATTGGTGATGTAGCTCGGGGCAGAGTTGTGAATAGCTTTGTATGTTATTGTTATTATTTTGAATTTAATTTGTTGGGCAATCAGAAGCCAGTGGAGGGATTGTCATAGAGGGGTGGCAGACATTGAGCATTTGGTAAAGTAGATAATTCTGGCAGCATTATACATATGAGAGGAGCCATGATTGTCACCCCAGGGCAGGACTACAAATGTGCAATTGTTTATACAAGATAGTTTAGAACTGGCAACCAGTGAGTTTAAATAACCTACAGATAATATAAAGGCCCCATACCATCCAAATAGACCAAGTTATTGACTTGAAATGACAGAAAATACACATTAAGGTGCACAAATAATACAATCTTGTATGTGCAAACTGTTACCAGTTGGACAGAAACTCACTAAATGAATAAGACCCCCTAAATTATGGGTAGATCAGTTTGCCTTTCCAGATGTGCAAGCTGCCCATTCCATACACGCTAATGCACCCCATATAATCAGAGATGAAGGCTTTTGCACTGATAACAAGCCAGAAGGTCACTCTCTTCTTTAGTCCAGAGGATGTGGCGCCTATAGTTTTCAAAGATATCAGATTTCGATTTGTCTGGCCACAGAAGCATTTTCGACTTTGCAACAGATCATTTTAAATGCGTTTTGGCCTAGAGGAGATGGAAGCATTTCTGTATCATGTTTAGGTATGGCTTCTTCTTTGCATGGTAGAGCTTTGACTTGTATTTTTGGATGGCAAGGTGAACTGTGTTCACAATGATTTTAGGAAGTATTCCTGAGCCCATGCTGTTTTGTCCATCACAGAACCTTGCCCGTTTAATGCAGTGCCGTCTGAGGGCCCGAAGATCACTGGCATCCAATAGTGCGTTTTGGCCTTGTCCCTTGCGCACAGATTTCTCCATATTCTCTGAGTCTTTTGATGATATTATGTACTGTAGATTATGATATTTTTACGATGAGGAACATTATTCTGAAATGTTTCTTCAATTTTCAGATGCAGATTTTCACAGATTGGTGAACTTCTTCCCATCTTTACTTTTGAGACATTCTGACTCTTTAAGATGTCCTTTTTATACCCAGTTGTATTACTGACCTTTTGCCAACTAAAGTGATTCTAAAGGTTTACATATAAAAAAAAAACCAAATATGTCTATACTTACCTGCTGTATGCACTGGTTTTGCACAGAGTAGCCCAGATCCTCCTCTACTCGGGTCCGCCACCGGCGCTCCTGGATCCTCCCTCCTGTCAGGTGCCGCCACAGCAAGCAGCTTACTATGGGGTCACCCAAACATGCGCACTCCCCAGCTGCTGCTCCGTGTGTCCATTCACACACAGGGCCGCATCTTGGCCTCACCCTCTCTCTCTTCTCATTGGCTCACTGGCTGTGATTGACCCCAACGGGAGCCAGTGGCTCCCACTGATGTCTTAGCCAGTGAGGAGAGGGAGTCCAGGGATAGCCGAGACTCCAGTGCACATCGCTGGATTGAGAGGGGACTTAAGTGAGTATTGGGGGGGATGCTGCACAGAGAAGGTTTTTTACCTTCATACATAGAATGAAAGAAGGTAAATAAACTTGAGACTTTACAACCACTTTAACCTAATTAGTTGCAAAATGTTCTTCCATCTCTTCCTTGTTAGTACCACTTACTTTTATCAGCTTTTTGTTGCCCTGTCTCAACTTTTTTGAGATGTGTTGCTGCCAGCAATTTCAGAATTACCTTTTTTTTTTTTTAAATGGTACATTTGGTACATTTTCTCAGTTTAAACATTTAATACGTTTTCTTTTTTCTGTTGTGTATAAAACATGGGTTTATGAGATTTGCAAATCATTGCAATCCGTTTTTATGTAGATTTTACATAGCGTCCCAACTTTTTTTACAATTTGTAGCTATGCAAAAATACATACCTGGAGTTTAGTATTAAAGTGGAACTCCAGCAAAAAAAAAAAACTGTTATGGGTTTTTTTTTGGGGGGGGGATTCTGCTTTGTTAAGGTTTAGCTTTAAAATTACTTGAATTTGGATTCATTACAAACCCTGCTTCCTGTGTTCCCCATGTTTCGAGTTAATTACAACAAGTAGATTTGAGAGATAGTGTTTCCTACTGAAATGAAAGAACATCTTAGAAATTATAAACAGTTGTCTGGCTTCCAAACGAGTAATACAGGACACATTTTCAAGAACAGAAGAAATGATTTAATTTCATTAACTGTGGTCTAATATATTGTGAATCTTTCTCTTGGTAAACCACAGCGGCATTTATTGGCAATTGCTTCAAAGTACTACTGGTTTTGTCTGCTTTCATTGGCCAAATGTGTCACAAAAAAGAGATGCATTAACTCTTGGAAAAGAGGTCTTGTGGATTTTTCTTTAATGATTAAACTGTTTAGCAATGTGTTTGTTAATATACTGGAGTAAGAAAAATTACAAAAGTGTAGGCATTGTGATATTTTTGTGTAAAATTACTTATTCGAAAAGGAATTTTTTTTTTTTAAAGCCAGCTTGATTAGGTAAATGTGCCTTTTGTTTTGTGTGATGTTTTGTTGAAAGAAATCCCTGAGCTAACCTGCATTCACACACTACTACTACTGAAATTTGCACTTAATAGCTACTTTATTAAAGTGGAACTTCACTTTGTTAAACATTGACTATTTGTAATCCTTATGCTGCTAGCATTAGTAAATAGATAGGAAAGTATATCATATTTACTTGTGTAGCACTACCCTCGTGAGGGCTGCTGTGTTTCCAGGTCCCCCTAAGCTCTGTACAGCCAGGCAACACGCATTTTCCACACTTGCATCCACAGACAGTGAACAGTCCATGAGCTTGGTTTATTGTTATTTTATTAAGGGAATATAACTTGGATAAGGTAATAGGGATAATGAGATGATCAACTTAACTGAATCAGGGCACGGGGACAACTTCCTTCCTATTTACAGAAACAGATCCTGTACTGTTCTTTTCCTTAAAAGCCATCAGTCTTTGCATATCAGTAGTCTTTGCATATCAGTAGCAACTGCCCCTTATGCGCTAGGGACTCACAGCCCCCCCACCCTTTCTCCCCTTTAGAACTGCTCCAAGCTGCACAGCCTGCAGACACTACCAGCCCTCCTGACTGCTCTGAAGATCTCCTAGGTGTGCTGATGTACTCAGTCTGATCCTCTTGCTCCCACTGCTCCCAGGCCTTGATCCTGTTCACTCCTTACTGCTGAATGGACCAGCCTGGAGGCCGGCCCTCCCTAGACCTAAGTGATCCCTCCCAGGCCAACTACAGTCTCCACAGCACTCCATCTTCCACCTGACTCCCCTGCCAGCCCCATATTTATGGGCTGGTCCACCACTCTGCTAGGACATCAAAACCTGGGATTAGTTAGATTGGTTAAACATGCAGATTAGGTCTCAGCCTCTTCTGCCTACTGGCTTCTGGCAGGTTCCAGTGATCCTCCAGAACCAGGTGGAGGCGATAGAGTCCCAACCTACCAACACAGTTGCCATGCGTCATACACAATACATTTGCCTACTCTATTCTAGTAGCACGCAACATGGTGCTACACTTGTCTTAAATCTTTTTTTTTTTTTTTTTAATTTCTTCAGTTACTTCCTGGTTTCCAGGCCTAGGAAATCTAGAAACCAGGCCTGGCTTCCAGGATGTCATACATCTTAAATGTTTTCAGGACGGGAGGATGAGTTTTCTCAGCTAAATTCACCCTCCTGCCTGCATGCTGGTATTAACGGCAGATGGATTCTAGTAAGTAAATGCTACATGAATCTTCCCTTACTCATGATGACCACGACTAGAAATGCTAGCTTGTGTTTTTCAAAGTGGTTTCTTAGCAAAATAAAGCATAGAGATATGGATGGATAGGTGAGTTTGCTTTGAATATTAAAAATGAAATAAGTAGCGTTTGTGGTGCTCAGATGCAGTGTAGTTCCACTTTAAGTATACCTAAACTGTAAGTTTGTGGACAGCTGAGCACGACGCCTATATGATCCTGTGGGTCATTCTATTTCAAATCCATAAATATTATAATAGAGTTGACCTGTCGCTCCACTTCCCTGAAGACGTTGCAGGAGCTTTTGTAGAGTGCGTACGCCCATTCATCCAAAAAAGCATTTATTCAGTCAGTCACTGACCTTAGATGAGAAGACTTAGCTTACAATTGTTCTCATTCATCCCAAAGGTGTTTAGTGGTAATGAGGTCAAGACTGTGTGCAGGATACACTAGTTCTCCACCTCAAACATGTCAAACCATATCTTTATGCTGCCTTTGTGTACAGGGGCTCGGTCACATTGGAACAGAAAAGATCCTTCCTTAACCGCTTTTCCATCGCCCTATAGCAGAAATACTGCTAGAGAGCGGCAGGGATGCACAAAATCATGTGTGTGTATGTGTGTGTGCATATATATATATATATATATATATATATGTATGTGTGTGTGTGATTTTGCATTTCTGGGTAGGGGGTGCGCGCCCTACTCGCACCACCATTTGCGGTCTCGGCTGTCAATCACTGGGTCCCAGACGGTGATTACTCACCGGCACCTGGTGATCGCTGAGTAATACCGACGGGGGGGGGGGGGTGAGACCTGTATGTAAACAATACAGTTCTCTCCCCTGTCAGCTCCAACACACTGCTTTGTATGGCTCTTCCATTAGTACAGTGTCAGTGCTTTTTCTTAGCACTGATCACTGTATTGGTGTCACTGGGGATGTCAGTGACACAAATTCAGTTCCCCCCAGTGTGTATACCGCCATTTGTAAACGCTATAACTTTCACGTAAACCAATTAATTTACATGTATTGGGATTTTTTTTTTTTAGCAAAGACATGTAGCAGAATACATTTTGCCCTAAATTTATGATGAAATTATATTTTTTATTTTTTTATTGAACATGTTTAATAGCAAAAAGTAAAAAATATTGTTTGTTTCTCAAAATTGTCGGTCTCTTTTTTTGTTTATAGTGCAAAAAATTGTGGGTGCAGCGTTGCATGAACGCACAATTGTCAGTTAAAGTAACGCAGCGCCGTAACGCAAAAAATGGCCTCGTCAGGAAGGGAGGTAAATCCTCAGGAGGGCAAGTGGTTAAACTGTCGGCATGTGGTCAAATAGTTGTCTGAAGGGCATAGTTAGGTAAAATGTCTTTGCTGTAGCTTTAATAGTACTCCTTATTAGAAGCACCCAAACCCAATAATATGAAGGCGTATAGTGTATTTGGTAACCATAAAGAGAGTACACAAGTTAAACAACTATGATCATGCCTGCTCTAGCATATCAATGAGCCTCAGTTGGTATTAAGGGCATTAATGTGTACCATGATCATCAAACTGTGACACCACTATTGGGATTAATCTGACCAGATAGTGCTTGTTAGTCTTTTTTGTTTTCCATTTCTCCACTATAACATAATTGTTCTTATCTTTGATATAAATGTAACCAAGGTTGTCTGCTGCTGTAATCCGTCCTTTTGAAACTCTGTTATGGATCTGAAAATGCCTCCTTTGTACACCACTGCAGTGAGAGTGGTTATTTAAATAAATTCATTTTAGATATAGTAGAGAGGGTTATAACATCTGTCTTTTTTTGCCAACCTCTGGGGAGGTTTACTTAACTGCCTGTCACATTGTCAAGACAGGAAGTGTGAAGAAATCCCTGGTTGTCACAATATTCCCCAGATCTAGTGTCTCCATTGGAAGATTTCCCCTCTATTTCTGTTTTGGTGACAACCCAAAATGTAAGATTTTCTTTCACTCTCAGTGAAAATGGTAACAGGACAAGAGTGAATCTCCCTAAGCCCTGGTTTACAATAATGCGGTGCAAGAAATGCAGTGAATCCTGTGTGTTTCCCATACCGCATTGCAATCGCATGGCGCTCATGCAATTTGGTACGGGTGTCAATGTTAAATTAACGACACCCCGAAAGAGTGGCAGTGGCATAGGAGTTGATTTACTAAAGCAAATAGATTGTACACACCGCAAGTGCAATTGCACTCATTTTCCTCAGAGTGTAGGCTCGTTTCAAAAGAGAGTAAAAAAAATTTTTTTTTTGAGAAGTCCTTTATGAAAAAAAAAAACCCCTAAAAAAAAATGTCCCGTCGAAGTAGATCCAACGCCAATCACAATAAATGCTGCTGCAGCCACCGACCCAAGAGACAAAGGGCTCACACTATCTGATAGCTCTTAAATAAGCTAAGGAGCAGGCCACTCAATGACATCACTGGGTGACCCCACCCTTTGTGACATCATTGACTGGGTCATACTGGTTCGATGACGCCACATGGAGCAGTGCCACCCGGTGACATCATTGGGTCGCTCTACCCCTTAGCTTATTTAAGAACTGTCAGATGACGGAGCCTTTGTTGGGTGTGGAGCTCTTTTTTGCTTGTTTTTTGTTGGGTTTTTTTGGGGACGGTGTTGTCATTCATCGTGACTTTTGCATACATTCAGCTGTGAGGGGAAACCTGTTGACAGCTGATGAGTTATCGGTTAAGAATGCTGCTGCTGGCTTGCCACCCTGATCCTTAGTAACCAGCAATACTTTACACAGAATTTGGATCGGTCATTCGATTATTGACTGATTCGAATTCCAATCATTCTGAAAATGTGGAATTTGTTAGAAAATGAACACATTTTTCCTGTTTTGCGTTTAAAAATGTCCCTGACCCTTTCCAAAAATGCTGTGGCTGGAGATTTCATAGATGTGAACATGTCACATAGGAAACCATGTTAAATGAACTGTAGTGCACTTTTGCACAAAGTCAAAAGCACTAACTGCATTGGTGTGAAACAGGCCTCAGTGAACGTGGTGAAGCCTCTGTGATTTCCCTCATCCAATTATATGCAAGCAAAAATGCTGTTTTAATTTCCCTAAAGAACACCCGATTGGGTATTCTTTACAAAGTGAAGCTTCACTACATTCACTAAGTTCTAAGGAAAGTGAGTGCAACTGTACTTACAAAGTGCAGTCTATTTGCCTTTAGTATAGCAACTCCACAGTCTTCTCTTCTGGGAACTTCACAGGGCAGCACTGGAATAATAGAACACTCAGCCTTCAATTTTCCAGACTTAACATTTAGGCCTTTCTTGAAATCGGGACACTGGAAGCCTTACGAATTCAGTAAGTGGATCTGTGTGTCCATGTGTGTGTGGAATGTACCTTTAAAGTGGAAGTAAAGCTTTGAATACTCAACCTCCCCTCCAAAGATGCAGTGAGCTTCCTTGCTGACATTTTGATTGGCTGGGCAGGGTTGACTCAATTTAATTTCATGTCCATGGAGGCTTGCTGAGAATATATACTAAGCTGTACATGCTCAGCTTAGTGTACATTCTAAATCTACAGCGTATTTGCAAGGACAAAGGTATGAAGCATTTTTTTCCAGAAGAGACATTGGAGGAAACTTACTAAAGCTGGTCCACACAAAATCTGGTGCAGATGTGCATAGAAAGCAGCCAGCTTTCAGGTTTTAGCCCCGGTTCACAGGGTGCCGCTGCGGATCCGCATGAAAATCCACCCGCACAGAGGAATGCGGACCCGTGGGTTGATGCCATTAGTTCTAATGGCACGGTGCTGCACTGGAAAATGCAACCATGCTGGGAACCGAGGTTCCCGTGCGGGCTGAGTTTTCAGAAGAAGTGCAGGGACTTATTCCCTGCGTGTCACGGGGCACGGGAGTCCATTCAATTGAATGGGCTCTTGTGCCTGCAGAAAGCGCAGCCCGCACGGCCACATATATGTAAACCAGGGGTTATTGTCGGAGCTTAATTGAACAAGCTGAAGTTAGAAACTCATTGGCTACCATGCACAGCTGCAGATTCTGAGTGCAACAGTTTTAGTAAATCTCCCCCACAGTGTCTTTTCTGCTGTTAGTTTCTGCTCTCAAATTTTTAATTTCGGGGCCAAGTTCTACTTTAAGTGCAATCCCAGACCATAATGATTGTTGTATCATTCCTTGTTCACTTACTGAATAAGAATTTAAGAATGTAAAATGGATTCAGCTTTAACTAGTGAGCTTTTTCAGGATTGATCATGTTGCTTCAGCTGGCTTGGCACAGACAGTTTTCCACAAATCTCTCTCAGTGGTGTATTTAACAGGGATTTTTTAGATGTATGGAATAATCAAAGTCTGACTAAAGTGGGGGAATATTGTAATTATATTTTCCTTAGCTTAAACATTAACACTTCTCAGAAAAACAAAACTTGTGAGCATTTGTTGGAGGCATAAATACATGCTGGCTGAGATTTTGGGGGCCTTATAATATGGCCTTGGCTTCACTTATAGTACATATATGTCCTGAAGCTTGAGAAATGCTATTGGTTTATAGTGATTTTTTATTATTGTTCTTAATTTTTCATGGGGCTGCAACTAACGATTATTTTCGTAATTGATTAGCTGGCCGATTATTGTTTCAATTATTGAATTCATTGGATAAAAACCTAAAAAAAATTGTGGTGTTTAATTTAGTTAATATGTAAAGTTTAAAAAAAAAGACAAGTTATTCTATCTATATGCAGTGGTAAATTTACTGTGCAAAAGTTTTAGGCAGGCCTGAAAAAATGCTGTAAATTAAGAATAAGGTCTGGGGTGTGATGGTAGATCGCAGACTGAAGGCTCCTGAGGAGCTGGCCAGGGGTTTCTGGTAAAGCTCAGAGTATCCAATGAAAAAGAAGAGAGGGAGGAGGGAGAGCCCTTATAGTGTAGTAGATGAATTCAGAAACAAGAATACAGTGCTTCCACGATAAAAGAAGAAAAGTTCAGAATGGACTTACAATTGCTGAGGCTGCGGTCACCCAGCTAGGGAGCAACACACGGCCTTCTTAATGTACAGGTGTAGAAAACCTGTCTCCATGCAGGGTCAGTGTGGTCGCTCTCTATGACTCGAGCATTCCCACCCTGGGTGCTCTGTGAGGGTTCTCTGGTGGGTGAACGAAGTGGTAGAAAGAGCCAGCGCAAAAAAAGGCCCTTAGGTAGTTCAATTGGCAGAGGTGCCCGATGTGGTTGTTCAAAGGATAAGCACGAGTCGTCTGCTTTGGTAAAACATCCAATTGCTTTATTTCAACAACCTAGGAACTAGGGTGCCGAACTGAGGTGCAGAAAAATGGCAGCAGGTGCTCTGCACTGATGAGTCAAAATGTGAACTATTTGGCTGTAGCAGGAATCAGTTTGTTTGCGTAGGGCTGGAGAGCAGAACAAAAATGTGTGTCTGCATGTCTGCAGGCAACAGTGAAGCGTGGCGGAGGTGCCTTGCAAGGGTGGGCTTACATTTCTGCAAATGGAGTTGGAGATTTGGTTACAATCAATGGTGTCTTCAATGCTGAGAAATACAGACAGATGCTTATCTATCATGCCATGCTGTCAGAGAGACATGTGATTGGCCTCAAATTTATTCTGCAGCAGGACACTGACCCCAAACATAAAGACAATGTCATTAAGAACTATCTTCAGCATAAAGAAAAACAAGGAGTGCTGAAAGTGATGGTTTGGCCCCCTCAAAGCCCAGATCTCAACATCATGGAGTCTGTCTGGGATTATGCGAAGAGACAGAAGGATTTGAGGCAGCTTGCATCCACAAAAGATCTGTGGTTAGTTCTTCAAAATGTGTAGAACAACCTATCTGCTGATTTCCTTCAAAAACTACATGCAAGTGTACCTAGAAGAACTGAAGAATTTATGCGGTTTTGAAAGAGTAGTCACAGTAAATATTGATTTGATTTGGATTTCTCTTTTGTTTATTTGCTTTCCATTTTTTAATTGATAAAAATAAACTATTAACACTTCTGTTTCTGAAAACATTTTTAATTTACAGCATTATTTCACACCTGCCTAATGCAGGGTACACACTAAGTTTTTTTTGTTCAGCCCAGCAGACTAGACAAAAAAAAAATGACTGTTTGCTCTACAAAAGAAGCGATATTAGTACAGCGATCTCCCCCGCTGTGCTATTGTGTTCTGACCTAGGGACCACCAACCCTCCCATTTTAACAGTTAAGGCCAGGATTTTCTGGATCGCATCATTACATGTGATGAAACCTGGGCACATAATTTTACTCTAGAATCAAAACAAACATCAAAGCAGTGGAAGCTTGTGGACTCACTCAAAAAATTTCGAACAACTGCACCTGCGGGTAAAGTGATGGCAAGCTTTTTCTGGAACAAACATGGTGTAAGTCATGTGGATTTTGTACCCCGTGGTGCCACTTTAAACAGTGAATATTACTGTCGTGTTCTAAATGATGTACATACATGTCAGTGGAAAAAACAGCCTGGTTTGACCACAAAGCTCGTCCTGTTTTTCCAGGACAATGCACGAGCTCATACTGCTCACCACACTACAGCAACTCGGTTTGGGAGGTATTGCCACATCCCTCTTACAGCCCGGACCTCGCTCTGAGTGATTTCCACCTGTTTGGACCCCTAAAAGAGTTCCTTGGAGGTCAGCATTTCAGCACTGATGACAAAGTGAAGCAGCCTGTCCTAGGATGGTTCAGGCATACTGACGAATCTTTCTATGCTGAAGCTTACCAGGCATTAGTTAAATGCTGGGGAAAGGTGTATACATGTAGTAGGGGAGAATGTTGAAAGACAAATGCAGTTTCCACTCCTTAAAATTTGTTCTTTTATTATATAAACTCAAAAGTCCCAGTTTGACTTGAACGCCCCGTGTGTGTGTGTATATGTATGTATGTGTGTATATATATATATACACACACACACACTATATTGCCAAAAGTTTTGGGATGCCTGTCTTTACATGCACATGAACATTATTGGCATCCCAGTCTTAGCTCGTAGGGTTCAATATTGAGTTGGCCCACCCTTTGCAGCTATAACAGCTTCAACTCTTCCAGGAAGGCTGTCCACAAGATTTTGAAGTGCGTCTATGGGAATGTTTGACCATTCCTCCAGAAGCGCATTTGTGATGTCAGGCACTGATATCGGACAAGAAGGCCTGGCTCTCAGTCTCGGCTCTAATCCATCCCAAAGGTGTTCTTTTGGGTTGAGGTCAGAACTCTGTGCAGGCCAGTCAAGTTCCTCCACCCCAAACTCGGTCATCAATGTTTTTGTGGACCTTGCTTTGTGCACTAGTGCGCAGTCATGTTGGAACAGGAAGGGAGCATTCCCAAACTGTTCCCACAAAGTTGGGATCATAAAATAGTCCAAAATGTATTGGTATAGTGACGCCTTAAAAGTTTCTTTCACTGGAATTAAGGGGCCAAGCCCAACCCTTGAAAAACAACCCCACACCATTATCCTCCTCCTCCACCAAACTTTACACTTGGCACAATGCAGTCAGGCAAGTACTGTTCTCCTGGCAACCCGCTAAACCCAGACACGTCCATAGGATTGTCGGACAGAGAAGCGTGATTAGTCACTCCAGAGAACTTGTCTCCACTGCTCTAGAGTCTGGTGGTGGCGTGCTTTACACCATTGCATCCAAAGCTTTGCATTGCACTTGATGATGTAAGGCTTGGATGCAGCTGCTCAGCCATGGAAACCCATTCCATGAAGCTCTCTACAAACTGTTATTGTGCTAATCTGAAGGCTACAAGAAGTTTGGAGGTCTTTAGCTATTGACTCTGCAGCCACTTGGCGACTTCTGTGCACTGTGCATTTCAGCACGTGCTGACCCCACTCTGTCATTTTATGTGGCCTACCACTTCATGGGTAAGTTGCTGTTGTTTCCAGTTGCTTTCACTTTGTTATAATACCACTAACAGTCAACCATGGAATATTTAGTAGCAAGGAAATTTCATGGATGGACTTATTGCACAGGTGGCAACCTACCATGCTTGAATTCACTGAGCTCCCAAGAGCTCCCATTCTTTCACAAATGTTTGCAGAAGCAGTCTGCATACCTAGGTGCTTGATTTTATACACCAGTGGCCACGGAGGTGATTGGAACACTCAAATCCAATGATTTGGAGGGGTGTCCCAATACTTTTGGCAATATAAAAAAATTGCTGACGAACGTTTGCAAATGCACATGAAAACATAACACGCCGAAAAAATGCACAAAAACGCTCCGCTTAGTGAATGGAGCCAAAGCCCTGCTTATACTTGCGTTAATGCTTCCAAAAAAAAAAAAAAGCATAACGCCTGTCACATAGGGGGAGATTTACTAAAACAGTGCAAAATATGGTGCAACTGTGCATGGTAGCCAATCAGCTTTTAACTTCAGCTTGTTCACTTACACCCTGGTCACATCAGGTGTGACTTTGCATGCAATTTCGTATGCAAAGTCGCACCCTATTGTTTGCAATTAGAGCAGTCAAATTGGTGCGGTTCTGACTTGGTCGGAGCCGCACTGATTTCCAAAGTAGTACATGTACTACTTTTGTTGAGATTTGCATAGACATCTATGTCAGATGTCTTGCAAATTGCACCTGAAATCGGCATCTTACCTAACTTTGAAATCGTGCGACGATACTGTAAGTCGCACAATTTCAAAGTCAGGCTTGATGTGACCGGGGGGTAAAGCTTTGCAATAAAACCTGGAAGCTAATTGTTTTCTATGCAGAACTGCACCAGATTTTGTACCCTTCCGTCTTAGTAAATCAACCCCATAATGTTAACTAGCACCATTTAACTTGTGTGTCTGCATTGATGTGCATTAAAAGGTATAGCTGTCAAAGGGCCCTAAAGCCTCTTTTAACTTATGACCTGAAAAATGTAATCTCCTCTTACAGCCTGTGGTCATGAAATAGTCCACCTTTACAAGCTGTAGATACACGGAGGGGAATTAACAAAGACTGGCACCAAGTTCTATATGCCTACTTAATTAGTGCTTCCTGTGACAAATTAAGATAAAAAACGCTGGTTGCTGCATGGTGGTGGTGTGTTAGATTTGAGTGCAAAATATTGTCTCAAAACTAAAGTTATGTTCACTACAGCATTTACACCTCTCTGGTAATGGTGTATTATAAATATATATTTATTTATAAAGTATCAACAAGATCACATTTAGCAGACACAGAAAGGCTACATAATAAAAAATTCCAGTGTCATGTAAAGTACTCGTCACAACATACCTGAACAAGTAGGCAAAATAGGCACTGTCAGTATTTCTATTGTATATCACTTTTAATGGGATTTGTGGTGGCTGGTGCAGCACCACATAGAACTTGTCTTATGCCATTGTTAATTTTGCACATGGAAAATGTGCCAATAGTTGCACCACAAATCTGATATATTTTTTCCTTTGTTAGTTCACCATATAGTGTTTAGACTTTGAACACTTTTTACTCCACGTTATACAGCAATAGCAGTTGCTTAGTTGTACAGATTATTGACTTCTATGTCAATACTGATCATTACAAGCTGTGTGTTTTATGAAATAAATCATTATGATAGCTTATTTTATATTTCTTTCCATAATGGATGTAGCACACATACAACCCAACCAAAAAAATATAAATCTGCCTATCATTTAATGAAATAAAATCACTGCTTTTTTCATTAGCTTGTTTCAATATAGACAGAAGAAAAAATGGTACTTTACTTCAAAGAGCATGTTAATCAGTAGATGAAAAGAGCAAACAGCTGTTACTTGGTTTTGTCTCAAAGTGTTGTTAAGAAGTTGTGGTCTGTATTGTGTTTCTGATCCCAAAGCAAAAACTGCCAGCAGACGTGCAAATGTGCATAGGACGGGGTTTAGACAAGAATGCAGTTATGTAGTGAATAAAATGAAGGCATTAGGAAGCATGTGTATTGTGCAGATGTGAGGATGAAACACTGTGTGTTCTAGCACCTAGTATATTACAAACACCTCCCTGCAACCCTTGCTATAGAATGGCTCTTGGTAGATGACAGGTGTATGCCAATCATTCCATCACCAAATGTACATTTTTTTGGAAACAAATCCTATTGGAACATTTTCCACACATCTAAAAAAGTCAGTAGTTGCTGATTTAAAAAAAAAATTATTCTAGAAAGGTGGCATTAATAACTATAAAAAGGTATTAATAATAATAAGCAGCTTAGACAACCTTCTTTTCCCACAGTTTACAGACTTCAGCCAACCAGGTTTGAAAAACAGTAGTAATAGCCACTGTTCTGCTTTCTTTATATTTACAACAAAGGAAACCTATGTTGTGAGAAATATGTAGGTTGCCATTGCTAGCCTCCTCCTCTGAGAATGCCAGTTTCCTGGCTTTCATACCAATCTAAATAATTCAATAACTTTCAATCACTGACCCAGAATAAGTATGCAGGTCAGAATATTGACTTTACTGGGGCTACGTGCTTGTTCCAGATCAGTGACTGAAAATATTGCCAGATACGAATACATTGAAAGCTTTTTTAGAAGCTGGTCAGCAATAGCTGCCATGTTTGTCAATACAGGTTTCATTTAAACTACTTTAGGATTTTGAATGTAAGCAATACATTGTCAAAATTCCAAAGTTTTTAGAATGTATCTCTTATGCCCTGCTCTTTTCCCCCCTACCGCCTCTTCTTCTACTTTATTACAGGCAATTACAGCAGGGAAGTGCTTTGTATTACAGAACAGGAGTGACTGCACTTATACAATATATTAATTCATTGGGAGAGATTTACTAAAACTGGTGCACTCAGAATCATAGCAACCAACATCAGCTTCTAGGTGTCATTGTCAAAGTATAACTAAAGGCAAACTTATTTCTTAGTTTTGGATAGAGTGGCGAAGAATTAGAACACCTCTCAGATTTTGTTGCTGCCTGTGCCCCATTTAAGGAGATTCACCCTCTCTGTTTGTTCTGTTTACCATTATCATTGAAAGTGAAAGTAAAAGAAAATCCTAAATTTTAAGTTGTCCCCAGAAAAGTAATAGAGGGGAAATCTTTCAATGAGAACACTGGTTCTAGTGACCTGGGGTCCCCAAGGAATTCCTTTAACTTGCAGGGATTTCCTTTGTTTGGCTATAGGACAGGAAGTGAAGGGAAATCTCTGCAATAGATCACAGATGGCAAAAATGAATATGACGGGTGTTATAAACCTCCCTTGCTCTATCCAAACATGGAAACAAATCTTACAGGGGTTATAACCCTCCCTTGCTCTATTCAAAATGAAAAAGGTTTTTCCTCTAGCTCTACTTTAATAGGACAAGCTGAAGTTCCTCCTATTCTCCTTTTAGCTATTAATTTTCTGATTTGTTTAAAAATATATGTGTATTTTTTACCTTTTTTATTTACCTTTTTAGTAGTTTTGTATATTTTATCAGTGTTGCATAAAAAAAATTACACTTTTTTTTTACTTTTTGTGTAAATTTTAAACAGGGCAAACCATACAATAAATGCAACAATGTATGTATGTTAACACAATTTTTTTAAACTAACGCTGGTCAAGATTGAAAAAGAAATGTTTTTCTTTGTTTGGCTTTTCTGGCTATAGCTGAAGTAGTTAAAGTATAGCTGCTACGTATGACTTTTGGCAATCTTAAAGGATAAGTTAACTTTTCGGACAAAAATAATAAATGCACATTTTTTTGCAGGTAAAAAATGTGCATTTATTATATTTGTCCAAGGAAGTCTGTAAAGTATTGCACCAGTGATCAGTAGATTGCTGATGCCATGCAGGTCTCCTGCTGACCTCTCAGAATATTTTCTTGCTGTAGGGGATGTATGAGCAAGCATAAATACTGACAGGAAGCTTCAATGAACTACCACAGTGGTCCACAGCGCTGTGGTAGTTCATAAAAAGCTGCAAGCCGACAGCTGCTCATTAACAGAACACTGTGAATGAGTGACGCAGCCGTGTGAGCAAAGCCCCGCATGGCCGCGCTGTTTTCAAATCGGACAAATCGTACAGGGGAACTTCTCTCTGTACTATCTGTCAGAGGGAGGGTGGGTGGTGGGCGCGGCTACAGCTATGGGAACATGTTACATGTTCCACCCTAAAAACGGGTGGAACATGTAACATGTTCCAAAAGATTTATTTATTTCAGGTACTTATATAGCGTCATCAATTTACGCAGCGCTTTACGTATATATTGTACATTCACATCAGTCCCTAACCCTCAAGGGGTGTACAATCTAAGGTCCCTAACTCACATTCATACATACACATATTATGGACAATTTAGACAGGATCCAATTAACCTACCAGCATGTCTTTGGAGTGTGGGAGGAAACTGGATGAACGTATCCTTTAACCACTTCCGGTCCGGACACTTTTACCCCCTTCCTGTCCAGGCCAATTTTCAGCTTTCAGTGCTATTACACTTTGAATCACAATTGCGCGGTCATGCAACACTATACCCATATGAATTTTTTAGCATTTTTTTGAGACAGATAAAGCTTTATTTTGGTGGTATTTATTCACCACTGGGATTTGAATTTTTTTTTGCTATGTAAATGAAAAAGTCCAAAAATTTTGAAAAAAGGTTTTTTTCTTATAACATTTTGCAAATAAATAATATTTCATCATAAATATTGGACAAAATTTATTCCGTTATTTTAGTAAAAAAAAAAATAACCCAAATTAGTTTATAACCAAAAATCTTAATTTTTAAACTTTTTTTACATTTTTATTTTATTATATTATTTAGTTTTTTTTTTTTTACATACTGTCACCCTAGCAGTACAGTGTCACCATGGTACACTGTACTACTTGTGGGGGGTGATGATTTTTTTTTTTACACTGATTGCTTTTACACCCATAAAGGCTGTAAAAACAATAATTTCTCCTTATCTCTGGCTGCATTCTTGCAGCCACTGAGAACTACTGTGTGAACTGTGATTAATCACAGCTTGTCACATGGTACAAGGCTGTTGTGAATAGCCTTGTACCATGTGACTTCTGTGATCATTCACAGATTTCACACGTAGTAAGCAGTGATGTCAGAAGTGACATCTTGCTTACTACTCTCCCTGTGATCTCTGATTGGCCTCGCACAGAGGTACCATATGACGATTGGTGTTCCACTGCTCCCAGGGAGCGCGCAGAAGCAGGGGGTGGGGAGGCCGTTTATAAACAGCCACCCGACCCTGCACTGCCACCGTCCGGCCGTTGTGTATATATATACAACGGCTGGACGGGAGGTGGTTAAACAGATTTACAAACATGCTAGCTCATAGTTGTGTAACCCACTTCTCCATATCGTAAATGCATGTTAGTGCAGAGGCAAGAAAAGTAGAACAGCCGAACAGTTTTTAAGGACTTAGAATGCTGCATGCTGGGGTAGTACTAAACTGGCAAGAAATATGTTACTTGTTTAAATAATCAAAAGTTGTAGCAGAGGTTATTCTTTGAAAAATTACAAACTATAACCAATAGCCACTTTTACCTCCTAAGTTTCTCCTTAGGGAGAAAATCTTATATGCAATCGAAAACCTGCCACACAGAAAACCCATACGTATTCGCACCCCATCTACTATATCAGTGCTTCCCAAACCTGTTCTTAAAGTGTATTCCTAAGCCAAAAAATGCAGTACATTTCTGCAATACCTACACTTCCCATATACAAGCACATGAACAAGCAATTAATTTCTGTGGGCTTATAGACCAAAAACGTGTAGTATTGCTGCGAGTGAATGGTACATGAATAATCTAACAAAAGTGGAGTTTTTCTCAAAGTCTGTTCAACATGAAAGTTTATGCAAATTCAAGCAGAAAACCCCCCAGAAACCTCTGTCCCCACATCCAAGGAAATAAAAGTAACAACCTATTTTATGGTGATTTTTGTGGGGTGAAGACTGCAGAAGACACTCAGCAACCAGGAGCCTAAGGATAGTCATACATGGCATGGAACAAAAGAAATCTACACTGCCAGGTATTGTGTTTTAACAGCTGCAGAAATCGTGGCTGTCTTAATATCCAAACAGTTGACTGTATGTGATAGGATGCAGTCACTGTTTGACTGACAATTTTTTAGCTGGTTCCTTTGGTTTTAAAATTGACTTCTATCAAGCCAGATTGTGCACACAGGTCCACCTATGACTCGAATTTCTGGCTTATTTAGCAGGAATCTGTGAAAATGAATACCAATGTTTTTGTGAGTGGATGAGCAGAGAGGAAGGGCCAGGTGAATGACAGGATCCTTCACTGTATGAGAGCTGGAACTCAGTCACACTGCCAGGAGACTTCAGCTGTGAAGTATTCAGGATGTATAAAACTATGATTTGTACAGTAATCAGCAGTGATGTTGGCATAGTTGTCATTAGTGGCAATTTATCGGAATTTGGCTATGTAAAAGAACATTTTTCTTTCCCTTAAATTCCTCTTTACAAATGATTTCATGACTATTACATGTAACGTTACAGTGAGAATCCAATATTCTCTGTTTCCAAGAATCGCCCATTAAATTTAAGACAGGGAGGTTGAAGAGCGCAAAATCCTGTATTAAGAGGCTATGGACCCATGGTGGGCTTTCTGGTACACTTGCTAGGTTTCCTAGTGGAGTCAACTGATTGGCCTTTTTTGAAGCCTTCAGTTTCTCTAAAACAGCTGATCAGTTCATCTAAATATTTAATATGCTTATTTAAGGTAAACCCAATCACTAAACTTTAATATAAACTTTAACATGTACGTGTAATTTCAGAAGTAATTTGCAGTGTTTTGAAATGGGGAACTTTTATTATAATACCTGGTGCTCCAGCCCTGAAAGTCCCTTTAGGATAGCAATGTTCTGTTGCTGTCTCCCAGTTGTTTTCCTGTGTTATCAACCTGTTACATGCTCTCCCAATGTAGACGCAGATTGCATAGGCATGTTCCACTGTTGTCCACATCAAAACAGCTCAGAGAAATGAGGGGCAACTGTTGCTTGAATGCATGCATATGGATAGGACGTGGCGGCAAAGAGGATGCAGAGCTGATAACCAAGAAAAAAAAGCAACAGAAAACAGAATTATATATTTTTTTTAAATATGCCAATTGTTTATTATCCACACTGCAGTAGCAAGCTAAATGTCATTCTGTTATTGATTACATTTAATGTAAAGTTTGCACAGGCATGTTCCTCTGTTGTCCCAAACAAAATTGCCCTGAGAAATGATGTGCAACTGTTGCTTGAGTTCATGCATACAGATAGGAAGTGGTGGAAAAGAGAATGCAGAGCTGATATCTAACACGAGAAAACAGAGTTATATTTTCGAAAGATGCGAATTGTATATGAATCACATTGCAGTAACAAGCTAAATGTCATTCAGTTTGGGTGTACATCTACATTTAATTTAAAGTTGAATTTTTGTTTTACTCATAGTAAAATGTATTATTATGATGATTATAATTATTTGCATATTAAGTCATACAGTAGAAGTTATTTGCAAAGCCTAGTCTCATAAATTTAACTTCCCTGCACCCCCAAAATGCTTACCCATATTGTTCTGTGTAGACCTGTTGTGGGGATGACTAACACAGCTGCCAAGGTCTCCTTTTATAGCGTTTGATAGAATCCTTGGACTGTATGGCTACAGCTGTGTGTTTATGTGCTCAACACACCTGCAGCAGCCCACTGACAAATAGCTTGGGTATGCACCGTGTACAGAATTACCTCGCCACTGCTGCAAATGAGAAAGCCTTGGTTTGAAGTCCACATGTGGGCTTGTGCAAGATGCCAGCTGGGGGTATTTATGTTGCATTACACAGATGTAAGACTGCCAACTGATTTTCTACCAAATAAAGCCTAATCTTTTTATACATATTTGGTGTCAGAGTTATGAAGTGAGGCTTATGAATGTTCTCACGACTTAACTCTTTTTAAATGAAAATTGACAGAAATAAAAGGAAAAAGGGGGCTTAGTTTCCAGAGATCTTGCCCAGGCCTAAACCGAAATGAAATTTAATTAATACAGGAAGGGAAATGGGGGATTGGTTTCCTAGGGTTCTGTTTGGTTAAATCTGTGTAGTTTGTGTTTTCTACGTTTTACTCTCAAAGTCATTTCCTGCAAGCTCCTAAAACCTGGAGCAACTTTGCTGCATTGAAATGAACATCAAGTACATTTGGTTTTTTGTGTTTATGGGATTAGGAAAAGAATGATATAAAGGCATTTGTGTAACAATACCTGAGCTGTTTTGTTGCGCATAAGGGGGAACTTTGTTCAAAATTTGGACAAAATCAAAAATGATATACGGTATATGATACAGTCTGTTAATAGCATTAGCACAGCGGTTCTTGTTTTTCTGTTACCTGTTGAAGTAGATTTGTCATTCTTGCACCACTTTTCACAGGGTAATAATACTTTTCATTCTAAAGGAAAATCATAACCGCGTTCTCACCCAGTGGAAAGTGTATTGTTAGATGTAAGTGACTAACAAATTAGGCCAAACTCCAGCTAACAGCCTAAGCAATTATATCATAGTTTTTTTTTTTCTTTTAAGAAAAAAATTAAGTCATGTGATTAATTGCTTGCAAATAGTGTAGTGGGAGAGAAGTACGTATCTTTATAGGTAATTATTTAAATAGGGGCATTTTTGGCAGCTTGACTAAATTGTTAGTTTTTGAATCCTAACACCAACCAAAATGCACATTTTTAGGAAAAAAGGGCAGAGTTTACACTCATGCTTGTCTACATTTTATCATTTCTTTGGTGGATTGGGGTTCCTGTGTGCCATACAGACAAAAATGTACATTTGACAGAGGTAATGTGATCACTTCAATAAATATCTGTACTTTAATTTGAAGATCTGCGTTGTGTTATGGTGGTATATGTTTGTATTCATTTTGATGCAGTTTTCCAGCTGACAATTACTGCAGCACCCATTTACTCCAGGCCAATCTTGGAACGTCTGTGACAGGAATATTTTCGTGATAGGTGTATTTTTAATTTGCACAGAGAATGACAGACGCATAATGTAGCAGTCCATGTGTATATTTGATAGAATGAGTTCAAATATGGGCAAGGGCGATCCAGTGTGCACTAGGGCAGGCTGCGATGGAGTGAAGCGAACTCTGGAGTAGAAGAGAAAAAGGACTCGGCGCCTCGTAAGTGTAAACTGTGTAACACATTTAATAAAAAAGTAAGCTAAACAACTCACATCTTGAACAATGAAAACAGGCTCATAGGGATGTGTTGTGGTACGTCTGTCGCCAGATGTAAATGCTGTTCCAGAGAGGAGTGGACCCTAATCGGTCAGCAGGAGGTGCTGCACTGTAAGGCAAGGATGAGAAAGCCTGGCTGGGTCTCCACCATGTCTGGAGCTCTACACGATGAGCGTCTGATGTCATAGGGATGCGACGCGTTTCTGAGCATGCACAAGACCAGGGTCGGCCAGCGTGCTCTTTCATCAGGCATGGTCCCGCGCATGCTCAGAAATGCGTCGCATCCCGATGATGTCAGACGTCCAAATGTACAGCTCCGGACCTAGTGGAGACCCAGCCAGGCTTCACCACCTTGCCTTTCAGTGCAGCGCCTCCTGCTGACCGATTAGGGTCCACTCCTCTCTGGAACAGCATTTACATCTGGCAACAGACGTACCACGACACATCCCTATGAGCCTTTTTTTATTGTTCAAGATGTGAGTTGTTTAGCTTACTTTTTTATTAAATGTGTTACACAGTTTACGCTTAGAGGAGCTGTGTCCTTTGTCTCTTGTATTTTGAATTTGCCATGGGTGGCCAAGTCTGCTATTCAAAAAGACAAGTTTCAGCAGTCAAATCTGAAAGTGTAAGTTCTGCTTTAGTTTAAATAGAGTATTGATAAGAGCATAAAATAAGAACTAGTATTCTTCTACGGGTCTCAGACTGTAATGTGTTCTTATTAAAAACAATAATCACACCTTCAATCCCTGTGCTTCTGTTCTTGATGTTTATTTAGTCTTTGCATTCTTCTGGAATAGATTAGAGTGTTTTTTGTAGCATATATTACGCAGCCATGAGATTTCCCCTACCTATTAATACATGACTTATCAAGGTGAAGACAGCTGACTTTAAGTCTCATCTCAAGTTTAAGGGTAATTAAGCTGTTGAATCACGATCTATCATCAATCCCTGTCCTTTTATTTCATCTCGTGAGTGTATCATGTTGTTAAACCACAGAAAATACCCCCTCTTTGTTCCAAGTCATGTCTTCTGTAAGTAGATTAAGTTTGGACTGGTCAACTTTATTATGCTGGGTCTTGTCTGGTAATAAGCATGCACCACCTCGTCTCTGTCTACCAATATTCATGGACCATTTCCAAATGCAGCTCAGACGGCTGTCTACAGTATCTATAGTGTACTAATTCATTTAGTGCTGGCCTGTTTTGCAGCACATTATAGAGAATAATGGAATTATAGGTATGTATCCTGCCACCAAGTAGCTTACACTTCAATGTTCCTGCCTTAGTCATACATACACACACGCAACATGGTCAATATAGATAGAACTCATGTAACCCACTAATGTTTTCAAATTGTGGTGGAATTGGAGCACCTAAAGGATATCATTACAAAAATGGGGGTTAGCAAAATCAATGCAGATGGTGTCCCTTTTGGGAACGGAAGCCAGGACCCTAACAGCAAGAGTGTGAGTCATTTGGCTATGGCAGCACAGTGTACTTAGTGACAATGAAAGCAAGGTTATTGACTATTTACACAAGTTAATATACTGCTCCCCTGTCACTAAATAGTAGTGCCCTTCTTAGTGCGTGGATGGAGAAAAATTGCACTGGACTGAAGAGTCAATATGGGAAATATTTGGCTATAGCAGAAGGGCGTTTGTTCGTGAAGGGCTGGAGAGCGGTACAATAATGAGTGTCTTTATGTAACAGTACAGCATGCTGGAGCTTCCTTGCAAGTTTGAGACTGCAATTCTGCAAATGGAGTTGAAGATTTGGTCAGGATAAATGGTGTCCTCAATGCTAAAAAAATACAGACAGAGGCATATCTATCATGCTGTACCATCATGGAGGCGCGTGATTGGCTCTGAATTTATTCTACAGCAGAACAATGACCCCAAACATACAGCCACTGTCATTAAGAACTATCTTTAGTGTAAAGAAAGACAAGGAGTCCTGGAAATGATGGTTTGGCCTCCACAGAGCCCAGAACTGAACATCATGGAGTCTGTCTGGGATGAACATGAAAAGACAGGATTTGAAACAGCCTACATTCACAGAAGATCTGTGGTAGTTTTCCAAGATGTTTGGAACAATATACCTTCCTTCAAAAACACATGTAAGTGTACCTAGAAGAATTGAAGAATTGATGCTGTTTTGAAGGCAAAGGGTGGCCACACCAAATATTGATTTGATTTGGATTTCTTTTCTGTTCATTTACTTTCCATATTGTTATTTGATAAAAAATAAACTATTAATGCTTCTATTTCTGAAAGCATTCTTAATTTACAGCATTCTTTCACAACTGCCTAAAGTGGGGTACACGCTAAAGGTTTTTAACTGACAGGTCACTATACTAAAGAATCAACCTTAGTACAGCTATCCCCCTGCTGTGCTATTGTGTTCTGACAGGGGGCCTGCTGTCAGTAAGACTTTTAAATAGACACAGCATGCTTTTTGTATCACTTGTCATGATGGGGTTAAAAAAACAAAAATTAGCCTTTTTATAGTACAAAAACAGCTGATAATCACTACTACAGGGGGTTAATTTATACTGTGAAAGAGTGAACATAAATATATATATATATATATCCAGAAGTAGGATATACAGTGTTTTTTAACTGGCAGTCAAACATGAAGCTGGAGGGTGATATAAAACTTTTATATTAATGCAGCACCAAAGGCTGAGACTTTTTTGCATTGATATAATCTTTTACATATAATGCCCAATATTGATAACATTTATTTTAAATGTAATTGTTATGCCTTATATTAACTCCAGTCTATTAGCCTTCAGCATCTCTGGGTTCAGATGCTGGTCTTCCCTGCACAGAGCCCTTAAAGTGATTGTAAATGTTGCATTTTTTTAAAAATAATAAACATGTCATGCTTACCTGCTCTGTGCAATAGATCCTCCTCTTCTGGGGTCCCTCACCAGCACTTCTGGCTCCTTCTTTCGTTTAATGGGTCTCTATAGCAAACTACAAAATATAGTATAGACTATATCACTTTTAGACCACTTCCTTCTCCTGCCCAGGACTACATGTCCCATGAGGCATTGCTTCTCACACATTCACAAGTTCTCAGGCACTTACTGGCCTGTATGAATTTTATACTAAACTTTGTGTGCTGCACTGAATATACTGATATGTATGAACGGTATACTGAGCTTTATGTGTGCTGCACTGTGTATACTAACATGTATGAACAGTGTACTGAGCTTTATATGTGCTGCATTGTATTTTCTGATGTGTGAACAAATAAAGCAATCTGTATGCAAGCCAACTAATTGGCTGAGCAACTAATCAATGATGAAAATAATTAACTATTTTTATAATCGATTATGTCGATTAGTTGTTTCAGCTCTAGAATTTACACAAGAACTCTCAGCTCTCAATAGCTTGGGGCAAGGCGCTAAAATTACATCAGTGAGGGGAGCTCTGGGAGCTGATTGGTTGGAAACGGACACACCCTCCTTCACACAGCACACAGGAACATAGCTGAGGCTGTCAATCACAGGCTGTGTCCCCCCGTCACCATTTTTCTATTGGTGTCAAGAAAACACATCAGAAGTGACTCATGTTTATAGTAGAGGAATTAATCCTTAGACAGAAATCGCGCTTAGTACTCTGGATTGAAACAAGGACACACTATAGAGGGATATGTTTTGTTCTTATGTCTGAGATTTCCAACCACTTTAAGTTTCTAGCCATGCATCATCTGATGTATTAGATGTTTTTTTCTCTCAATACAAGTTTAATTGCATATATCATTTGTATTTATGCCTGGAGTAATGACATTTGATGGTTTCCTTTTGCACCATTTTGGGAAATTTAAAATACATATAAACCCTGTTTACCCTAAGCTCTTTTACACAAAAAAACACAATTTGATCTGTTGTGATAAGAAAGGATGGATGATTAGGATTGCTGCTACTCTTTCAGCACCTTATCAGCAGTTGTGCCTTTGGTATATTGTATGGAATTGTTTTCCACTGACCACCTTCATGCATTATTTTTGCTGATCATCTTTTTGTACCATGTAATCTATCTAATCTGATGAAGTCATGTGCATAGAATATTGAAGTCTTAACATTTCATCACTATGACTATTACCATGTTAAAGGCAGCATTCCTATATGTGTCTGAACATAAAAGACTCACTAAAGTCTGCATAATCTTAAAGGTCTATTTTAAAATAAAATTTCACTTCTTGGCTTTAATGCTTATATGTTTTTTTCCCATGGTCTCCCCACTCCGTATTTGTTACTTACCTTATTGTAGACACTCTGATATTATGACTGGTTGTCAGTGCTTCTCTATGCAATGCAGACAGATCATGGTTGGTGGGAGGGGCCAGCAGGGTTCTGTGCATAGCTTCCTAAAAACATTACAGCACCCTGTCTTGGTGGGAAGCTCACAGTTTGCAGTGAAATCAGAGCAAGCAGTTTTAGCAAAGGAGAGGTGACTGTACAGCAGTGCAAGACTGGATGTAAGCTGGAGCTCAGCTTTAAACAGCAGCTCTAGGCAGCAAGTGAAACCAATTCTATCAAGGAAAGTGTGATGCTGTACTAAAGTTAGGGATACTTAAGTCTGCAATATCTTGATTTCTCTGTATTCCATGGCAGAGAGAATTCATATAGATCCTTACATAAGATATGGGAATGGGTCTATTTCAATGCAGCTTAAAGCGGAGCTCCTCCTGAATTTGACATTTGATAGGTACTAGCCCACACTACTGCTGCGATTGCCTAGGCAATCAGAAGCGGGTGTTATACTCCCTCCCCGTAGTCTTCTAGGAAACGTCACAGGTCCCAGGGGATTAGAGGAACATTTACAAAGTGCTGCGCTACTTGAGCATGAGCAGTGGGCACCTGGCTGTGAAGCCGCAAACTGTCACAACTGAGTACCCACACTGAAGATGCCGGTGCTGAGGAGACAGGACGGTCGGTCAACCAAGCTGCTGTGAGGACACTGTGGGATCATGGGACGGGTGAGTGTCCGTTTTTTCAGTCAGTAGCTACAGTTGTAGCTGCTGACTTTTATTTTTTTTAATTTTGACTGAACCTCCGCTTTAGTGTCCTTTCTCTGCTTGCTTTATAACCCATCAGAATAAACTACAAAGGCAGTTGTCAGTTCTAATGTTGGCTGTGGGAAGCTTAAAAGCTGTTTAAAAACTGGCCAGAGATGGATTGAAATTTGGATGGTTCAGCAGGTACAGGCCGAATTTTGATTCATGTATGGTCATTCCCACTCCAGAGAAGTCGATCTAGCAAATTTTGTCAAGTGGGACTGTGGAAAACATTTCTTGATCAGCCTGCAGCAGCCAAGCTGTGCAAACATTCATTTTCCTATGGGCTAGCTGGGTGGAAAGCCCAGGAACCCATTCCCACTCCATTTAGATACTGAACTCCAAACTACAAGCCGTACACCAATAGCTTCACTTGATCCTACAAAATTTATTTTACAGACAGCAGACACTGCATAATAACATGTTTCACCCATTCAGCCTTAGTTGTAGTGATCTCTGTGATCAAGCACGGATGGGTGAAACAGAATAGTGGGGCAGACCTAAGGTGGAAAGGTGCAGTGTGTGCTGTTTGTCAAATAAACCTTGTTGGATCAAGTGACGTCATCGGTGTGAGTCTCATTGCTTGGAGTTAGTAAATATAAGGTCATCGTACGATCGAGAAAGAAGGGTTATGGGATATTTATACTTGAAGAATAATAAAGGGAAACTATACTTTAAGCAAAGTACAGCTATTGTTCTCTGTATCTTCTGACAGAATTCCACTCAGCCACTCCCTCCACAGATCCATCATTACCCTAATATTACCACCATGTCTTCTTTAGTCCTTAGTCTACTAACAGCAAAAACCTTAATTCAAGCCCCACCAACACACTCTTTCTTTCTGGATTCTTATAGACCCATCGACAAATACATAAGATAGTTAGCTGCGAACAGCAATATAATTAATTATGGTACATGTGTCTCATTGACACAGATCAAAACACCGGTACCATTTGCCTCTAATGAAAGGAGCCATTTCCCTTAAATACGTGGCATATTATTCCAGGGCAGTGACACTTTGAATAAGATTAGTGTCATTGCTGAAGGACTTATGGCACAGATGTTAGAGTATTGCAGGAGTCAGACAAGTGATCCTGTTGCTGGGAACAACTTGCTAACAATAGAACCACTAAGAGAGAGAAGGATTCCACAGTGTTGAAATCAAGTGTCTTTGGTAGTCTTCTCTCACTAGTAAAGTGACTCTATCAGACAAAAATATGTGGGTTACCATTGCTACCTTCCTATTGAAGATGCTAGCGGTCAATCTGTCTGACTTTCATATCTATAATTACATATGTACACAGTCAGAAAATGAAAGTCAGAGAAACATCACAATTCCATGTCTTTGTGCTTGTTCTCGGTCTTTAAATAATATAGTATTGAAGACAAATCATGAGTAGAACACCCAGACAACTAGAAATAACTGAAGGAGAAGTCAGCAATAGTAGACTCCATAGTTCTCTCTTTTCAAGTCTGGAGGCTGTTATTGCTGACTTTCCCTTCTGAAAATGCTAGTTGCTTGGCTTTCATGCAAATTCTCTTTGCGTAATACTTTAAAACACTGATCTGGAACAATTATGCAGATAAGGTCTTTTGATTTCCTCATCTGCATGTACACACCAGTGACTCAAGGTACTGAAGCTGCTTGGTCAATGTACCAACAATGAAACTAGCATATCCAGAAGATCAGCAATGCCAATCACATATTTCTGTCATGACAAGTTTATTTTAACTGTCAAAGAATTTATGAATACATTGCTGGCTCGCTTGGGTTAATGCCTTTAGTGACTGTGGTAAAGAGTTTCCATTGAGCACTGATAACGAAAGAAATGATGAGAGTAAAGTGTACACTGTATCTGCAATTCTGGAACCATTATCAGTGTTGATCACCTATATTTATTCTGCTTTTGTTTCCCGTGCTTTGTTCTTATCCCATTATGGAGTGTGAATGTAAAGGCCTTCTCTAACAAATAATGAACCTTAAGGCATCAATATTAAAGACCTCACACAATAATAAGACTCATTCTTACCATTGTGATGCTCTTCAAACATTAAACAACCAGCACCCCAAAAGTAGATAGAGCTAGACTTTGTTTTTAGATTTCTGTTGGGGACTATTGTCACGAGCAAACTTCATCCATCTCTTTAGACAAACCGATATCCTTCTGCAAGTATCAGTAGATTAATTAGTAGGTGGTTGGTAGGTTTGGGCCAAGTCTTTTCCCAGTTTGTTAGAATACCTAAGAACTTTGTACAGTTCTAACATATAGCTATATCTCTTGGCATTTGTTTTAATGTTTAACAGCTAAAGGGAGTACCATCACTGTGGGAAGATGCTCTCTTGACCCTCCGACTATTGGATAGGAACACTGAGCACTCTGATTGATGTGAGGGCAGAAAGGTAGATTTTTTTAATGTGTTGGTTATTTTCATTGTTAGCTGAATTATGTTCTGAATTTATAACAAAAGAATTGTATTGAACTTATTATCACAATAGATTAAGTAATAACCTAATTTATCATGATCTACATATTTTTGAATAAATTATAAGTATCTCAAATCTGATCCATATAGTAAAGGAGCATCAAAAAGAATATATTTTTGTCTTATTATTTAAAGGTTAAATTCACCTTTTGTAAAAAAAAAAATAACAAATGCACATCTTTTTTTGCAGGTAAAAAAAAATGTGCTTTTATTATTTTTTTACATTGTAGCCTGTAAAGCATTGCACCTGCTATCAGCAGATCATGGGTGTAATGCCAGCATCCTGCAGACTCTCAGAAAGCTTTCTGCCCATACCTCCCATATGGGCAGGCAGTTACTGAATGGCAGGAAAAATCAATGAACTATGAGTGTTCTTACCAGTGCCCTCACAGTTCATTGACAACTAGAAGCCACAATGGCTTATGATACTTGTAGTCTATTTATTCACAGGAAACTGTGAATGAATGATGAGGCCATGTGGGTGAACCCCTGCATGGCCACATTGTTTTCATATTGTGACAGCAGGTGCTGGGAGAAGAACCCTGTTAAACCTCTGTTGTCACAGAGAGGGGAGCTGTGGTGGCGGGAGGTGGGTGTATAGGAGTATGTTACACCCTAAATAAGGGTGCATAATGCTACATACTCCTAAAGGTGAACTTATCCTTTAACCACTTCCTGTACACCCATAGTCTATATACGGCGGATGGGAAGCTGTGGCGATGCAGGCAACGTACCTGTATGTCAGCCTGCATTGGCAGCTCCTGCACGGCTGACAGATCAGTATGTCGCCCGGACACAGCAGATGCCGTTACTGCTGTGTTTGGGCGATCACATGGTGTTTTTAATTGTGTTTTCTGTGTCCAATCACAGCAATCAAACAGTAAACACTAGAAAGGGATCCAGTATCCTGAGCACCGCAATGTGCCATACCAGTGTCCTGATCACCGCCATGTGCCATGCCAGCGTTCTGATCACCGCCATGTGCCATACAAGTATCCTGATCACCGCCATGTGCCATATCAGCACCCTGATCACTGCCATATGCCATACCAGCACCCTGATCACCGCCATATGCCATAGCAGCACCCTGATCACTGCCACATGCCTAACCAGCACCCTGATCACCAACCATTCACTATACCAATGTCCTGATCACTGCCACACCCCCATACCATCATCCTGATCATCGAAATACCACATATCAGCATCCTGATCACCCCATACGCCATATCAACGTCCTGATCTCCGCTATACCCCAAATCAGCGTCCTGATCCTCAGCATACTCCATACCAGCATCTTGATCCCAACATACTCCATACCAGCGTTCTGATCACCGCCATACCAGCATCCTGATCACTGCCCTGCGTCATACCAGCATTTGGCATTTTGAGGTCTCAAATGATCAGTTTTCAAATTTATATCCAATAGTTTGTAGACTCTATAGCTTTCACACAAACTAAATGATATACACTGTTTTGGGTTATTTTTACCAAGAAAATGTACCAGAATACATTTTGGCCTAAATGAATAAAGAAAAATTATTTATTCGTAAAATTTCATAACAAATACTAAGCAAAAAAATGTTTTTCAAACTTTTCGGTATATTTTTCATTTATATAGCAGAAAAAAAAAACTAGTGATGATCAAATACCACCAAAATAAAGTTCTATCTTTCTAAAACAATTATAAACATCTCATATGGGTATAGTGTTGCCTGACTGAGTAATTGTCACTCAAAGTGTGATAGTCCTGAAAGCTGAAAATTGGCCTGGACTGGAAGGGGGTGAAAGTGTCTGGACTTGAAGTGGTTAAAAAGGGCAGCTTTCAGGGCGTTCTCTCATTGGAGAAAGTGAAGTATGTCAAGTAGGTAATGAAATGTTTGTTTTGGATACAGGTGAAAAGGGTTAGAAAGAAATTAAATTTTTTATTGCATTCCGTGTACCCGACTAGATAGATTCACCCTCTTTGCTTTTTTTTTTTATTTTGTCTTGGTGATCATTGTCAAGGAGATAAGTTATGGAGAATCCAAACATTGCATGTTACACTCTGAATATGGGTGTAACATGTAACAAGTTACGAAAGGTGAACTTATCCTTTAAGTATTGAAATTCCGTGTTTTTTTCTGTTCTTATGCTAAAGAAAGATTTTTGATCCTTTTCCTCAATCTCCGAGGTATATACCTTTTGTAGCCTAAAGTGGCTAGAGAGCCAAATTTTGGTTCTCCAAGCAACTCTAGTAGTTACCAAGTGTTTGTAAAATGAGACACCACTTCAAACTGTACTTCTGCCACTGCAGGTTGCAAAATGCGTAATGAGAGACCTCTAGTTTCACTCAAGCACAGATGTCTCAGTAACTAACCAGTAACTTCTTGAAATTGCTCACTTTATCATCTACACATGTCATCAATCCTGGACTAGTTCGCTGAAGTCGGCAGGATACATTGCTGAGCAGACACAGCTGGGAGCAGGTGAACAGGCGGAGAACAATTTGTGTGGCTTGGTGGCTGTCAGACTAAAGACAGAGCATTTGTGTTGCAAACAGACAGCAGGCCCCACCTGGGCCAGACAAAAGGGTTTTCTCCTATTGCAAATAATTCCAAGGCTAGTTGACTTTCCTGTCTGCTGGGCTATGATTTGTTCACATTTGAAACAATGCATTTTGCAGTCATGTGTCATGAGTCTAGAAGATGAAAGGAAACTAGCTGAAGAATTTTGCTGTATTTATATAACATACAGGATTTTCTGCACCAGGACCAGTTCAGATGCAGGCATTGCCATATACATATATATTTTGATTGATATTTAACATGAACAAAGAGGCTTATTTAATACAGCAGGACAAAGTGCCGTGATTATGTGCAAAGAGCAATAACCCACAGCAAACAATCTTCTTTAACCTCTGAAATATTGAGAACAGTTATTCTGACTGGTTGCCACTGGCTGCTAAAATTTAATATTGTTCTTGATGCTAGTCACTCTCCTAATTTTTGCCAGCCAGTATCCCTTTATCTCAATTTGTATATCCTTTCAGATGTTAATCAGCTATGCACTTTGTTCATGTGACTTTGTGGTCTCTATGAATGAGGGACAAATCAAGCACATGGTGATATTCTACCAAAATCAATTATACTTCTTATCAAAGTAAACCTTAACTACACAGCACTGCACCACTGAAGGTGTGCTGGCAATGGCCGCATTGAAGATGTCAATACCCACTTGAGCCTGTATATACTGTACCCCTTTATTACAAGCTTTTTTAATTTTTCAGTGCGATGATAGTTCGACAATTCTTGGTCAGGCAACTTTGTACTTAAATAAGTGTCATTTTTCTGAGCCAGATATAGCTTTTGTATTGTAGTATTTAATAACCACTTTTTAAAATAAAAAATAAACAGTTTCTCTTACTGGACAGGACAGACATACCCAAAATTACTCCTTTTTGGAAAGTGGACACCCGAAGGTGATATAAATTGTATTGCTACAACCTAGGCAACTTTTAACTACCTTCCTATCAGCAGGTTTCTTAACCTCCCTGGTGGTAATCCTGCGTGTGGCTCGGGGTTAATTTTCAACACCAAAAGCAGTAACCCCAAGCCACACTCAGGATTATACTGTAGTGTGTGTGTGTGTGTACTGTAACCTACCTTGTCCCTGCAATCCCTCGATGTCCTCCCACTGTGTCCTCCGGCCGATGCCGGCATCTGTCTTTCAGGTTCCCCTCCCTGCAAGCACCGCGAAGCAGGAGGGTGGAACTGGTGGGAGATTCAAAAACATAAAAAAAATGACATACACACAATACATTGTAATCTGTTAGGATTACATTACTGTATGAAACCATTTCACCTCAGTTTTGTCCCTAGTGCTTTGTCGAGTGCCCTGCATGCACTTTTACCGTTCTTTCTGCCTGAAAACTTGAGAACGTCCATGGCATCCAAAAAGCATCCCTTTAGGTCAAAAGTGGTTTTAGACCAGCTAGAAAACAGCGATAGTGAATTAGAATCACTTGCAGAATTGAGCGATCGTGAGTCATGGAGAAATTCGTCACCAGACACTGAAATTTCCATGCAAAACAATGTACCACTTTGATATTCAAAAATATTGACATAATCAGACCGCCAGGGATGTTAAGTACTAGTACACACAATGAGAAAATCGGACGGAAAATACTACTTTCAGTGCGATGTCCAATAATCTGATCGTTAGTACACACAGCTTTTGAGAGCCGATCACAACAGTTCATGCAAAATTACCCGAAAGGACAAACAAGAAATGTTTTCTTATACGGTATCAGAACAAACGATTTTTGTTTAATCAGCCCAGTATTCATCTGAAAAAAATCAAACACCCAAGACGTTGCATGCTCGTAAACAAAAAAATACATTACAATACAATACATTACATCATTTCTGATTTTGTGTTCTGTTTTACAAGTATTTTCGTAACTTTAGCAACCTCTTCTGAGCCCTCTGTTTCCTCTTGTACCAAATTGTATTGTAACTGTAATGTCTACCTTCATTTTGTAAAGCGCTGCACAAACTGTTGGCGCTATATAAATCCTGTATAATAATAATTATTTTCAATATAAGACTACCATGCAAAAAAAAAACAGGCAATCATTCTCCCAATATTCTCATCGTATGTACAAAACTTTAGGCCCCATTCACATTTGTGAATGGGGTCATTAGTGATTACATGTGGGAAGTCCAGCAGGATTTCCTAGCAATTAGCTGCAGACTGCAGCCTTATTGAAAGCAGCTGCCGCCTGCAGCTAATTGCTGGGAACCCCTACTGGATTCCTGCTTGTAACCACTAATGACCCCATTCACACGTATGAATGGGGTCTAAAAAACCTTCTGCTATGAAGGTAGGTAAAGATTACCCACTGAAGCCAAGTTGTAGCTATAAAATTCCCCCCTCCCCCCAAACATTAATGGTTAGTGGCATTTGAAACCCCTCACCTCCAATCTGCTGCTGTCTTTTTCTTCCTACAATCCCTTTTTCTGATCTCTTTGTGTTGTATTGCACTCCCATTATGAGAAGAAGGGGACAGCTCTCAAATGTAAACACAGGAAATGCTTACATTTGTGATTGGCCATCACAGCTATCACAAGGAGCAGAGCCAATATGATTTGAGGGGTGCCCTGGCTTTCTGTGCATGTTTTCTGCAGTGCTGATACTGCTCATGGATACAGTTTTTTTGTTTTTTTGTTTTACTGTAAGGCTGTACTAAGGTGGTTAATGCCCTGTGCACACAGGGTATTTAGCCCCAGTGCATGGCACTCTGGTATTTAGCTACAATATTTAGACCAACTGCCAGCAGCATGTCAAACTCTTTGAGAGATGGACAGCTGCTGCAGCTAGATGGTGGGGCTGTGCTCTTGGCGGTACTTCTGTTTAGGGCAGTATGAACCGGGGGATGCATGCACAGACCACATACTTTGTGTTCTGGGCATTCATCCCTGGGTGCTTACTGCCCTAAACGTTTGTACTGCCATACTAACATTTAGAGTAGTGCAAAACTTTGTTATTCTTAAAGTAGAATTCCAGTTAAAAATGAAAAACTGTTGTTTATTTTGCAGTATAAGTAAAACATTTATATTATGTATTATTGTAATTGCTGAATGTCAGATTAGACAACAGTCTAATTCAGACATTCGGCAATTCTCCTGTGCTTAACCAATAATGGTGTACCTGTGCAGCTGAATGTGGCTGCTCACTGGCACTTCCTGGTACATTTGTCATCTGTGCATGTGAAATAGGGTCAGGACTGGGTGGGGCTGCTAACACACCCACCTCCCCCTTCCCACCCCATCTATGATGTCATAGATGGGGGTGCTCTGAGAGTAGGAGCATTAGGAAGGAGACACGCCCACTAGCTGCTCTGGCTGTATGAATGGAGAGGCATTGCAGTCATGTGACTGCAATTCATTATAATGAAAAAAGGTACAAACACACTGGGGAGATTTACTAAAGCTGGTTCACTTAGAATCTGGTGCAGCTGTGCATGGTAGCAAATCACCTTCTAACTTCAACTTGTTCAATTAAGATTTGGCAATAAAACCTGGAAGATGATTGGGTTTCTATGCAGAAGTGCGCCTGATTATGCACTCTCCAGCTGTAGCAAATGAATCTCACAGATTTAAAAAATTGTACAGATAACAATGATCTATTGTTTAACTGATTGTGGGTAGATTACTGAACTTAAGCCTTCCCTTCCACTTTAAATATATGAATCCCCCTAACCTATTAAAAAAATGTAAAAACAGTAACCCCCCCCCCCAAAAAAAAGTTTATGGAAAAATACAATGACTGTCAATTTAAAATGTATGTGATATATATATATATATATATATATATATACACACTGTATTACCAAAGGTATTGGGACACCCCTCCAGATCATTGGATTCGGGTGTTCCAATCACTCTATGGCCTCAGGTGTATAAAATCAAGCATGCGGACTGCTTCTACAAACATTTCCAAAAAATGGGTCGCTCTCAGGAGCTCAATGAATTCAAGAGTAGTACCGTCATAGATTGCCACCTGTGCAATAAGTCCATACGTGACATTTTCTTGCTACTAAATATTCCACGGTCAACTGTTAGTGGTATTATAACAAAGTGAAAGCAGCTGGGAACAAGAGCAGCTCAGCCATGAAGTGGTAGGCTACAAAAAATGACAGAGCGAGATCTGCGCATGATGAAGCACACAGTGCTCAGAAGTCGCCAACTGTCTGCAGAGTCAATAGCTAAAGACCTCGAAACTTCATGTGGCCTTCAGATTAGCACAACAACAGTGCATAGAGAGCTTCATGGAATGGGTTTCTATGTTCGAGCAGCTGCATCACCAAATGTAATGCAAAGCATCAGATGCAGTCGTGTAAAGCACTGGACTCTAGAACAGTGGAGATGTTCTCTGGAGTGACAAATCACACTTCTCTGTCTGGCAATCCTATGGTTGTGTCTGGGTTTGGCGTTTGCCAGGAGAATGGTACTTGTCTGACTGCATTGTGCCAAGTGTAAAGTTTGATGGAAGGGGGATTATGGTGTGGGGGTTGCTTATCAGGGATTGGGCTTGGCCCTTTCGTTTCAGTGAGCTGAACTCTTAAGGCGTCAGTATACCAAGACATTTTGGACAATTGTATGCTCCCAACTTTGTGGGAACAGCTTGGGGATGGCCCCTTCCTGTTCCAACATGACTGCGCACCAGTGCACAAAGCAAGGTCCATAAAGACATGGATAAGCGAGTTTGGGGTGGAGGAACTTGACTGGCCTGCACAGAGTTTTGACCTCAACCCAATTAGAACACCTTTTTGAATGAATTAGAGTGGAGACTGTGAGCCAGGCTTTTTTGTCTGACATCAGTGCCTGACCTCACAAATGCACTTCTGATGGAATGGTCAAACATTTCCCATAGACACCCTCCTAAACCTTGTGGATAGCCTTCCCAGAAGAGTTAAAGCTGTTATAACTGCAAAGGGTGGGCCAACTCAATTATGAACCCTATGGACTAAGACTGGGATGCCATTAAAGTTCATGTGCTTATATAGGTAGGTGTTCCAATACTTTTGTAAATGCTACACAGCGCAAAAAAATGTGTGTATATATATAAATAAAAATTCAGTAAAAGTCATATATGTATATAACAAAAGTCCAAAAGAAAGTCCCAAAATTATTAATGTGCTCCAATCCCAGAAACAGTGCTCAAAATAACCTTCAAAGTGCTCACACCATCCGTGACTGACAATCCAATCCCCACTCACCAGATAGAGTGGACTCTTTGCTGGTATGGCTAAAGAGTCAAACAAGCTAGAAAGATGGGGTGCATCCTCCCCAGATATATCTGTACTTGATATCCTCCAAAAATGTATAGATGGCAATGGAAAAAGAATAAAAAACACAAATAGTGACTTGAAAAGTGATCACCCTTAAAAATCCTCCACTAGCTAGCGTGCATGCTCACCTCCCATTTTAACCCATAGGGAATATAGGTCAGATGCACTTTAATATCAACCCGAAATCCAACCAGCTCTCCTCTGCAAGCGTACTTTACTGACTCGTTCTCCAATTCCTCAACAGAGATCCATGTTCAAAAAACATCAGAGTTCATCTCATAGTGTAATACGTTCATATTTAATGTATAAAAACCAGGTATAGAATACTCAACTTTTTAAATCGGGCCAGCAGACCCATACAGGTATTGGTAATAAAATACCTAGGAACAGGTGTACCAAGATCGCGGCCACCCTCCGACCGAAAATGATGTCACCGTTTTTCCTCCTTACACATAGCATCATGAATCCCGTGACTTCCCTCAGGGATGAATGGGGGGGGGGATAGAGGTCTGACGTGGTGGTTGCAGGCATAGTCATAAAAGGATAGGGGACATAAGTGTTGCTAAGGAAATGAGGTTCAGACATTGGGGAGGATGAAAGGGGTTCTGTTTTGGTGATGAGGGTGGCAGAGGGCATGCGGGCATGTTGATGAAAGTATGTGGGGAAGATGCAGCCACAGTGGTGAGTGGGGTGCAGGTTCTGTGATAAGAATGGGGGAAGAGTATGCAGGCATCGAGGTGCCAAGCATATCCTGGAGTGACATGGCTATAATCCAGGTCATGAATTAAATAACTAGACTGCAATTACTGAACACCCTTTTAAAGCTGCCTCCCTAAAAGGCCTAATTCTTAGACTTTAATAATTTCTGATTCACTGACCCAGAATTCTCATGCATATCAGGATGTCTGAGTTCTTTCTGACGTCTATTACTGTATGCTAGATTCTGGTCAATGACTCAGAAATTGCAGACGCCATTGGATCAGTATGACAGCCAGAAGAGTGCAGACACCATTGAAACAGTATGACAGCCATGAAACTAGCACTTTCAGGACTCTGATTGCACTGTCCACGATAATTTCATTTCAAGTGTAATTGCATTTAATTAAGGCATGAATCCTAAAATACACTTTGTTCCTAGGTAAATGTAATGCTGTCACTCATAGGGATTGGTGAACAAACTGACTGTGTGCCTTTAAGATTATTTAAAGTAAATGATTGTAAGGTTCACCTTCAGCCAATAAGAATTTGTGGTATTTCATGACCTTGGTATAAAAAATATATCTAGGATACTAAGCAGACAAATTGATTTAAAGGTCAAATGCACACAAAGTATGGTAAACTTAGATTAACTTCCACATGCTGCAAAAGACTTGGCCTGTATAGATCAAAGAACGGCCTCCTCCATGTGGCTATAAAAGAGATTTCTCTGTAGATCTGTAATATCCTTTGCGTATCTTCTTATGAAAGAGGATCTGATCTCCTATTGGATGCATAAGACATCTTGATTGGAAACATATTAAAAACGGTGATTTGCTTTTGTCAGATTCAGATGCGTTTTCAGTGCCTTGGTGGAGCAGTGAGGTCTCTTTGATCTCTTTAAAATAACTATGGCCATTGACTTCTGTCAAGCTCTGTCTTATGTCTTTAGCAATTATACTGTATCAAATTATGCAGTAACTATATTGGACTGGATATATAATTTTCCAGTTATTTAGTGAATTAATTTAGTATGTTAAAGTAGTCCCAAAAGAGATGACTTGATATATATGGGACCTCATTGCCCATAAAGAGGACCCATAGGTACTTTTCTGTACTTTCAGAAAGATGCATACTACACCTTTGTGTAATTTTTATTAATTAAATTGTATAATTATGTCTTTATTGCTAAAGTGGACTCATATGGATATACTTATTATGTTGAGCTTATACATGTTAAAGTGTTTGTAATCCTAAAAAGAAAACCATGTTACTTGCTCTTTGGAAGTAGGGCTTTTTCTCACCTATGTATACTTACCTAGGTGGATGCAGTATCGATCCGCTGCTGCATCTGTCCCCCGCTGGATGTAAGGGTGATAACTCAGCGATCACATGACTGCTGATCGCTGAGTTCTCCTCTCTGCTCTGAGCATAGAGCGGGACTGTCAGTCACCGCTGTCTGCTATGCCTCCCCAGCACCCACTAGAGGAGGAGGGAGCGGCTGGCTCAGGCTCTTAGCTCTTCACTGACAGGCTAAGCCAGGTGCCGCTCGAGACTCTGGGGTGGATTCCAGCTTTGAAGTTGCGATCTTTCCTCAGCCTGGACTGGATGAGTGATGTCAGTTGACTTCAGTCTGCTGTCAGCTGGAAACCGGTCACAAGAGTGCAGAACGAATTGCACTCCTGTGATCCACAGAAGTACAGCCAAAAAAGCTTTGGCATTTAGAAATTTGTACAGTCTTGGAATTGGTGCATGTGGCACCGTGTGACCTAATCGCCGGGGCTTCCCCAGTGGCTTGTAAATACCTGTCTTAGAAAGGGGAAAAAGCCTGCTTGAGAAATGAGAATGTCATTCAGCTGCAGCACCGACTTGTTTATTCTGACAGCAACAGGGTCTTGCTCTCAGAATATACATAAGTAGGTGTGTGCAGTGCTGTTGGATGAGATTTTTCATCCGCAGTTAAAAAACAAAACATATATGCCGAAGCATGGCGGTCTGGGGTGACCAGTGGGTGGATGGCCCCTATGCTTCAGCATATATATTTTATAATATTTTTTGGCACATTTTATGTGTGCCCACCATTAGAAGTGGGTGGATGCAGGGTAGTATATTCTAATGGTGGGCATACCACACACTTTTTATGGCAGAGGTTTCTTCTCTTCTTTTCATTCAGCCCACAGGCTGCATTAAAAAAAAAAAGAACATAGCATATACACCCAACAAGGACCAGCGATGTACTGGTACATCACTGGACTTTGAGTGGTTATACCAGGATGATGCCTGTAGTTACAGGCATCAGCCTAGTATTGTTTATTTCATCGGGCTATCGGCTTTCATGTAAAAGCAATCCTAGTGGCTAATTAGCTGCAGGATTGCTTTTACAAGCAGTGGGAGACTATGCCCTCCCCGGCTACCTTCCATGGCCTTCTCTGGCTGTCCCGTGCCAGAGGGGGAACCTGAGAATGCAGCCGGTGTTTCTGCCAGCTGACCATAGAGCTGATTGGAGACCGAAATGGTGCCAATCATCTCTATAGTCTAAGAAATCGGAAGCTACGAGCATTTCATCACTTCAGTTTCACAGGATAAACAGCACCATTTTTAAATTGGGAAAGCATCTGATCACACCGATCTTGGTGAGATTAGATAATGTAAGGGCAGAGGAGATATCTAGAGTCTGATAGAGCCCAGATTTCTCAAAAAAGAATATATGACAATGCCCATTGAAGTTATAGGGGATATTTGCATTCCCTGTGATAGCATTAAAAGTGATCCAAAAAAAGAAACAAAGGTACAGTGTAAAAATAATTAAAATAATCAAATTAACTTAAAAAAAAAAAAAAAAGCACCCCACTCCCCCCCCCTCGCGCGCACGAGCGTTGACCCTGTGCCAGTATGTCAACAGCGGTTACACCATGTATGTGAGGTATCGCCACGAGCGTCAGATCAAGGGCAGTAATTCTAACACTAGACCTCCTCTGTAGATCAAAAATGGTAGCTTGTAAAGGCTTTTAAATCATTGTCTATGGATATTAAAAATGTATGCAGTTTGTCGCCTTTGCACGGGGCATGTGCAGTTTTAAAGCATGTCATATTTGGTATCTATTTACTCAGCATAGCGTTATCTTTTATACTTTACCAAATATTTGGCCAATATATTGTGTTTTTTGTGCATTAAAAGTAAAAAAAGTGTATTTTTTCAAACAAATTTGCGTTTGAAAAATCGCTACGCGAGTACTATGTGACATAAAAAATTGCAGCACCCACCATTTTATTCACTAGCGTGCCTGCTTTAAAAATATATATAATGTTTGGGGGTTCAAAGTAATTTCCAAGCAAAAAATACAGATTTTTTTCATGTGAACAAAGTGTCAGAAAAGGCTTGGTCTTCAGGTGGTTAGAAGAGTGAGTGATGTATGGCATAAATTTCTAATGCTGGGCATAAAATGCCCCATCTCCCAAAACGACCCCTTTTTGGAAAGTAGACACCCCAAACTATTTGCTGAGAGGCAAGTTGAGTCAATAGAATTTATTTTTTAACACGAATTTTTGGAAAAAAAAAAATTATAATTTTTTTTACATAAAATTGTCACTTAAATGATTTATTGCTCACACATGCCATGGGTATGTGTGGAATTACTCCCCAAAATACATTCTGCTACTTATCCTGAGTATGCGGATACCACATGTGAGAGACGTTTTGGCAGTCTAGCCAAGTACAGGACCCCAAAATCCAATAAGCACCTTCAGGCTTTTAAAGGGCTTTATTTCCTCATTACACTTCCTGACTTCCTATCACAGTTTCGGAGGCCCTGAAATGCCAGAATAGCACCAAACCCCCCAAATGACCCCTTTTTCGAAAGTAGACACCCCAGGGAATTTGATAAAAAGCTTGGTAAGTATTTTGCAGATCTCATTTGTTGCCACAAGTTTTTGGAAAATTAAGAAAGGAAACAAAAACATATTTTTTCTTTTCTATTTTTATTTTTTAAAACCTTATGAGAAAAAATGAGATCTGCAAAATACTCAACATGCCTCTTTTTAAAATCCTTGGGGTGTCTACTTTCCGAAAATGAGTAATTTGGGAGGGGGGTTGGTGTTATCCTGGCATTTCAGGGCCTCCGAAACTGTGATAGGTAGTGAGGAAGTGAAATGAGGAAGTTACACACCTTCAGGCTTTCAAAGTGGTCATTGGATTTCAGGCTCTTGTATGTGGCTAGGCCAGCGGTTCTCAACCTGGGGGTCGCGACCCCTTTGGGGGTCGAACGACCATTTCCCAGGGGTCGCCTAAGACCATCGGAAAACACATATTTCCGATGGTCTTAGGAACCGAGACACCGCTGCAGTCTCCGGCGATGTGTGGGCGGGATGAAACGCTGCTGTCACCCGGCCACACCTCCAAGATCGCTCAGCAGCTCCGCCTCCTCGCCGCTGATTGGCCACCGGAACTGTAGCTCAGGAGAGGCACACAGGTGGCCAATCACCGGCGAGGAGGTGGAGCTTGGAGAGGAGGAGCCAAGCGGCAGCGCGCGGACATCAAAGAAGACCGAGGGAGCGAGTGAAGAGGAGAGCGGCCAGAGAAGGAAGACAGCTGACAGGTAAGTGAGAGAGCGAGCCCAGGCTGGAGCAGGGGTCAGCAAGGTAAGTATCATTGGTGTCAGTGGGAGGAATAGTGCCCCATCATTTGTGTCACTAATACCAACGATGGGGCACTATTCCTCCCCCCACTGACACCAACGATGGGGCACTACTCCTCCCCCCACTGACACCAACGATGGGGCACTATTCCTCCCCCCACTGACACCAACGATGGGGCACTATTCCTCCCCCCACTGACACCAACGATGGGGCACTATTCCTCCCCCCACTGACACCAACGATGTGGCACTATTCCTCCCCCCACTGACACCAACGATGTGGCACTATTCCTCCCCCCCACTGACACCAACGATGTGGCACTATTCCTCCCCCCCACTGACACCAACGATGGGGCAGTATTCCTCCCCCCACTGACACCAACGATGGGGCAGTATTCCTCCCCCCACTGACACCAACGATGGGGCAGTATTCCTCCCCCCACTGACACCAACGATGGGGCAGTATTCCTCCCCCCACTGACACCAACGATGGGGCAGTATTCCTCCCCCCACTGACACCAACGATGGGGCAGTATTCCTCCCCCCACTGACACCAACGATGGGGCAGTATTCCTCCCCCCACTGACACCAACGATGGGGCAGTATTCCTCCCCCCACTGACACCAACGATGGGGCAGTATTCCTCCCCCCACTGACACCAACGATGGGGCAGTATTCCTCCCCCCACTGACACCAACGATGGGGCACTATTTTCCCCCCCCCCCGACCCCAATGATGGGGCACTATTCTCCCCTCCACCACACTGACATCAATGATGGGGCACTATTCCTCCCACTGACACCAATGATGGGGCACTATTCCTCCCCCCACTGACACCAACGATGGGGCACTATTTCCCCCCCCCCCCGACCCCAATGATGGGGCACTATTCTCCCCTCCACCACACTGACATCAATGATGGGGCACTATTCCTCCCACTGACACCAATGATGGGGCACTATTCCTCCCCCCACTGACACCAACGATGGGACACTATTTCCCCCCCCCCCCGACCCCAATGATGGGGCACTATTCTCCCCTCCACCACACTGACACCAATGATGGGGCACTATTCCTCCCACTGACACCAATGATGGGGCACTATTCCTCCCACTGACACCAATGATGGGGCACTACTCCCCCCACTGACACCAGTGATGGGGCACTACTCCCCCCACTGACACCAGTGATGGGGCACTACTCCCCCCACTGACACCAGTGATGGGGCACTACTCCCCCCACTGACACCAGTGATGGGGCACTATTCCTCCCACTGACACCAATGATGGGGCACTACTCCCCCCACTGACACCAATGATGGGGCACTACTCCCCCCACTGACACCAATGATGGGGCACTACTCCCCCCACTGACACCAATGATGGGGCACTACTCCCCCCACTGACACCAATGATGGGGCACTATTCCTCCCACTGACACCAATGATGTGGCACTATTCCTCCCACTGACACCAGTGATGGAGCACTACTCCTCCCACTGACACCAGTGATGGGGCACTACTCCCCCCACTGACACCAGTGATGGAGCACTACTCCCCCCACTGACACCAATGATGGGGCACTACTCCTCCCACTGACACCAATGATGGGGCACTACTCCTCCCACTGACACCAACGATGGGGCACTACTCCTCCCACTGACACCAACGATGGGGCACTATTCCCCCCACTGATACCAACAATGGGGCACTATTCATCCCACTGACATCAGTGACGGGGCACTATTCCTCCCACTGATACCAACAATGGGGCACTATTCATCCCACTGACATCAGTGATGGGGCACTACTCCTTCCACTGACACCAATGACATGGCACTACTCCTCCCACTGCAAAATTACAGTTATGAAGTAGCAATGAAAATAATTTTATGGTTGGGGGTCACCACAACATGAGGAACTGTATTAAGGGGTCGCGGCATTAGAAAGGTTGAGAACCACTGGGCTAGGCAATCAAAAAGTCTCACACAAGTGTTATCCCCATACTCAGTAAAAGTAGCAGAATGTATTTTGGGGTGTAATTCCACATATACCCATGGCTTCTGTGAGCAATATATCATTTAAGTGACAACTTTGTGTAAAAAAAAAAAAATGTTTTTGTCATTTTCCAAAACCTTGTGACAAAAAAAATAAATCTTCCATGGACTCAATATGCCTTTCAGCAGATAGCTTAGGGTGTCTACTTTCCGAAAAGGGGTCATTTGGGGGTGTTTGTACTGTCCTGGTATTTTAGCAGCTAAAGAAATGTGATAGGCAGTCAGAAAGTAAAAGCTGTGTAAATTCCATTATCTATACCATAGTTGTAGACGCTATAACTTTCACACAAAGCAATCAATATACACTTATTGGAAATTTTTTTTACCAAAAAATTTATGATGAAATTTTAGTTTTTTTGGATATTTTTTATGACAGAAATGAGAAAATATAACGTGTTTTTTTCAAAATTTTCTGTCTTTTTTTGTTTATAGTGCGAAAAATAAAAAGTGCACAGGTGATCAAATACCACCGAAAAAAAAGCTCTATTTGTGTGGAAAAAAGGAAATAAATTTAATTTATGTACAGTATTGCATGACTGTGCAATTGTCAGTTAAATAGTGCAGTGCTGTATAGCAAAAAGTGGTGTAAATTTCAGTATCTATACCATAGTTTGTAGACGCTATAACTTTCACACAAAGCAATCAATATACACTTATTGGGGTTTTTTTTACCAAAGACATGTAGCAGAATACATTTTGGCCTACATGTATGACTAACTTTGAGTTTACTATATTTTTTTTATAGCCAAAAGTAAAATATATTGTTTTTTTTTTGTTTATAGCGCAAAAAATAAAAAGCGTACAGGTGACCAAATACCACTGAAAGAAATCTCTATTTGTGTGAAAAAAAATCACTGCGCAATTACCATTTGAAATAGCGCAGCACCGAATAGCAAAAAAAGGCCTGGTCAGGAAAGGGGGTAAATCCTCAGGAGGGCAAGTGGTTAATTGTTTTTTAATGTTATTGTTTTATTTTCTGGTGTTCTGTAATACCTGGTTGATCCTGCCCGTGCCCCTCCTCTTGAGAGCAAACTGACCAGGTTAAACATGGCAGCTGATCCATGCTAGCGTGGTCAGCAGGGGCGGAATGACCATTGGGGAACTTGGGCACTGCCCGAGGGCCCGGAGTCAGTAGGGGGCCCCATGAAATGCCCCTGGTACCTTTTTATAGGCTTTTTTTGGGTGTGCTTTGAGTGTGGGCAAGGACACAGGGGCCCCATGATCCCCTATTGCCTGGGTGCCCCTTGAGTTGTCAGTCTGCCCCTGGTGGTTAGTTTACGTCTTTTCACTGTTTTTACAGGCACACTGTACAAGAGCACAGCATACCTGTACCTTTCCGTAGTCAGTACAGAGCTGCTTAGTCCCCTCCACCCCACCCATCCATCCAGGCTTGATTTGTGGTGTATGGAGTTGTGGTTTAATCCCCTTCAGCTGCTCCTCCCCTCCTGTGTAGCTGCTGGGTCTTCTTGCGTTTCATTGCCTTGGAAATTGAGACGCCCGGCAGCCAACATCATTTTCTCTAGTAATGTAATGCCTTACAGCGCACATGCCCACTAGCAGGTCTATGAATCGCTCTGGAACATACAGCGATCACATGACCTGCTTTTTAACCAAAAAAGAAAAAACACATTACTGACAAGCTTGATAAAAAAAAGAAACCTAGATATATTCTATAGATAGCTTTAGCAATTTTAATAAAAAAAAGGTTTAACATACTTATGTTTACAACTGCTTTAAGTAATAACTAAATAACATTTACAACATATTTATTATCTCTCACATACATCACAGTACTTACCCCGACAATTCCATAGTTTACTTTTCTCACCAGAACAATGGTGCCATCATTGTTGGCTGACTATCAACAGTAATAGTCTAAAAAATAAATAAATACACTTCTGCCCATAAAGGGGACTATATCATTAACCCACCTGGCGGTATTCCCGAGTGTAGATCGGGGTTAACTTTCAGTACCAAAAGCGGAAACCCCGAGCTACACTCGGGATTACCCTGCAGCGTTGCTCAGGGATTCCCTCTTGCACTTACTTTGTCCTTCGCTCTCACAAAGTCCCCCCTGCAGCATCCCCGGCCATCTCCTCCGGCCGATGCCGGCATCCATCTTCCAGGTTCCATTCTCTGCAAGCGTCGGGACGTACAGGGGACGGAACCGGAGGGAAATTCAAAAATTTTAAAAGTGACATTCACTCAATACACTAAAATCTGATAGTATAACATTACTGTATCAAACCATTTCACATACATTTTGTCCCTAATACTTTGTCCAGTGGCCTGCTTGCATTTTTACTGTTCTTTGTGCCTGGAAACTGAGAAAAGTCCATGGCGTCCAAAAAGCATCCCTTTAGGTCAAATGCGGTTTTAGACCAGTTAGAGAACAGCGATTGTAAATTAGAACCACTTGCAGAAATTCATCATCAGACACTGAAAACGATTTTGCGACTAAGATCAGTGATGTGCGAACTTGGCGCTCTATTTCAAATTTCAGTGTTTTTGGTTTGATTACATTATTGAATTAAATGTATTATTATTATATTATTTTTTATGATTATTATATTATAATTTATGATTTCCTCTTTCAAATTTTATCATACCTGGTATATTTACTAGACTCTTGTTCGGACAGATTTTTTTGAGTTATTCCTAAGAATTACAGGCCTACAATATAAAACCACATATTTCCATGCAAAAATATGTACCGCTTTGAGCACAGAAATAATTACGTTCCAAGGTTTCTTGGTTTGAGGTCATGTCTCTTGTGTTCTTGGCCTTACTTTCATATTAAAAATACTGCCCTCCTGAACTTTATTTACACCCTCAATATGTTTAAAGTTCTCATTCATGTCCCCCTCTTTCCATTTTTTTTATGACTGTACATATTACATTCCTGCAGTCTCTCCGGAGATGTTTTATTCCTCAGACCTTTCAATATTTTTGTTGTCCATCTCTGAACTCATTTTATATCCTTTAGTAAATGAGGTCTCCCGATCTGAACACAGTATTCTAAATGAGGTCAAACTCAAGCTCTAAATTAGGATATTACCTGAAATATCAGTGGCGGATGAGACACAGGGCATATTGCAGAGATTGATTGTAATCAGAATCCATCTTTCATGCCACTGTTTGGGTTACTTCAGTTACACTATGAGGCCAGACGTTTTTGGGCACCTGTGTGAATTTATTGGGCATGCCATTACATATTTAGGAGCATTAATATGGAGTTGCCTCATTTGAGTTTGTAACCACCTCCACTTTTTTCAGAAGGCTTTCTATAGACTTTTGGAGTGTGTCTGGGAAATTGTGCCCATTTGTGCAAGGTTAAATAAAATGGACCTGGCTAGTAATCAGTGTTCCAATTTATATAAAAGATGTTCAGCAGAGTTGAGGTCAAGGCTCTGTGGAGGCCACTCGAGTTCCCCCAAACTAAACTTATCAAACCATATCTTTATAGACCTGGTTTTGTGGACATAAACTCAATAATTCGGAGGTGTCCCAATACGTTTGGTCATATAATGTAGTGAACCAACAGAAGTGCCTAGGCATATTCACATACCAGGAAGTGCACTGACGTTTTTCAGGAGGAATGTTTGACAAAAGGTACATTTTCAGGAACAATTAACATTTCAGATGTAAAATGGCAAATAAACACATTTTCAGTTCAGTTCCATTTTATGTGGTAATGACCTTACCAACCAATAATGTTGCTAGCTAAGCTAAAGCTGGAATCAGATTAGTTGCTACAGATAATATTTTCTCTTGCACCATTTTGTTAAATAAATGAGTCTTTAAACATCATAAAACAAAACATTCCTCACAGCTGAGCGATTCAGATCACTGTCTGTGTCAACCAATCATTTCACCAGCAGCTTTATATTTCCTGAGAACCTGATATAAAATGCACCTGCTTATAGTGAGTAATGGAGTTTTACATTTATCACACTTAGGAACAGTGTATGTAACCTATTCCGCTTTCCTCCCCAGTGGAATATATTTCTGCTTATACTGCACAGCACATTACCAACATGCATAAAGAGCCTGTGATCAGCAATTTGGACCCAAGACAACAACCTGCATGGGTCCACAGTACCTCACCCACCTCACCATTCATTCCACTACCAAACGCACATTATAGCACACTAACAGTGATGTCATCTACAGGGGAAAATCTGAGACACAGATATCCTGCAAGTATAGCTTAACATCCTGACTAAAATTAGTTCTGAATGTATATAACTGAGAAGAACTAGAACTACACAATTTCTCTTTACCCTTGTAAATCAGTGTTTGCAAAATATTAGCTTTTATCCTCCACTGCACATATCCCTGAAAGTGACAATACATGCTTGAAAGGTGAAGGACTTTTTAGGGGTGAGACATTGGCTGCCAGGGCACCATTAGAAATCATGGGATCCTGCACAGCCTACCTGACAAGTGAGGTCCTGCCAGGTAGGCTGTATGTATGGGGGTTTCAGAATCAGGCCTGCTCAGTCACTGCAGATGTTTGTAAAACTATTACAAAGGCAGATATGCTTATATCAAACTATTTGCTTAAGCAGCCAGCACAGGGCACTCCTTAAGAATCCTGGGTAGATTTTGTATATTCAGTGACATTGAACGTCGATGGTGCATGCGCACTGGACTTGAAATGGCTCAACATGAAGTGGTGGATCTAGGTACCTGACACACTCCTCTTCCTCTAACTTCTCTGTCAAAATTGAAGCAACAATTATCATCCTGTCTCAGCATGCCAAGGTGCTAGGTGTTATCCTGGACCCTTAACTATCCTTTCAGCCCCACATCCAGTCACTGTCCAAAGCTTGCCATTTCTACCTATGCAGCATCTCCAAAATACACCCCTTCCTAATCAATGACACCACAAGACTTCTAATTCACTCCCTGGTCATCTCTCACCTTGACTACTGCAATTCCTTGCTCATTGGCTAGCCTTTACCTTCATGAACACTGCTGCCAGACTCATCCACCTTACCAACCGCTTACTGTCTGCTACTCTCTCTACCAATCCCTCCACTGGGTTCTGCTCACCCAACAGATTACATTAAAATTACTAACGTCAGCTTACAAAGCCATCCACAACTTGATCCCCAGCTACATCACTAGCCTTGTCTTAAAATACCAACCAAACCTCTTTGTTCTTCCCAAGACATGTAGTCCTGATCAGGAAAAGAGATTTAAAGTGATTCTAAAGGCAGACGGTTTTTCTACCTTGCTATAGGGGCTCTCTATTCTGTACTTTGTAGCTTGTTATAGGGGCACACTAAAGACAGGAGGAAAGCCAGAAGTGCCGGCACGGGACCCCAGAAGAGGAGGATCAGGGCTGCTCTGTGCAAAACCAGTAATCAGAACAGGTAAGTATTGACATGTTTGCTATTTTAATAAAATTATTTTGGTTTGGTTTTTTAATTTAAAAAAAGAAGCTTTATTATCACTTTAAGTACAGGATTACCAGTCCACTTCACAAAGAAACCCAGCAGGATGCAAGGTAGATGGACTATAAGTATAAAATGCTTACCAGGGCATTTAAAAAAACAAATGCTGAATGGGTTGACCAGAAGATGGGCTATACTAACAACAAACTTACTTGTTTGTTTAGGAAACCATTCTGAAAAATGGGAATAAGCTTTCCTCAAGAGGTCTGATCCTCAAATGGCAATCTCTGTACAGCTATCTCTCAGTACAAACCTAAACAAGCCATGTATGTACCTAATCAAACAGGGCCTTGAACTAAATAGTTGATGGTAGATCAGATTGCATAGTACTTGGTCAGCTTTAGGAAATGCTTAAAGCTGCACTCTAGATGGATGCAAAAGACACATCATTACAGCTTTCTAATCAATAGTATGACATTAAGGGCTAATTCACACTATATGCGGTAACAGAAGTTTTACTGCATTGTAAAATGTTTGCAACCACAAGAATACACGGGAAACAATTGTTTCCTATGTGTCCTCTTCATACTACAAAACAGCATATGGCTGTGCTAAAATGCAGGCATGGTGCAGTTTATTCCAGCACACAGTGGCAATTCGCATGGCAATGTACAGTAGTGCAGCGCTTCGGCAGCTCTCTGTTGATGTGTGAACCGGCCTAAATGTAATTTTAAGTGCCAGCTGTGTAAGTACCTGAATTTGACCTTGTATCCACCAATTACTGTGATTGTACAGCTGAGCTGGAGTGGTAGAGGAAGAAGCAGTACAATGAGCCAATCAGTTCATATGCTAACAATAGGAGAGAGAATAGGAGAGAGAAATGTGACAGAGAGATGAACATATGAACGTGTGTTGTGTGCTCTTCTCACTGTATAGTTAGACAGGGGCAGGTTCAGAGTAGGGTTGGCACGAAGGGAATGAGTTAATGATTCTGGCCATCAGATTGATGATGTAAAACAGCAGACAAAAAGTGCTACGGGGGAAATCTCTTGACTGAAGGTGAATATTGCAGCAAAAGCTGGTTCTGTTACTTTCTTTTAATGGTCTTTTTATTTAGTCCTGTTAGTTTTGGCTGGAGGTGCACCACTTGAAAAGACTTGACGATGGTGATGGTGATAAAGGAAGATAAAGGATGTAAACCTTATAAAAAACATACTAAAGGTATATAGATAGTACATATAAAAAACATCAGACTTCTTCACAATATATTGCAGGTGTATCTGGCCTACAGTTGACCTGTTTAAACTCCTTTGCATTTTTATAAACTTGTGTTTAATCTTTTTTTTGTTTTTTTTGGGGGGGGGGGGGGTTCTGTCTGAAGCAAACAAAAGCCTGTCAACAATGGCCCTTGGAGAGGTTCCCCTATTTCTGATGTGCCTACAGGACAGGGAACTCTCAATGTGACATGGACAGCAAAAGAAAAACAAAAACTGCAGAGGTTTTATCAACTTCCCTCACTCTCTACAACTACAGAAAGTTTGTATTTTGGTATTTTGTTATACTTTCAGCAGCTAAGTATACAGGCATTTCTCTTTGGAGAGTGCTAAATTGATATCTCTGACCACAATCCAACAGGTGTGAAGACCAGAAGACCACACTGGAAATCATAATGATCTAAAGCATTTGTCTCTAAGCTGAGAAGATGGAGATTGATAAAATGAAGTCATTCAGCATCTCAAGCTGCTTAAATTGCTGGAGAGAGAAAGGAATGAACTGGTGGAGAGGGAGAGTTTATAGCAGATAGAGGAACAGGGAATGTAGGTGGGCCAAATGTTTCTGATCTGCCATCAGTTTTTATGTTTGCGGATCAGCACAGCCCAGTTTTGCAGCGTGCTGTCTGAAGGGAGGATTGTTCCCCTGGGATACAGAATGCTTAAAAGTCAGTACGTACTTTTCTGTAATAAGCATTGTACAGGCTGTCTGAGGATAGAGACTTGATAAAAGCTGGCAAAAATTTGGAGTTTAACAATAACGTGACAGACTTTACTAAGCAGCCAGACTACAGTCTTCTTGAAGTGAGGGGTAATGTGGAAACAATAGAATATTCAACGTCACAAGCTTAAACTGACTTTTTTACTGACATCTTTTACAATATCATTATTCCTGTCTAATTCCATTGAGCCATCAGGCCACTTTATGAAAACTGGAGAGCAGAAATCAGAAGAAAAAGTGAAGCTAAGAATAAAAGCTGTTGCATATTGCAGGCAGACCATTTTTTCCCAGCAAATGGAAGATGAATCCACTGTTGTCTACTTTTCATCAACCCCTACTGAAAGTGCTCAAACACTAAATTCTCATCTAAGCTTTAACATGAGATAGGATGAAAATAGTAAAACAGGATGAAAACCAAAAAAATTTGTATTTTATTGATGAAAAACACAATTGTTTATCACAGGATTGTTGTATGATACACAATGCACTGAGCAAATTTAATTTCATATAGTTAGGGTTTAGACTTACTAAAAAGATTGATTTTGATTTGTTGCTCTTCTCACTGACTTAGCATTTTCTCCAATGTTGTCACTGTTGTAGTTGAGAAGCACATGGGCCTCTCTTCAGCCAGAGCTTTTAAGAACCGCTGCCAAATATGGTTCCTGCATTTGGCCTCATTTGCACTTCTCTGTTTTAAAAATGTATTCGTTCTTTGTTTTTGTTTTTTTTTAATTGTTTTTTTACATTAAGATGCAGTGCATTTTGTTGTGTGTCACCATTGATATTAGATTTATCTTAGTGCCTTTTTGCATGCATTAGAACAGGTGACTCCAAATTTTCTAAACAAAGGGCCAGTTTACTGTTCTTCAGACATTAGGGGGGCCGGAGTGGCCAGTGGGAATAAAAAAAATGCCCCAGTGTCAGAGGGAGTAAACAATGTCTTGGGCTTGGAGAAGGAATAGTGCCCCATGACTGATATTAGTGGGAGGAATAGTGCACCATCATTAGTATCACTGTGGGCAATAGGGCCTAATTGTTTATATCAGTGGGAGGAATTATGCCCCATTGCTAGTGTTTTGGGAGGAATGGTACCAATCACTGGTGTGATTGGAAGGAAAAATGCCCCACTGTTGGTGTCAGTGAGAGAAATGGTTCCCCACTGTTGATGTCATAGGAAGGAATGGTGCCTCCTTATCTGTGCTAATGGGAGGAATAGTGCCCCAAAGTCCGGAAAAAGGCAAGTAAAGGGCCGCATTTGGCCCACAGGCTGCAGTTTGGAGACCCCTGCATTAGAACAATGAAAAAACATTCCACAGTACATGTGTAGTGCCCTTTTACATAGCCAGGGGTAGCTAGTTGCTAATTATTAGTTAGACTGAGCAGCAGCCTGGGAATAGTCAGCAGGTTTAACTTTGGGTCGGGGCTGCGAGGCTCTGCAGATCAGTTCCCTGATACCTCCCTCTGCTCTAGAATCTTGGAGAAGATTATAGAAGCAGTGGGCAGGGGTGAGGAGGGGCTGATCTGTATACCTAGGGGATCCTGACCAAACCCCAGGCAGGAGGGTTGGCATGGGGTCAGGACAGCCCTCAAGTATGACTGAGCCTGATCAGCAACAGAAGAGTTAGGGTGGAAGATGTGAGAGAGGAAGTGATGCAGGAGCCTGGGAGGGAGCCTACCTACAGGCTAGGACCTGGACAGGAGGATCACTCAGCCTTATCAGTCCCTGGAGGGAGGACTACCTGTGGAGCCAGAAAAGGAGGGCAGCCCAGCAGAAGGCCTGAAGGCAGCCACCTACCTAAACCAGCTCACAGGAAAAGGACTGAGTCAGTAATCCTACACCTCCTGGTCCAGCTAAGGGGAAAGAGCATTCTGGTGGGAAACCTGACTAGTTCCTTACCCAGGACTGTTTCCCTTGCCCAGGAATTCGTCTAGACAGCTGGGTAAAGAAGAGGATTTATCTGGGGTGCTACACCAGGATAGGCTGGAAAAGACTTGTTTATAGTTGCCAGGAAGTTGTCCTCAATTCACTGTTCCTTTGGCACCCCATATACCCTTTACCCCATCCAAGTTCAATTCCCCCAAATAAAACTTAAAAACCAAGCTCAAGGATTGTTTACTGTCTCTGGAATGCAAGTCTGTGGAAGATGTGTGTTGCCTGACTGTGAAGGACTATAGGGGGACACAAATCTTCAGCAACTCCTGAAGGGGTAGTGGTACACATACAAGAGCATTCCCAAAAGCTATAAAGCATGAAAATTGCCCAAATACATTCTTCACAACCCGTACAAAAATAGCATATATAAACTTTAAAATGTGTACATATTCTTAAAAAAAAAACATTATATCAGCATTTACACAAGCACACACTGACCTCTGTAGGCACTGTGGAGCCATTCCATATTCAAGGTTCACAAAAGAGGCACTGAAATTGCAGCTCATCTATTTTTCCTCGGTGAGGGCTTGTTAAAATGTACCTCTCATTGTTAAAATGTATATATACAGTATTTGAATCTCTGTATCCTGGCCACAGGTTCACTGAAGTAAACCAGTATAGAGGAATGGTTGGATGTTGGCATTGCTGATCTTTCTGAAAATATTAATTGCGTGGTTGTTGTGCTGATTCAATCACAATTTTCCAATCCAATTTTGAATCACTGGCCTAAAACAAATTCTTTACACATCAAGAGTTCTCACTTTCTTGATCTCCATGTTTGTATTCTTTAAAGATCTTAAATTAAAGACCTCGTTTCAGCAGGGTCTTGTTCTCATAAGACACGTTTTGCATTTTCATACAAGACTTTGGTCATGCAAAACCCAAGTGAAGCTGGGCGAATGCAGGTCAGAAGGTCAAATGCAGGCCTAATGCTCTTGTCAAATAATTCTGAATGATCTCAGAAGCTTTTCAAACCAAGAATAAACCAATGCCATCTACATAAGGACTTGGAAGACAACTTGCACTTTCAAGAAAAGTCATCAATGATAGTCTACATACATAATTCTCTCAGCACAAGTTTGTTTTGACCTCTATGGGCTTTGGGCTTGTTTCGATGGCATCGGTTTTCGGTGCTTTTGAGATCATTCAGAACTCTTTAACAGGTGGAAACAGGTGTCAGGACTCTACTACCTCTCTTAGTTACCGCTCCTCCCGGTGCTCAGACCTGGAGACTGCAGATGTCCCCATAGATCAGAATGAAAACAGGATTGGTCGGCACTCAAGAAATCATGTCAAAAATTAAAAGAAAATATGATCCTATCAGGCTTATATCTTGGAATATATATAAATAAGGGGAGGAGAGCTCACCACAAAATCCAAGCTCAAAAATACATTACACATAAAAGGTGGCTTTTGCACAACATCTCAAACCCCAAGTATCTGAAAAAGGAATCTCATTTGTGATTGAATATTGACAGAGATCATTGACAGCAATAGCAAACCTTTATTAATTAAAATAACACATAAATACAATAACATTAACCCATTATAAAAGAAAGTTATGACTCAGAGGTAGTGACCATGGATCCATTGAATCAAATGTTATCCATATTATAAATTGGTAATTACATTTTGTAAATAAATAATTGTTGATTGGACTGAGAGGTCTCAGAGAAGAGGGCAGACATGGAGAGTAAGGAAAGCAGAAAAAAAGGAGCAGTCACTGAAAAATGCAGCTGCTATATTGATATATTCCTCTCTGTCCGTTGCTCATTTTGTGTGAAGGTATGCTGGATAAGACATAAGGATCCAAAATGTAATGGAGGTCAAGAAATAAACTGGTGGACATAGAAATGACCAAATAGTAATTTCACTAGCGCAATCACATTTGAAGCATCCTTAAGGCATGTGTATGGTTGTAGAGTGTCCCGGTCAGGAAAGGAGCAGCTGATGTAATCCAAAGGAGGACAATAAGATATAAAGACTGCCTATGGATGTAAATCCACTTTCACATATGTATAGACAGATACCTCTCTCATGCATAAAGCCACTTGTAGCTGGTATGCTTCCATGCAAGTAAGCATGAATAATGCAGCTGCAGAAAACAGACACATATCTCATGGATGGTGCAATGAAAATAGCAACATTTCATTCCATGAATTCAGAGTACAGAATATATATATATATATATAATAGAGAGTATAGAATATATATAATATACTTATAAGTCCATGTGGGGGGTTTCCAGCAAAACTGGTCTGGAAAGCGTTTCAGCATAGAATGATTTGTCAATATGCCTGAACAGTCCTAGGATGGCCTGCTTCACTTCATTCTCATTGTGTTCACCTTTCCCGACGAAAGATTCACCTCTTGTGCAATTTCACGACAGATTATGCGTCGAGGATCAGGCGTTCCATGCGCTGAATGTTCACAGGAATAACTGCTGTGGGCTGGGAACCACCACGGCTGGGATCGTCACTGGTGGATGTTCGACCATCTTTGAAGCGTTTACACCATTCAAATGTCTTACTGTGGCTGAGTGTCTCATTACCGTACTGTGCTTGAAATCTTCTGTAGATATCCACGGGTTTTATGCGTTAGCTCGCGTAACCACACACTGTTCCGTGCATGCACTAACACTGTTATCTGCCATCTTGAATAATGGTTTCTGGACTGGCACATGACGTGTGCGGCCTATCAGTAATAGGACACACTTGCCACTTTCCACTGCGTGTAGTACCACCATGCTAGCATCCCGTTTTATAACTGTAGCATTAGAAGTCCTGGTTTGACTTGAACATATATCGTAGTTGCAATACAGCTCAGGTAATGCTGACTAGCTAAAATGATTGGTAGAGTCGCAGCCTTACATTCCATACCCTCTGAGGACATTTTTTTCATATTGTTTAAATGATCTGAAATGTCATCCACCTTTACCCTTTTTACACATTGCCCACTGGAGCATATACTTTCATATACAGTATATCTGAAGAGGGAAATAAATGGTTTGCTAGGTCAGGAAACTCCACCCTGTTGGCTGTTATTAGTAACCGCTTGAGTCACATGTAACATCAATTGTTGATTTTGGTCACAGACTTTGAACACAACTCTGATAAGCAGAACTTAACCACTTGCCTTCCTGAGGATTTACCTCCCTTTATGACCAGGCCATTTTTTGCTGTTCGGCATTGTGCTATTTCAACTGGTAATTGCGCGGTCGTGCAATGATGTACCCAAACAAAATGTATGTCCTTTTTTTCACACAAATGTAGCTTTCTTTTGGTGGTATTTGATCACCTCTGTGGTTTGTGTAAAAGTTATAGAGTCTACAAACTATGGTATACAGTCATGGCCGAAATTGTTGGCACCCTTGATATTTTTCCTGAAAATCAAGTATTTCACACAAAAAAGGTATTGCATTAACACATGTTTTGCTATACACATGTTTATTCCCTTTGTATGTATTGGAACAAATATAAAACAGAGGCAGAAAAGCAAATATGACATAATGTCACACAAAACCCCAAAAATGGGCTGGACAAAAGTATTGGCACCCTTAACTTAATATTTGGTTGCACACCCTTTGGAAAACATAACTGAAATCAGTCGCTTCCTATAACCATCAATAAGCTTCTGACACCTCTCACCCGGAATTTTGGACCACTCTTCCTTTGCAAACAGCTCCAGGTCTCTCTTATTGGAAGGACACCTTTTCCCAACAGCAATTTTAAGATCTCTCCACAGGTGTTCAATGGGATTTAGATCTGGGCTCATTGCTGGCCACTTCAGAACTCTCCAGCGCTTCTTTGCCATCCATTTCTGAGTGCTTTTTGACGTATGTTTGGGGTCATTGTCCTGCTGGAAGACCCAGGATCTTGGACGCAAACCCAGCTTTCTGACACTGGGCCCTACAGTGCGACCCAAAATCCTTTGGTAATCCTCAGATTTCATGATGCCTTGCACACAGTCAAGGCACCCAGTGCCAGAGGCAGCAAAACAACCCCAAAACATCATTGAACCTCCACCATATTTTACCGTAGGTACTGTGTTTTGTTCTTTGTAGGCCTCATTCCGTTTTCGGTAAACAGTAGAATGATGTGCTTTACCGAAAAGCTCTATCTTGGTCTCATCTGTCCACAAGAC